>NC_133026.1:117199722-117835277 GCF_048771995.1 Taeniopygia guttata
CAAACTCCATGATGTTGAATTTCACAGTAGCTAATTCCAACATCTTGCCTGCTAATGAACAGCAATAATTTCATGGATGGCAAAAATAATGTTTATTATAGGGTTTCACCAAATTGAATCAGGGCTAAAAAAAAAATATCTTAAGGGCAACAACTGTCTCTGATCCTTTACAAAGAAAGATATAAAATGTTGGCATTAAAAACCTAGTTCTTCCTGGGAATGATGCTATGTGACCATGTAGAAGTATTGGTAGTACTGAAATCGGTCTCAGCACAGAAGCATTTCAGAAACATCTTGAAGGAAGCCAACCACTTTCTTGTGTTATCAGCATCCTAACAGCACTAAGTATATAATATAATAGCAGTTGATTATAGTCTATAATTATCAGAAAAATCCACTTAGATCTTAAAATCCCCACTGTTTATTCTCGTTTTCAGAAGAAAGGTTAATCTGATTATTTCACTGAAATTTACAGGAGAAAAGTTAAAAAAAAAAAAAAAAAAAAAAAAAAAGGAAGGGTTTGAAAGCTCTAAGATACAGGTTTCCCTAAACAAAGCCTGTATTAATAATAAGAATTAAACTACAGCAGCAAACTGTCCCAGAGAAAAAAGAATGCAGATTTAATCTATGTAGACATATTTGTGTCTAAGCTTTGTATTTGATTAATTTGCTAATACAGTTAATAATAATTCAGTAGAGACTCAAACTAGGTAACTATTGAAACATCTTGTTCTCCTTAAACTACTTATTTATTAGCAAGGAACTGACTTATTTTTAAGTAAGCCAGTATTAGCAGCTTCATTTCTAGTCAAAGGGACTGCAGTCCCCATGCAAAATAGGTTGAAGCATACAACAAGTTTTTAAAAAAGTGTTGTGGGAACTTGATGATGAACTGTATAAATACAGCATGTGCTAACAATTTTAATTTGTTTCAAGTTACATAGGACTTTCTACTGCAAAATTCAATGGAAATCCTGCCAAAAGATATTGTAGCAGGTACTGCAAAACAACAAAGTATCAAAATATATTCCCGGATAGAAATACATCCAGCTGAGAATCACATACTTTAACATAATTGTTCCAGAATAAAATTAACTTCCTTCTGAAATTAAAGCTTCATCCAGAAACTACTAATGAAGGCTGTATCATCATTAGTATCTTCTCAGGCATTTCCCTCTGTAGCATTTATTGCCTGTAATACCCAACTGAAACCAAGTAAGTTCTAATCACACACCAGCACCTTACTATGTTTATTGATCAAGCAGTACTTAGAAATAAAAGAATAATAAACAGGTAATCCACTTATGGTTTCTAAGAAAAAAATCTGCAATTTTTTGGGATGCTCACCATGAAGGTCAAAGACCAGGGACAAATGCCACCTGTGGACAAGGTCACTGTAAATCAACTGTAGACATTTGACACTGGCCGGGGAAGATGAGAAACCTCACAGTGTATCAATGCCCTTTTTGTAAGTAAATTACTCCAGCCTACAATACTGTCAATCCTCACCTGCACTAGTATTAAATACTTCACCACACAATTTGTTGTTTGATTTCAAAGCATCTTAGCTCTTAATTTTAGTAAGCATCAGTAAAAGTCAGCATATTGAAGAATCTACCTCAGCACCTTTTCCTTGTAAACTCAATAGTAACCAGAGAAGGTCACTGTATTCCTGAAATGCTTTCACTACCAGCTGATGACAAGGTTTATCAAGCATTAAAGGCATCCTGTGTTGCCATTACTAATCCTGACTCTTCTGCCAATCCACTTAAATCTCTACCCCTCCACATAGGTACAGAACTGCACCACAGAAAGAAAAGAAGTTGCCTTTTGGCACACCATGTCAGGCAGATCATGAGGCACTAAGTTCAGCATTATAGTATTTGTTTCCTATCTTAGAGCCAGCAGTTATTTAAATATCAGCTTGGATTCTATCATTTTTTAACATATCATAATATTGTGTCTTACTCTGTAAATCAGTTCATTTTTTTTTATAATCAATGTTTCTGAGTTCCATATTTGTTTTACTATAAAGTTGGGGAAAAAAAAAACCAAAAAAGGAAGTAAAACATCTTAAGCTTAAATGACTTTCTAAAATATTTAACTCCCTCTTCCAGCCAATTTCTAAATAAACAAGAAACAGGCTAAGACAGCCTATTGAGCACAAAAGGCTTTTAAACAGACATGTTTTTAATAAAGTTATTTTATATTTAATAACCTTTGTTTTTCAAAGTTCTCCATTTTTTAAATTCTACAATACTCATCACAATATTTCTTGCCTACAGTGAAAAGCAGCTGGCTCATTTTTAACTTCCCAAATGATTTTTCCCCCATTTAAACAGAAAGCACTCAAAGCAATTATGATTGTGGCCCTCCCTCTGTCAGAAAAGCAAGAATAATGCCTATTTACCTAGTAAGAGGTACTGAAAATTCTCTTCCAGGCTTAGGAACCTACGACTTGATAATTTTACATAAATCACCACTGTAGAATTTAGGCACCTCAATGGATAAGTAATTACTTTAATTGCTTATCATATTCTTAAGGCCAGTCATTGCAAACCAACCAAAGGCCATGATTCTGAGGAACTTGCAGGTACTCTTTATAAAAACACTGCATTAACAACTACTTACTTTATTACCTCAGTATTTGTCAATTAGTTTACAAGAAATTCTCAAAATGCCAAAAGAAGGACTATTTCTATCAAAAAAAAAGAGGCAAAAGAAACTGTTGAAATGCAAGCAAGCTCTGTTGTGTCAGAGAAAGTTTTGCTCAACTGCAAGTGCCACACAGAAACCAGTAACAAAAGCTCTGCTGTTTCATGGAGCCTACAAATGCTTTGACATAGCAGAGTAAAAGCTGCTCCATTGAACCAGTATGTACCAAAGTGGTACTCTGAAAAATCCATGGAAGCACAGATCATGGATTACAGTGAGACAGACATCAGGCAGTGTAAATCTGCACAACCAACAGTCCTGATAGAAGTGCCAGACATCAAGTGGAACATTGTGAGGCAAAAGCAGTAGCTTGAAGAGCCAAGAGCAAAACTAAACTGTATTTCTGACTGCAGTCAAAAATATTGTAATACAAATTACACACACGACAGAATGAAAAAAAAATAGAAAACACAAAATCCAAAACTAGATATTAACAACTAAACTGTTGAGTACAGAAACAGTACCAATCATCTAGAGCTCACTAAGCAAGTTGCATGCAATTAGAAATGATGACTGTGTAATGTCTCTGACTGCAGAGAGGTCCTGAGATAAACAAAATAAATCAAAAAGCTCCACTAACATCAAAAGTACATCTTGTAAGGGCACAGAGCAAACCCCTCCATTCGGTCATGCTTTTGTATTTATTTGTGATCAACTCTACATACAAACAGTAAGCTTATCCTAAGTTGTACCACTCAAAACAAACCTTTAGAACTATTATTTACATGACTGCTAAGTTGTATTAACCCATGCAAAATATAAACTCACAGTAGTATTTCAACATGTAAATTGCTAATTACATTGTTTGACTACTCTTACAAATGACATCTGTCTTTTCAAGACTTTAAACCTTATTTCCTTACCTCATAGCAGCCATAAGATTCTCCCAGAAATCCTATTACATTATTACTAAAGTCTAAGTTAATGCCAATATTGTAACAGTAGGATTTTAACTAATGCTTTTTGTGTTTTATATGTCTTCATTTGTTCCTGTGCCTGGACCTCTGTATTGAGAACCTAACTTCCTATATGGTTACTAACACAGAAATACACTAGAGGAAACAAAGACTGCTGAACCAAAGTTGTAAGTTGTTTTTTGTTTGTTGGTTTGCCACAAACTAAAAGAGCAGAACTTGTACTGAGAACACGCCTACCTAACTGAGGTAGCTCACAACATTAAACCCTCTCCCCTAGATATAACCTCCTTCAAATACCAGGAAGCCTTTGATAGACAAAAGGAACCTTCAGTTACTTAGAACAAATGACACGGCATTTTAAAAGAGGACATACTGATGTCCCTACATTTTGTAATATTTTATTATTTTGTTTTGGGGGGAAGGGGCAGAGGATGCTTTGTCAAAAGTAACTTAAGAAACAATTTCCAAAACGTGTACCATTTAGAAAATATACAACAAAAACATTCTTTAAAGAAATTCAGGGTATCTAGGAGAGAGGGGGATATTAAGCTATTTTGCTTAACAATGCTGAACAGAACAGCCTGCAGGCGTCTTCCTGCTGTGACCTTCTATTATTAACAAACACATTGCTCCACCAGTAAATACACTGGAGCCCCACAGCCCAGAGATGCAGCAGCAACCAAGGATGGCATTTTATTGGGAAAAAAAACCAGGAAAGGAAATGCCAGGAAAGTTAACATGGAACAGACAGAGGTATGTGTATTATTCTTCCTTCAGGTAATACACTACAATTTGGAAATAGTGCCTAAAACCAAAGTTTTTGGAACCTGCTGCTCACATGAAAATCCAAGGCCTAGGATAATCACATTTTTCTCCAAAACCACAACTTCTCAGTGCAGAATCACAAGAACTGTAGAGTTAAAAAATGATTATGCAACAGAATCGTGCTTCCCATTGCCCAATCTCAACTGTTTCTCAACTTTGACGTGTTAAAGAAACCCTACATGCCAAGGATTACAAAAACAGCATTACCAAATGATTCAGGTAGAGAAAAATAAAATCTCTACAGTCTATAAAAAGCTGTTTCCTTCTCCTTTCCAGATCAGAATTTAAGTATTCTACTCAATAACAAAAAACTAAATTTCTTACATTTAATGCATTTGTAACTGTAATTTCTCACAACGTATAATCTTGAAGCTGTATGGCAACTTCTCTTTAATCATCAGTATCCCTTTAAATACATAGTTTGCCTACTTCCTAATTAATATATGGCCTTTGCCCTGTCTTTCTCCAACCATTCATCCTTTCACTGAGAAGATAGTATGCCACATAACAAAAAAAATTATAAAACTATTGTGATGCTACATCCCTACTATTTTAATTTCAACAAATACTATCTGAAATACTTGGCTTTTGCCTTTTTTTTTGTCCGATATCATAAATTTAAAATTTGCTGGTTTCAATGCATAATTAAATTTTCAAAAAGCGCAGGTAATTAAGACGACCAAAAATTAAAATTGAGTAAGAAGTCAGCAATTATAGACTGCATGTATTTTACCAGATCTGCAAGGGACTCTAATTAAACACATATTAATTGCCCTAATCTTCTTAGGCAAGTAATAAATTGGAAGAGCTGATTAATGCACTGGATTTAGTTCAGCTTGTTAAATCTGACAACCTGGCAAAGGAAGACTATCTTGAAAAGCTCTTTTAGCTAAGTAATTGGAATTTTACTCTCAGTAATTTGCCATTCCATAATAAGAGCTATTTAGTACATTGACTCTTCATCAGTGTTTTTTTTTAAATACATATTAGTTATACTGAAACAGTACCATTATGCTGCTCATAAAGATTATGAAAAATATGAACTTTGACCTTTATTGTCCATCAAAAGACACTTTCACTCTGAACACAAATTAGTGTATTTCCTTGTAGGCAATAAATCTTAATTAATTTTAATTCTAGAAGCTGCTAATAACATTTTAGAAAGCCCATATGGACACATTAAGTCCTCTGCACAATTCATAAAGCCAGCAACTAAACCAGTTTTCAATATTAAATTACTGCTGATGACTGCTGGAATACAATGAAACACCAGTATTCAAAGAGCTTCAATCTCTTCTACCTTTTTTTACCTATTTATGCAAACACTTCTGCACATACACATGATAAGAGAGTGTAACATTTTTGTAATATCAACCATAAAAAAAAAGAAGTTTGGAAACCTCCAGGTAGAGATTTTAAAGGCCTGATATATCTCCAACACAATTGCTTACTCCTAGCTTATAACATGGAAAAATTCCTCAAGTTTCACTGAAAAATAAGCAGATGTAGGTGAATAAAATAAAAATCTCCCTCGCTAAGGAAAAAAGCAGCAAGTAAAGAACAGAGAATTGGAAATTTTTATACTTGAAAAATGTTTTGAAGTATTCCATGAAAGCTGAAACAGCTCTTCATATGTCCTAGAAAATGTGAAAGTATATAGTCTTTCACATGAAGAAGCTTACAAAGCCATGTGTTCCAAATCAAGTTCAGTCAGAAAACAAATCCTAAATATAAAAATATCTAGCTGCCATCAAATTTTCATTCTGTACTCCTCAGAGCTGACATCCTATACTTCTCCTATAGAACCTGTAACTTACAGGATC
This sequence comes from Taeniopygia guttata, assembly GCF_048771995.1. Classification (NCBI taxonomy): domain Eukaryota; kingdom Metazoa; phylum Chordata; class Aves; order Passeriformes; family Estrildidae; genus Taeniopygia; species Taeniopygia guttata. The sequence goes on from NC_133026.1 coordinate 117,206,003, forward strand.
TACATTTAAAATTTGTTACTCTTCTGTTAGCAAAATCTAGTGTTCATACACCTTGAAAAATCAGTCATAGTGAACCTGAAACCTATTCTTTGTTCCTTAAGTGTAGTATCAACTAAGGAGTCAGTCAGACATCAGTTTTGAGCCACAACATGATTTTCACAACTGAGCTTTAACACTTAGAATAAGCAAAACAGCAAAAAATTGATCACATAATACTATGTCGATAGACGTTGAACTCTGATGTCTCAAGTATTTCTTACACACTGTTCATGATGCAGTGCCATTTACTGCTCATCACTGAGGTCAGTAGCACAGGAGAAATTCTTTACTGTGAGGGTGGTGAGGCATTGGCACAGGCTGCCCAGAGAAGCTGTAGATTCCCCAACCCTAGAAGTGTTCAAGGCCAAGTTGGATGGTGCTCCGAGCAACCTGGTCGAGGTGTCCCTGCCCAAGGCAGGGGGCCGGAACCAGATGATCTTTAAGGTCCCTTCCAACCCAGGTCATTCTATGATTCTATGACTGGATAAACAGGTGGCACTCAATTTCAACTCATCTTCAGTAGTCTTCATGAAAGAAATAGTCCTTTGCCATCGATATTGAGCTTAATTAAGTGGAATAGCCTTTTCCCATTGGTTGTGCATTGAAATAGAAGGGTTGGGGCTTCTGCCTGAGGCTCCTATGTACTACTACAAGATGCCATCAGTAGAAAACCAATTCCAGCTACTTTCCAGATGATGGCATTGAGCATTTAAAGATCTGTTAGACTTGTTATGAGCTTGTTATGAGCTGCACTTAGGTTATCAGAAAAAATTCCGTATCTGAACCTGAGGTCTCTAACACAGAAACCTTCACGGCTTATAAAAAGAGCCCTCAAATTTCAGGATTTGTGTAACTGACAGCAAAAAAAATGGAATGCTAAAAAACCTCAACTTCCTAGCACAGCATCAGTTCACCACTGCTGAACATAAACTTAAGTCTGAAATATGATAATTATTCAGTTGGTGATTTGCCTGTGCTCCATTTCATTGCTTGAGAAGACATAGCACAGCTTTATCAGTGGCAGAGTACAGTTTGTTATAAATCAGCACTGAACATTTAGTTAACATATTATTTAGTTAAGTGAGAAAATGGACAGTGAGAGTTGAAAAATCCTTAGTGAAAAGGAACTATTCAGATAGCAGGATGTGCATCATCTGTCAGGAGCAAAAAGCCAGTGACTACAACTTCTGGTCCAAAAGATGCTGGGTTCTGTCTCACTTGAAAGAAAGAAACAAAAACAGGAAAAGCAGAATTTTGAAAGAAGGTCCTATCTTTTTTGTATAATTTGTTTGCATTTCTGTACCACATTGCAAAAAAAACTTAAATACCAAATTAAATTATGAAAATAATAAAAAATACTTTAGATAGAGCAATGAGTTAAATATACAGATTCTGGAAAGTACATGGGAACAGAGAGCATGAAGTAATCTAGACCAAAGCATCTATTAATGTCTAGTTTCAGCTCAACAGACTACATCATCTTCTGCTAAACTGAAATAAATTAAAAGCTAGAACCGGCATTTTGTAAAGCAAATCAAAGACAGCAGAGACCTTGTTTTCTGCCCTATAGATTTTCTAACAAAAAATCCCACAACCCAAAACCTAATTGTGATAAAAACAAGTCTACATTTATGTTCTCAGCACTTTTCTACCATCTTTCCCCATATTTATGAAGGCAGTACAAAACTCAACTCCAGCATTTCCTGTCAACATTAAAACCTAAAATCCTGACAAGCACATGACAAAGTCTTGTGGTTGAAGATGCTATGTATTTAAATTTTCATGATATCACACTTTCCAAATGTTACAAGCATACAAATCAAACGTATGTTCTTACTGTTGCCAAAGAGCTTTCTAGAAAAAAAAAAAAAAAACAAACCAAAAAAACCACCTACAAGTTTTCCAGTGTTCATTGATTTATCTCTCATTTTCTGCACATATCTGAACTTCGCTCTTTTGGCCCCTGAAATTGAAACCTAGGAAAAAATGTTGTTGCAGAGATTTCCATAAAATTCTTTAATGTTTCCCAAGTAATATTTGCAAGCTACACAGACTGATAATGAACTACCACTCCCCTCTCAACTTTTTCAGGATGTCTCTGCAGTCTAAATAGACATGTAATCTATACTAAAAGTAAGAGCTTTTAAAACACATGCTTCTGTTATTACCTAAATGTTTCAGGTCTTATTGTTACTATAAAAGTAGCAAAGACTTCTGTATATTGCACTTAATTATGCTGGTCTTTAGAAAAGGTGAATATCATAAGACTTAATTCCATTTTTCTCTCTATATATCATATTAGAACACCTATCACTTCAAAAGTTATAATTATGACATTATTTAAAAAAAAATTGACACATCTCTTCTAATTTTTAGTAACTTCATTCATTTTTCAAGACACATGTTTTAAATCCTTGTGTTTTGCGTAACTGGTGAATCACAAGATGACACTCGGGCATAATGCTGAATTACATGCCAATACATTGTCTTTAGCTTTAGCACAATTAATGAAGTCCTTAAAGGTAAACAGTATGAATATTTCCGAGATCACACAGAACTTGAGTACAAACATCATTTCCCCTCCTTCAGGTTCACATGTATAGATAGGGAGTGTCAGAAAGAGGGAAATACAACAATAATCCTATAATATCCAATAATAACCCCGAATCCTGGGCTGCATCAAAAGTGTGGCCAACAGGTTGAAGGAGATGATTCTCCCCCTCTACTCTGCTCTTGTGAGATCCCACCTGAACTGCTGAGCACAGTTACAGTGCCCCCAACATAAGGAGGACACAGAAATATTGGAGCAAGTCCAGAGGAGAGCCACAAAGTTGATAAGAGGATTGGAGCAGCTCCCTTACAAAGACAGGCTGAGGATGTTGGGGCTCTTCAGCTTGGAGAAGGGAAGGTTGGGTGGAAACCTCATTGTAACCGTTCAGTTTTTGACAAGGCCTACTGGGAAACCCGAGTGGGGACTCTTCATCAGGAACTGCAGCAACAGGACACGGTGCAATAGGCACAAATTAAAAGAGGTTAGATATTAGGGAGAAATTATTTACAGTGACAGTGGTTAGGCACTGGAACAGATTGCCCAGTGAGGTTGTGGGTGCCCCAACCCTGGCAGTGTTCAAATCCAGGTTGGATAAGGCCTTGAGAAACTTGGTCTAGTAGGTAGGGACTAGATGATCCTTAAGGTCCATTCCAACCCCTTAACATTCTGTGATAATAGGACACACTGCCAAGAACTGGTGGGGCTGTGGGATGAAGGAACTAGCAAAGTCTAGCCTTGTGTTTTTCTAAAAGAAACTCGTGCATCTACAGCACAAGTGACAGAGGTTCAACTAATATATTAAAATATTCAAAACTTTTCTATTTAAATATTTAATATACAATTCCACTTGTATTTTACCCTCTTTTATATAATTGTTTTAAACATTCATCTGAGACATCTCAATGCAGCAACATGACTTTTCTCCTCCCCCATGGAACTGCTCCTCCCATCTCCAAAGTCCAGAGCTCCAACAGAGCACTACCAAACTGTGTAGTTCAGATAGTTTGATGGCAAGTTAATTTCTGCTATGACAGACTAATCTTTGAAGGAGGCTGTTGGGGTTTCTTTTGAATAGTGATTCACCTTAATCACATAAATTTCTGTTAAGTGCACACATGCATCATCTCCAGGGTGCATGTACAGAGATCTTCCAGTAGTCAAAGACTCAGCAGTTAGATATCTTGCGAAAATCCAACAATCACAAATTTTAAGTGGCATAACCCATCTGACAGCTTATACAAAGATATCAGAGACCACTACAAACCTCATTAATTTCTACTCCATCTGCAACATGTTCTCCAACACAGAACTGCAGACATGTACTCCCAAAAATACAATGAAACAAATTCCCTACCTAAAGGTAGGGTTCAAAGAATAAATGTGGCAGATGCCAAGCTATTTATTTAAATGCACTAATGCAAAGTAACCTTATACAATGACGAGAAGGATTATAAGAGAACCTGAAGCGACAAAATTAGTTAGCATGTAACAAGGCAAAAAAACCTTGTTGTTTGGCAAATGACCTGCAAATGAATATTTCTTGACTATTTCAAAATACCGTAAAATGAAAATCATTAATTGCTTGCAGTCACATAATTTCAAGAAGGAAATATTAGAAACTTAGTATACAAATTCAGTCCAAGTTTCACTCTGCATCACAATTATATGTTTACACTGTTTGGATCCAACATCCCATTGTAAACTTACTTTTGTATTACATTCTGTAAGCTGAGCATCATACCCAATTCACTTTTCATCTTTTCTCTGTTGACACGGCACTCAGCCAAATAGCGGAGAGCCTAAAAGAAAGAGGACCACAGATTAGCAATACATCCAGTATATTACCAGTCATTTCTGTCAGTGCACATCTGCAAAACAGTCACAGAGGCAGTTTTAGTAGGAAGAGAAAGAATTATCACCTACTATGAACATAAAAAAATTCTATTATTTTTATAAATACACAAAGCACAGAATATCTAATCTATGAGAATAGGTTGAGAGACTGGGTTTGCTTATACCAGCTGAGAGCCTAAGGGACAATCTAACAGCTGTCTACAGCTATGCAAAAAGCTTTTACAAAGATGGTCCAGCCCAACTTTCCTCTACAGCAGCAGACAAGGGGAACAGCCACAAATTGTAGCTTGGGAAGTTCAGGTAAATCAGGTATTATAAAAAGCTTTTTTCCTCTGAAGGTAGTACAACACTGGAACAGATGACCTAGTGGAACTGCAGAATGAACAAGACAAAGCTACAACTGACCTGATTGAGTGCTGGTGATAGTCCCAATTCAAACAGGAAACTGAAGTGAATGACTTCCAGAAGTCCCTTCCAATAAACACTTTTGTGACCTGAGATCTAAAGTAGTTTTTATATATGATGCTTCCAGTACAATTTCCATCAATTCTGTGGGCTCCCCAAGTATTAGAAATAGAAACCTCACCACTGCTAAGTTCTTACTGTCCACAAAAAGATGTCTAACACATGTATAAGCTTTTGAAGACTAATTGCAATGTCATCATTCCATGCAGGAATAAGAAGATCAGCAGCAGCAAGCTTCTTAGCTTACTGTGACCTAAACTGGGAAATTGCACTTATTTGTTGCTCAAGGTTTTGTTTACTTGACTTTCAAGGTAGATTCTTTGCACAACTTTACACTGTTGACCCCAGTTGGTAACTGCATATTAATATGACCTCCTAACATAACACTCTTCCAATTAAAATGTCGGTCCTTCTTTTCATGAGACATCTCTCTATTGTTTGTGATGAGAAAGTTTTCTTAGAAGGAGCCTCCAAAGGTGTTTTACTGATGTAGGTACAAGAACTGCACTTGAAAAATCCTGCAATACACAAATACAATGATTTATAATACGGGGTTTGTGACACAGGGTTTAGAAGTACACCAACTCTTTATATATAGCCATGTAGCAGCTACACTGCACAGTAACTGCTTTAAAAATAACATGCTCCTTAATCCCTTCAGAAATAGAGGACTAATCATCGGGGTTTGTTTTTTCCAAGTCATCTTCAGCACATATTAGGTAAAATTCACAAGACTATTTTATTGCCTTTCAAGAAACTCTGGCTGCTGTCTGGCATGGTAAGAACCTGAGATGTGATTTCTGTTATTTCCTGATGCAGACCAGTATCAATAGTTGCAGCTTATAAATGTTGTATATCCATTTATTATCTTACTTTTCAACTATGGGGAAATACCTAAATGATACCTCTCAACTAACTTGCATGCTATGAAATGTATCCTTGCTGGTGTAACAAGTTTCTCATTTTTATTCTGGCAATTTAGTAAGCGTGCAACTCAGCTGGACAAGGAAAAACCTATTCTATTAGCAGCTAATTTTTTGAGTCACAGCTCAAATAAGTCCAAAGTCATGAGACCAACTTAACTGACCCAACTTTTCAACACTAGGAAGTTCCTATGCCTTCTGCTTCCCGCGGGAGATACAAAGGTATCCCTTCAAAGAAGTGAGAACAATTACACTTACTAAATACAGTACACTGAAAGCATAGAGAAAGTTACTGATATGAACTTCGGCTCAGCTTCTGTTCAGTTAAACACTTACCTGTGTTAGCTTTAAGGCTCACATAAGTGAATCTATAAGTAAGTTCAACATAATGAACAGTACTACCAGCATAGTTTAACATAAAATACACTGCTGCCAGTCTTGATAAAAATACATCTTTGATGGTTTTTATGTGAAATTTTAAAGTAGTTCCTTAATTTCAGGGTCCTATTAATAAAATTTTAGTCCAAATTTAAGAGGGGAAAGATTAATAGTACTGCCTCTGTTACTTCTGATTTTTTTATAAATCATTCAAAACTTCTAACGTTTGAAGTATATAATAAAGAATTTCTGAAATCAAGACTAGAGAAAACCAGAAATAGAAATATATAGAACATCCATATCAATTCTTCATCAGATATAAAGAAAAACACCCCCCTGAAAAGTTATACAACATATCAAAAAAGTTAAACATGGAACTATTATGATTCATACAGATTATTACAATTTCAAGTACAGCAATTTCTGAGCAGTACAGTAAGAAATTGCAAGTCGGTGCTGCACATCCCTTTATTAGGTACACATTTAATGAAAGATCATTACTTTTAGCTATTTCTATTCAAATTGAAGCACTTTTTGACCAACAGGATGACTACAGAAACAAAAGGACTTTTCAGAATGGAAAAATATAAAACCTGAAGTCTAAAAAGTTGGCAGCAAACATATTTAAATCTTCAGAACTGAAGCAGTTCAAGAACTCATTAACACAAGAGTCTGAGTAGCAGACCAGAACATGCATTCACAGTAAACTGATCCATTTCTCATTGCAGCCATATCCTGGTCTCTAAATCCTGACTCTTAATCCATTCTAACTGTAGGTTATCACTACATGCAACAACCCATCTGCCTCCCATCCTCACCCAAGACTTCCTTTCAACACAACTTGAGTACTATCAGGGGCTGTGGAATACACTGCAAAGTGGATTAATCTTGACAAAACCAGTCCTTTCACGTAGAACTAGTTTTTGTAACATGATCAAGAGACTGATTTGTGAATCTCATGCAAGCATGAGAATACACAGCCCAACTAACAAAGGAAGGAAAAAGACAGTGGGACATCCAAACAAGAACTTCTTTTAAGATCACAGCCTAAGGCAACTACACTGGGAAGAAAACCAATGCAACACATTTCCAAGAACCGTAAACTCAAATCTATGTTCTCCTACTGAAGAAAATTATAGACTGCCCCATGCTGTGGCAAGGCTAACCTAGAAAACAATTAGCAGGACACAGGTTTCCTGGCTTACGGGACTTCTCTCCCAAACAAAAAAGAAATCAAGAGTCACTAAAATAATTTCAACAAGTCCACAAATACCCACTATGAAAGCAACACAAATGAAAAACAGAATTATGGCACAAATAGGTCTCAGTGATATAAAGAATAATGTATGCTTGCCACGTATACATGTAAAAGCCAGAGTTCTTTGTTCTTTCACATTCTTTACAATTAAATAATGACATAATTGAAGAGAAAGGAGCACTACATAAACTTCAGTAATTCATAATCTTAGAAGTCTAATTCAGCTCTTGAAATTACTAAATTCTGACTTTCGTTTCTCTCATTTCTAAGTAATAAATACATTTTTAAGCTAATATTACACTTCAGGAAAAGAAATCAGGACTTCAGCGCTTATGATTAAGAATGAGAAGAAACAGGCAAAAGCTGGAACAAGTTATATTAGATACAGATAGATTTTGGGTTGATTGGTCCTTTCAAGTTTGAGAAGGTTTTGTTTGTTTATAATACCATGAGGCTGTTCAAATGCTGAACAGTGTGCCAGAGAGGTTATGGAATCTTCATCCTTCAAGGTGTTGAAGATCAAGCAAACACAACCATGAGTTGTGATCTGAGTGCACCTAATTTGGGCATGGGACAGGACTACATTGCCTCAGGAGCTTGTTTCTAACCTATCCTATGACTGGATTTTGACTTTTATAAAGTGAAAATCAAATCCCTGTCCATATTTACCAAGCTCTATGACTTCATCTTAACAAAGAGATTTAAGGGTCCTTACCTCACTCCACATAAAAAGTGAATTAGCTGTACTAGAGAAAAAATGCAAAGTAAATTAATATATTTTAAAATATCCCCTGGAACAATGTGTCATTTTTGAAATACATGTTTTTTTTTAAAAAACACATGCAATTAATACCAACATTATATAAAACCAGGCATTATTTTTCACGTTTTTACTTGTTTAAACAATTTCATTTGTAAACTGCATGTTTAATCAACTTGTTTAGCAAAGTTTAAAAATGCCCTACCAACACAGAAATTTATCCAGAATACTTACTAGTAAAGCTGAATGAACAACCTGAGGGTTGGGATGGTCCAAAAACAGAATAAGACCTGGCAGGCATCCTTGATCCTGAACAATGGCCCGTCTGTTCAATGGATCCGCTGCTAGATCTCGGAGTTGGTTAACCACAGATAGTGCATCAGGCTCCTCACTCATAGCAGAATTCATCTTTTCTGCACCATTCATACAAAATACATGCTGAAAAAAAAATTATTACCACTATCACAACATTTATCATCAATTAAAACAGAGACAAAAAAAAAAAGCACAAAGGCAATTATTTGTTCAAAACAAAAAGGTATAAAAAACTCAAGGACTAGAATTCATGGTAGGTGGATGGAATTGGTAAGGATGTGTGGGTCCTGAAATTTATAAACTGGAAATCTAAACTTCCTGCGCAGAGAACAGATATATTTGGATAATAAGATTTTTATTTGTTTCCTATACATCATTTCAGACCAGTCAATCTTTATGGGAGTCTTGTGTGTTGTTTTTTTCTCCTTACACTAGTGACAAATGTTTTCAATAAATCCAGTCTTCTCACAAGGCACCCTAGAAGACTATAAACATCTTTCTGTGTAAAGGTGCAAAAAACAAAATCTTTTCAGAGTAGCTTTGGCAATCAAAAGGTTTTACAGAAAAATGAACCACAAAAAATCAACAGTGCATCAAGAACAGTGAACATTAAGCTCTATTCTATATATCAAATAACTAGTGTAATGCCACACATTCAAAGATAGAAACGGCCTTAGAGGCTGTGTTTGAGTTGTTTTTTCTCCTTTTCACAAGTATCCCTCAATAAAAGAGAGCAAGCAGGTCACGCCTTGCTCAGTCGAAGTCCAAGCCACCAGATCGATTTCAAAGGAGACGTGTTAGTGTGAGAGTATCAGATTGCAGAGCTGTTTAATAATAACTACTTAACAGGCAACAAAAGCATAGGTTTGTTCAGAGAAAATGCTAATATCTTGGAGTAAAAAAACCAATTTCCTTGTGCCTCAGAAACTACTAAATGCTAACTGTAGTCCTGGTTGTTGCCAGTACCAACTCAGCCAAGTAACTTTAGGCACAAAAGTGGGAGTGAATACATATTGTTAATTTGTTAAATCACTTGTTTTCCCCCAAATAAAGAACAAATACAATTTTAAAGCAATCACATTCTTTTAACATCATTTGCCAACATTAAATAGTTTTTCTTCACTGAAGGTTGGCCTCTGAGGAACATAAATTTACCACACTCATCAAAAACAATGAACCATAAACATGTATTTAGATTATGATAATTTCTGAAATTTTCACTGAGAAAAAAAATGCTGTTAATCTCTAAGTCAATGCTCCTTACTTCAGGAGATTGCTAGAGTGAAAAGTACAGGCCAATTATTAGCTTCCAGACTATTTATATGGACTATCAGAAATCAAAAAGATATCAACTGGGAGATACAGTAGCTCAACCAATACAAGTTTGTTTTCCAAAGGAAAAACTCTAATATAAAAGAAACAAAACAAAACCTCAGGAAACAAAACCACCAAACAAACAAAGCCAAACCAACTCTGTTGAGTATTATTAAATATTCTCCATAGTACAGGAAGGAACTTACTATTCAAGACTTAAAAATCAAGTCAGGAGTGGAGCTGATGCTAACCAAAGTCTCCGACTTCCATGTCCGTGTCCCAAGCACCAGATTATTCTTATAACTCTTTCCATCCTGATCACCTTTTGCCTTTTTACTTCTAATCCCCTGAAAAAACCCACCCACAAAACCAAGTTTTACCCTCTCCTATTCCATTAGGCTACACTCATCTGAAGGGAGCTCCAAGAAAGATGGAGAGGGACAAAGGCATATCACTATATGCCTTCACAAAGGCATACAGTGACAGGACAAGGGCTAAGGTCTTTAACCTGAAAAGGGGGCAGGTTTGGATTAGAGAGTGGAAGAAATTGCTGTCAGGGTGGTGATGCATTTGAACAAGTTACCCAGAAGCTGTGGATGCCCCATCCCTAGAAGTGTTCAAGGCCAACTTGGATGGAGCTCTGAGCAACGTGGTCCAGTGGAAGGTGTTCCTGCTCAGGGTAGGGGGCTTAGAACTAGATGTTCTTCAAGGTCCCTTCCAACCCAAACCATTACATGATTATGCTATCCTCAGACTCTTCTCCATCTCTCCTAAGCTTCAACTCCGGAGACAGCTCTGAAACCCTCACCCTTCTCCACGACCTGCAAAAACCAATTCCACCAAAACTCGCACCCCTGCCCACTTCCCGGAGTATTTTTTAATTTAAAAAAAAAAAAAATTGGTCTTAAAAGTTATAATAAGATATCTATAATTCAGGAGTGTGGCAGAGCAGCGAGCTAGATGCCTGCTCTTGTCCCCTGTTCGTAGCTTTGAGATCAAAGCCCGACCCAGGCACCACGACCCTGTCTCTCTGTCGCTCTCCCCCTCCGCTCTGTGCTCTGGCCGGGGCGGCCCTGGAGAGGCACTTCCACAGCTCCGCTGCAGCCCTCCCCAGGCGGCCGAGGCCTCAGCCCGCCTGGGACCAGGCCCGGGACTCAGCTCCCCAGGCCCCGCGGCCGGCGGAGACTCAGCCCCGCAGTCACCGGCAACAGGAGCTCCGGAATGCGTTTGGAAGGCAAGGGGGGTCTCGGTCGCACACGCCGCCCCCTCACGGTCCTTCCCGGAGCGGCCTGTTCCCCTCCCCGGCAGGGCCGTACCGTCGCAGAAGCCGTCCCCGGGCGGACTCGCAGCTCAGCTCCGCGCCCCCATGTCCCACGGGGCGGGGCGGCCTGCGGAGAGCGGCGGGAGGAGCACGGGAAGAGGCTCGGGAAGAACCGCGGGATGAGCACCGGAACGAGAGCGCCCGCACCGCCCACCGGAGCCCGCTCTGACCCCGCACCGCTCAACGCCGCGCGCCGCGATTGGCGCGTACTGAGCGCGGACCTCCGCCAATCGTGGAGGTCTTTGTTCGTGGGAGGCGCGCGGTGAAGGCAGGGAGGTGTAGTCCGAGCGCTGTAGTACAGAAACACACCCCTCGCACAGCTGCATTTGTTTTGTTTTGTTGTTTTTTTTTTTTCTCTCCAAAGACGGCTACCACCAGAACTTGAATTTACTGCTCAAATAAAGTGTAGCGTGTTCTGTAAAACAATCTAGAGTGAATCACACTTGATGCTGTATGGACAGCGAGTGCGCATCTCCTGGGTCAAAATCCGAAGCGGGTATTCCCCACCCCACGAGATACCGAAATTAGATTTGGTTTGGTATCAAATCAAGGCATCGTTAAGGCTGAAAAAACCTCTAACAGCACCAGGTTCAGCATCTTGATCCTTTACGATGGTTTGGGTCCCCATTAAGGCAAAGGTTTTCTGTTTCCTCGTTCCTCCAAGTAACCTTCGCACCTTATTTTAAAATGCTTCAGTAAAGTGTTCAGTAGTTTCTAAAGCTGAAAACAAGTAATGCTTAAATCAATTCAGCACGAAGAAACTCTTCCTGAGTTTCTTTATCGCGCAGCCCCCTCTGCCCCACAGCGATCCCGTTCCCGCTCGGTTCCCACAGCGCTCCCGGCCCTCCTTTCCTCAAGGTTTTAACGGGACACAGCGGACGCCAGCGCAGGAGCCACGGGCGGTTCCGCAGCCGACAGCCGCGCCTCGGGGAGCCGCCGGCAGCCGCGCCGGGGCTGCGGAGGAGCCCAGCGGCAGCGGCCCCGCAGCCGCCGTAGGAGCGCGGCCGCAGGCGGGCACGGCAGCGCTGGAGGGGACCCCGCTGCCGCTCCCCACCGCCTCAGAATACGGAATCAGCGAGGCTGGAGAACACCTCTGAGGCTATCGAGTCCAGCCTGTGGCCGAGCGCCACCGTGTCATGGGGACCAGGGCACTGAGTGCCACATCCAGCCTTTCTCAAACACCTCCGGGCATGGTGACTCCACTGCCTCCGAGGGCAGCCCACTGCAACGTTTAATCACCCGCTTTGTGGACAAATTCCTCGCGATGTCCAACCTGAACCTGCCCCGGCACAGCTTGAAGCTGTGGCTTTTATCCCGTCCGCTAGTTGCCAGGGAGATGAGACCGACCCCCACACAGCTAAGACTAAAGGCTGCGGCTGTGGCACTGGCACTGGCACTGGCAATGGCAATGGCACCGGCACCGCCCATCCCGGCTGCGCAGCCGGCGTCCCGCCCCTATTGGCGGGTCCCGCTCACGTGACCGCGCGGGGGGCGGCTCCCCCGCCGCTGCCGGCTCGGCGCCTGCCGGGTAGCGCCTCACCCCCGCAGCGCGCGCCACGTCCCGCCTCCCGCGCCCGCCGCCGGATCCGCGATTGGCCAGGGCGGTGCCGAGCCGGCCGCGGATTGGCCGAGGCGGCGCCGAGCCGGCCACGGATTGGCTGCCGGGGCAGGGTCGCGAGCGGCCGCTCGAGCAGCGGGTGAGGCAGCGCGTCGGCCGCGGCGGCGGGTGAGGAGGTGGGGGGGGGGGGTGGCGGCGGCCGCAGTAGTGGCGGCGGCCGCGGTTCTCCCGTTCCCCTTGGGCAGTCCGTTCCTTCCTCCTGGGCAATCCCTTCCTTCCTGGGCAGCCCCTCTTGGCGCGGCCGATCCCGGGCGAGGGGCGGTGCGGGAGGGGAAGCTTGCCTGAAAGCACGTCCAGGCCGCTCGGTGCGGCCCCGCTCTCCCGGGCAGGGCAGGTGCCGGCAGGACCGTGGAAGCGCCTCGAGGTGCTGGGCCGAAGCTTTTGTTCGTGCAGGGGACCTACTGTGATGAGAAGGTGACAGGTCACGGGGAATAATGTAAATACAAGATCATGTGGAGATAATGTGGGAAGTTTTTTAAGGACGCTTTGAAGTAGAGAGTTGGTGAATGAGAGGGGGAAAGAGCCGTAATGGTTACGGTGGTTTTATTTTTCTTTTCTGTAAACTTACGCTGCTTGCTTTGTGCACCCTTAGTGATACTGCTGCCCTGCTCAGGTTCTTCTTTAGTGGTCATAAATAAGTAACTTGTTAGGTGCGTATTTTCATTTTGTTTAACGAGCTGTTTGAAATTCCAAATATTGAGGGTGAATAGAGTTTGAATGCTGAAATCAATCGTAGTGCATTGACCTCTGCCTAACAGCATCAGCAGTACTTCATTAATATTAACATGCTGTCCTCAGAGTGCTCTGCAGCTCTTGTGAAGGCAAGACTTAAAAATATTAAATAAATAGGAATTATATCTTCTGATCTCTACTGGCTTTTACCTGGGTGATAAAAATGACTCAGCTCAGTTATCTGCACATCAGGTCTAAAAGTTCTGATTGTTTGTTGCTGAATGCAAATAATCTGCTTCGTAGGGGTCACTAGCTACAATTTGATTGCTGTGTGTAGGAACTTGACATTGTTACACAGAGAGATATCTGGGGGGAAAGTTGGATATTTTAAATGCTTTTTCAGACAAACACACCCTTTTGTTTGTAAGACTTACCTGCAGTTGTCTCTCAAAGCTGTAGCAGAAAGACTCTGCACAGGAGCTGGTGGGGAGGCCTGTCTGTCCAGCAGGGAAGTGCAGGTGTTTGTTTGTCATATAATACCTTGTGATCTATGGGTGTTGAAGGGTTTCACTTACCTCTCAGTGGTATCATAGTGCACTCTGCAGGTATAATCATTGCTGAGCAAAGGCTTTTGATTAAACTAGTGCAGAAACATAGTTTTTTTGTTTGGTTTTTGTTGTTGTTGTTGTTGTTGTTTTTTGGTTTGTTTTGGTTTTTTTTTTTTTTGCTCTGTCCTTAGTTGTCAAGATAGGATAGCATGAATGAAATCTGATTAATAGGGTTTTGCATGTTCAGGTAAATACAATGGGGCTATATTTTTAAGAAAGCTTTAGCAATTTCTGTTGCAAGTATGTATGATTTTCAGTTTCTGCTTTGAATTTCATACCAGTACTAGCTTAGATTATCCCTGTAGTATTGACTCACATTTATCTCTCTCTTCATGTCTTTCCAAACAGGTGGTTTTGTTAGTACTGGAGTGCTCTATTATTTGTAGCTTCCACACCAAAAAACAGTCTCCTGTTTCTGTCTGTATAACCTCTGACAAATGCATATTTACTTTGCTTGTAGCTGGTCTGTGTCAGTTTGGAACAGAATCTCTGCCTTTATCCAAAGATTCTTCTGCCCATTTGGCTGTTGTGATAATGGAGTTTGTTTTGCTTTATCTTCCTTTATTACTTTTTAAATTATGTTTCCTTGTGGACATAATGTTATTAGATTGGGTCATGTGGTAGTCTAGAAGATTGAGGAGATATGCTTGCCCTAGTTCTTGCTAAAATAAGGAGGAGCCTGGTCTTTATGCATTTCATTTTTTATGTGGCTGGTATTCCTTTGAACCTATGGTTCTTTGAAAATTTTATACTTCTTAAAGTTACGTCTTTTGAATTTAGAGACTATACCTTTCATTTTTCAGATTTCATATCTTTGTTTGTTCTTTGTTAAGGGTAATCTGCTCCATCAATCCCATTAAGTCATTCTCTTTTATGTTTGTAGGGATCCTAAATGAATGAGAGAAACCTTCAGAAAAAAAAAAAAAATATCAGATTTCCTTTAAAGAGCAAAAGCTCATGTTCTGAAGGGGACTTGGATAAATACAACATTCCAAAAATTCATAGAGGAATTTCAATTTGAAAGCAGTTGCATCTGATTTTCTTTCAACTTTTCATGTGTAGGACTCACTAAAAAGCGTGACAAAGGGCTCTTGTTCATAATTACTGGATATTATACCTTATGTGTAGAAATTCCAGAGCTTTTATATTTATTTAATGAGCTTTTTGTAATCTGTAAGTGGTATTGTCTCTCAGCTTTGTAGACTTGATATTTGATATGAGAGTATTGAACAGAGCCTGCAAAAGTGGTTGGGAAAGGTAGTGGCAAACAATCTCTAGGGGGCTTGGAAACGTAGCCCTCCTCATTTCTAAGCCAAGGAATTCCTCCATATTTCCGTATCAGTAAGAAAGTTCTCCAGCATTGCTAATTTCTGGGTTTCATTGAAATGAACCTATGAAATTCCAGCCCCTTCATGCTTTATGCAGTGAAATGTAATTCTTTGCTCTTTGGATGTCTTGGTAATCTTGTCTATCACTGCTGCTCATCCTTGTAATCGTTTTGCTGAGGCACAGGAGAAGGACCATTTTTAATGGCAGTATTACTTTCACTCGGGGCTCTTCATTGTAGTCATTGAGTTATGGAAATTTTTTGGGAATTAAACTATTTTTACTGTAGGTGGCACCAAGGAGGGGATAAATACCACAAAGATCGATATTTTAAAAAACGTATTATTCTGTTTCTAAAAGCGATTAACATGTAACTTCTGCTTCTGAAAATGGCATGTATACAGACCATGAGAGAAGAATTTGCTAATGATTTCATTCTTGCTGTCCAGCAATTTCTTTTGGAATGAACCCTGTCTGTTCTTGGCACATAAACCAATTGTGAAATATTTGTGTTTTGTGAAGAAAGGTATAGTGCAAGATAGTCTGAAAGAAATAAGTATGAAGTTTTCCTGGAGATAATTCTGTAAACTCATATAAAAATATATTTTGAAGCATTTCTCTTGTAGAGAACAGATCAGCTGGAGGTTGTTCAAATATGGTGGTTTTCCTTAGTGCCACAAACTAAAGAAGCTAATGCAGGAACTGGGTGTTACTCTGTGCTCTTACAGGTGGATTTCAGTCACTTTCTTCTGCAAAAACAGACAGGTCCTTGAAAAGAGCAAGATATTGATGACCTGAGTCTCAAGTACTTTAAGTATTTAGACTACAGAGGAAACAATGACTTACAAAGTGAACTATAAATATTTGTTTTACTGAAGTAGTCGTTTTGTTGAATGAATGCTCTTTTGTGTTCAGTCATCAGAGTCTTGGAACCTGGAATTATGAAGGATCACCCTAATATTTTAGGGCAGGATAAGTGTTTTGGACTATTTCCAGTGCTTTGTGTCATCGTATTCATTCTTTTATTCCTGGGAATTTGAGTCCCATTGACCAAGTTTCAGAAATTAATTATCAATATTTCAAAAATTGCTTTGACAAGTTTCTGAACATTGCAAGGTGAAATTCACTAGATATTGTTGTGCTGGGTGCTTATAGCTTGTCAGCATTTTCCATTTTACCTGCCATTGTCAGGGGAAAGCACTGAATACATACTGACTATGCATGTCACACACTGCTTTCTTTCCTGTTGCATCATGGTTGTCTTCCTTGCCTCTTACTGCTAATACATGTAGGCCTTTTTTTATGCCTGTAGGATGGAATCCACTTTGTAGCTTGCCTTTTTTAGCTTACTACTTCATATTCATACTGTTCTGACATCCTCATGTTGTGCTACTTCTTTTCTACATCTGGTTTTGTGCTTTTAATTGGTTATCTTGTCAGTTTTTCTGTTGTTCTTTTACCCATTTGCCTTTAAGTTTCTTAAATTCATGGAAACTTTCTAGACCTGCTCTGATTTCTTTGGAGGAAGTTCTAACACTCGCTTTTCACTTCTGTCTAAATTATCTTTGTTGTTAGACTCAGACCGCTCATTTAATCAGAAACAAAATCATACATTTTCTTCTCTGCCTGGAAGAAAACGTAACTCTGACTTATTTTAAACCATGAGCTGGCTGAAAGACCAATGTATCAGGATACAGTCATTGCTTTTAGTTCTATCGGTTGTCTTTCTCAGCCAACCCTGTCTTTGCAGCTGCTCAGCAATACCCTACCTTTTTCGCTTTTATTTGAATTTGTCTTGATACAGCTTTCTTTTTTCTTCCTTTGATTTCCACACTGCTTGTTGAACAAGTCTGGACTTTGGAATGAGGTGGAGTATATCACGTGTAATCACACCTTTGGAACAGGCTTCCGCTTTTAAAGGAGCATTCCTCTCTTTTATGTCACTGCATGCTACAGTGCCAAATCCAATGTGCAGCATTGTGCTCTTCCTGTTTTAAGAACACCGCAGGTACAATGAAATCCAAGGTCCATGCAGTGGGTTGTGTAAGAGAATAGCAGATGCCTAAAGGAACAATAGATCAAGTGTATGGTAATGCTTCTCTAACATACTTCTCCAGCATCCCATAAAGAAGTCCATTATTTATTTTGAATGAGTGTAGCTTGTGTTCATGGCTGTTTGGTAGCTAGCCCATTATTCTTCCCTATTGTTTTTCCTATAACAGTTGCCATTTTCCTTCTAATCTCCTGCTGTAGGTTAATAGTTTCTTCTGAGCTTAGTCACAAATAAAAGAAAATCTTGTGATGATGAGAAACTAATATCAACTGGTTTTCTAAGCCTGTCTAAAAAAAGATAACTGTAAGATTGTACTGTTTCTGCCAAGTTTCCACAAGAGGTACATTATTACTAAGGAACTGTAAACTGTTGAAAAAAATCTGTAATGGAAATAATGATTTAACTGTAGGGCTTGTGGGCACTTCCAAACAGCAGAGCTTTTCCATCTCCTGACTTCCAAACGTCCCAAGTACCAGTTCCTTGCTGCTGACTAATTGCTTTAGTCATCCCTGTCTGTATATATAGTGACAACAGCAACACCGTTGTTCATACTGCAGATACGTTGCTCAGGGTGGATCAACAGAGTGTTGTTTCCAGACTGCTACTCAAAAGAAATGTAAACCCAAATCTGTGGCTTCCTTTCCTGGTTTTGGTGGCATACACTTCTCAGTGGTGTCCAGGTTATGACTGGTGTAGAATATAGTTAAAGAAAAAAGTACACTATCCTCACTAGAGGAGCAATAAAACCATCTTGAGTCAAGTGAATTGAAGTGTATATAAATAGACAACATTTGAAATCTGTCTAATTTTATAAAGTGCTTGAATATTTTCATGTCCTGCATCTACAGTATTTCATGTCATTTTCCTGCATTAGGCATTTTTCCATGTTTCCTTTCTCTGCTTAGTTGTAGGAAAAAGGAAGGAACAACAAAGCTGTCAGAGAATGTGAGTCAGGAGAGGTGATCAGCATTTTGCAGTCTGTTCCTGCATAGGAATGAGTTTCAGATATGAGTATGGCACTTTAGTCTTAGTGCTAATCCCCATCTGCAGGCATTCCATAGGGCTTGATGCTCACTTAAAAGAGTTGTTGAATGCCATCATCTGTCCAAGCTCAAGTGAGCAGTCATTTTCCCAATTTTTTAATTGTTAACTTCACAACAGCTTGGATTTCTTTCCAGTACCTGAAGGGGACTACAAGGGAGCTAGAGGGACTTTTTGCAAGGGCATGTAGCAATAGGACAAGGGGCAGTGGTTTTAAACTGAGAGAATAGGTTTGGATTAGATAAGTACCACCATGAGGGTGCTGATGCACAACAGGTTGCCAAAAAAATTGTGGATGTCCCATTACTGGAAGTTTTCATGGCCAGGCTGGGTGGGGCCCTGTGCAACCTGATAGTGGAAGGTGTCCCTGCAGATGGCAGGAGGGTTGGAACTGGATGACTTTTAAGCTCCCTTCCAACTGAAACAATTCTATGATTCTATAAAAATAACACTACTAAAAAGTCATTGTTACCAGTGGTAAGTAGATGCCTTCTGAGCACCTTTGCTTTGCAGTACAAGGTATTGGTGTCATCTATTATGTCTTGTTTCTAAAGCTTGTTTTTTTTAGGAATGTAGCAGTTTACTTCTGACATGTTCCACAGCATGCATCTAAAATTCTGATGTGTCTCATTTCAGAACTACTATGGAACCTTGGCAACCGTGTAGGTTTGGAAGGCTTAAATCCAAGTTCGGAAAGGCCTTTTCCAGTCCTGATGATTTGCTGGCTGAAGCGCTTAATTAGGATGGCTTTTGAACAAATTGGATTGAACATGGAATCAGTAAGTGTTTCAAACTTCCTTTATGTTTTCAGAAAATAAGGTGTAGAAAGCACTTAGTCTGTTTTAGTTTGTGCTTATCTAGAAGAGCACTTTAGGTACACTCAATACTGGGATGATTCTGCATTGCTGAGAAGTCATCAGGTTTGTGACTTGAACACTGAAATACTGAGCAATAAATGTGTTAAAAGTACTATGCAGTTCATTCTGGTTCTAATAAACTGTTTACTTGGTAAACACTGTTTTTCATGCTGGACTTCCGGGTGTGTTTTGAAGTGAAGGAGAATTCCATCTTATTTTTAACAGTGATAAAAAATAATCATATTTCTTGTTCTTTTCTTGGAGATGCAAAAGCCCCATGAAACTGAGATGGCTATAATTGTGCTACATTTACCTCTTCTCTGCCGTAGTTAACCTCTTCTGGAGGTGTAACAGTACATGAGAGCAATGCAGCTGTGTTCTTTAGTGGGTAAACAGAGGAACAGGCCTGCATAGCTCTCCTCTTGGAGGAGACTATATAAAGAGTTTTCTTTGAATGCTTAGCAGAGAGAGACAGAGAACTGCTGCACATCAGCTGCTCTGTCACTGACCTCTAGGAAGCTATTTTGAGTACAAATGTTGACCTCAGTGCAGTAATCCCTGTAAGTTTTTGAAGTATTTTAATGTTTTAAGAATGGGGAAATCCTTAACAGCCAAGTGCAGTATTTAGTCAGTATTATTGTGGTAGAACCTTTTATCAGTCTTGGGAATCTATGGACAGCAAATTGTTTATACAGTGTAAATGAAGATTGACAACAAGAATCTGTATTTTAGGATTTTATTTGAATTTTGATCTGAGATTCCATGTTACTTTGAATTTTCAAAGTATAAGAATATGTTGCATTATGACACTGATAATTCAGCAATTTCAGCCTAAATAAACAAGATAGATAAGGGAGATAAATTAATTTTTAATCTGTTTCTCCCCATTCTCTACTTGTATCAAGCTTGTGATAATGCAGTTACATTTCCAAACGTCAGCTGTTCTAGACAACAGTGAAGTGGTGATGCAGTGGGAGTGTATGACTAAGTAGCATTTTGCAGACTTGCTCAGCCAGTGCTTCAAGTCAACAAAAAGTTGTGTGAACTTGGTTAGAGCAGTGCTGAGACCTCAGCTCAGCTGAGCAAGAACTGACTTTATTTGCGTCCCTTGTGGCACAGTTTGCATGCAGTGTTCTGAAATGGCAGTGTTCTGAAATGGCATATCTTGTATTACCAAAACTGAATCACTCAGTGTTTTGGTGCACCAAGCCACTGTCGTTGAAGAGCCCCAAGGGCAATTGGAAACTAAATATTTTTGACTGCTAGTCAACAACTTTTCTGTGGTCTGAGCAGTATCTAAACCAGTTTTGTTGTTTGTTTAAATACATTGTACTTGTGTTGGTAATAGTAGTAGTCAGACTGTCTTGCTGTTGTAGACTTCTGCAATTAAGTCTACCTTTGACTTGCATTATTTGTTCTAATGTCCCATCACTTCGAGTCTCTTGCCAGCAGTTCTGCTTTAATCAGAATCAGTTGTGAATAATGAGGCTGTATTACTGTGGTGCTGTTTGTCAGTGACTTGTTATTGAAGGCTACTGATCTGCCTGCTGAGACATGTAAACAGACAGGTGATACACAAAAATGTGAGGTCTTGGTTGAGGCAACCAAAATGTAGCATCAATAGACTACTCTGAAAAATTTGTGTTCAGCTTAGCAGTGTATTAAGCAAGAAAATGTAATTTTTACAGAACGGAAAAAAATAGATCTAAGTGGATTCATGGCAAAGTTGCAGCTCTGTTGTGAGGATGTGGCATAGCATATGTGCAGTACACATTTATTTTGTCAAAATGTTCACATTCCAGTAAAGCCAGAGGAAGGAAGGATAGAAATTAGAAATAGGCATGTTTATGTGAAGTTTGTGAAATAATCTGGGGATCAATATAATGGAACATAAACTTCCATTTTTAATATAACCTTCAACATCTAGGAGTAGTGATCTTTGCTTAGTGTATTAAAATGTTCAGCTGTGTGTTATGCAACTTCCACAGCACCACTATTGTCATCGTACAGGCAATATTGCCATTGCCAATCCAGAATAGCCTGGATTTTTCCTGGTTTCTTTGTTGGGCAACCTTCTACCGGGATATCAAGTTTGCTTGAAGCTATGATCTTTTAAAAACTAAAGTCTGACTAGTAAATTCATGTTTACAGCCATAATTAAACACTGGCCAAGGTTTTACAATTACCATACAATGTTCTAATTGTTTACTAACAACATACCCTGTGTTAGAGTCTTCTCTTTTTTTTGTTGTTGTTTGCATTGTTTTTGTTGCCTTTGCCTGTGCTGAAATCTTTCCTACTTCTCTGTGGGGTGTTTGCTTCTGTTCTGGCTCATTTTGTAGTATTCTCCTAGGATTCAACTGCCATTTTATTTCCTTTTATAAGGCTTTTGTAAATACTAAATACAACAAAAAGAAGCAAATTTAATCCCTGTTGAAACAACATGGAGAAAATGTAAATTGCAGTAGAAACAGTTATAATGAAGCCTGCTATGTTGAGCTGCTGTGGGCAGTTTTCTCTAGGTGAATCTATTTTTTTGGGGGGCAAGGAACAAAGTTCCTTTCTTACAAAAATTTTATCTTATTTTCTCCATTTTACTTTCCTTTGCTCTTTAATTTCACAGTTACATTTTCATATTTATTGTAGCTTATACTTATTTTCATTAAGAATGGTAGACACTATTCCTGTTTTAGAAGAGCTCTTAATTAAAAAAAGAAAAAAAATATTTTGAGAAATGAAGATCTATGTGACTTCAAGGATTTTTAATGATTGAGTGGTTTTTCTTGAAACCCTATAAAAAGAAGTGTCTCACTGAATGTAGGTTCTTTATTGTCTTGAAAATTTGAATGTTGTGTTTTTGAAGATACTTTTAGCTCCTGAAGTCTTCTGCATTACATGATTTATTGTTTTGGCTTTAGACTTAATACAAAGGCTGCCTCAGCCTTAGGCAGCCATAGCTGTACTTTACTGATGATGTATAATGTGTTTGTGCCAGTTCAGGGATAGAATGTAAGGAGTTCACTGGGACAGAATTCAGTATATGAACATTAGATCCTACTCCGTCATGAAAGGAATTACTAAATATGTTTAGCATAAGCATGGTGTGGAAGAATAAGGGAGAACTATTACAATATGGTACAAAACTCAGTTCCCTTAACCGCTGGCTGCTTTATTTTTCCCATGCAGGTGCTTTGGTCAAGCAAGCCTTATGGTTCATCTCGAAGTATTGTAAGAAAAATTGGTACCAACCTCTCTCTTATACAGTGTCCAAGAGTTCACTTTCAGGTAGGTGTTGTCAGCAATTTACAATCTGTTTCTCACTATACTGCTAAAGGGATTTGCTCATGACTAGAAGGTTTGTAAAAGTAGAATATGATAAACTAGATACAGGAAAATTAGCTTACTTAAGTTCTCTCTGCTTCCAAAGTCAGATTTTTTTATAAATAAGAACATTGAAAAAATAATCATAAAAGAGAAAAATTATTGAAACTTTATTTATATAAACAGTATTTATAAGCTAGGCTTAAGAGGCGCATAAAGATGAACAGTATTAAAAATACTTTGGAAAATAAACAACTTTATCAGAAATCAAAAAATTAGTAACAAGATAACATGAGTGCCCTGTTTGCTTTTGTTTAAAATACAAGGCTAACACTGTGTAGGTGAAAGGGTAGGGTAAAGAGCAAGTGTAAAAGCTTAAGGAAGAGAAAACCCATGCTTTCTATAATGAGTCTTTCAGGAACAGATGGGAAAGTGGAAGCTGTTACACATAATCTCTTCAACTCTGGTGTTAGGGGTAGGGGGTGGGTATAGAATTGGAGAAATTTAGTGTTTGAAATTCAAGCTGAGAGAGGAATGTTTCGTGGGCTGAGCAAGGGTGGGGAGTGTAAAGATGAATGGAGGGAATCAGCTGCTACACTTAAGATATAGTAATTTTCACACTGCTAAATTTTGCAATGTTTAAATTAATTTCTTTATAATAAATGAAATGTATGAACAATACTTAGACTTGAAATTACAGTAGCAAAACCAGATAGTTCAGATTACCATAGAAGCCTTATTAGTAAAAGCCATGCTAACATTTTGCCTCTCTTTAAAAAATTACATTGAGAAAGCTGAGGCAGCTATCTCACATTTCTAGTGGCTTGACGAAAAAAAAGGTAAAGGAATGTGGAGTTTTGTGCAGGTGAGGACAACAAACAGCATGCTAGACTAAACTTTTGAATATGTAATTAGTAGATGTTTTGCCAGCAGGAAGGCTCCCTGTGCCTCAGATTTAAACGGTAGTGAAGTCCTCCTATGTGTCTGATTTTCTGTGCTGTAAAGGCCATACAAGGGAAGATGGTGCTTGTTTGCAGATAGTTAGCCTCATACTGACTTCTCTCAATATGGTACATAAAAGCAAGGAATGGCAAGATATATCTGGGGAATCTGTTCCTGATTATTTTTAGTATTTAAGCAAAAAATAAGTACATAAATATGTTTCATCTGGATTCTGTTAAAATAAATATAATATTTGCCTTTTTAGTCCTCCTAAAGAGACACTAATTCAGCTTTATGTGTACACTAAGTTTAAGCATTCACCTTCTATGAGATGAAAGTAAAGGATTCTGAAAACAGAAGTACAGTTGTGAGAGTTGATTTTATTAGGAAAAAATTGTTTATAAATAACCTATAATAATAATGATGATTTAATTAGGAATAAATTGTAATAAAGTTGATTTCATTAGGAATTAAATTCCAAAATTTGTGCCTTGAAACACATTAAAATGTATATGGTTTGTGCAAACTCTAAAGTATTTTAATATATAAGCTGCTGAACATGTTAAGTGTGATGCTAACATCTGCTCTTTGTGTCTTTATCTCAGCATTAAGATTCTATACTGAAGTTCAGTACTGATCTTGATCATTTCCATGCTGTTGCAACTGACACTTTCCTATAGCTGTCTCTTTGTCTTTCTTTCTTGCCAGCTTTAGCTCTATTATGAAAGGACCATGAACTGAACCTTGCTGTAAGTTATTCTATTTAAAAAAACAAATCAAATCTTGCATCATCTGAGGGTGCATGCATGGACTCAATGTTTCTAACCCCAGAGCATCAGGCTTTTCATGGGTCTGCATTTTCCTTACGATAAATGGATAAGACTCATTGAAAAGAGTATCTCTGTAATGTTTATACTTACCTTCTAGCATGCTTTTGGTCAGCTAGTCTGAAAAAAAAGTAGCCAAACATGCTGATGTTTGGAGTCTACTGACTGTAAATATTGCCATAGTCAACATTTAAATTAGCCGCTAAATACTAAAATGCAGCTTACATATTCAGTAAGAGGTGGCAGAGCTTACGTACTTTATACACTCTATATGGCATGAACAAATGAAAATAGTCATATCGATCTTTTATAGATCATATTTTTTAGATTTATATGTGGTCTTTAGGAGAAAGTAAAATTAAACTTACCAGTATAGCCTAGGTAGATTCAACCAAACTTACAGTAGTGTCTCTCAAGATAGCATCCTTCATCTACGGCATCTCTGTTTTAGTCCCACGCTTCTCGTCTCTGTCTGATGGATGCCAGATAACTCAGTGGAAGTTTCCTTACAAATTGGTGTGCACATAACAAACATCTGAATTTACCTGGCTAATTTGGAAAATCGCAGCAAGTTTGTCTTATTTGAAGTGTTTCCAAATGTTTAATACATAACTGTATTAGTAATTTGAAACGAGAGGTGTTTATTCTGTTGTGAGTTGTATAAAATGCGTGCTGTGCCTCGCACTTTTTGTGGCAAACAAAAGAGCAGGGAGCCTGCCGTGCCGCCCTGGTGAGCGGCGTTTCCGTAGTGTAGTGGTTATCACGTTCGCCTAACACGCGAAAGGTCCCCGGTTCGAAACCGGGCGGAAACACTGCCGGATTGGCTTTTTCTTTGGGTTGGGCTCGATGGTTTTTATGTGCTTTTATGTGTCCCTTCCGGCTCGCGGTGCCAGAGCAGTACAGTGTCTGTAGTCTTCAGAAGTCCACGGTGGGATTTCCTGCAGCCCTCAGGAGGCGTGTCTCTGTGTGCAGCAGGCATGCACACTAAGATAGGCAAAAAGCCTGCGAAGGAAGAAGTGGGGGAAGCACCTACACAATATCCAGAGAAAGAAAAGCAGGCTATGGCATTGATTCATTCAGTTCTTGCCATCCAGTAGAACTCGGCCTCTGTTTTCAGTACCTTGTTCTCCATTTTAGGTGCTGGCAGAGCAGTTGTTCAGGTTTTTTTCTGCTGGAATTGACCAGAGGAACAGGGTAGTCACAGAGGTGTTCATAGGCAGGTGAAGGTTTTGAGAGATGGGTATTGACTTTTTACCTTTGAATTAAAGTAAAAATCTTGCATTAACTTGAAATTCAAATTCCACTGCTGAGGAAGGATTTGTTGTTTTTAGGGATAAAGAAAAGAAACATCTGTATATAGGGTAACAAGCAGATTCTGTTTACACATAAATATGAATTAAAATTAAGAAGAAACTTGTATCACAATATAACAGAAGGCGGACTACTAAATCTTGGATTGGAAGTTATTTATCTATGCAGGAATTCTGGCACTGGTAAATATATTCTTTACTGTTGATTTAGAAAATTATTTTTGATTCAAGTGTGTGTAGTTCCTTTATATAAAAGTGGCTTCAATCTTTTAATGGTAATATTACTTCCAGAAAAATCTGTATCACCTGCAAAAAGTGGCTAATGTATTATGGATTTTTAAAATTGCCATTAACATTAATACAAACGCTGTGGTCCCGAAAAATTCTATTAATTTTTAAAAAGAAAAATGTCAAGGAAACCTCAAACAGCAAAAATCCTAACATGCAATATAGTATTCTCTAGACTGCTTTAAAGAGAGGCAGACTGTAATGGTATTAGGCACAACTGTTAATGTGATAAACATATTACCATCTGTGCTGATGCTACCTGGAAAAAACCCTGTTGTTTCCAAATGATCTGATGGTGCCAATATGCACTCCTGGGAGCTGTGATAAAGACTCTCATACAAGTGAGAGTGTGAGGTGAAGGCAACTAATCTCAATTTCTAAGGCTGTTTGCAGCAACTCCCAGGGAGAAAAACCCCAAGCCCACAACTTCTCTCTCCTGAGACTTCTGTATAAGAGGCTACTACGAAAATATGTGTAGATGTTTTTCTGAAATGGTCTCACCTCATCCAGGCTGCAGTCCTGCTGTGATAGGTCTACAAATGCAGATTAATGCAAACATTTCATAGTAGTTTGCTCTTACAGAGCGGGGTTGCCTTGAAAACTGACCAAGATGCTAATGGTGTGGGTGCAGGCTGCCCTTGCGGACTGGCTCCTACTGCCACCATCTCTGTCAGTATTCCCAGCTTCTTGGCCACTGCTGTCTGCAGGCAGCACTTGAGCAGCTGCAACAACTCGTTTGCAGTTGGGTTTTTTTGTAGTGTTGGATTAACAGCTGGACTCAACTGATCTTAGAGGGCTTAAAGGGCAACTGTGATCTTAGAGGGCTTTTCCCACCATAACGAGTCTGTGATTCCATGGAATACAAGGAAAAGCTGGGGCATATATGCATTGTCAATACGGAACTCAAGGTGAAAGACCGAGCAGAACATATTACTGAAAGTTGTTTCAGTAGCTTTTATCTGCCGAGATACTGATCCCAGGCTGCTCATGACTCTGAACACGTGCCCTCATCTGACCTGGGGAAGCAGGCAGTATTTCAAAATAGATTTGAAACCATTTTATTGAGTTGTGACTGTGGAGTGAGTATTGATGGTCAAAACAATTTTTCAAATCACCATTCAGGTCACTTAACTGGAAATTGAAGAAAGGTTCCAGTCTCTGAAGCTTTGCTCACCTTTGGCTTCAAACAGCTGTAAAGCTAATGGCCAGAACCATGCTGGAAAATGGTCCATTTGTTTGGCATGTTGTAAATAAGATTGTTAGCACATAATGTATAATGTTATGATTGCATCCTACCTCTCCCTCAAAGCCTTTGTGATTACTGAGCTGGTAGAATTGGCTTTTTGCCTGGTTTTGGGGTTGCTTTGCTTGTTTGATTTTCCCCCTGTGCAATGTACATACTTCTTATACAGAAGTTGTAGGGAAAGGGAAACTTCGGCAGAATTTCACTTTAAGAAAAATACTAAATTAGAGCAAGATACTTAAAAAGTATTGGCAGCCTTAATGTCTTTTTTAACTACTGGTCATGAATAGAATTTAAAAGCATACTATTTGAGTTAGTATAGAAAACTGTGTGAGAATGTTGATGTTTGTTTATATTAAAGGTAACAATTTGCATTGGATTTTTAGTATTCATTAGCATCATGTGATGGTGTATGCAGTTAGCCATGACCTTTTGTGAAGTGTTCAGCAGAATGGATTGAATAGTTTGAGGTCAGTGAAATTATTCTGGACTGAGCACAAGACAGAAATAAGTGTTTAAAGTCTACAGATGTGTTTGGTGCATGTATGTGTTAATAGTTACATGTAGCCTCAGTAGAAGTATTTGGTAACATAAATGTGACTTGGGGTGAAAATATTGACTCTAAAACCTTTCAATCTTACTTTAAAATTTAGCTTATTTCTCATGTCACGGAAGGAAACACTCCTGCTCAACTCAGAGAAGATGCAGTGGCCTCCTTTGCTGATGTGGGATGGATTGCTGAAGAAGAAAGTGAAGTCTCTACAAGGCTCAGGTATGTTTCTAGAATCTTCTCTCTGAGAAGAAGGAACCTCTCTCTGAGAGGAAGAAACCTCACTTCTCTCCACTGAGACTGTGTTGTGCATTACAAATAGAGAGCACTTGAATGCTGGGAGAAAAAACAGAGGTAGGGTCTGGAAAAGAAGTAGTAGAAGTTAGATTAATAGGTTTATGAAACCAAGACTTGTTGGAAAACATACAGCAGATTGACATTATACAATGAAGACTATGGATTTTATTTATTTATGTATTGCAAAGAACTGCACACAATAGCTTCAAGCAAGGAAAAATGTCTACTGTGCTATGGCAAAATTGCTAACAGTGATTCTCCAGTTCTCCTGAGATTGTCATTACCATGGGGCAGTGAACTGTACAGCTTCCTCATTAGCAGCAATGGTCATTCTGGCAATCCAGTAATTGGCACGTTGTTTTTCACCTTTCTGGTTAAGGCTCTGCAGACTGCTAAGTACAATGAAAAAAATTAGTTTGTGTTTCACATCTTTAATCTTCATAACAAAATCTGGCAGGAAAGCATGTGAGCACCTGTGTCCAGAATGATGGGATAGGTATTGCTGTGTTGGAGCAAGGGTTCTGCACAGCACTGTCACTACATGAAACAATTTGGCTGAAGGGATGAAATTCTCTGCTCTATCCTACTCAGGTTGCTGCTCAGACTATCCAGAAACAAAAGTACAGTACTGTAGTGCAGAGGAGGTTTTTCTTATAAACAAGCTGATCTGTCAGAGAAGGGCACAGATCGTGGCTTCAGTGATTTCAGGAGGATACTGTTCTTAATTTAAAAGCATAGGTTTGAAAATAGGTTAGTAATGCCCTAGATGCCCTCCAACATGACTTGCTACAGTGAAGCTTTGCATAACAAACATTCTGGCACCACCACGATAATTTCACAAACTCGGAGGGGAGTCACAGAAATCAGCACTTGCTTGGGAAGCACTGTTCCTGAAGTCTGTTTGATACAAAGGAAATTAACTGTCCGATACTACTTTTGTTTGCACAGAAGTATTTCATTTAAGGACTGAACTGTAAAGCTATTACATTTAATGGAGACAACAGGGAGAATGGCTCTTTGGTGCTTCAAAGAACCTATTACGAAAGATGTAGGACTGCATATTTCCTGAAATGTCTGCATGGGAAGGGGGGAGCAGGGACAGATGGATGTGGGATGGGACTAAAATAATCCTGCAGATACATAGTGACCTTAAGGCAAACAGCTTATGATGGAGCACAGGAAGTGAATTACTTAGCAGATATGACTATTTCAGTGTGCACAGTTTATTATGTCTGTGCACGGTATTAGTAGTGGAGCTGGTATGCATTAGGTGTTTTCCAGGCATTTGAAAGTCTCTGTTTCGACAGGATCACATAGGTGTTACTGTTAAATATTTATCCACTGTAAAATTTAGTAAACAGTCTTACATACATAGTTTTTTTTTTTTTCTGTGAATACAGTTTTATAGAGGAAGCAACTAAAGGACAAATCATTTTTCCTCTACCGCTAGTCAGAGTAGTAATGACAACTCAGGCATAAATAGTTTTCCATAGTGTTAGTTTCCAATCAAGACATCTCCTTAAAACTTTATTACTGCTCTGAGAAGAAAATAACCTTTGTTGTTTAGCTATTCTGCTCCTTTAAAGAATTTCTGGAAAGCAGGTTTTAAGGAGTGAAGCGATCACTGGCTCCTTCCACTTTACTTAGGGAGAGCAGGGAGGTGGCTGCTATAGGAGGTATCCTGTTCTCAGCTTGAGTTGCTCTCTATTCCTTTCTAGATAACACCACCTAAATGTCATCCTCCATGATAATATTCAGTTGTCCTTGACCAAATTTCTGCAAGTTGTGCTGATGGTTTTTGTCCATGTCACAGAAGACTTAAACATGTATCTAATCTTGGTTTGATGTGGTCAGAGCACAGGGCTTGTTCTAGCCTTAAATCTTGGCTCTTGCTTTAGTTCTAGCACAACTGCAGATCTAACATGATGAGCACCCACAGTAGCTTAATCCACTCATCCAGAGTGGTGGGGCATTTGGGCTGGGTTAGCCAGGAGCCATTCTACCCATTTCAAAAAGTCCTTTTACCAGGCCCTATTCTCACTCTCCTGTTTGAATAAACAATGGAATCCTGGCATGCCCGAGAAGTTTGGGGATTGACATCAGGATGGATTGAGGAATAAAGTAGGTGGCCACATTTTGTGTTTTGAAGTTTATGATAATGTGTTGTCATCAATCCATATAAATTCTACTTACAGAATCATAGAACAGCTTGCATTGGAAGGGACCTTTAAAAGCCCCTGCAATGAGCAGGGATGTCTTTAACTGGATCAGGTTCCTCAGATTCTTGAGATAAACAGTTTCAAAATGCTAGTGTCTTTGTAAGGGCTTATTGGACTTGTTTGAGCAGATGCTCAATAATGCCTCAGTGTTTAACAAGGCTTGAGCTTTGGTGGGTATTAAGGGAAGGCAAAAGAGTTACATTTTCTTGTGAGAAGCAGAGGGAAGGTTATGGACTCTTTAAAGCTGTAAGGAAATTTTCTTCTCTGTAGTTCTAATTATTGTGTTAGAAAACTAAATAGGAGACCCATTCCCATCAACTGACAAGGAGTCTCTGCATCACTGAGCTGTTCCAAGCACTCCATATTTCCCAATGCTGCTAAAATTGGAGAATTTTCTTTAATTTTTTTTTTTTAAATTCAGAAATCAAAACAGTACAAAAAATATCCTGTGGAGCCAATAGACTCTTCTTTCTTCAAAGGAATCAACTGCAAATTGGTATTTGCTGTCTATGGGGAAAAATGGTAGCATTTAAGGGAAGAAAAATCTTAATTCAAATTAAATACACAATAGGTTTGCAGAGAAATAGATTGGGATAAAAGGAAATGTATTAATTTTTTTTTTTGCTGAAACCAAGGATTCTACAAAACACTGTCTGGGGGAAGAGAAGAAACACAGCTCATGATGCAGAGAGAAAGGATGTGAAGCTCTTATTTACCACAAACTATTTAATGTCTTGATGGAAGTTGACTTGTATAAAAACAATTGTATAAAAAGTCAAGTCTTCAACTTGTAACCCTTATTTGTAGATAACATTGCTTTAGTCATTGTCTATTTCAAAGCCTATAAAATATGTTGTGATATTTTTGTTACAGGTCAGAAGTTTGGACAAAAACAACCCAGCCTCTTCCAGGCGAAGCACATCATTCCAGGAAGTCCCCACACAGACAAACGTCCTTGCAAAGCCCCTCGGGAGAGGAACCAGTGCCCAGGAGCGCAGTGATGGCAAACGAAGAAGCGCTGCAGAAGATCAGTGCCCTAGAAAATGAACTAGCCTCTTTAAGAGCACAAATAGCCAAAATTGTAACTTTGCAAGAACAGCAGAACTTGACAACAGGTATTAAATTTGCTGTACTCTTAGTAAAAATCACTTAATTAATGTGTCCCTTTTATAATTACTACTGTGCTCATTCTTTTTTGTGAGATACTGCAGCACCAAACACTTCTCCATATTGTTTTGGTTAGTTTGGCACAGTAACCAAGGGGTACAGAATAGGTCTTGAAGATGAGTGACTTGCCAGATTTTCTGTATTTTTTAGTATTTCTAAAGCCATCATGTTTGTCTGTAAATCTGCCAGAGCTCTGAATCTGTGAATGAGTAAAGAAGTATTAAACAGCTTTCAGAGCAAAGCTCATGATAAACATGATGGCTTAAACCAAACTAAAAGAATGTAACTTAATTACTGACACTGAAGTCTTTCCATTCAGTAAGGAAATAGGCTCTCTGATGTCATTAAGTATTCATACAAGATGCTAATTATGCTTTTGGAATATGTAATATACATCTAAAGTAACAGAAAAAGCAATTAATTGTTTACTGCAATCATCTCTGGGACCAGACACATTGTCCATATGGAACCAAAAGTGGTGCACTGTTTCTGGTAGTAAACAGAATAATTCTTTCCCTGAATTTCTTTCTCCTCTTTCCATCACCTCTGACTCCTTTCAGTTTTAAGTCTTCAAAGATTAGCAGGAGACGGCCCTTGCTGGCTGCAGATGACAGGCATTTGATTGTCACTCTTTCCTAAGGTCACTTAACAAGTACAGCTTTGCCTATGTTTGTGTATAAAATCATATTCTGATTTTTCAGATGCTCCTTTAGCTGTTAACTGATAGGAGTTACTTCATTGTTCCTGAACTGTTCATATTCAAAACTATGAAATAGTTTTAAGGATCACCTGGTTTCACTCTTGAATTTTAATTATGGGGGGAGGGTGGGGGCATGTGAAATAACTATAAACATTTTTCCCCCCTTTACCTCTATTTATTAGGGAAATTAAATTTTTATTTTATCATCTTTATCTCCCTCTTGTGGTAGAACCTGGTAATGACGCTGTGTGTTTGCCTACAGGTACACGGAGTAGACTCTTCTGTTTTATTTCTATAAATATCTTTATACACTTTATACTCCAAGCCTCAAAACTCTGGTTTGATCTGATTTTTCTCAGTCTTTTAAAAGGTGCAATTAAACAGAGGTTTATTCATTTATTTGTCAGGTTATTACTGTTACTGTATTTATAACAAATTTTTACCTAAAGTATACATGGAACTCAAAATCAAGATTATTGTGAGAATCTCTATGAATAGAGACAGATGAGTAGCTGGCCTAAAAATACTTAACCTCAGACAGCTGGAATAAGCTTCAATTTTAGCGCTGATTGAACTCTGAAAATTACATTGAAAAATCTTGTATGGTAGTTTCTTTTTTGTGATAAGTAGGGAGAAGCACTGCTTCTGTGTCAGATTGTAACTTCCAGCTAAGTAGCTGCCTCTGAGAAGAAAGGGAAATACTGGTAACAATAGGGGCAGAACATGAAGCAGAACTAGAAGATGATGTGGCTTCTGTCCCACTGCAGTAAAAACATAAATGCACCTAGAATTAGGACTGGAATTTCAAAGGACACTTCTAACTTTTCAAGAAGGGTTTTCATGTGGCTTTTTAGCTGAACTTGCTTAGGTGGTTTAGGAATGAAGAAGTTATAATCTAAAGGTGGCAGAGGGGACACAATTGAAGTTGCTACAGTGCTTTTCTTACCTGAGCATTTGTGACATGTGAAGGGGAGTTAAAGTAAACTGACTTGTAATGCATGTTTTATTTGTAGTTGGGTCTAGTCCACTTGCTTCAGCTGCTGTCCCTGCTCCACCTCCACCACCGCCACCACCTCCTCCTCCTCTGCCTCCACCCCCTCCCTCAAGTCTGCATCAAAGTAAGTCTGCAATTGATCTCATTAAAGAGAGGAAAAACCAAAAAATGAACGCTGGCCAGAATGTGGTGGAAAACGGGCCAAAGAAGCCTGAAGTACCAAACATGCTGGAAATCCTCAAAGACATGAACAGCGTGAAACTACGCTCAGTGAAAAGGTAATAAATGTCAGTGTACCAAGATTGGTGTTAATGATTTGTTTTTATGACTCAAAACTATTTCAGGGTGAGACAGATGCTGATGCCATTTTCTTTTCTAGATCCTCAGAAGGTACAAAATCTAAAGTGTCTCAGCCTGCAGATCCTGCAACATTAATAGCAGAAGCTCTCAAAAAGAAATTTGCTTATCGATACCGAAATGATAGCCAAAGTGAAACAGAAAAAGTGATTCCAAAGGCTGAAACAAAGACACAGACTGAGGTGGTGCTGGTGAGTATTGTGATTCAATACTTGGAATACATCCTTGGACTATAGTTGTGCAAGGCAACCTACATCTTTCTGCTAACATACGTAGGTGTTACACAAGGTAGCATCTTATTAGGGCCACAAAACCCTGTGAAGTACTGCTGATACACCAGGACTTTTGGCAACCAAATGCTTTTGCTGACAAGTCTTAAGATTGTGTACTGTCTTGGCCCTAGCTTTAAAAAGTCCTGTTACAGTTTTGTTATTTTTTTTACAACAAAAATGTTTTCTCTTACCACAGCATCTGATACTCAGAAAACCATTGCTAAGGGCTCACATCAAATCCAGTCTGAACTGAGTTTGCCTCTTACTACCAACCTTAACCATTCAGCTGGTGCAGGTGAAACTTTGAAGCAAGATCCTGAAACATATCAGACATTCCTAGGAATTTGGAATATAAATTGTTAAGAATTCCTGCTGGATCTTGGTTCTTTGGTATAGGGACTTTCTTCTAATAATTGGAAATGCTGAGTATATGAAAGCAGTTTCTTTTTAGTGTGAGAATGTTAAATTGTATTTGAAGTCCACCTCCTGGCACAAGTTATTAATGGCTTCTAGTATATTTCAGGTGGATTTGAATTTGGTTTTTAAGCAGTGAACATTCAAAATACAAGTCTCTATCAATGTACGCTTAAAAACCAGCCTGGTATAGAGCAGTTGTGTTTGTCAGCAATCCTTGAAGCCTTGTGCTACGGAACCAGAGAGGAAGAGTAAAGAGGGTTTTTTTTAATTTGTGCAATTAAAAAAATGCAGATTAAAGTCCAAAAGTTGGTTCTGCTCTGAATTAATTTAAGGAAAATAACAATTCGCTGCCACAAATCTCAGGACTTTTGAGTACTTCAGCTAATTAATGTTGACCTACTTGCCTTTTGGCCTCTACTAGTTTATTTCTGTAATGTTCAGGCTGTTCTTCTCAACTAAAAGGCTAGATGTCTCCCAGGAATTAATCACATTTCCTGAGCATTTCTGGTGCATTAAGGAGAACATGAGTTGGCAATGTTTATTCATACAGGGTTTTTTAATGATTTTCTGTTTTTGAAATTTACGGTCCACTTTCTGAGTTAAAGGATCATCAAGTCCTCAAGAGCTAAGAAAATTGAAGATTTTCATTAAATAATAGAATGTTGATCCATAATGAGTTAATAAAATCTGTCCATCAATTACTATTATCTAACTTTGTTAGATCAGAATTGTATGGTGTCGTTGTATGACAGTTTTGAAAACGACTTGCACAGAAACGCAGGGTAGAGTAAGAGCAGAAGCACTGTTAAAGTGCTGCTGGAGCAGCAGGTGTAAGGATAACTGTCTATCTCCTTATTTTACTGCGGTGGTGGCTCCAGCCCTACTCCAGCAAGTCCATGGCTGCCTCCTCTGAGCAATGTCAGCTGTTGATAACACAAGTTAGCCTTTACTTTGTGACATCCACATGCAGAGAAGCAGGGATTATTTCTGCCCAAGTTCTGCTTTTACTACTTGGATAGGTAGTAGTTGAACAAGGGGTCTCTTGAAAGCAATCTGAACATGTTTCTGGTTTTCTTTCCAGTTCGGACCACACATGCTGAAGTCTACAGGAAAAATGAAGACTTTAATTGAAAAATCTTAGTGTTAAAAATTATTCTGCGAAAGACTGTTAAGCTGCTTTGTATGAAATATTTTACGTTGCAAATAGTACTAGTACTGAGAGGTCTCTTCTCTTACAGCACAGAAAGATCTAATGTGAAGTGCAGAAACAAGGCACTAAACATGTTTGTATGTAGGCAATTTATCAAGGGAAATAAATTGGACCATTATACTCAGGTATTAATTTTGTATTCAAGCTTGGCTTTCCACTCAGATTTCTGTGATGGATTTAGTTCATTAACACTAAGTTATACATACAACATTTTTTGTGCAAAACTGACCAGCTTAAACATCTGTTATTAATGATGATGATACACCCTTAAGTTAATATCAGTTTTATGTGAGTTCTACCTATAATTTGCACTACAATGTGTAATTTTATACTGAAATCTTCATGTTGAAGTCTTTCTTTTAAACTTAACAGTAGCAAATTTTTAGCCCAAAGAAAACCTGGAGGCACTCTGCTTCTTACTGAAACAAAGTAAAAACTTGAACCTGCTGCAGAGGTCCTAAATTTTAAAAAAAAAAAAAAAACCAAAAAAAAAACAAAACCTAAATTTTACATAGTAGTAAATTTTTGTGCAGGATTTTTTCTGTTTCACCTCAGCTTGCAAGGGTAAGAGTGTGCAACCTGCTCCAATCATCCTGTGGCTGTTACAAAGAGTAAAATCCTGCTGTGGGAGCCTCTGTCAAAAGGTAGTCAAGGGAATTTGAAATAGTCAGTAAATAGCAGATTAAAATAACAAAGAGTATGTGTTAATTAGCATAAAGTGCTGAAGAAAACAAAGGTACAAAGTACTGTGGGGTGCAAGGTGCCAAAAAGCCGCTCATCTCTGCTGCTCCAGGAGATGCTCTGGGACACCTCAGCTTGGCTCCCTGGGTATGTTTCTGGGCAGCTGGGGCTTGCACAAGCCCTTGTGGCCCCATCTGCAGGGAAGAGATGGGATAAGCTGTTGCCCATAACCCATTTTCCAGGGGAAGCCCATCTGATGCAGCAGCTGTTTCCTGCCACACCTGTACCAACCACCTGAGCTCATGTCTCCAGCCACAGGTGTAGAAAGGCTCAAGCTGAAAGTACAAGTCAGGGTGAAAAAAGCTGTGCAGGAACCAAGAGTTGCGGTTGAGGTGCACACTGAAACAAAGCCATGGTTTGCTCTGACCATGGATGAGCATTGAAAAAGCTGAGCTTGGGTATTTTTGGTGCTTTAAGCTGATCCCAGCTACTGGGACAAGTACAACTGCCTCTGGG
This sequence comes from Taeniopygia guttata, assembly GCF_048771995.1. Lineage (NCBI taxonomy): Eukaryota > Metazoa > Chordata > Aves > Passeriformes > Estrildidae > Taeniopygia > Taeniopygia guttata. The sequence continues at coordinate 117,242,667 of NC_133026.1, forward strand.
AGCTTCTGTTTCCTAGGAAAAGACAAAAGCAGTGCTTTTTTAATAAAGACAACTGAATGGCTCTGACAAGGTTACTGAAGATGGGGAAGCTTTGCTGCTTATAACTGGAATGTAGGTTGTACGTGTGGAGGAGCTTTGTTTTCTGGTGTGGAACTTGAGGTGGCGTTAATACGTACACAACGTAACTTCCTTCCAAAGTGGTCTGCCATCAGTCCTGCTGATTAGTCATTCATAATCCTTCAGTTCTTTAAAGTGCCTTTAAAACACCTTTGTGAAAGTTAACTTTGGTTTTAAGTTTTGTATTTTATGCTCTATTGCCACTATATAAAATTAAAAGCAGATAAAATAAAGATGGCATATTTGATTTGTGATATTCTACAAATGACAGCAGCCACAAAAATGGAAGTTTCCATTCTGTTACAGTGACTAACCTCCTTGTAGTGATCCTCCTTGCATCTCCTCCAAGGCTGGTTTGCTTACCTTGCTGTGCAGCAGGAGTAACAGTAAGGGGGTGGGTGTGAAACAGCCCCACACTGTTCATTCAGGTGCATGCTGGTTTAACAAACAAAAAATGTTTCTCAGGAACTAGTGAAGAGTTTATGCCTCACCACAACAATAGCAGGAAGGGACTTGTTCAACAGCCTCTCCATCCCCTGGTATGCTCAGTTCTGCTGGCAGTCCAGTTAAATCATTAACTTGTAAAATTCAAGATGTCACTTGACCTATTAAACCAGGCTAAAGCATGAGAATTATCCACACCAGACATTGCTCATCTGAACTGGGGTATCCAGCACCAAAAATGAGGTGAGCTTTAGCAGTGATGTAAAATTACTGCAATAGAAATGTCATTTGTGCAAGAAAATCACAAAGCTACCATCAAATATCTTACACTGTACCTTAATTTGTATCTTTTTCCTTGAAATTACACACAATGCCACTGCCCACAGAAAAACACCTCAAGTGCTCAAACGAAGGCCACCCATGGAGGCTGGGCAGGGCTCTTGGACATTACCTGAGGCCTGTTTGAGTCTGTCCGTGTACAGAACAGTGCTGGGAGCAGATCTGTGAATTGGAGCAGTTGGAGGCTGCCTGGCCCCTTTCCCAGCAGGGTTCTGGGCTCCAGGGGCTCTTAGTGGCCGTGGGCTCTGGGTCCTGGGCCTAGCATATTTGGGCTCTTGGCTCTCACATGAAAGGCTAAAGCTGCAGGAATGTTAAATAAAGTTCAGTGTGGATTTGTAGAAGGCATTTCTAGCCATCATGGAAAAAACATTTGTTCTTATTTCAGTTCAAGTCCAATGACAGACACTTCCATGTGCATTAAGAGATGGGATTAGAAGCAGTCTTTCTAAATCCAGTCTGGTATGAAAAGACAGAGACCCCTTTCCAGGAAGGGTCTCTTAAAATAAAATTACTCCTATTTTACACTTAGACAAGCTCTTCTGGGTCCTGTCAGAGCAAAGGATAGCAAGTTTGCACAATTATAAAAAATCACAGGCTCTTCATAAATACTATGTTGAAATACTCCATATACCTATTTCTAAAATTATTAATCTTAACTTTCATTAAAATTACATATTAACATATGCTTGTAACAAGTAGCAAAACTTAAAATGCAGTTGATGATCTTTAAACCAAGTTCATTTTTTACAAACGTATCACAGAAGGCATCATCAGTCTGATGTTAGTTGTCATTTTGCAAATAGCTGCGGGTTTGGCTTATGTTTCATTCAAAAAGGTCCAAGAGGAATCAGTACTTTTCCACGTTTAACCCAGTGAAGTGTTGCTCTGTAGTAAGTTTCTCTCAGTTTCTCTGTGCTAAGTTACACACAGTTGTTAACCTCTGTGTTCTCCCAGCTTTAAGCACCCTTTCAAAGGCAACCTGTCAAAAATGGCACTTCTCTCCTGGAAGTTACAACCAGAGCTCCTTGTCCCATCTGATCCTTCTCTCTTGGAGTCAACATCAAGAATTTGCACTGGCAGCAAAGGAAGGAAGTTCACGCAGGCTCAAAAGAATGGTTTCATTAGAAATTTATTTCTTTAAACATGGCCACTTTGAGATTAGTGATACTACTTCAGGGAACATGAAAGAATAATAAACAGTTTTAGAAGGGAAACAATCAGGTAAGTCAGGATTTGCTTTTCAACAGTAAAAGGCCAAGCTCCAAGAGGCAATCAATTTTGGCATATGAGGACTAGTATTTTCAAATCCAAAAGTTGGCTTAGTTTTACAGTGGAAGCTGACTGCAACCTTAGCTACCTTTCCACAACGCTGGACTCAGTCATAACTTAAATGTACAGGAGCATAACGTGAAAAGATTTTGTTTTATTAATTAAAAGTTAACAGCAACAGGCACATATTAAAATGAATATGGCAAAGCCTTTACAAATGGCTTTACGCTGAAGCTCTCGTCCAAAAATGGCTGTTGCAACGAACTGTAAACAGAATTAATAAACAGTCTTTTACAATAATAACAGGGAAATACAAATGAACTAAAAGAAAGCACCAGTTTCTCAAACTAGATTACAGTTGTGCTTACTGTACTTAAAACAATGTAAAACAAATTACAAAAATGGAATGTTTTAAGTTTAAAATTAGTCCTTTAATTTTGTCCTAAAAAACATTTTCTCCTTTTCCCATCAAAAACCCATCAGTGGGTAATGTTTCAGTAGAGGGAGGAATACGTAAACAATGCACTTTTTTATTATTTTTTTTCAAATCAAAAACAAATTTGGTCACTTAGCTTTGTGCATAGTTTAAGGCATCTGTAGCAATTTGTTACAGTTTCCTCCCCAGTGTGGCTGTTCATGAAATTGTCACATTCTAAAAGAATAAATTAAACAAAAAAAAATGTTACCGTTCAAACCCTTCCCCAAGCCCTCCCGCCCTCCCCCATCCCAAACGTACTCACACACCCACACATACACACACGCTGCAGCGAAAGGGGCATTTGTACCCTTGTTCTGAAGGACACGCTTCCCATCCCACTTTATTTCAGATTGGCAAATACCCTGAGCTGATTATGGTGTTTAGACATTCCACCTTTTTCTTGCATGTGCAGTTCAAGTGTACAATAGTGAGAACAACATGCGATGTTCCCACTGCAGAATCGCAATGCAGTTCAGACGCTTCCCCCCCACCCCTTCCCTTCCCAGATTCAGAAGTGTTTTTCGCCGTTAAAAAATTGCATTCCCATATAGCACTGGAGTAAAGCTTGGCTGTGCTCTATGATGAATGCTCAGTTCCCAGTGCACAAACAAAATTATGGCAAATGGGAGGCTTTTCTGGCATCCAAAGAAACAAGAGCTGCAGTCTCAAATTTGATCTTTTTCTTTTAAAAAAGCAAAAAACCCAAGTTAGTGGTTCCTTCACAGCCATGCGCAAAGGTTAAGTCTAGAACCGACAGTTTCAGAGTACATTTGTAAACATCAAGTCTTGCCAGAGGCAGCAGAGGATGGGCACTTCACATTTCCGTATTAAAACAGGGACTGAGTGGAAGGTATGCTTTGAACACATTTATGCAAGTCTTGCTAAATTCCAAGGGAGTGGAACAATCCATGTCAAGTCTTAGATTTGAAGACCGTATTCCAAATATCATGAGAAAACCCAAGCCATGGGGCATGATGAAGCTTTCGTCCCATTGCTCCAAGGCTCAGTCACTGCTGTGCTTTGCATATTCGAGGTTCCGAACGACAACCAACTGAGGCGGGTGCATATTGCTCTATGTTCAGATCTGGCAGCTTAAAAAAATTCTGGGTCAAATGGTCTGTGTCAAAGAAAAACTTGGAAATAAATAATGCTGGCATCATTTTACCATTCTACCAAAACCTTGGGCTGGCATGTGTCTCCTTTAATCCAACCGTGCAGATACCGAGGGAAGAGGCAGTTTTGTCATGGAGATTGAGGTCAGGACAATCGAGGTTCCTGAGGTAAAATGTCTGAGTCCATTTCCTCAAAAGTGGCATCAACATCGTCGCCGCTGCCCGACTGTTCCCTCTGCACTCCCTTCCAGCTTGCCTTGTTCAGTCCCAGGTGGCCAAGCATGGTCTGTGACAGCCTCGTGTTGGAAAACCGGGCCCATTCCCCAAACAGTGGTTCCACTAAGTAAGTCATAAAACCTTCCAAAACAAGCAGAGGCAGATGAAATAAAAAAACAATACAGAGAAAAATTATAATACTCAAACCAAATATTTTAAATAGCATTTAGCAAATAATAAGTGTGTCAAACTACTAATCTCCAGTGTGCTTTTAAATATTCAGGCACCTCTATTAAAAAAATCTCTCCAAATGTAAAAGATTTTACTAATCAGAAGAACAGCAATATATATACTGCATTACAAATTAACCTTTCTTTCACAGCAATGACCAAATGAAGAGAAATACTGGACAATATGGAGGGGGAAAGAAATCGAAACATCAGCAACTAAGTCACACTTTAATTTAGAAAAATTAAAGTTCTAAAATATTTCATAATTAATTACCCTACAGTGTTTCTGAATTATACTACACAGGGGAAAAAAAAATAATTGTTTTCACAATACTAGGGTGACTAAAAATACTTCAAAATACAAATTTTAGAAATTTTTTAAACAACACATTGATGTACTTCATGTGTATGCACATGTTCATTTATTTGTAATGTCTATTCCATGAAGCAAAAAAAAAAAAATCAATGGTAAGATAGCCAAAAGTGAGTCTTATTTAAAATAATACATGATTTCCTAGCATTCTAAATTAAACAGTGCAGCTGACTGAACACATCAGCTTGTGACAATCTAAAGCATGAATTCATACTGTGCTAGTTGTTGAATTTGTTCTTTCCTTTTAATATATTTTTAACTGAGTCCCATTTCATCTCCATAATCAACTTTTATTAAAATAACTATAAATAGACATTTTACTATGTAAATCTAAGTCAGGTTAGCAAAAACTATTAATATAATGGCTATCCACCATTCTCCATCGCAGCTCTGCCCGTACACCCTCCTTAAGGGAGGGAATTTATTTAAAGGGAATGCTGACATTCCATAAAGCTAAACTCAGCATGCCCAGTTGCGACAAGCTCGGTGCAAAAGGCACCCAAGACCACATGGCAAGGGGAAGGGACCCTCTTCTTCCCAAAACACCCTTCAGATGAGGAAGGTTCTGGGCAGCAGTGTGGAGAAGTCGGCTGCCTCCTACACTGTACCTGCTCTGTGAGGAAACAGAGGGGCCCCAGGACTGCCAGGGCAGCACCATTCATAAACAAGATGTTATATAGCAAATAAAAATAAAATTGCTTTTTATAATAAAGTGCTGCCACACAGAATATGTTCAGCCTCTAGGAAATGTATTCAAAAGGTGCTTTTTTTCAAATTGCATGCTGAAAGAAGTCTACTAAAATGAACTGAATTGCAGTTACCAATCTGGATGTTGGCAATGGTTTCTGTCTGTCGGTCACAAAGTGGACTCACACCCAAGTGATATTTCTTTTCTATATCACCTAAAGAAACAAAAGTATAATGCAACCATTAAATCAAGTCCCAACCAAGTCAACACTAAAAGAAATGAGCTATGACTGTTGGTCAACAAGGACACTACCCTGCAGCTGGTGGAATGCATTTACTTATCTTCCCATCTCCCAAAAACCCAAGCAGATCTGTCAGACTAACAATACTTAAAACTACTGCATTTGAATATCAAATACTTGGTATTTTTCATCAAACAGTAATTTCAGAAACCCCACAGAACCACAAGTTTCCTGAAGGATTACCATCCTCTTTCTTGCAAAACCTCCTACACTGTCATAGAAATGACAAATTAATCCTCCCTCAGCAATATGGAAGAGGATAGCTTAGCTTTCAGAAATTGCTCAATAAAGGCAATTTGTGTTTCTGCTTCCCTACCACCTTTATCCAATATTAAGTCTCACATGATTAGCACCAAATAAAGCAGTCTGTTCCCCATTTACCATATTCACATGCAAATTAGCAGGTCTCAAGTCCACCAAACTAGCCTTAATTTTATTATAAAACAATTTAGTAACAATGGAGCAAATTCACTCCATTTGCCAATTAAAGGCTTTATTAACTGCTTACATAAGTAGTCTAAACTGCACAGTAACAAAAAATCTCCCTGGCTCTTACCTGCTTACCAACAGGCCTCACAGCTGAAGCTTAAATATTGAAGACACATGATGAACATATTCCATAATTGGCTGAAACCACTAGGGCAATTTCAAAATTACCATAATTATTACTCTGAAGCCCCTTTCAGCTGAAGGATGTATTGCATCAGCCATTCTAGGTTCAGATTCTAAGCAGATTCTCCACTGAGTGTTAGTAACTGATCTTTTGCAGGAAACACAACCCATGAAAGTAAAAAAAAAATCCTACACTGTACATCTCTGTTTAGTGCTGAATATAAATGGACCAGGGCTCATGGACACTCTCTCCATACTAACAGATACTTCTACTCTTACTTGCCTTGATGGAAGAACTCCTCCGTTACTTTTTCACTCCACTGCTTGCTCAGCTCCCATGTCCGACAGGGGTTACAAATATCTGCACACTTCAAAGCCATCTAACAAGTTAACACACAGTGTTAGATCACCTTTCCTTCAACAGAAGTGCCTGTAATTTCTCTCCTGATAGCAGATTATTTTAAGTTTTGTGAATAACAAACCTACCTACCATTTGTACTTCAAAGTTATGTTCTGTAATATTTAAAAAACACTCAGGGAATTGTGAGATCTCATGATCATCCCTGAGTAATATGGAAATTCAGTTAACTCAAAGTATTTCAGGACCACTATATTTAGTAGAGTCACTGGTACAGGAACCAAAAATAACTTCAGAAAAAGAAGCACCAAAGCAAGCAAGCAGTATTTTCTATTTCTGGTTCTCATGCTTGTATTTTTAGCAATAGCTTGCACAAGACTGAACTTCTCATCTGTTTGTCCACTTTCTCGTATAGCCCGCAATAGTAAGAAAATGCCTACAAACCGAAGAAGATGCTCAAGGCTTTTGTTTTTAAAGTTTGCTAAAGCTCACTAGCACAACTGCAAACTGATTCACAACAGCAGTGCTTTCCTTCCCCAAAATGTGTTCTGACAAAGCATTTCACAGTTCTGTGGCTGCAATGGAGTTGTTAGAAAAGCTAAATCTTGTCTTGGAAACACCTGGCTTCAGCAGCTCTAAGTTACCAGACTTGCCAACACACACCAACACCTGGGAGAAGTGCTGGCTGTGGGAACTGAAGTGGAGGGAACAACCTCTTTGTAATGGAACAGAAAGACTAAAAGACAGTTCTGAAGGAGAAGGCCTGGCAGAAGCAGTATTTAGTATTTTAAAGGAAATTAGTTCTTTCCACTAAAATGCTGTTTTCAAAAATATGAGCAGCAAGGTCACCTGTAAGATGAAGTGACGATGGTTTGCGTTCTCCAAACATAGATCTCCTCTATCCAAATGGGATCGGAACATGGACAGGTACTCGTTTTGTTGACTGATGTCTGTGGCAAGAATGAGATCACCTATCTGGCTCTCCATCAGCTGCCTGAAATAAGTGACACCAAACATCCAAAAGTATATCAATTAAGAACAAGTCATCACTAGATCTACATGGCATTTTATCATACTTATTATTATCGAAATACAAGCTTTATAATAAGCATTTTCACTTTTTTTTTTTCCTTTATTTTCCTGAAAAATTCCTGCAACATTCACAGAAATATCAGAATATTTCATTGGCAGCTTTCAGGAAGACTAAAACAGTTTTTAGCTTTTTCCCTCCTCCTCATTTTTCTTTTTTTTTCCCTTGAAAATGCACGAACTGATTGTCTCAGGATTATTTCTTGTCAAGAGTAGGTGAAGATGGTCTATTTTAAACTACAGTTGTGGTGGCAGAACAAGAAAAGACTGCCAAGTTTAGTCTGAACAGGTGCTTGACTACATGAATACACTCCTTCAATGTGATTGCAATACATGTTATTTTCCGAGTATCACGTTGCACCATGAACTGTTCTACTCTACCAGCACAGTATCCAGGAATTATTAAAATAGATGTCTATATTTTGTACCAAAACTGCTGTGCAATAGCTTATCTTGTTTTGCATGGCTGTCTTAGCTGACAGATTGCTTCTCTCTGAAACTAATCTATACTATGTGGTATAAACATACCTGTTTTCTAATGACATATGTGCAAATAAACCAGATTCTCTCAGCAACCCCACTGCCGACCTCCAGTGATGGTTTTCTAATACTGAGGTATTCTGTGAATTAAAAGGGATTAACACATATCAGTCAATGCCTTTTTCTTAAACGGATGAGCTAGATACAATTTGGCTGTGTTTTGGGATTGGTGTTTTATTTTCTTCTCTTCTTTTTGGTTTTTCCCAGAGGTTAAAACCCACAAATCCTGAATACTTAGTTAATTTGCACAGTTTTTTATCACAATGACATAGAAACAATGTCTATGTTCAATCCTATCACTAGCTAAACACATCACAATTTATAATCCTTTTCTATACTCCTCTCCAAACCTGGTTTTAACAAAACAAGTAATTTTATCCTTACCTTATATAAAGTCGCTAAATAATGATTTGTTTTAATTAGGAAAGGTTGGTTAACGCCTGGGTGATCCAAATCGTGTGTGGCAGCTGCTATTAAACTAAGCAGGACATCCCATGGAGTTAAAGACTTGGAAAGCTGAAAGGCAAACCCAACAAATGTTAGTAATGCAATATTGCCTTAGGAAAAGTGCATGACTGTTGCATTTTTGATTTTTAGTAATTAACAGCCAATCGAAATTTGGAGAAAATCTTGAAGATGTAAAACTAACATTCCACTGACTTTTCATAGTATTTCTCCCCCAAAAGCTACAAAACTTCAAAAATGGTTTAAGCATTACTCTTTCTGAACGTCAAGGTTCACTCTTAAAAATTGCCAGCACACAAAATCCTTTGTGTCTAGTAATGAAGCACAATTCCTAACCAGACCCCATAAAAGCAGCAAATTCTTAAAATTAGCTCTCCTTCTCATTTACCAAGTCCATTTGTGTCTATTCTGCTTTAAGTTCATATTATATTTTAAAAAGCATGAAACACTTTCTTCCTAAGAGGAAGAAACTAATGCTCTGGAAGACTTAGAACTATTTAGAATGTATTTCTACTCTTATGCAAAACTGTATTTCAAAGTCTACCAGGAAGAGACCCAAAGGAGGAAAATCCACCACAAATAAATATTTTCAATGTGCATGGCAATTAACTCAGCATGCATCTACATGGACTTACTGTCACTGTTCATAGGTGTTCCTTCTTGTGGTTGAGAGGTTTGAAAGTTTAAACTCAGTAACAAACTTTAGTTTGCACTAAAACAGAGAGGACAGTTCTGTCCATATAAATAGGTGAACTGCAGCAAACACCCTGCAAGGACAGAAGTTTATGTTCCCTATTGCATTTGCCATCTATCACACCTCACATGTTTATTATGTACTTTAGTTCAACAGGGCTGTAGTTCAGTACACTGAACTATAGCTGTACATGTTACTAAAAATACCAAGCCTATTCTTGTATCTGTAGCTTTACAAAACTTCCATCACGAGTATTAAATAAAAAATGCTCGCTTCCAAACTGAATGCCATAAAAAAGCTCATCATGTACCAGCTCTGATCAGGCTCACTGCACCAACTGGTCTGAGAGCAGCACTGAGAAACTGAGTGGGAGGCAAAGAGTCTCTGAAAAAGGTTTTATGGAACCAAAATTTACTTGTTTTTACTTCAGAAGCAGAATAAAAGAGCTATGCTATTCAAGGGAATACCAGATCAGTGATAATCTGCATCAAGATAGATAACCTCTCATCTAGCTACAGAGCACTACAGCTTTCGATTTCATACAGAAGGACAGGACTTTGCCCTGAAATTGTCCAAGACATCACTTGAAGCAGCCTGACAGCAGTCTAAGTAGTAAGGAACAAACACTAAATTAGTTTAGCTCCTTAAGGTTTGTCACTCTACTCTTTCTTAAAAAGAAAGCTGAAGAGAACTCCTGATGTGTTGCTAAGAACTGCCTCTCGTAGAAGCAAACTGTTCAGTAACAGCAAAGATGAACAAAGCAAGGCTAATAGTAATTTATGGAAGAAAAAAAACACCCCAGATGACAAATACACAGGTTTATTGTTGCCAGCTCTGACTCAGGCTACAACTCTATATAAATGTCTTGGGGCACAGCACTATATTCAATAGCTGTAACTTTAATTCCCTGCTCTAGTTCAACAGGAAGTCACACAAAAGACAATGTCAGCTCAGAGAGGGGAAAAAAAGAAAAGCACACTAAGTGTGAATCCACAGCTCAGCAACAGGGAAGTCAAGGGAGAGTTCAAAGTGTTTCTTGTTAGGTTCTTAGGTTTCTTTACTTTTGATAAATGCTGTATGTGCATATACACATACATATATGCATGTAGCTTTATATATAGATCAATGACCTTACTGCTCTCTACAACTGGAAAGAGGCTGTAGCCAAGTGGGGCTTGGCTTCTGCTCCCAGGTAACCAGCAACAGCATAGAGGACAGTCTAAAGTTATGCCAGGGGAGGTTTAGGTTGGACATTAGGAATTATTTCTTCACTGAAAGGGTGATTAGACATAGGTATAGGCTGTCCCCAGTGGTACAGTCACTGTCCCTGGAGGTGATTAAGCAAAGGTGTTTAAGTGGATGTAGGACTCAGCGCCATGGTCTAGTAGACAAGTGATGTTTGGTCACAGGTTGGACTCATCTCAGAGGTCTTTTCCAACCTAAATGATTCTGTGATATGTGCACACAATCCATTCATATGCATATACACACAAAGACATATTTCTGTGTGTATGACTGATGTAAAAGTGAGAATGCTGCCTTACCTTGGGCTCTTTTAAGTAACAGTGCATGGCCTGAGTCACATCAGCAGCATGAACTGCATTATGATAAGGATTTTGACTGTGATAATCTTCTTGAACCATAACTGCAGGAAAATAACAAATATCCAAATTTAAATAAAACTGCAATTTTTTCAAGGACCACTTTATATGCCCCTATTAGGCACAGAAATATACAGTATCACAAGTTACACACACATAAAAGCATCAGTCAATAAATCAATAAATCATCAGCTGAACCATGATACAGCTGTAAGATTTTTATGCAAGGAAACAGGAAAGGAAATCAACTACATGTAAAGTCATCTCAGAGCAAAAATTAAACAACTTGAAAACAATATATAATCTGAAATACTCTGACTTTGAGAACTTCCCAGGGAAAGCTGTCTTTTGACAATCTGTCTGAATGGTAAAGCAACACTGAATACAAAATGAAAATTATGCTATTTATCAAACCATTAGGATGACTTCATATCTGACATGAAAACAAACAGGACTTTAGAGGAATTAAGCACTGCGTTCCCATCACATGAAGTATTTTTCTTTCCCATTCAGGAAAGTGGTAGTGGAAAACCACTTCTATATGTATTCTAGGAATTTTCTCATACTTGGTACTCAGGCAAATGTAAGTCCATATGCTATTTAGAAAAGAATCTCATTTAGACGCTGGTCTCACTAACTACACCTAGATTCAATATTCCCTATTTAACTTCTTCCTTGCTCTCCTCCTCTTTCCTTCATCTTCCTGACTACCCTGGAACATTACCGGCAGAATTCTTTGAAGGGCATCAACATTAGCCCAAGTACAGGGAATGAAAAAACTATAATGTTAAAAAGGATTGAAGGGAAGAAGCACAGCAATCAAACTATATTCTAAAGTCTTGCCTACTACCTCTAAAATCTTGAGGTAGTAGGCAAGACTTTAGAATATAGTTTGAACTAGACATTAGTTCTTGCAAGCAAACCTCAAAAGAATGCTTTCCTGTCTGTCAGACCCACCAAACAAACATGCCCACAAGCTTCTTTTCTACTCAATTTACAAGGCCAAAGGATCCATGTAATTATGAATGTAATGTTATAGTATTACTGACATGGTATTTGTGAAAGCTGAGGTTCATGAAAAGTCAAAATACTGTCCCCACCATGTCATCTCAAGAGTACTCAACAGATAGGGGGACAGCTATGAAAAATAATAAAAATCAACATAAGTATCTTTGGTCTTTATTAATCTGCATGAGAACTCTCTCTCACCTATTCCTCACATCAAGTGCATGAATGCATATATCCCTGTCTTTCTTTTTAATTTTTCTTATGGCTTCATCAGCTGATCCAACTACCTGAACTTTACAATTTCCCTAACTTACTTATTTTATTAAGGCAGACCCAGGTCAACATTTTAATCACAGTTTGCCAGAATCAGAATAGCACAACAACCCTGTTTTCAGGAATGTAGTGCTTTGCATTTTCTCTCCCCTGGTTCAGGTCTGGAATAAGAACCTGTAAAGACAGTAAGAAGATGCAGATCTCCAAGTAGATGATAGAAATCACTGAAAGACACTGTGTGTGTGTGTATGTATATATACACATACACAGAAAAAAAAAACCAAACTTAAGATCCCATAGGGAACTAAAATCAAGATTTCTCTACTTTAAAATACTCTAGTAGATTCTCATATAATGTGATTTTTGTGTGGCACTGGACCTTTTGAGCTGTCCTAGTCTTCTGGAATTTGATCTTCAGATCGCTATGGATTAGAGCAGCAAAAGAAAAGAATGAGTTGTGTTCATGTTAAGAAGCTGTATTTGGAAGAAAAGTTCTTTGATTTTATAATGGACTAGGACAGAGCTTTTTACTGATATTAAGTAGACAGCATTACCAAAAACGGAAAGGTGTTGAATTTCAAATTTAGTATAAATTTTGCCTTCTTCAAAATCTAATCTCATTTTAATGGATTATGACTTTGAATAGCCATATGTAGTTAAAACTCTCATCTTCTGATAACCAGTTAACTAAGCCAGTAATTTCTAACTGGTCTTTCAAGTATTATCATTTGCATCATGTCAACTAACCAGATGAGAAAAACAAACCACATTCAGTTAGAACTCGAGAAGCCTAAAACCAGATTTCTGTAATGATTTTCCTGCATTCCAATATATCAGTCACTAAGGTCAACTGATTAACATTCCTGAAACTGGAGGAATGGTTAAAACAACATGAAATGCAAGACAGAACTGATTTTTTTTAAACTGAAAGAGAACTACATTGTGAAAACAAAAACATTCTCTTATTTGAAAGGGGAGAAAATACTTCCAAATGATTGCTCCCCTGTTAAGTGACACGCTTTGTAACCAAAGAATTGTTTTCTCTGAAACTGTGAAAAACTGCTGAAAGGGACCAGAAACTTGTTTCTCCTGGTCAGGTAAAAAAATCATCCCTCTTCACAAAATTAAAGATATTGTCACAGAAGAACCAAAGGAAGGAGGTCTCATACCAACACCTGTCTATGTAGTGGGATGCAGACAGCTCTGTCAAGTGAATATACCACCCGGTTTGAATATTCTACACGGTATTTACTTATTTTCAAAGAACCATTCCAATGACACAAGCCCACACATTAAATTAAACTTTTCCTGTATGCTGTCTAGGGAGAAACTATGTCCACAGTGCAAAGCTTACTTGTAGGAGAATTTGAGCAAGCCAGAGATAACACCAAACTGGCACCAGAAAATATTTCTGACATATTTCATACATAGAAAACTGTATAATTGGAAAAAGTAAAGATCAGTACAGAACTAAATATCAGAACAAAGAAAGGAGCTGTCCAGCTTCCCCAATATAAATGTCACACAATGTCACATATATTCCTGATTGTTTAATAGATACTAAATATATTTAATAAATAGAATACAGCATCAGCTATGAAACTATTAAACTTCTTAATACTTATTTGGATTTAACACAGAAAATTCTATACTCATAAAAACTTTGAGATATCATCTCAATTAACATAATTTAAATCACTGCACAATGTAGACTGCATCAGTACCCTTCAAACCTTATTGCTAAACTACAATCAGGACTTCAGTTAAGGTAAAAAAATGCAGATAAACAGCAATAGTCATCAAAATAAAAAGCTGTATTTACCCAAAAATCTACGAAGTTTCATCGTATCTAACTGGAAGTGTTCAATTAGTCCATGTAGATTAAACAGGTGAAAGGTTAAGCTGACTAGACTGTTTCCTAAAAAATAAGATGAAAATACTAATTCATTGGAAGCAATGAAATCAGTGACTATTCTATAAGAAATGTATTATTTCAAACAAATTGGTCACAAAAATTATACAAGCAAACTTCTCTACACCAAGTCATGATATTCTACACCAATTCATAAATATTTAAATCTTACTACATGACAAGGTTCTATTAGCTGTCTCCAGCAACCAGTGGTTTTGCTTAATTCTAATGCATTCACCAACTGTCCAATGGCAACTGATAGGAAGAAAACGTTACTGAACATTAAAAAACCCATTTCAACATGCAAATCTATTATAATTATATTCCATTTTATTTTTATATCTATGCAACTTATCACAAACACATATACAAATAGAAATGTAATCAGGCAAAGAGAAAAGCTAGACAACACTGTTGATTAGAGGACATTGCAAATATGCTAACTCCCATTTTCATAATACATTTTGCTGAATTTCGAACCTAGCACAGACGAAAGCTGAGGTACAAGAAGACAAAAATTTCTTCTAAATCAAGCTTATTACTAGGCTGGAATTAATCTCATGTCACATCCTCACAACTAAATAAATATGCAACATTTACTGGGGAAATTCTTCCACACCAGTTCATCCAGGGCAGCTCATCCAGCAGAGTTTTATATACAGCATTCTGCCTTTACAAACTTGCAAGACCAATGCTGCCTGATCAAAATGTCCTCCTAAAATGATTTAATTAGAGTGCAAAATAGATGGTGGTATGAATGATGTGTAAGGCTTCCACAATAGAAGCTCTTCTGGTAGTACTTTAAATGCATTTGCAAAAAGCACATCTAAAAGGTAGAGAGGGCTCTTATGAGAAGGATGACTTCAGATTTCTCCTATTTGATAAACTAATCTAAAAGAAGCTATGCTTACATGTTAACTTGTACACATAGCTTTTTTTCATTCCGTTATGTAAAGTTTATCTATATAAGCATTCTATTTTTACAAGTACTTGCTATTTTAATTTTTTTCTATCTTCTGTATTAAATATAACTATGAGGTTACTACTTTTACACTTGGTTAAGCCAAGCACCCCTTCAATGAAACAGAAGAGAAAAAGACCTTTTGGTGCAACATCCTCCTTTTTGATCTTAATTTATTGTTCTGGCAACTTTAATTGCAACTTTGCTACCTACTCCACACAACTGTTGCAAAATCTGCAAGAGCTGCCCTCCATTCTCTTCCCACACTGGCACAAATGTCACTGTGATATTGGACTTGCTCATCTCCTCCTTCTATTCTGTTCAAAACCTAGCTGCCATTGCTGACATTATAATGCAAAACTTCACCCTACCCACTGCAGCAGCCCTCCCTCCTCCTTTCCAGCACAATTACTTTCTGCCTACAAATGAACAATACTTAAGGCTTTTTTTTTTCTTTTAAATCAACTACTCCTGTAGTTCCTACTGCTATTTGTAATGGGCACACAAAAGTCACCAATATGTTCTCTTCCTTTTTCTATTTTGTGCAAGAGATGTTTACAGCAGTTTCCCTCTGCTGAACTCCCAGTTCTCCATGTATTCTATGTCAAAATTATAATGGATTAACACAAACATGCCTCTTATGGCACTATAAAGTAAAAGAACTAGTCTATCTAACACTACATTTATCAGAAAAATACTTGTTCGATATAAATGACTTTTTGGAAAGAACCATAAAAATTACCAGCACCCCATAATTGAAAATAAAGAAGTCAAAGATAATAAAATTATTTGTTAATTTGTATCAAATTACTACGATAAATTACTAAGAAAGAATAGCAACATATAAAGTACATCAAAGGCCTCTTCTAAAAATCAATGATTAGTATCAGTACTGACAGTATCATTATTTTAAAGGAGTGACCAGGCAAACTAGGACTCAGATTAAATCTATTAAATAAAAAAGTACTACCTGATGGAATTTTCACTTTTTTAGTGAACAATCACATACAACACTGCAACATAAGTGCTACAGTTATGCATAGAAGAAAAAGCACAAACGAAATACCAAAAGTAAACTCACCATTTGTCAGTCTATCAAAAAGAAAAATATCAAAATTCCAATTTCCAACCTTCTCCAGCATACACTGAAAAGAAACACAAAAGCTGTCATTTTTTGATGAGTATATGCCTATCTTCCTGTAGATCAGAGGAGTCTTTAAGATTTCAGAGACAGATCAAGTCTTTAGAATTTCTATATAAAAAATAGCAGTAAAAGAATAATTAAGTTTGTCTTATAACTGCAATACATTACACATTTACAAATAAAAATACTGGAGTGAAAAAAACAAATAAAAAGTGCCTTGACAGAACACGTTGGAGATCTTCCTTTCAACTCTTAGGCAGTTTCTCAAAAGACAATTAAAAACAATTAGGTTCAAATCAGAAATAGTATGGGAAAATGACTGTGCATTCAGACTAGCAAATTCATCTCTGTGCGGTCATTTACCTTTTCCTTTTTTCTCCTGTTTATAGAACAGTATATAGATGATTCATTAGATATTTGAGCCATTCTACAAGCATTTTAATTTAAGAACCTGGCTTTTGACTTTTCACCCCACTGAACCAGTACATCTTTATCACAGCTGTTCCACATGAACTGTTCTTCCCACAAAACGGATGACCAAGAATAGCAAACAGTACAAGAGGCCTCACCACAGTGGAGCAGTCCCAATCTTTGCTTCCTTTACCTGTATCAGAAATAACTGTCCAGCACATTTTACAACAGATTCCTGCCTTCTCCTACTCTCATTAGATTGGTAACACTGTTTTGTGATATAATTATTGATTCTATCTTTTCTCTACCAGCTGCTAAAACTCTGCTATCAGAAGAAACAAAAGCATTAACAGTATTTTTTTATGATTAAATTACATGTACATTTTTAAGATCCATTCTCTGGGCAATCAGATTTCTTTGTACACCACAGCCTGATGAGAGTCAACATGGATACATCCTGAATATTGTATTATAAGTGTATCCTTTTTTCTGTGTCAGATGACAAAAAAGCACTACATGCAGCGACACAGGCCTTGGGAGATCAAATAACCTGAATAACCTTTGCCTGCTCAATCCCCCTTCAACACTTTCCATCCTCTGTTGCAAATACAGCAGCCTTTCATCCAGGTAGCTGCTCCCTTAGCACCAACTCTCTTCCCAGTATCTCATTTCCCTGCTTTAGTGCTGCACAACTGTATTACAGCTATCACTTTTCTTTTCTAGAAGTGCCTACTTCTAGAAAAGAAAAAGTTAGTTGGACATAAGCATGTCCTGAAAAATCCATTTACCTTACTTTATTGAATTTAGGTAGTCACTCTTTCAGTTGTTCACTAGTGAAGTTAGACTAAAAATCAAAGGGAATAATTGTCTAAAATGATCCATTATATTTCTTAAATACAGATACATTTTCCTCTCTTCATTTTTTTCTTCAATTATTCAAGGGCATCCTTAATTCACCAGTTATTAAAAAAAAGCCCAAATAAACAACAAACCAAGAAAACAAAAAACCAATAACAACAACAAAAACACTAGCCATATAAAAATCATCCTCTACTTGTGGGCAGTAGAGGAGTTTGCTACTAACCATGAAATTTTGTCTGGATTTCACTACTATATATGTATATATAAACACACAAAAATACATACACGCATACATTAAAAAATATGCTTAAAATTAGTATTTGGTTGCACTTTTAGTGTGTGATATAGTTACATATACTAGGAAGCTTTTAGAAAAACATACTTTAAAAAAAATAAAGCAACCAACCTTTGCTTGTCCATTATAATCATCATCTAAAATGTTTGAAGAATTTGGAACAGTGATACCACGGAAAAAACGGGAAGATCTCAGGTATCGCTGGAAACTAAGCAACCTTCTCACATTTCTTGCAGACACAGAGACCTCGATTTCAGAATTTGCTACAAAAAACAAGAAAATAAACACTCTCTCTAAAAAACTTTTATCAAAAAGACAAGTGCTCAGGGAAGTCTGGTATAAAGATAATGCAATATTTTGAGTATCAAATGTTTCAGCACAAATACAGATATTTTTATTAATACTAAATACAGAGCCATGGATTAGAAAAAAATATGTTCTGTGTAAGCATCCTGTGAAGAAAAACAAATACTTAAATCATAGCTGCAACTCATCTTTTTAAGGAACTCCGTTATTGAAAGGATAAAAATATTATGGATATTGTTTAAAAACACACACAGTACTGCAAACAAATTATTTTGGAAAACTGCTGTATACACATCCAATCCATGTCCCTAACAAATCATCTAAGATGACATGCCCACCAGCAAGAGAGTATCAGAAACTGAGTGTTGATACAGGAGATACAAGTAAGCTTTGAGCAAGTACAAATTACTTTTACACAGTTTAGAGCTCGGAAAATCCCTTTACTATGCTGAAGTTTTAAACACACTCAAGTAATTTTTGTTCTTTTGCAAATAACTACACTCTTCTGCCAAACAATTATTACATTTGCGTTCACAGCATATCTAATTCTGTTCCCCGGTATGATGAAAACACAACAGAAAATTATTTCAGTCTCTTTTCAAAGATTAATTCAAATATTTTGCTTTACTTTTATTAGGTTAACTGATTTACACAAATGACCAACACAAGTTTATGTCCAGTTCCATTTGATATGCCGGAAATGTTTTAGAAACCCCAGCATCAAACTACACAGAGCTACAGTTCCTTTGTAGCAAGCCAGATAGTCTCATTTTGAAATACATTAGGACAAATCAGCCTTTACTTTCTTTTCAACAGTGCCCCCCAATAGCAGTTTAATATAACCAACAGGAAGCCAATAATTTTATCTTTATATTCAGTCAACCTGCCTGAAATTACTCACGTCAACTAATAAAATTTTAAAAGGAGGTATTAAGTAAGGAAGTCAATGCCAATGTGCTCTTTTTCAAAAATGCAGATCGAAGAAAAAAAAACATTATCACAACTCTGTAGCACAGATCTCTTATCCTTCCAAAAACAAGACATATTAGAAGATGGTGAAGTAAGGAGTTACAGCTTTTGTTCTTAAAGTCAGTCTAAAATGTACACAGGAAGGTGTGGCCTTATTGACAATCTGAACTAAAAGCCTCAGTGATTCCTAGTCACAGCAGCTTAATTCTACATAGGAAAAATCTTTATCCATTTAAATTCTTCTCCCTGCAGAAGTTCCAATTTACTTTCTGTTCTATGCTAGCTTATTAATACATTAATGTTAAATTAATATATTAATTACCAAAATACACTAATAAAACACCTCTAAATAGAGCTTACAGTAGCATGATCATAGAGTATCTAATCAAACACAGCACCATTCTCTATCAATCATCTGTGTTAACAGAGATTAAACTGAACCAGCTGAATGTCCTTTCAGACATGCCCGAAACACTTCATCAAGACACTGAAGTTAAGGGCTAATACAGACATCTCCACATGAAGTATCTTTCTTCAAGCTATCATTTTCAAGGCCAAGGGCTCTTCCTCCGAAGAAACGTACCTATAATATATTCCAGAGGTTTTTTTATTAAGTAAACAGATGTACTACAACTTATAAAGCAACATTCATGTGTACAGCAGGAAAATAAATAGATTCTGTCATGATATATTACTCTACCGATTTTTCTAAGCACATTTGTGACCACGAGGTTACAGTCGGTGCACTACCAGCCTGCATAACAGAGAAGCAGGGAGCAATACAGCTGCTGCTGCTAATGCAGTGTATGCTACAGGTAAGAAGTTTCTCCCCCTCAATCTTGATCCAATTCCTTCAGAGCCAAATTTCAAAACAGAAATTATTGGGTTGAAAATAATATAAAATGGTTATATTTAGGTTATAAAATTATCTAAAATATCCACAAAGTCATACACAAAAGCCAGAAACTTCACTAAATTTCAATAAAACAACATATTTAAAGCAGGAAAAATAAGCACTTTTCTGGAAGCATAGATAAATTTTCTTGTTCTCAAGTAGTCTTCAACAGATCTACAGTTAACGAAAACTTGCTTTTGTTGTCATGCTACAAATAAAGTTTCACCATCACAGGCACCACCCATTAATCTTGGACAGACTAGTATGCTATAGGTACTACAAGAAAAACAGCAGCTTCTGGCAGAAAAGTACATAACAGAACACAGAAATGCAATAATTTGGCAGTATAGGCCTGTGTTCCACCTATACTTGTTTTCTAAGTCATCTAGGAGGGGTTGCTCATCTTCTTGCTTCAGGATTTTTTCTGATGATGATCGAGGTAAGAGGCAAACAAGTTACTTGATTTTCTGTGAAGCTGAACTAACATTCTCTTCACAATACACTATTGACACTTATTAATCTTATAAATATGTTTAAACTCTCTAAATTATCACCAATTTGCATAGCTCGAAACCACTACTACTACACATTAATCCTAGATTTTCTACCCCTTGTTAAAAGAAAAAAAGCAAAGCCTACATTATTCCAGCCTTCCTAGCAGCAATGCTGCTTATTACAGAATCACAGAACTGGTGAGGTAGGAAAGTACCAGATGAGGTTCATCTGGTCAAACGCCTCTGCTCAAGCCAAGTCACCTAGACCATATTGCCCCGAACCATCTCCCAGAGGCTTCTGTACATCTCCAAGGATGCAGAGTCCACGAGCCCTCTAGCTGCACCAACACTTGGTCACCTACCCTCACAGTGAAAAAGTGTTTCCTGATGTGCATCAGTTTGTGCCTATTACCTACTGCCTCTGGTCCTCACACTGGGGACCACTGAAAAGAGTCTGGCCCTGTCTCCTTTGCACTTTCCCTTCAGGTTTGTATACATTGAGAAGTTTCCCTTTGAACCTTCTGTAGCTGAACAGTTCCAGCTTTTTCAGCCTTTTCTCATCAGCCCTTTAATCTTCCTCACCCTTTGCTGGACTCTCTCTGGTATGCCCATGTCTCTCTCTTACTGGAGAGCCCAGACTGGGACTCCAGGCGAGGCCTCTCCAGTCTGCATACAGGAGAGGGATCACCACCCTCAACCTGCTGGCAACATTGCTCCTAATGCAGCTCAGGATACCACTTGCTTTCTTTGCAGAAAGGGGATATGGCTGGCTCATGTTTAACCTGGTGCCCACCAAGAGGCTCAGCTCCTTTTCTGCCAAGTCGCTTTCCAGGTGGTTGCCCTCTGCTTGTGGTGGGGCCTGGGGCTGCTCCTCCCCATGGGCTGGGCTTTGCGCTTCCCTTTGAGCTGTTAGTTATTGCACATGGATAGCCCAAGCTAGGTAATAACACCTTGACTAAATAAATGTCTTTATCCTTTAGATCTGAAATGATCAGAGTAACTTCCAAATGAGAAAAGAGATTTTGAGCCTTGCCATCCCTCTGCAGCTCCAGAGTACCTGATTTGTGGGACTATACCAACCCAAAAACTAAATTTCTCTCTTTAACAGTTAAACATTTAGCCCAGGACAATTCAGAATAAGCAAGTCAGATGCAGAGGTTTGACAGGTTATTAATTTAAAGGGCAGGCTGAAACAGAAAATAGCTGGCTTTCAAAGAAAGGGGTGAGGGGAAGATACATTCTTCAGCTGCAGGAACACTGATAGCTACTATGCCTGCCTTTTCCTTTCCCTCATAGATAAGTTATTATTAAGGATACAAAAACCAAGTGCTTTGTGGTTTTGGCAGATCAACTAAGGCCAGTTAATGGAAAAGACTGGTAAAATGAATTATACAGTTGTGGAATGGAAATGTGGCATTTCTCTCCTGGCACATTCATTCCCTTTAGATGCATGATTAATATGAGAATGACAACCTCCCCTCTTCTATCACGAATCATGAAAAGAGATGCTAATTTCAGAGAACTTACCACACCAAGGTTCAGTAATGTATAGATCATGTAAAGACAGTGAAGAATGAAGAGTGCACTGCATTTGCTCATAAACAAGCATGTTGCAAAAAAATCTCCCAGTCCAAATATCTTTCCTTTCTTTTGGAGCCTTCAGTGTGCTAAAAGCCTTTTTAATATGCATTATTGACCATTTGCTCACAAGGACAGTTTAAGGACCAATTAGAATGATAAAATAAATTTGACATTTACAGCCTTGAGAACTGAAAGAGAACGAAAGCAAAGTTGGGATGATGGGCACATTAAGAAGCAGACTACAGTATTGAGAAGTGCTTTTGATGCAAGGAACCAAAAGTCAAACTGTAGGCCTTAGTGCCTACTCGACAGCAGCTGTCCGATGACATTCTTCTTGCCATTCCTTTGTAAATTAGAGTTATCATCCAAAGTATCAATCCCAGGTTTTGGGGCCTCTTGTTTGTTTGATTAAAATGGTTATAGTCTTGTTTCTAAGCATCTTAAGTGAGATGCTGGTATAATCAAAAACTCCTTTCTCTAAAATAAAGAAAAATAAGTAATTCTGGTTATTAATATCAGTTATTTTGCTAATGTGATGCATATATAGCAATAAAATAACACAAGTCGCCTTCATGCAACAGATTTCATCTGTATTCTGAGATGCTAATTTTAATCTCTTCCCACTCCCAATCTTTTAACTTCATGAAAACCTAAAATAAAGCATTTTAGCACATTTCAGAGGTATTAAATATTTATTTTTCTTATGCCAATATAAAAAAACAAAGTAAAGACAAGTGACAATCACTTAAAAGATCACAATGTACAGCTGGATTTATTCTCAAAATTATTCTATATTTTGTATATTAAGGACAATTCACAAAAAGAAGAATGAAAATTATAGTTTGGTTTAATTATTAATGGAACCTTAAATCAAGCAATATACTTCAATTTTCTTATAATGCAAATTTTCAATTTTCTTATAATGCAAAGATAGACTTCCTCTGATGGGAATCTGGTTAAAACAAGGCTATCCAGCTATAAGAACTTTATCTCCATTTCCTCCTCGCTACAGCCCAAAAGGCAGACAGAAAACTATCCATTATAAAAATCAGTGAGTTTTGCCACACACCAATAGAAAGAGCATAACTGAGGATCTTAGGTATCACTGGCAATAAAAAAAATTAAGGAAAAAGAAGTATTTCATTATTTGATGCTTCCTATGTTTGAATGTAAAAATTGAACTTTGAAGTGAGCACAGGCCCACCAGGAGGCTTTTCCCCCAAAAATATGAAGGAATTATCTTCTTTTAACTGAAGTGATCTCTCACAAATTTTCCGTATTAACCCAACTGCACATTTAACAGTTTTACATAGCAGATACTATCATTAAACCTGACACATCATCGGAAATTTTCTACTACCTGTAAATATTTGTTGGAAAGAAATATTCCATTTTACATGCCAATTCAAAACATCTAAGGATGGTTAAACCATCTAAAGATCTATCTTTCCAGGATATAAATAATTTTCAATTTATGAATAATTTGAAAGTATGATCTAGCATTTCACACCACTAGAGGGACCCATAAGCATTCTAATTTCACATCTATTCCCATCAAACCATTAAGAAATGCACTATATTAGATCCATGAATGTTTGTGGGTTTTTTAAATTAAGTCCTGCTATTTAACTCTCTTGTCTGTTTACCACTCATAGTTTGAATATTAAAATATTTTTACAACATTCAGTCCTCAAGTATTATGTAAAACTATTACTTCATATGGAAGATATAATTTTAGTAAGGATTTTAAAGTTACATAAAAAGACTAATTTAGACTATTGGGGTCTAAATTACCTCATTGTACTTCCTGTCTTTCTTAGAACCACTTACAAGACTCATTTAGCATCACTGTAAGGCACTACACCACTTCTTCTGCTTAAAAAAATATGAAGCCATACTGTTTTGGTTTTAATGTACAGAATATAACTATATACACATTCACAAATATTTTTTTATTTTCCATATATTTTCCATTATTTTTCAAATAATAATGACTGCTGGAAAATATGCTGTGGGTTAAGGATTAATGAAATAAACATAACTTTGCATGTGTCTTCTGAGTGGAATTGGAGAAAAAAAAGTTTCAAGAGAGTCTAGTAGTACTACAACTCTATTAAAAACTCTAGTGGCTTTCATCAGATGCTCCTGGATGGAGGGGAAGTGTTAGGCATCACCATCACCAAAGGTAACTTTTCCTGAAGGATCTTAGAGAACAAAAGGATCTCACTGCCTTAACAAAGCACAGAGCTACAGAACCATAGAACAACTTAGGTGGGAAGGGACAGAAGAGACTTCTGAACACTGTTTAGTCCAATCCTCTGCCCAAAGCAGAGATAATTTGAGGGAATTTGCTCAAAGTCAAGAGATTAGACTACTTCAGTATGAAATAAGTGCCAATTCTCCAATGGCACTTATTTTAAGTCATTGCACAGCAGTAGAAGTGTAAAAAAACCATCATGAAAAGGTATGTACAGGACTTTACTAATTTATCTCTTTTGAATTTTGGCTCATCTTAGGATTTCTGTAAACATCTCAGGAAAGATACAAAATTAATTAAACACTGCCATTTCTGTGCTTGAATGAGTAATACTTTGTAATAATCTCAGGACTAGGAAACTACATACAAGGCAGTTTTCCATACCAAGTTCACTGAATCATATGCCCAGCAATCCTGCAGTTGTGTTTTTGGGGATTTTTTAACCCTAATCCACTCACTGGGCACAGCAAATCTGCAATTCACAACAGCATACTGTGAACTAAGAAACGCCACTGAAACTAAATATGTAGAGGAATATCATCAGAACACAAATATACAAACTATACACAAACACCGCCTTTACAAAATGGGTTATGCCATCTTAGTCAAGATACTGATCCTCCTGAAGAACATGACATATAATGGTTCAAAACTGTTTTCCCAAAAAGATAATATATTTCAGATCGTTGCCAAATCATTTTCTTGCTGTCTTCCCAGGAAAACCCACCTCTCGTCAGTGTCCTAGAAATCTTCAGTTCTACAGTAAACAAGTGACAGAACCCTCAACTCATCTTTTTTTGTCTGTTTTTCATCACCAGAAAGAAAAGAAGAATTGAAAAGTAACCCATTATGGTTAAGAGGAAATAAATTTCCTTTACCAGTCTATATCATGGTCAATACAAAAAGTCAAACTGGGAGCAGAGGTGAGAATTCTCATATATTTTCTACCAAATTGTCCAGCATATAAAAAAAAGCCTGTCCAAATAAGGTACTTGAAGAAAGAACACATTGGAGAGGTTCAAAATAAATGGGAAAAAAATTAGACTGTATCTCTTTCTTCTGTGGTCAAACTTAAGCCACCAATGAAATACAGAGTAGCCTGAACCTGTGCAAGACTCCAGAGCACACATACTGTTTTACAGTAGCTTGGAAAGAAGAAACTGTAGGCAAAACAAGTATCTAGAATAATGAAAGAAAAAAACCAAACCTGATCTATATTCTCAATTACAACTTTTTATCCCCAAACCTTCCTTAACCAAGCTCACTTCAAGATCACTCTTTTCATTTGGCCATACAACTGTATTTGGAGCATTTTCTGTGATTTCCCTCTGTGTAACTGCATTCTCCAAACTAAATCAAAGTCAAAATTTCTCTCATATTGTGGAATGCAGTTTATTTGAATAATCTGGACTGTGAATAATTAGAAGACAAATTCAGAATTGCAGCAGTCACAGAAAGGCAGCTTTTGAAGTAATGTCTCAAGCACAAGCTTTTTACTGCATAGTGATGGTATTTTCAAAAGGAAACTTCAAGCTGCAATCACATAAATCTTCCTGCATTACTTTACTCATTGTGAAACTCACCCTTCTTCATGGGGACCACTGAACAAGACAGGCAATTACTATTAAACATAACCAAATAGGTAATTCCTCTAGTTTCTTGAAACAAAAAAGGGCATTGAAATTAATCTGGACTCTACAAAAGTCCAAAAGCATCATTAGCTGCTGCTACACAAGAATCTTTTAAATTGTTTCAGGCAATCAATTTGGATTTCCACTCTTGTCTCTTCTTTGAATTCTGGTGTCTCAGGCAAGGGAAGTCTAAATTCACTGTTCAAGGTAAACATTTTCAAACAGTTCATGAGCTAAGAACCAGAAAGTTAAAAACAGCCTTGAAAGAGCACACGCTGACATTTTTGCCAGATCTCAGAATAGCTTATAATATGTTCCGCAAATGGTAATTTCCAAGTAACCAGTCTGAAAGTTGTATAATAATGATAAACTCTGAAATTTCATCATGTATTTGCACTCTAAAGGAAGAGAACTAGGTTTATTCATCCCCTATAAAAATATCTCTTTCTTTCCTCTTTCTTTCTTTCTAAAAAGGCTCCATACACAGCTAATCAGAAAAATCATCTAAGTCTCAATGAAGTCTTATACTGTACCCATTACACTGTATGCAAGCAACTATTTTCTTCAAAACTGAGCATTCCTGAATGTTATCAAACACCTACTGATTCATTCAAATTCCCTTCTTTTTTTCTAAGATATTTTAACTCACAGATGTGCCAGATTTGGTTATCTATAAAGCACAAAACAGAGCCCCATGTGTTGGCAACATCATCATCTCCCTACAGAAGTATGCTCAGATGAGACTTACAGGAGAGAATTCTAAAAACTTTTTTGACAAGATCTTACTTATTCTAGGCCAGGCACAAAAGGATAAACAAGAAGAAAACCATGCTTCTTCTCTGCAAAACCAAAGTATTCATTTTTTCTATCTGGTTCCTCCAGACTATATCCAACAACCCTTTCCTAAAAGGAAGCTTAAAAGCATTAATTTCAGCTGTGTCTGCATATGACAAACCTTAATTTTTTTTTTCTGTTATCTTAATTATTTATTTGATCTTCATTCATTTTGGCTTTAGTGTACATATCACTGTGAGCACTCACTGTTTGGGTTTTTTTTTCAGGAGAAACAGAGAGTGATTAGGGCACATTATATATGCCTTTCTTTGTGCATGCTAGGAACACCGCCAATAATCAAAATTTCTTACATGTAGTGTGTATACATACATACGTATAAATAAAAACAGACATTACTGACAACTTCTCAATATCAAGAAAACCAAAGCCTAAAACTTTACTGCTTGTTTACTATTTCTGAAAAACAGAATATTTTATCTTGCCACTTACCAATTCCTCTACCAAAGATTTTGTTTCACATTAGCTTTTATCAACATATTCTGACAACACTGAAGACTGAATTACTGTCTACAATGTCTCAAGTAAAGAAAATTCTGAAGTACACATGTAAACCATAGCCTATTTGTAAACCAGAAGACGGTAAGAGTGATTATAACCACTGTGATCACTTTTTCAGTAACTTCCCTGAAAACCAAAAATACATGCTGCATTCTCACTGTGAACTGCAAAACTCCCTTCTTGTTTCTCATGGGGTCAAAAGTATATCCAGTGTTCTACAGTCAATTCAATAAAACATTAGTGTATGCATTTTACTGTGCAACAGTGAGTTCAGAGGAAGAAAGCTGTCTGGCTGCTCTCTCTTTTCCAGAAATGGTGGATTTAAGATGCTATCTTGATGTTATGCCCATGATACCATGCAGGCATAACCAAGAGAACATAGTACCAGAAAACTTACTAACTGATAACATTAACCAACTGCCAACCAACAAAAAGAATATAATCTTGACTTTCCACATTCACCGGGAAGCAGTGTTGTTAAAACAACAAATCGTAGTTCCTGCAATTACCTATAAAAAGGAGCCTTCTGAAATAGCAGATAATGTAGATAGAAGGAAAACTACCATAGAACAAAGTTAGCTTAATCATCAGTCAAATCCTGCTTTTAATAATCTTCAGATATGACTCCCATTCCACTGTCTCTCACAACAGTATTTTTTCAACCATCTTCCTAAAATCAAACTTTTCAAAAGTTACTGTTGAGAATACTTCTAGACAAGTTAGAAACCTGAATATTCATGTATCGATTACAGAATTCCGAGATGAAGATACAGATGCTGAGCTTATAATGCCTAAGAAGATACAGAAGTTGTCTTTAGAAATAAGCACTGACAAACTTTACTTTGGCGACACTAGTTGAAGTTTTAAGTTCAAATAGTGTTATGAAGCAAAGTAGAGCGTTTAAAATTCACTACTCTTCCAAATTATCAATAAACTACTGGGTTAAGAGCCTATCAATAAATATTAGAAAAGAGACTGGTCAGCATATTATTAGCTACCCCTCCTGAAAGACATTCAACTTCTTCTCAAAACATCATTGACAGGAAAAGAAAATGCTGAACAACCAAAGTTAGCCAAGCAAAACACAGTAACAACATTAATGCTTCAGCACTGTGACTGACAGCCACTACATAAGTCTTATGCAAAACACGTAAGCAATGATCGTTGCAAAATATTTAGAAACACAGAATATAGCTAGTGGATAGTACAAGAAAGTTACAGTGAAACTATACAAACACAATGGAGGAAGCATGTCCATGCATTAACTGATGTTCAGGATACAGGTGTGGTAGGGAGGAAAAAAAAAAAAGGCAACATTCAGATGGTTTAGTCTGCTTCAGCAGTAGAAGAGACCCTTTCCAGTTCAGTATTTGCCCCAAGGAAAGAAGAGCTGACTGACTCCTCTCACATGTTATTGCTTGAATGGGTGAATATTTTTCAGTCATTTACCTCTATGTGGTAAAATCAACTCCTTCTGAAGTAACCAGGAGAGGGCAGGGAAAATATCCTACAAATTAGGTCAAGTCTGATTCCTGCAACTTTTCTCTACTGGCAGTCACATCGTGCATTATTAAATCTCTTTGATTTAAAAAATTAGGTTAACACTCATTAGTTAGCATTAACAGAGAGAATGAAAACATTTTATAGATAAATAAGAATCCCACATTTATGTAAATTACTAGATAACCTACTGATATAGTGAGAGATTGTGCTGAATTCCTGACTTTGAAAGAAACTCCGCAATGTGGCAGGAGCCTGGAAGTCAAAGAGTATCTGTTCAACAAGCTACAGTCCTTAAGTGCAAAAAATCTGATTATAATATGACAACTCTGAAAACTAACATAGCAACTGACTTGAGAGGGAAGTTAAAGCCAAATAATTTTTTGGGCCTCCTAGCAATATTTTTTGCTGTCATTAAGATGCCACAGGTGAAGTTGCTAAAAGTTGGTGGCTGTGTCTCAATAAGTAGGGCAAAGGGAAAGGGTGTGAAAGTCCTTTTCCTGACTGGTCATGATCCGCCTGATGCACAGTCACCAGGATGGAAAGAACCAGCGTGTGATGAGCACCATAGAGTTAATCAGACAAGGGCAATATTATCATATATTGACTGCCTTTTAACAGGTAGTTATTTTAATAGTTCTGTTAGTATTTTCCTATATCAGCATGAAATGCCACATATATTAGACACAAAAAGACAATTATATCCTTCATAAATTGCATGCTATTTCTGCAAATAATTTATTATAGCAAATCAGGACTTGAGATGAAACTCTTATCCTCTTTATTGAAAAAAAGCTACATAGCACACTCTTCAAACTTTGTTTTCTCACCTATTTTTATGAAACTTTTGAACGAAACTAAGAGTTTAAGAGTTTTAGAAATTATCTACTTTTAAAAATAATAACTTCAGTTAAGATCGGAGTATAAGACCAGTTTCTGCCACTCATTTTTATTCATAAGGTAATTACAACAACCACACTTACTACCATGAAATTAGCGTTACTAAATCTCTCCATTGCGTTCAGAATACTTGGAATTGTGCTGATACAATGCTGGTATAAATCCTTTATGACACTTAATACCTTAATTATTGGCATAATTAACTTAAGACTTTTGCTGCATATTGGTTTGATGATGTCAAAACTTTGTATTACCACAACCACTGACAAATTTAGTTGTAATAATATAGATGGATAATTTTACTTTTTTCTCTACAAAAATATTCTTCTTGTAACAATTATGGAAAAAGAAATATTCCTCAAACACACAGTCAAAAAAAATTAGGCTGTCACTGTCACCTAAAACTTTAATTTTTATTTAACATCTGTCTCTGTCCAAAAATTTAAGTCCTAGCTACTCACTTAAGTAGATATAAATGTTAATTCATTATGATTAGGTCAAGAATATTGATAATACTGTAATTCTGTTCAAGTGTCATCCTGAACAAAGCCTTTTTAATGCTTTATAAAAACAGAAAAGTATTCTCCTCAACTGATTGTGTCTGCCAAGTAAGTACACAGCACACACATCAGTAGCTGTTTAGAAGATATGTCTTCATTTCCATATGAATTCAGGTCTAAATTCAATAAGTTTAAAATTTTTTTTTTTTTTTTTTATATTTAGCAGTGAAGATTTTCCTCTTCTATTTTTGGCAATGAGCTAGAATGAAAGCTTTTCCTAAGAAGTATAAAAAAATAGTCTTGCTATAAGAGTTGCTAACTTTACTTTAGAGGCTCAGTAGTAAAAATTGATGGAAGCCTTTGTTTATTTGTCATTTATCTGCTTTTAAATACTTACAGTGAAAAATACGGAAATCAATGTATGGATGAGAACCTCTTCTCTCTGTTTCAAATCCTGCCCGACTTCTTACTCGCACATCTCCTAGAAACAGGGTCAAGAGTGAAATAAAAGTGTGGAAGAGTGGCAGAGATAAAATGCAAATGAACATAGCCTGGAGGGTTAAAGATTCATGTACTTAATGGAGGAGAGTAATTCAAACAATAGGCCTACTTTAATGCTTTTTGTTTTAAAGGTGAAATTCAAAACAAAGTTTGAAGACTTGTTAAACATGCAATCACATGCTTTCTTGCCAAAATCTCTCCTGCCTAAGCATAGGTTGCCAGAAGCATGTGATAAGCATTCAGATGAAATTAGGAAGAGCTTGCTACACCAGTATGGTAAAAATGCACCTTAATATGACAGAAAACAAGAACATTTAAAGTTGATTTGTTCCTCAGTAACACACATACAACAATAACATTTTGTAGAATACAAAAAAGATTCAACTTCTAGGAATGGTAGCTTTTAGCAAATAAGCTAGTTACAATATGGTTTTATATTATACAGTATTTTCCCACTAGCATTTACTTACTTGTGCTCAGCTGTTTGAATATTACACAAGAGCCTATTAAAATACCAAAATTCAGTATTAAAATTTGATCAAACTATTTTGCACTGTAATTAGCTTCAACCTGAATCTTTTAGCATGCTACTTGATTTCTACTTATGCATTTTACCAACTGAAAGCTGATCAGTATTCTTTCGTTAGATAGTTGTATGTATTAATATAAGCAGTTCACCTGCATTAAAAACTTCCACTTAAAATCTTTTTGCAATTATAAATTTGGAGAAATCTTCGAGAATCAAGTGCAATACTGTTTCCCTCCTCAAACCCCAAAGATAAATTTAAGATGTGCAATGTGGTTTCTAATCACAAAAATTTGTCAAGTGTCGTATTCGCCTCACTTCAAACATAGCCCTTCTCATATGAAACCAAAATAACTACTTAACAAAAAGCACTATGGCTGTGCCTATAATAACTAAATAAAAATATAGAAATTTATTTTTCATCAAGTCACAGGTATCTTGAGAGCATTTGTTTCTTTTCTAACCTGCAATGTGTAATGTTGAAGCAGTCAACTTATCAGAAAACAGCTAAAGGTACTGACTCACATTTGAGTAATATGTTTTTAAATACTTAACAGGTATCTTCTAGAGATACATATCTATAAACACTGACACATCTACAGTGATGCACTTCATATGAATGTTATCTTGTGAGGCATGCTGGAAGGACCACAATAGGGTACATAGGCCCAGGGCTCCCCTAAACATAGTAAAAACATGTGCCTTTCAGTCATTAATCCCTTTTTTTTTGTTGGCTTTTTTTTTTTAACTGAAAACCTTAACTGAGCTGCAAGGGAAAGCAACCCACTTACTATATGCAAGTATTATTTTTCAGGCCACTTACTATATATTACTTATAAAGGCTTCAAGCTTTCATTTGAGCAGAGTGCAAGAGACTTGTCTCCTTCCAGGTAATACAGAGGCAGCAAATTGTAGAACTCTTCTGTTAAGCACAAGCAATTGGTGAATTTTATTTACAAAATGAATTAATAAAAATGAAAAAGAGAGGAAACTTTGGAAGAAAGCGGGCAAATGCATTAGTAGCTGTATATGAAAATAACAGTGTGCACGGCGGAAAATTCGACTTTCATTACCTTTCACTCATATTAATCTGGGTAATCAGGCATAGCTACAGCTGTGTGAATGAGTTCACCAGCTAAATTAAAAGAAAATAAAAGAGGATTTTTAGTGGAGCTAATTTTTTACAGAAAAGGTGATACAGCTTTTGTGATTTATTTTTACTTTAAAATGCAGTTTTTTACTTTTCAAATTTACAAACCACAGTACCAATTAGCTAATAGTTTCAGACTGTGTATCACTAGGTTGTTGCAGACAATTTGTTTTAAGTGTCAGGAACAGGAAAAGTGCACAGAAAAATACCTGAAGACCAACATGGAATTCCGTAAATAACAAAATGAGCAGGTGCATCTGATACATACTTTCTGATACAGAAAGTTTCTCTCTGCTTTGTTCTTTTTCATTGACTACCTTGACTAACTGCATAGACTGAATAATAGTATCCCTGATACCCTTGAAATGCCTGCAATGTTGAGAACTTTAGGGAGGAAAACAAGAAAAACTGTCTCCAAGTAAAATGTAGTGCAACTGACTACAAGACTTCAAACAGGAATTATTAGAATATCTATTACAGGAATATTTAGCCAAAGAAGGAATTGTATACTAAAAATGCACATGGCAAACTAAGGAAAAGACAAAAGTAATAAGATAAAGCTAAAATCAGTGTATTTACATGCATAGATATAAAATGAGAAATTCCCAGCAAGGAAAGCTAAATATTTTCATTACTTACTTATTGAACAAAATTCTCTCTCCCTAATCATGGTAGAAGAAGCATTAAAAGAAAAACCAACAACAGTATCTCCATATTGATTATTTTTGATAGAATACAACTGGACTTATTTTGAAAAAATATACCCCTTCTACAAGACTGGAATTCATTACAGCAACCAAAGCAGAAAATTCTCTTGTGTCAAAACAAAGGCAAAAGAGACGTCTCCATCATCATGGTACAGAACATGCATTTTTCAATATTTCAGACAATAAATGTACTTGAAAAATATTGGTACAAGTGGAATTTGATGATACCACACATCCATCTAAAGTTTCTAAATAAACAGAAGCAGAAAAAGGGATAACTGGCTGCGCATTATGAAATAATGTGCTATTAGTACAATGAAACTAATCTCTAGTGCATATGTATAGTTAGTTCCAAAACATCCAGAAACACTGGATCATCATTATGCATTCATTCTTTGCTTAATGTAACCTGCAGAAGTTTAATGGATCCCAAATGCACTCACTTCATTATACCTTCACACAACATAACATCTTCACATCAATTTGCTTGGGAAATCCTGCACAAGTGTTTTGCAACCCTGTGACTGTGAAGTTATGCAGAATTTAATTTTAAGGAAAAGACATATTTATCTTCACAGGGAACTTTACAAAAAAGCAGAAGATAGCTCAGATTTGAGATTACTTTTATCAAACAAAAGGACACTGTTACATAATTCCTTCAAACAGCAACAGAAATCCAACCTCAGAGCCAACCATTATTATGGTAGCTGAAAGACAATTAAAATTCAACACATAAAACAAAAGAACTTTTTGAATAGTTTTTGTTTATTTAGACCCTTATAAACATATTGAAATGCTTACACAATCTTTTTAAGCCATTAGATCCCACAGTCTGCTTACAGGGGAGGGTACAGAAGTGGCAGCAAGCTGAATGACAGCTTTTATCTGAAGTGTCTCTTCTTAAGCCACTTCCAGCCACACTGGAAAGATTCCCATGTTACCTCTACAGAACACATTCAAGTTCAGCATCTTAATGATACTGGACTTCCAAGAACAATTTTTTTCCCTCTTTGTGAGTTTTGTTGATTCCAAAGAATCAAGAGAAAGATTTTAAAAATGTGAAACCTTCCTTTCCAAACTTTATTCTGAGCACAAAAATGATACAATATCTGATGGCTGAGTATTTAGCTAACTTTTTTTCCAGAATCGTCCTGCATGATCAGGATCACTTGCATTTTTAAGACAAAGATCATACTGGCAGAAATTTAATTGAAGAATAAATAAATCATTTTTTGATTTTTGATTTATATTCCTTCTTCCTTGAAGAAGGAATGTAAGAGGGAGATTTGCAGCTAAGACTGAAAACTGAAAAGTAATTAGGGCTGCAACAAAACTTACCTTGAAATAGATTGTTTAATTCCTGCCCCTCTCTCAGATTCCTGCTCACACCACAAGGACAGCTCTGATACTTACGAGGCAGCTGAAATGCCACAGCTGACATCCCTGGATGTTAGGGTTACCCAGCACATACTTGGTGCTACCCCAACACTACAGTGTGGCACAGCAACAATGCAGCAGCTGCTTGGGGAGCTGAGGCCATCCGGAGCAGGGGCAGAAACCTCAGAGACCATGGAGGACAGCTGGGAGCAGAAACTGCGACAGCCACCTCCAGGTAAAGGACTCAAGTCAAAGCCATGAGGTTGTGAAGAGCAGGATTTTCAGACAGAATTACTAACTTCACAGATTAAAATTCCTATTAGATTTGTTGGAGAAACAGATGACAGGTCAGCTGAATGTGCCAGAATTAAAGCAAACAGAATACAACATAAAAACCACTACCAGAGAAGAGCATGCACAGTACACAGTAGCTTTTCTCCAATGTTTCTTATTTGAAGTGATCAAGTCCTCTAAAGAAAGATAAATGCTGCAATTGTAGCCGAGAGGTTCATGCTTACCAATACAAGCAGTCAGTGCCCCACACTTTCTACCCCATGCACAGTAGAAAAACTTTCAGTCAATATAAAGCAACAAGAAAAAGAAACCAGAAAAGCAACAGAAAAATCAGGTATCAAGATTACACAGAAGCACTTACAAGATATTTTGAGAATTCCTCACAGTTGCTGAGAAAAGTGGTTGAGGCGATGCAGATGTTTTAGCCTTTCCAAGGTCTTAAAAGAAAAATTCTACAATGCTGCATCTGTATCTATATTTTAAAATAGTAAATAAGCCACTTGGGAGTGGCTTAGTGTATATTTTGGGAATGGGGTATGACAGATGAGTCATTACAGTCAACGCTGCTTGTTTATATCGACACACTGATGAAGGCAGTTAGGAGTGAGCTTTTTATTTTTCCATATCCTAAAACAGGATCTTTTAAATTGAACCTGGACACACTGCCATAGCACAGGAATTCCTATTTACTTGGTGTAAATTAATTTCCATTGGATTACCATTGGAACAGCCTGAAAACATTGAATGAAGCAACTTCATAGCCAGCACAACTAAACAAAGGCAGAGGGAGTTATTGTAGATACTCTTAGCCTTACATTTTTGGTCTGCTAAGATAAACACCTTATCAAGGTATATTTTATTAGTAGATAGAGTCTGTATGGAATAAAACCAACCAAGTAAAAGGCAAATCTTCTCATGACTGTGCCTAACTTCCCATTAAGTTACAGCTGAGGTTTCCTTATAGCTTATTCTGCTCAAATGTACTAAGATAAACAGAACAAAAACAAAACTCTACAATACTGTAGGTAAAGCAATGCTTCACGTTTCTTGCAAAAAATTCTAATGGAACATATTAACCCTTCAATCTACTCGGATATGAATGTTTCTACATACTGATGAGCCCAACTGTTCAGCTTTCAGGCTGGTCTTTTTTACAGTCAATTTACAAGTACAAAAATAATAAATATGTAAATAGTTGCTAACTTATTCAGTACAGTACACATAACATTTGCGCAAACCAAGTGATATCTATTAAGTGAGAAAACACAAATTTACCACATAATGATTCAAACATGCCATGAGCAATTTTTTGTTTGCTTGTTGGGACCCTCCTTCACCTAAGTTGGAAGTCAATCCTTTAGAAGATTTACTGCTTCTGAACAGCAGAACAGCATGAATGAATTATGGCAGCAAGAATTATACTATTCATAACAAGCATCAATCTCATTATGTGATAATCAATGTAAATGAGAATACAAGTGAAAAATTAATTTACTTAACATAACGTTCTGAATATTTTCCAGTTCTACCTATATGAATTGTGGAAGTTTTCCAAGAAAAATTAAATTTTTCTCTCCAGTCAGATGTATATATCAAAAACTACAGGAAGCCATGCTTTGCTTCTCTCTAAAATTACTTGAGCATTATTACAAATCCTTCTGCAGAAATGATGGGCCTAACTACTTCATTTTAAATTTTGAAAACAAAATAAACCTATTTACAACATCAAAAAAAAAAAAAAAGCCCAGCAGCTTTTCCAATAAACATTTAGAAGCCAGTATCTTCTGTTCTCATCTTAACAAATCCCCAAAGTAATTAAATTCTCTGATCAAAACCCCTTCAGTAGACAATCAGTGCTACATTATTAACAACTACACAGATGTAAAAAATCAAAATAACTGAAAAAAAATGTGAAGCTGCTAAGTCCAAATTGGATTTTTATATATATATATGTGACCATATATTCCTACATACGTAAGTTAGGACTATAAATTCATATACACACATGCATATAGCTTACAATTTTAAATTCATAGACAATGCAGTTATAAATCTCTGGGGAATTTAACATGTACAATATACAACTAAACTGAAAAGACTCAGGGCATAAAAAGACATGTTCTGGTTGATTTAGTTGGAGATGGTAAAGAACTTGTAATGAGTAGCTGTTGGTGTTCACTGAGCTGTTCAAGACATCATGCAAGCATTCATAGTCCATTTCAACACAAATTCATCGCTCAAGGTGGCTTAAATTAAGTAGCAACACACAGTAGTGAAACAGACTTAGAGCACATACACAGTTCCCATGGCATCTGCACCACCAGTAGCCTCCAGAAGAGTGTGGGAAATACAGAATCTGGCAGACAGATCTGCAAGAGCTTTGCATCTTTCTCCTCTCAACAAATGACCTCAACTACTTCTGTGCACTCACTATCACAGAGGGCCTCCCCTGGATGCTTTCCCCTCTCAAAACCACTCCTTTGTTTGAACTTGGCTTTACCCTTTATCTCCTTGCTACTCTGGAAGCACTCCTCAGTAAATTGAACTATTTGGCCCTGTCAAGCACCCTTTCCTTTCTCAAATCACCTTCTAGGATTAACGAGAAAAATATTGTTTAAAATCAAATCATCATTACTTCCAGAACACCTTGCGCATTTCATAGCCTTAGTATTGAAGTTTGTAAGAGTGAGTGGTAACTCTCCAATAAGTGTTCTCTGAGCTACAGTTTTAACTAGAAAGATACCATGCAGAGGTGGTAAATTCCATTACAGAAAGATAAATCATGAGTCACTTGGAAAACTTGATTTCTACCAAACATATTGAGTTAATTATAAGACCTTTCCTTTTTCTTCAATATAGGAGTAAAACATCCTACACAATGTTTAACTCAGGAAAAAAAAAAAAAAAAGGAAAAAAGTAAACCCCAAGTCAACACATAAGAACTGAAACTCTTGTAGAGATTCTACCCAAAATATTATCCAGGAGAAAAAGAATGTTAAGTTTATTAAATGGACAGAGATATAAAAAAGTTAGTATTTAAATCAAACATAAATGGTGGAACTTGAAATAAAGAAAATGGTGTGCTTACCTAGCATACGAATGTACAACGCAGTCTGATCGGAGCTGTCATAGGAAATTGCTCCACGTCTCTGAAAAAATAAGTGTATTTTAAGCAAGTTAGAAGAAAATAATTTTTAAATTGAAGTGAAAATAAAGTATTAATTGACCATTTCCATTTTACTTTTAGAAATTGTGTGTCTCTCATGCAAAATGCATTTTTCAAGCATATGCATCAACTGATTTTGCTTGAAGAAGGAACAAAGGAAGGATAGGAATTGGTAGCGAAAAGACTATGAAAAGCAAGATCAGAGTGTGGTTAAAAACACCCCCATATTATTCCTTTCCAATGTTCCTCAATCATTCCTCACAATAGGAAGGATGTAGAACGAGATTACACAGACACAAGAAAGTGCTCCTCATGGCCTTCTAGAACACCATACTTGAAACAAATACTTGCAGTTTCTGGTTCATATATCTACTTTTACCCAGAGGGTATTTCCATCTTTCAAAGGTAAGAGATGTAAAAATTTTTACATCTTTACTGCAGCCCTAGGATGCCACATGCTACTTTCATTCTACCCTGTATTTTCTGTAGGCAAAGCAGGAAATCACTGAGGTAAGATGCTATACATAAAGGCATTTCAGAGAAAGCCAGCAAGTAGTATTTCAAATTTGATGATAAAAGTTCACAAGAGTCATCAAGTTATCCATGTACAGGATTGAGATACTCCCACATCAACTGTATTTTTACCTACATGGGACACATATGTTTCATACATATTCAGCTACTGCAGTAGTTACAATCCAGGAAGTCTCCCACAAAATGATGAACTTCTCCTCTAACAGCTAGAAGCTGGAGGAATGTTCTCATTCGCATGACACAGTCTGCAAAGCATGACTCCACCTAGCACC
Organism: Taeniopygia guttata; assembly: GCF_048771995.1. Classification (NCBI taxonomy): domain Eukaryota; kingdom Metazoa; phylum Chordata; class Aves; order Passeriformes; family Estrildidae; genus Taeniopygia; species Taeniopygia guttata. The sequence continues at coordinate 117,281,371 of NC_133026.1, forward strand.
CAGCCTCATATCGTGCCTTTCCTGTACTTTGACCATCCTCTGCCCCTTCCTGAGGCCTCCATTAATGTAACTTGCTAATCCTAGGATTAGAGGATTACCTTCACAATCACACCTGAATTTTGACAGTTCAGAACATTTATTCTTTACAGAAATTTTTTTTTTTTGTGGGAGGTGCACATTAGAAACTCCTATGACCTTTCTCTGTATACCACACTCCTTTCTTACACTGAGGACAGTGAAGTCCTTGATGCCACCAAGAGTCACCACATCTTTGAGAACTTCAGATAAAAGTCAGCCTGGTGGCAAACACAATCACCCATGTTTTTATGTACGCATCTGGAACAACACTACTTCATGGACACACAACAGCCTGAAAATATGCAAGTTCAAAAGATAAGAAATCAAACCATGCTAGGAAACAGGATAGGAAAAATAATGCTGCCTATTGAGCAGAATTCTGAAGGAAAGGAAATGAAGGAATGAAAAATTGCATGGAAAGGCAAAAAGGCAGAATTGCTGATATGCATCTATCTACAGAACAACCTAAATGAACTCAAAGATAGACTAGAGATGAGTAACCTCAATCACCATGATCTGTACAAGTGATGTGCTAAGACTTCAAACTGATAAGTTACACATATTTTTTAATATTTTTCATGGCAAAACAAAAACTAAAACCTTACACTTGAAGTTGTAGATATTTTTTTCCAAAAGTAAGCTTAATATGCAATTACAGAAGTGACCAAAAGACCTAGCTCCAAATAGGGTCCAATAACAATAATGGGGTCCGAGCTGTTGTAACACTACAAGGAAGAACTCCCTGTACAGAACTTTTATGTTGTCTCAGCCTTTGTTCTATTTTTCCTTGGAAGATCATAAACCAAGCAAATAATTCCTCAACATATGTTTGTACAGTATTTCTCACACCAGTGTGCCTGTCCCAATAAGAAAGGTAGAAATACAACTACTCAGCCAGAAAATTATGCTGATTTCTTACTAACATTTTCAATGTTTTTCATTAAACTTGCCTTTGAGTTTCAGAAAATCTCTCAGCTGAATATATTTTCCGTAGCCTAGAACATTTCATATCACTGACTAGGCACAATCAGTGATGTAATTTAGTGCTAACTTGCAATTTGCACCTGTCTATCACGGATTTCTGGACATGTTCAGTACAGTTCTGTAATCTAATACAGGAGAAACCTAAGCACACATGCAGCTACAAGACCCACATACAACTAGAGCATTCATCTCCAAGAAAGAAAACAATATACAAATATTTACTGAAAAATAAATCCTTTTGATATGTCAATTCTAAAATATTACTTGCTCCCTAAAAATATTTTTAGATTAAGCAGCATATATAAAGCAGTGCATCCATGTATGGTACCAAATGCAAAGCACATTTTTAAAACATACAGTAGTTGCTTATACAGACAAGTGATTTTACTCTGCAAGGATATATTTGAAACAATTAAATCTAGTAAAATTACCTTAGAAAGTTTGGTTCTCTAAGGAAAAATAGAGACAATTTACTGAATAAATTTCACTAGCAATACTACACAAATAGTAGGGCAATTTCAGCTAATTCTGCTAAAAGGACTGAGGTTTCAAAGATACTTATTCATTGAAATTTGTTAAATAAAATAGATAAGACAAAAGCATGTATTAGCAAGTTCCACCAAAGTAATTAAATTCTCTGATCAAAACCCCTGTTGGGGGGTGCTGAGTGGTCAGATCTTTTATCTTTGGACCAGGCAAGTAAGTGAGGTACAGAGAGTTGAGCACTGTGGCAGGCATTCAGAGACAAAGGACAAAGCTAATGGTACAGAGGTTTTTTAGCAACTTGTGATAAGTAAAAAAATAATATTGCACTCATCCAGACACAGACTGCTTTGTGTCAGCTTACCCTGCAAACACGTAACAGACCATCTACTGCAGGTTGTGGTGCATTTGTTATTCTACCCCCTACAGTACTCCAGAAAAATGCAAAGAAAAAGGCAGAAAGAGAGAAGTAATTTAACATACCCTCTATGGGGTTCTTTATTGTCCAGACTCTACTACTTAAACCCAGCAAAGTGAAAAAACAGATTTAATGCTTAAGTTTCTACTGCCATGTGATCTGACAGCAAATTCATAAGAAGGCAGGCAAACGTGTCTTGAAGACCTAAAGTTACTGTCAAGCACCCAACTGTTCAAACTATTTAATCAGCAGGATTTCACCCTTGTTGATGACCAAAAATGCCACCCTCCTCACGGCTAATCAAAGGCCCCCTCTCTGTAGCCTACATCAAGATATGAACACCATACTTACCCTAAAAATATACCTTACTTACACAGTTGAGACAACCATAGCATACACTGAATCACCCAACAGACACCTTGGATCAGAAAATATTACTGGTTGTCAATCTATTGCCAATATTTTTAACTCATTTAGTATAAGAATTTATTTCTAAATCTCTGCACCACCTCTTCAGTCTACCTGAAGATTTGTACCTGTTAATAACAATACCAACCCTCTGTACAAATATGAAACAAATAAGCACCATTCCAGCAAGCAGACAGAAGTGCTTAAAGACAAGACAACCCTAATGTGTCTGTGTTTAGGCAGGTTCCATTTTCAAGCACAAAGACAACTTGGTTGGTGGGAATGTGCTGGACCCTAAGTGATTCAACAAATTCCTCAAATGATTACCTGAGGTTCTCAACTCCTCTGCTCCCTTCCGGGCATGAGCACCGACACTTGAACTGGGTAAGCTGTTTTGCTTCAAGCGGTGAAGACAGATGTCAGGAAGATGACTGGGAAGGATAGCTTATACTGGACTTCCATTTTCAAAGCCTCACCTTAAACTTCAGTTTCACACTAGAGTATTGTTTATTCTTCAAAAGGGCAATACAGTCAAAAAGCTTCCTTTTTTCTTCTCCTTTGAGACATATTTGTGGAAAGTGAATGGAAGAAGTTCAAACTAAATTGGAAGATCCATTAATCCTCTAAGAACAACACCAATACAAGGACTCTGCAAAAACATGCAGAGGGAGTATCTACCAGAACTTAGATTAAGTCAGATCTCTCTGAATATCTTTTAACAGAGTATTGAAAGTTATTAAAGGCCATGTAATGGGAACAACGTGCCAAAATAGCATACAGATACATCTTCAAAGGGAAACCGCTTCAGTGATGCTTGGGAGTACAAGCATTTGCATGTACCACTTGGAAACGGACACCTGCTGCTGTTTGTGTCAAACAGAAATGTTTCCATTGATGTATCGGTTTTATCACATAGACTTCCCAATCTTATGGAGAGCAGAGCACCAGTGTTACTGCTGGGCACTTCATTTCGGCAAGGGCCAGTTTGCGGACTGTCTAGCAAAACAACTTCTGTTCTCATTCTCTAACAAAACCTGCTAGAACTGTTGGCCTTCAAAATTCAGTACCACCCATCAAAAGAACCATCCATGCTTTTTGATGGACTACATGACCCTCATTTTGCTACTCAGTTGTTTATCCAGAAGGTGGGAAAGAAAAGACAGAGGACAGAAAGCAATACAGGCAGGTGCTTTTACCCACCTGACTTTCTAGTCTTTGCTGAACTATCAGAGCATTAGTCTCAACTGCTCTGAACACAAGTGTGGAGAAGTTGTTATACCATGGCAACTGCAATGCACTGGTTGTGCGGCCTCAAAAATACACCCTTGGAAAGCATTTAAGATCATAAGACTGTTTATGAACTAGAAGTCTTGAGAATGACAAACTAGTTAAGACCTTATTTCTCCATTATTGCATTTCAAAAGCAAGACTGTAATGTATCTTAGACTTATCTCAAGTATTTAGAAGTTCCATACTAAGATGCACAGTTTTCCAAAAAGCACAATCACGGTTTTAACTCACTAAAGCACAGAAAAATGTTCTTTACAAGCACTTAAATTGACACTGAATTCAGGAAAGCCACTGCAAAATGGTCCTATCACTATTTAAAAATTTCACTGCAGTTCAAAGTATTACTCTGAAAGTTTATCAAACCAGCAGTAAGAAAATGTCATTCATACTGCCTTCCTGAAATTTAATCAGCAATAAGAACCACACCTTGCCTTCAAATATTCAAGTGTGACAATTTTAATATTTTCTTCCATATAAAATTATTTCACATGATCACCTCCCAAGACAGATGGCAACCATTTTTAACCTTAGCTATCATTTGAGTGATAGTTATCAATGTTAGCGATACATATATCTCACAAGCATCTGTGAGCTATTTTTTATATACCTCCGATGTATATCATATGGCATAAAATTTAACCAAAGCTTTATTAACATTTTAAAAAATCAATACTTAAAAATATACAAAACAAAAGCTTGACAACTGATCAGAAAGAATCTACAGTCAAAAAACCTCACAAGCAATTGGTTTAAGTGAGGACAGTAATACATAGAGGTGTTGCCTAAGGAAAGTAAATCAGAAGAGCATCAATGCAATGGCAAAATAGGTAATTAACTTAACACAAAACCACTAATTCTTTAAAAGAAATGACCACAAGACGAGCACATGTAAAAACACAGTCATAAGCAGCAGGGAATTTTATGCCTAACTGTATTAAGTCAGCTACCTGGAAGTTTTATTTTACCCCACCTTAAAACAATCTCTGACCAACCTGGATTAGACATAATCCTTGAACAGATTTTTTATGTCAAGTTCCAAAAAGCCAGCATTTCCACAATATACCAGTAAAATGCAGATAATGTACTGGTCTAGCACACAGGCTGTAAATCTGTAGAATCTGCCTTCAGTCACATGCAAACATCCATTGGACATCCTGGTCTTTTTCTTGATGTGACAAAAGTTGTCACAAGTGCTAGCAACTAAGCCTGACCATTTTTGCTTTTAATAAATTTAGAAACATGTTATTGGCAATGACTGAAGAGTACAGGCATGGGTGCCTGGCAAAGCTTGTTTTCACAACAAACTCAAATTCATGCTTGTTCAGATTCTCCTGTTAATTGTACAAAAATTTTAGAAGTGTGTATCAGTAGCAATAACAAAAAAATTATCTATGAATGCAGAAATGCTATGTTTTTTTCAGTTTCCTTAGTTCTCTCCAATTATTCTGGCTCTCCTTCATAATCCTACACTTAAAGTTATTCTTCCTATGAGGAATGCTGATTCCTCCTGAGCTATGCTGAGAAGAGCCTGGTCTCATCTCCAGACACCAATCTCCCCTATATTTACTAGCACAAATATCCATTCTGGGATGCTTACATTCTTTGGAATGAGAGAGTAAAAAACTCAATCCTAACATAAGCATGCATTTCGCAAAACACAGGGATCTCAAATAGAAAAGCTATGAAGTAAAGTAGATATTTCACATAAGCAAACAAAACTGGTATTTCCACTCCTGCACTCTGAAATCAACACTACAAAAAGGATATCCTGTCCAGGAAGCAAAATACACTAATTTGTATTATTCTCACTATGTTTAAAATTGTTTTTCCTTATTTTCACAAAGGTTTTAAGGTACTATAAAATTGGAAATCTGTTAGTAACACAGGCAAGCCAACTCCTGCCATTCAGAAGCCATTTCATATCCCTTTTACTTCCCGTCTCCTAACTGGCACTGCTACAAACACACTCCCACTTCAAGGCAAGCAAAAGTCAAGAGCTACAAAATCATGTATGAACACTGAAGAAACACAATCTTAAATGGCAAATGATGTTTCCAAAACAGATTAGATTTAAAAAGGAAAAATAAGCACTTGTGAAGTTCTTAATGACTTGTTTTCTCTCAGACTACTTATAAATCCAGTTAGTCAAAACAGATTTAAAAAATGACCTACCTTAGAAGTAATCCATTTGATAAGGATCAGAGCTAAACACCAGATCAATGCAATTCCCATTGGATCACCCCAAATACCTGAATCATAATCTCCCCCCCGACGGCTGCCAGTGCTGAAAGCAGCAGGGCACAGCAGAGGCACAAGGCAGAGGCACAAGGCAGGCAGCAGCTGTCACCTGACAGCCCCTGCAATGTGCTCTGCCCCGCTCCTCTCGCTGCCAACGCTGGACTCAACAAGAAAGTTTTACAACTAGAGGACATGGCAATTAGTAAAAACTTACAAAACCCCACAGAAATGCCAAAGGAAATGTAAAACCACGATTACATCCTTTCATCATTTAAATACAGCAAAGTGTGGCAGACAATAGGATCAAACTCCAGTAGTCAAAACACCCGAGTTAAGTCAGGATACTGCCTTGCCTTCGAATGCTATGAAGAGCCTGTTTCCAGCAGATTCCACCACTTATAATACTCACAAGTTCCTTTTATCTCTGCCACCTGGAGAAGTTCTAAGAATTGAACTTCAAAACATACTTCAAAATTGCTTTTATAGTTATATATAGCTATACTATAATGTTAATAAAAGTTAATGCACCGAATATGTGCAATTGTTCAAACGAATTGTCATTTTCTAACTTCTTTTGTCCACTAAATACCAAGCCATCCTTCATACTAGCAATTCACACATGCCTGAACTAGCATGGACCTTTCATTTATTGCTCCAAGGGTGGAACCTGGCTACAGCCTCCCTAGCCCTTCCCAGGGTGGGAAAGCAGCCTAACTTCCTCCACAAACACTGACTGTGCAGCAAAGGGGTCCTATATGCTCAGTGCAGCCTTGAGATTCATTCTAATTTCTGTCATTTTAAGCTGACAAAAGTGTTTCATTTCAAAAATACAAAGACATCTCAAATACTTTGGAAAAAAAAGGAGCCACAGTGGGGGAGAAAATGGAACAGTGTAGGATAATGAGGAGTTTAAAAGGATGATGCTGAATAACTGAAAGCAATATATAGGAAGAGCAGACTCTTCATATAATTTATTTTTATGTTTTGCAAAAAAATTAATTCCAAATTCCAATATGTGCACAAAACATGAAAGTTAGATCACCAAAGGAATAGTTTTAACATTAAGAAACTGATTTCCGCCCCCACATAGGAGAAGGGGATACAACACAGTGGATGATTACTGAATTAAGGAGAACAATTGTTAAGTGGGATAGAGCTCTTTGTTATTTTATACCATGATTTGGAATATTTATGATGTCTTTCAAGCTATAATCACAGTCTCAGCACAACCTGTGAATCCCTACAGAACCATTACATTCCAAACATTTATCTTCTGCCCTGTCCCCACGTCCCAGAAAAACAGTCAGATCAAAACCAAAGGCAAGAACACTCCCAATGGACCTTTTGGTACCTCACTTCATGAATGCAGCACTTATCTAAAGGTCTGTTAAGTTCCACAGAAAATATAAACTGTCACAGAGATAAATTTAAAAACATTACCACCTCCAAACAGTTGACAAGGTTAAAACACCCTGACAATTAATCACCACTGTCTGATGTTTCTTTAAAAAAACAAACAAACCCACAATAAATGGCATCAGGCTATATTTGCATTACCATTTGGCACAACTGGAGCAGATCAAAACACAGCTGCTGCTCCGATCTTTACATCTACACTATATAAAGCCCAGGAGTTTTAATTTGGTTTTGAAAGCTACATTTACTCAAACTTCCTGAACCAGATCCTATCACAGGAGGCTCAAAGCTGCCAAAAATGACCCAGTAACTGATCAAACCTCTACAACCCTATTGAGGGTTAAGGTGCACACAATGAGTGAATGATTTAGGTTTTTTTTGGAAGAAGCCTGGTTAGCACATACCAAAACCACTCCGGAAAACAACCAAATGAGCACAGCAAACAGGAACAATGAGGTGATTTGCTTCAAGACTGAACTCTCCTCTGAATAAAACTCAAGCATAAATAGCCTTACATACTCTTTGAAATGTCAAGCATTCCTCTCCGTCATCACTATTATCAATCCCTGACAAATCTGTTTTCCCATCTCAAAAAACATGAAGATGTTCTTGGAAGTGTGTGCATGGTCTTGCCCCATGTGCATGGAGCAAGACTTTCTTCCACCAATTTCAGAAATACAACATTATCTTAGCAAACAGAGCTACACAAAGTGATCACCCTTTCTTCTTTTGTCTTCCACCCTTAAGCGGTTTAATTAAGAAGCATTCTATTACTTAAAGTTATCTAAAAACTGTCTCATGCCTAAGTTTAATATGAGAAGATAGAAATAAAATCATTTGACCACTTGTTAAGCACCACTGCATCATCATCATCTGTTCTAATTACGGCTTGGAAATGAAAATATTGTTTTGGCAATACAATTCTGAATTTGGAGACAAAGTAAGATCAGAAAGTGCACTGGTTTCTTCTGCATGAGTTTAACAGATCAACACAGAAGCTAAAGGGCTTCTTTTGGGGAAAGTGCTGCTTTGAATAACGTCACTAGCAATTCCAAGGTGAAAGTGAAAGAGATTACATTTAATGAAGAAGAAATTATTCAAGGTTATTAATAAGTATGGTAAATCTGCAGGCAGAAGACTACATAAAAATGAAGTAATACTGAATTTCCTGTGTTAACATACTCCCTGTTATACTGCCTCAGTTCTGGGATTGCATGGACCCTTGAGCTGTGGACATTACCATCAGTCTCAGCTTTATCTTGAAACTAAGAAGTATGTAAAAAATGATAGCTATCATAGATTGCATTGTATTTTTTTTAATTGGGGAAGTTGCTAATGCTGTTTTATTTTCTTTCTTCTCTTTTATTTACTGCTTTCTAACAGACTTTCAGTTTTCTAAAACTCATTTTCTTGATGTCTGCAGAGACACCATGTTTGGTAAGGCAAGATTTACAGTACCTAACATTCACATACAAATTGTTACCTATTCCTCTCTCCTTACCATCAGCTCACATGTACAAGTGCAATAGTTGTCTTTTACCATTTCTAAAGAAACAGAAATATCCCAATGACTTCAATGTAGACCTGATGCTAATGCAGCACTGTAGATGCATTTAAGCAGTCAAAGGCAATTTTTGGTACAATTTTTACATTTACTCAATAAACCTCTCTGTGCTATTCCTGGTGAGACAAGCATGCATTATCAATAGAGCAGAAAGCATCCGGGGTCTTGCAAGAGTTGTTACAGAGCGAAGATACCAGTTTGCTCTCATTGGGAAACAAGTACCACATGGGACCAGCTCCTACCCAAAGTAGCTCCCCCATTAATACACCATGATGATTTGTAAGGCTCCAATTATTTCCATAGACACTCCTAGAGATCGGCAAGGCTCCATGTGGAAACCCATTATTTCTTATTACGTACTCTGCTATTTGAAGTACCACATAGAGGATCCCAATTTTATTTGTACATTTCTAAATACCCGTCTATTCCAGTACTTTTATATATTTATTTATTTTCCTGAAGTTCATCAGCCCTGAGAAATGGCTCAGGGTCGCCTTACAAAGCTTAGTACTGCTTGTGTATTTAGTATTTCTACTTTTTGTGCAGAAGTGTATTTAAATGCTCTACCCCCCTGCCACCCCCCCCCCCCAAAAAAAATATTACAGTAACATCTACAAGAATCCAGAGTTGAAGCAAGAACACCAGATTTCAGATACATTGCTGGGTCTCAAATGACTCTCCATTTCAAATACAGGAGGGTTTTGTAGATCTCCATCACCACCTGAGGTTTTATGTTAAAGTTGGAGGCCTGTTGCTTATCTCTCCTACTTGCCAGAATGACCTGATTTCACGTGCATGCACCTGTACACCTGGCCCAGAAAATAAATCTCCATGGAGTCTCCTTTGCCCTTCAAACACCCCCTTCCAGAACAGAGGCCTGTGGCACACTGATTTCTAGGATACACTCCTGACTGACCTATTACTTGCTGTGAACCTGTCTGGGAACTTTACTATATTAACAGCATGTAATGACAGTAGAGGAATATGCCTACATTTACAAATTCATCAGCACACAGTGGAAAAAAACCCACAACTCATTTCCATCTTTGCTTTTCTCCCTGTCTCGTTATATATCATGTGTGATCTCTCTCTCCAGCAGACTTCACTAAAAAAGAATAATTAAATAGTAATCTATGACTATTCTTGTAACAAGTGTGGGTAGCTACTGCTGCAGCCCAACCCAACCACTAAGACTACTCTCAAGGGAAAAAGAGAAAATGCACCATTATTTTTATAGATACTGAAAGCAGAACTTCTAGAATTTCACAATGACCAACTTTTACCAATGCTACTTCTATTTACATCTTAATTTAAAATATAACCTAAGCATTTTACTTCCAATTCAGCTTCATATTTAAAAGATTTGCCATGTTAGGCTAAGTTGCAACTAGGTACAAGATTCCAACTACTACAGCTGTTTATTAACAAAATCATAGAATCATTTAGGTCTTTAAACCTTTAAGATCATCAAGTCCAACTGCTAATCCAGCACTGCCAAGTCCACCATTAAACCATGTCCCTAAATGCCACATCTACACATCTTTTGAACAATTCCAGGCACAGTGACTCATCAACAAAGCTACATATCAGCTAGCAAGCCATTAGCAAACATGAAAATCTAAGAAAACTAACAAAATTCACCTTCACGACCACAACACATAAATCATCATTGCAACTGCCTAACTCATTGCAACTACACTCAAAAGGCTGGTTGATCTTAAACCAAGGGCTGAGAACTCCAAAACATGAACTTTGAAAGTTAAGAACAGCTACAGATCCAAAGGGCAGAAATTATACCCTTAAAAATCACTTTTCATTTCAGCTGAAATCTTCCATTTCAGCCTTCAGTAAGACAGAAAATGAAAGAAAGCCCCCTTAGAAAAGATACAATCCCAATGAATGAATGAATTCAGCAACTTGCATTTTAGTACCACCACCCATTCTGTGAATTTTCTATTGCTGCTGCAACATAGCAACAGAAAACTATCAGAATCATGCTATGTGTCCTTTATTTCTAAAAGGGGTAAGAGGTAGTTGATATTTTATTTAAAAATCATATAAATATTTGTCAAAAAACACACATTATTAAATATTGAATTTTTATGTTGGCTGTTTTAAACCTTTCCTCTTATTTGCTCAGCCATCATGATTTTTCAGGTTGACAGAAATGGACATTTAACACTGAAAAAGGCAAAACCATACATACAGTAGTTGAGGGGTGTATTAAGAACACTTTTTTAACTTCCTCACATAAACACCTTGAAACAGTCTATTTCTTTTTAAAATTACTCTTTTGCAATACAAATTAGAACACTCTCAGTATCTCTGTCATATCATGAACTTAATTTTTTTTTGCTAGATGTGTTTTCATAAGAAAAAGTGTTAAATGGTATAAACTGGCTCAGTGACAAGCAATCCAATTTAGATCATTTAGATATAGAAACTCTGAAATTTACTGTTTTAGGTAAAACAAATCATCACAAGATTAACTGAAGTTCTACAATACAGTATTCTTCCTTTGATTTATTCAGACCCACATTTTGAAAGGATGTTTACTTACTATGGCACTTTAGGCCTTTGCTTAAATTCAGAACCAAGTTGACGCATGTGTATTTGTCATTAACTTTTTTGGAAATGTTCATTTTTAACCCTTGGATGTAGTGAGTCTTATCACCTTGGACAGAGAACCATATTAGCAGTTGTACAGATGCTCAATCACGACTGGTCGACAGCAGCCTGTATCTGCCCACACGTGTTGACAGGTACTACCAACCTGCTCATTCACAGCATGAAACAAGGCCCATTTTAGAGTTCAATACAAATACCATCATCTGTGATTTCAAAGAGTTAAAGAACTGTACCACTCTTACAAGACAAAGTTCCACCAGGGTCTCAAGACTGCAATCCACTCAGTAAAGGTAGATTTAAAAACTCAAGAAGTTGAGTTTTAGCTGCTTTGAGTTACCGTGTTTCACTGTTAAATACACCTTCAGCCAAGACTGGATGGTATACTGGAAGCAAATCAACAGTAATTTCCATTCCCACGTACTTCACATATTGCAAGTAACCCAGCTATGTGAGAACACTTGAACATTAATGTGTGACAAGAAAAGCTACCAATGTTTTAGACTTTGGAATAAAAAAATTATGTTCTATTTCTAAACCATATCCTTTGAACAGGAAAGATCATCTTACTGCGCTATATTTAAATGGGAATCTAAATAAAAAACACTGAGTTTACAATCTCATAGAAAGACATGGCAAAACTGTCAACACAACAACCAGAAATGAAAATTACAGAACCTAAAGTCACACAATTGTATCTTATAATTCTTTACAAACTATCAATGGAAGACACAAAGGACACAAGTCTGTCTTCTAAAACCTCCAAGGTTTAAGCTTTATGCCTTGGAGAGACGCTGTCTCAATAACTTTTACACTTATGTGAACACTGCTAGCTCATCCGTGATTCTTCAGAGCCTCCAGAAGTGTGTATGTGGAAAGGGGAGCACAGGAAGCACTCAGGGCCTCCCCCCACACAGCAGCTCATGTAGGAATTTCTACAGATGTGTCTGTCCAGCTCATGAACTCAGAGAAGAGAGCAATCCAGAGCACTAAATGAAGGCTAAAAGGCAAAGGGGCAGGGTACAGTATAAGATGCTCCTTTTCCCTTGCTCCCTGGGCTTCTTTCTCATTCACAAGCGAAAAGGAAATAAATCAAATTTATAGTAACAACTAAAAGCCTCTTTGACTAAGTGATGGGTAGTCCCATAGCTATGAGGGCTCACCTCTTTCTAAGCCTAGAGTAGTATCTTCCCATCTGGTTCTTGTCTAGCAAGTTTTTCCTAACCCAGCACTGCTAAAAGCTACCTTTAACCCCTTCACACACACGCTTCAATTCACATTGTAGGAAACATTTAAAGAACAGTTTACACAAAATGAAAATATTCACTCTTACTGAGACTCCCCAGGCAACACAGCTACCATTTACCTTAAGCACGGATTTTCAATTTTCAAATCTCATTTTAAAAAAATTAACAATTCCCACAGGGAAAAAACAAACAAAACAAAACACATTTCAGCAGCTCCCTAAGCACACTGGCATATGCTAGCTCCAACAGTATGTTAAATATTAGAAAGGCAGTAATAAAATTATCTTTGGTTTTGTTTCCTTTGTTTTATGTTTTTCACATAAAAATATTAAGTTGTCAAAAAAGATTAAATTTCAAGAAGAAAGCTGGAAGATTCACTTTCATAAATTAAGTAGAGACAGCATCAGAACACCTGAAAGTAATAAAGTCTGGCTTTTATTCTCTTATTTTGTGATTATTTCCATTAAAGTAAACTACAGAGGACAAACACTGAAACTGGTTACACCATTTACTGTCAAATTCACAAATCAATATCATACTTAATTTATGATAGTAAATGAAAATAATAATTAAAGTCATCACAAAGTTTATGAAGAACAAATGGTGTCAAAGAAAGATCAAAAAGGCAAAGCGCAAAGCTAAGAAGCCACACACGGTATCATAGTATATGAAATACAGAAAAGACTGACTAACTACATTCAACTTCTTTCACCTCAACAAATACCCTAATATTTAAAGCTTAAAGAAAACCCAAACAAAACTAGCAAAAACCCCAAAACTAACAAAAACCAAACAACAAAAAAACCCCAAACACCATATACAATCCCAAATCATAGCAGTTAGTTTCTGCTACAATGTTCTTCCTAGAGGAAATTAATCTAGAGATGTATCTGCACTAAACACTTATTTCAGAATTTGCTTTCCCACCATACCCAAAAATGCTTTTAGTCTTCTGATCAAGGATAAACTGACCAATTCCAACAGAATTGGATAGGCAGACCAATTTCAGCTGAACCCCTTAAACTTGAAGAAACTCTAATGAGACAGTAAGCTGAAAATCCTAGTCTTCCCCATGGCACACACCTGCCATTTCAACACCTTCCCTCACTTTCCAGGCCACAATATATTATTGCCAGCTTCCCACCTTTCATTTTCTTGAGCTACCAATAGAACCCTTTCTTACATACTTCTAAATTCTCATTCTCTGACCCAGAGCAGAAGCATATTCCTAATAGCAAATGCTTTAAAAACTTGCCAATTAAGTTTAATAAAGGAATTTTCATATTAGCCTTATGTTTTATAGACATCTACACAGCTTTAAACACATAATTATTGCCTTACATTAATATTCTGTCAGCATGTGGGTGCCAGCAATCCATACATCCAAACACTGATAATCAAAACCCAAATCTACTGATTTCAGCTTCTCACCCACTACAGATAAAGCTGACCCTGAAACAGAGAGAGCTTTTCAGTAGTGTTGTGCCTCATGTCTGCAGGTGTTGAACTGAAAAAGACTACTGTGTTTGAGACTGAAATACACTGAAAAGGCTCTGCTTTCCATGACAGAGATGTCAGTGTAAGAAATATTTTCCTGGACATAAAAAAGTGGACTTGCTTTTGTTTGATTTGGCTTTTTTTCTAATAGGTCAGTACTAAGAAAAAAGCAGCTGACAAAGGAAAAAAATAATTATAAGCTCAAAACTAATATAAAAAAATTCCAAGGCAAAAAGCAATGTATGATTGCAATCTTGTTAGGAGAGGCATGGAAGGAGGTATGGAAACAGGCATATAAAGAAAGTGTTCTATTTAGATTAATACATTTTTTATATACTTCACTTCTGACATAGTGACATAGGGAAAAAAGGTAGATACTACCACTAGTATCTTTCTACAGCTTTCTCTCAAGTACTATATCCTTGTACAGATTCCTCATTACTCAACCTGAGCGTGCACTTTATCACATTTACAATATTCCACGACCTTCTACAATTAAAAACCACTTTCAAGTAATTTTTCTTACAGCGATTTCACAGCAGTACACCTCTGAATTTAATATGCCATTTTTGAAGGTAACAAGATGTTACTTTCATTGTCAGAATTTTACCACTAAACAGAAATTGAATTAAGCATAGAAAAGAAGTTACTTCAATAGGATTTAGAAGATCTGTGTTTATAAAATTACATGGCATTACCATTTTACTTAGTTATCCTGCAGGGATGCTGAAAGCAGCCGTATAATTATTACATTGTTTCCTAAAGAAGCAAGAATTGTAGCAATACCAACAAGAATGTTTATCTCTGAAGCTCCTTGCCACCCACTGGACACCTGTCAGTCTTGGCGCTGGTCTTTATGTGCCCATGTAAAGAAGATTTTGCATGGCATAGCCCTCTCTTGACCAAATTAGGCTAACCTCATCTGCATTGACATCAGTGCCTACAATTTTGGAATCTCATCGACAGAAATAGCTTTATCACAGGGCCCAGCATACAAATTAAGCATCTGTATAGGGCATGCTGAACTTGTGGAAGTGATAAAAAGCTGTAGTGGAAAAATCTTAACATATACTTTGAAGCTGTGTCTAATTAAGGTAACAGTCAGCTACTCTGGGTGAACTTGCTATTTGAAGTCTGGGGTTCAGTCCACTTGCTGTATTCTCTTGTTTGCACACAAGCTAATGACAAAACCTTACATTTTAACCAAGAATCATGACCAGTAGCTCAGTATGTACTTCAGGTATGTGGAAATCACACACATTTTTGCTATAAGATTCCAGTTTTGTCTTCAAATTTGGCATCACTAATCATCTTGTTATTCTGTAAGAAGCCATTTCAGCTTGCTACAGGGTTATCTCCAGGACTAAACTCCTGCTGTCTGCACAACAAACTAAAAATATCAAGACACGATTCATTTCATTAATGTTATATGATTTAGGCAGGAAAGGGGAAATCTGGTATATTGGATCATAATTATCTTATTAATGCAGTGAACTAATTTTACAGAGGAACTTTTGAAAAGGAGCAGAAGGACAAAACTAGCTAGATAAGCAACCCCCACAACACAGTTGGAAAATGAGGTAAAAGAAGGAGAGGAGTAGCTTGTATGACTACAGCAAAATTCCATCACGTCAGAGCTGGGAGTTCACAGATCAAAAGGCGCACAGCATCACTCGCTCCACTTTCCAGGGGAAGGAAGATCTGCTGTCAGTTACTTCACCAATTATGATGGAAGACAGACACAAGACCTCATATAATTAAAGCCTTTCTCATTTTGACAGAATTTTAAGACTTGTGGAAATACAGATGATCATGCAGAACAAAAGAATAGTAGAAAAACATTAAAAACATTTGTTGCTTTAGAATAAGTTACTGAATATGGATGTTATTGCTCCTAAAGGGAACAGTACTGGAAGTGCAAAGACTACCCCCAAACACATAGCTAACAAATATAGAAAGAAATGCAACCCTGTCTGTAGTTCAAGATCCCTGGGTTTTTGGAGGTTCCATGGGTAACCAACTTCTGACACACACAGCAGAACCTCACTTCCCATGCTGTAAATCAGCCTATCCCCACCAAAACTGCCTCAATGACCTTCTTATTGCTTCCTATACAAAATCACAAATTGCCCTCATGTCTCTAATCAAAATTTTCCAAACAACTCACTCTCATCCTACTGTCCCCTTTTTTGCATCATATTCCACCAAATAGTGCAGGAGAACAGGAAAACCAATTAGCCTGGGTGAAGTCTTATCACATACCACACCAGAGAACTCCTTGAAATCACCAGTAAAAAGCCCAACTCTAGGTCTTTCATTTACTTTCCAAACTGTGAAGAACAAAAACTTCTCAAATCCTAGAAATAATAAATTCATTTTCAACACTGAACTTTTTTTTCTGCTTTGAGATACACAAGTATTTCTATTAAGTAGTTTTTGTCTTTCAAGGAAGTTGCAGACATGTCCTTCTAAAGAAGCAATATAAACATTTTGGAAAATATCCTGCATTGAAGGTATATTTGACAATAAATCATTTGCCAAAACAGTCAGTTTATTACAATTCATACGTATGATGCCCTTAATTTTAAACTCACCTCAAAAAATATATACTAAAAAGCAAAGAGTACTAGCAATTCTCCTACAGTATATACTCACTGTTGTTTAATAGACCAAGAGTAAGATTCCATTCTGGTTTATCAGAGTTCCCAAATCAACTTATGCACATAGGTTGTTGCTCCAATAACCAAGTCATAATTCTTTACCTAAAAAGTGGAAGGTCTGAAATGGCAATAGGCTTCACATATTGCAAAGAGCTCAAACTCCAAAGGAAGAATTAATTTTTTTCAGTGTCTTCTCTAGAGCATTCATCAAAACTATCAGAGCACTTCACAAGTTGCTGGCCAGAGAACTTGTGGATGCCCCATTCCTGGAAGTGTTCAAAGCCAGGCTGAATGGGGCTTTGAGCAACCTGGTCTAGCAGAAAGTGTCCCTGTCCCTGGTAGAGGGGATGGAATTAGATGATCTTTAAGGTCACTTCCATCCCAAATCATGCTATGATTCTATGATAAGTATTCATCCTCAAACTCCAGCCCTGCATCAAGATCAGAGCCCAGGCTGCTAGAACTGTATTCTTTTTTTATTTTAATCACATGCAGCCTACACATAAGCATGGCTCCCAAGCCTAAGCATCTCTCTCTTTAGAGGAGGTGGAGGAGAGGAAGAGGGCAGGAAAGGCAAATCAGACTGCAAGATCTCATATCAAGCATTCAACAAATGAGAAGCATACAATCATGATCTAGGAAAAGCTGGATGTATATGTCCATACTAATAAGCAATTACAAGATGGAAGCATGGGAAGTATCTTCTTCTCCAGAGTGTCATTTAACTGCCTTTTAAATACATCCAATCCTTCATTCTTCCCAGACCAAAAAAAAAAAAAAAAAAAAAAAAAAAAAAACAACACCACCAAACAAACAGAAGGTATGGTTGAAATGCTTTTCACAACAAAAGCAAGTACATTTTTAGCAATAAAGGAGGCAGGGATTTCCTGTAAAACATAAAAAAAACTAAAATCTCCCAACGCATTCATGTAAGGATGTTAACACGGATTGCAGAGGCAATTGAAATGTGTATTTCCTAAATGCTGTAATTATCTTTAGAGTTAATCCATAAGGGAAGAAAACTTATTTCACAGCTCTTCTGTTTTACTTCAACTGGAAAAAATATTAAAAAAAAAAAACAGCAAAAAATTTAAAAAACACATAAAAACAAACAAACCAGAAAAACCTAGAAAAAACAAACAACCAAACTACAAAACTATTGGTCAGAATGTACTTTACCCACATAATTTAAGAGAGAAATTAAGAACACTCTACAATCATCTCAGAGACCACTTCTGGTGTTTCAAGATATAAACTACATCTATAACTCATAATTTCTAATTATAGAAAACAAAAATCTGTTTCAAAAATTATCACATTTAAAATGTATCTTGAGCAATAGAGAAATCTTTACACAGAGATATACAAATACGCTCAGCATGTAAGCTGAAATCAAATGCACAAATTTACAGCAATCATTCTTAACCAGTGAGTACAAACATTTTATAGAAAATAGTACAATACAAAAAAATTACGGTAGTTCTGTAAACTGATACATTTTAATCCTTCTAGACCAGATATACACTTTTCCAGGAAAAACTGAACTTTCAACACTGGATTTGCTGTTGCTATTATCTACAAACCCTATAGCTCAATAAAAATCTTTAAAACTGTGGGTTTAGAAGTAGTCTGAGGCTCTTTCCCTAGGCACACAATGCCTGCTAGGGTTGTAAATATTGCAGTAACCAGGGCTAGGTGTGGGCAGGGCATTAGCCATAAAGAAATCTGTCTTTAATGATGAGAGTAAGTTTTCAAGTGCACAGTTCACACCAAAATGCCTTTGATCCTGAAAATTCAACACTGCATAAAGCTTTGAACAGTTAGCCACAAGAGCACTGCAGAGTGCTCAAGAGCCTCCACCTTTATAATAATTGAAATGAGACTAAACACTGCTTAAGTTTCCTTTTTTAATATAAATAATTGCTTGATGTCTTAAAAATCCCCAGGAACAGCACAGTTTATCTGAAAAACTGATGCCTCTCATTCTCAGGTTATGGCTTTTTAGTGGTACAAGAGAACTTCAAGTACTTCCAGCCCACCCTTAACCGAGGGATTGCAATGCTGCATGGGATACAACAGCCAGGGCTGGCACAGACTGGCACCTCAGTGCAGTGCATGGACACTGCTGTATCTTCCTTTCATTCCTGAATTTTGCAAAACAAGTTTCAATGTAACACTCAACATGGGAGAAGCAGAAGTATGACTAACAAGCTGAACTCCTTTTCTGGATCCAGCCTCCCCCATACCACAGGCACGTGGTACAGGAGGTTCACTGCCCTTCAGCTCTATACTTTTCAGCCTTTCACTGAAGTATGTCTTGTCCTAAGGCAATATGTATTATTCCACCTCTTCCTGAATCCAGACATGTGGAGGAGTGGGACAAGCTCATACAAATGCAAAGCTCCTGAAATAAGGAACTGGAGGAAAAAAAAATTTTTTTTACAAGTAATGTTGGAAGACCACAAAAACACAGCTTTGAAATCAGAATTGTAACTTCTACAAGGTTTAGAAAGGCAGGTCTATTATTGTATTACAGAAAAATACTGTTTGAAAACTGGTGTACATCTGTGAAATGCATAGGATTGCTACACTGTGGATAAGACTAAAAGTATGAGAGAAAGTATAATACCAACATTACTTAATTTTATTTGCTCTTAAGACAGAAAAAATGGGAGGTGACGGAGGTCTGAACAAATCTTTGAGAAAGAAATACAATTTTCAGGGAACCACATTCATATTTGCATTGTTGTCAAAGCCCAACTCTGGCTTGTAGTGAAGCACAAGAACTTCTGAAATATGAGGAGCAAGAATTCTTGCAAAGCCAGAAGAGTAACTCACCTCTCCACAGTAGCTGGGAGAACTGACTGAATTCCTAAATCTATAAATGTCAACCATATGTATTCTAAGAAAGGAGAAGACAACATTCACAGACTTTTCTTTAGCTCATGACAATTAATTACTTCCAGGTCAGAGCTAAGCATCACCACCACCTGCTTAATCCAGAAGAAACCTGGGCTCCACTTCACAGTTCACAAAAGCAGGGAACCAGAAGTGAAGTCAGGCATACGCTTGCCTCCCTCAACAAGTAGACTCTTTTTTCATCTCTGAGTTTTCATTTAGGCATGCATATGCAACAGTACACCAGTTTGGGCAGTTTTTTAAAAGTAACTATCCAATTTTTCAATATTTATCAATCTGAACTGCCAAATATATGAAAATCCTTCAGAGAGCAACTTGGCATCAGGCTGAGCACGTCAGCAAGTTCTGGGCACTGAGATAATTTGATACTACAAAGTCTAGAGCAGACTCTCAGCTTATGAGTATGGGAACTGCCTCCATGTATGTGCTAAATCCATGCATGTCAAAGCCTGCTACACGTGTGCAGGAGACTGCTCTGGTTCTATTCTCTCCAACAGAAAATACCAGGTGACTCATTTCCTTGATATGCACATATATCTCAATGTAGGTAAGGCCTTTTCTTTCCAAAATGCATGTGGTGTCGAACTCCATCAGACCAAATCAATGTCATACCAGTGATGTCCCTTAAAGTGACATCAGTCCTGCTAACAATAACTTGGCATACTTGTCGTCAATACACGTTTCTGAAAAACATACAGGGTGGGCTGGAGGTCACACTGACAAACAGCTGGGAGGGAGGTGGTCCTGCTTTCTAGGACACTTTTTTGTATCTATGGTCAAAACTGACAGGCAAGCTACCAAAAAGTATTCAACACAAAAGTATCAAAAAATTACCAAATCAAGAGAAAAAAATAAGCTAAAAAATGCATAATACCAAGCATTATACAGATTCATATCTTGAGCTTTGCAAATAACCAAGAACTATAATACCTGTATTACAGGTATATATATATAGGTAAACCAATTCTGTAATTATTACCAGTGAAGTAACATGGCCATTACATGTATTGATACCAAAGGATAATTCGGTACCTATAAAGACAGTTTAATCTTTAACAAAACTGATAAAAATATCTGCAGTATCTTGATATAGTTGCCATTTAAATCTACAAAACCGTACTCAAGTAGCACATCAATTTTTTTCCCCCCTCACATTCCTATCTAGATTTCTGCAACTACCAACAGCCCACAGCTGAACTGATATGACAAAATGAAGGCCTCCAAGATGTCAAGGCTGCCAGATTCTGAAGGTGTGTGATGACTTTACATTAGATCCTTCATTGTGCTGGTAAAAGAACACTCTGTGTGCTGATGGAATTGACATCATTAATACCCACAAAAAGTTTTTTATTACAATACAGAAAAGATGTAGTCAGGCATTAACTAGTGAGGCTCTTTCCATCCCTCAGCCATCCCCAAAATGAAGATCCACAAAGTCTCTTAGAAATCTTCTATCAAGGAACTGCTTTCACAAATAGCATCAACCCATGCCAAAATACTATCAGAATAATATACTTGGTCATAAGATAAAAACTTCGCTAAGATAAAAACCTATTTTTAAAAGCACAAAACTTTTGAAAACAATAATCACCCATTAATTTTATGACACAACAACTATGTTTGTAATTTAAAGCCATTAGACTTCCACTTTTTCCACAGAAACAGAAAAATACTAAAAAGTTAATTGTTACAGAAATACTGAGAATTTTATCTGAAGTATTAAGCTACTGAAAATATGCAAGCTTAAAATAAAGCTCAAACATGAGAGACTGCATAAAAACTATGACCTCCACTATTACGAATAAAAGCCTGGGAACAAAAAAAAGTAAATTCCAATAGCTACAATTGTGATGCTTCACCTTTTATATTTGAATGAAAGCAACATGATATAAAAATAATTTTTATTTGCCATGATGCACTATGCAATTTTAAAATCAAATTATTTAAATATTCTTATCTGCAAATATAACGAATTCACCATATTATATAACAGGTATAAGGGTTAACTTCTAAGGAAAGTATTTAATTAGTTTACATGATGTGGTACACTCAAAGTAAAAAAAAATATTCCAGTTGCAACTGGAGTTGTTGCATTTGTTAGTCCAGATACAATTTCTCGAACACTGCTCTGAAAACTTTTTTTACATGGCCACACTTATATTTCAGACAACACTAACAGAGATAGTGCTACCCATAAAATAAGTTACTTCATTTCTCCAAACAACAAATAATAGACACCACCAAAAAATACCAGCCTAGAAGTTCATATCAGAAAAGAACTTGTTCTTTTTTTTTTTCCCCTTACCTGCATGCCCTGAAAGCAGTTTTCAGAAAGAGACACAATACTGAAAACATCATGTAGGTCTCATCTGCTAGAAAGGACCTTAATCACTAGCTTATACAGCTTTGTTCTTCCTGCTCAGTTTCTTACAACCACATTTGCCTTGCCTATACATGAGGTACCACAAATTCTTAAGTAACTGACATCATTTCCAAAAACAAATCACCTAGATGGCCGGACAAAGCTGATTAAAAAGATACAGTACATCCACACCAGCTTCATTTGAATGCGTGGGAGGAACCGACAGCCGTGCCAGCACATTTATGTAATGTGGTCACTGCAGATGTTCAGATGCTTTGGGTTGTCAGCTGGATTTGGAGATACACATCACAAAGCAGACTGGCAATTTAAAGAAGAACCCTCCAGGTGGTGTTGTGTGGATTTTAACATGGTGAAACATCTCAAAAAACATGCTGAGATATCTACCATATAGAACAGGTTTTAAAAACCTCAATGACACATTCCACCATGGG
The DNA here is from genome assembly GCF_048771995.1 of Taeniopygia guttata. Classification (NCBI taxonomy): domain Eukaryota; kingdom Metazoa; phylum Chordata; class Aves; order Passeriformes; family Estrildidae; genus Taeniopygia; species Taeniopygia guttata. The sequence goes on from NC_133026.1 coordinate 117,304,012, forward strand.
CTAATTAGAATTAATTTGTGCCCCATAGCCTCAAGAGCTGCTCTTGGAATTCCTAAAACTTCTTAATCATCTTTAAGAAGGCACCCGCAAACCTGAAAATCTAAATTCCAAAATTTCTTAATTCCAAAACTTGTTCATCCTCATGCATCATGTCTTAATGCCTTTCTTTCTTGTTGAAGTGTGTGCCTAACAGAAAGAATGAATTAATAACCTCATCTGTCCCTTTACAACTGCCAACAGAAGCCAGAGGACTGCACATGGGCCACCTTTGTACCCTTACAATGAATCAGAGGACAAGAGCAAAGAATGCATAGTTCTTCAACACCACTATACAGGAACTCCTCTCTCAAATATGTGAAACATCTACCCATGAAAATCCTCTTCCCATCTATATTTTTTCCTTTTAAATTACACACTCAGCTATGGCTTTCACCTGGCCTTCCTACTAGTTTTACACATCCAGGTTTTTTTCTCCTTTGCACTGCTGTTGAAATATTTTACCTGTGTATTTTTAATATCAAAAAGTACAGCTCACACTTCTAAATACCACGTTTACTTGATGAATTCTAGTAGAAGTTGTGAAGTTAAAAAAAAGACAAACCAACACTCTTAGACAAGAAAGCAGGAGATACTAAATTTACATGCTTCATCTTGTGAGTAAGAAGGACAGATTATTGGAGTTTTCACACACGATGAAGACTCAGCATTACCAAGCGCAGACTTTACACATCTGTCCACTAGCTAGTTTCATTCAAACACTGCTTGAGAACCTTAAAAACAAGCAGCTTGGCAGTCCTTTCCTCAGAATGATTACTAATAAGTGAAATATTAAGTTGATACTTAAATACTTTAAACATACTGAGGAAGGTGAACATTCATGAAAGATAAATGCAGTTGCTTATCATGCCAAGAGTATTTTAATGTCTATGAATTACTAAGAAAACATTTTGATTTAAAACCAGAGATGCTTTCTAGTCTAAAACAGAAAAAGACATCATATTGCTCTCCATAACAAAAAAAAACCCCACATTCCAAATAATTAGAATAACACATGATTGCTGCTGGAGGTTTAAGAAGTCTTGGAGATACAGCATGAAAAAGCTATCATCCAGGACATGTCCTCATCTAACAGAGCAATCTTTCACAAATAAGCCTAAACACATTCATTTCTATCAGTGAAAAAGCCACACACTGCAGTTAAAAGTGAAAGCAACACCTAAGAGGCCAGCACTAATGCCTATTGCAGTAACTACACCAGTAATTCAGTATTACTGGTTCTTGGCCCCCCCATTTACATGCTCAGACCCCAAAGCATTTGCCTTCATTCTCAGCCTTTTTACAGCTCAAACAGCAGCATGAAGGATTACAGACTAACCTGACCCTTCTTCCCTAAGCATGAGTCCCTCTTGCCCTCAAAAGTATAGGAGCAGAACTGCCATTTTCTATGGTAGACAAAACGGTGTATAGGAGAGCCATTAAGACAAGGAAAAGGAACTTGTGAAAGAGGAGAGATTCCAAAAACATCTAAGTGAAAGGATGCACTTCTGTGTCTCTGCATAGATGAGGTTGGAACAGAGATGCTGAAGGAGACAGACTTCAGCAGTGCCTTTCAACCACATCACATAGGATATGAGAGGTCGCTGCTTTTAGGACAGAGAAAATTAAGTCCCTTATGTCACCTTCAATCTTTGTTTCTCAGCCATAGAGTAGAGGATTAACAGTACTTTGACTTCTAATTTTACTATAGCATTATTTATCAGAACACTTCTGAGAAAGATTTAAAATGCAAACAACTCATGCACATTTTAGCCAAGTAAGAGTAACTAGCTAGTTCAGAAATGCAAACTAAAAAAAAATCAGATACATAATGTTTAGACCTGCATACTAGAAAACTAAAGAACATAATCACTTCACTAATTATCTATTTTAATAATTATCTATTTTAACTACACAACCATTTCATCTGCCTAGCAAACTGCAAATCTCCCATCTTTGTTTAACCGAAACATTACATTCTTGAATGCACCAAGGAATTTTAACTAATATGTTTCATTTTCCTGAAACAGAAAATGTAGGACCATGGACTTATTGAAAACCTGCAGGATGCCTGGGATTAAATATGAAGGAAAAAAAAAAAAAAAAGCAAGGTACCAATAAAGTACTTCAATGACAGGATATGATATTGATTCCCTTTTTGCAAATAACCAAGTTTTTCCAGGTCAAGGATGAAACTTGCCTTCGAATTATTTCAGTTTGTTATGGGTCTAATTAACCCATATCAGAAGCTTCCTCTGGATATCATTGCCCTGGTGCTTTTACCAAACCCTTTCCAAATGCTCATCTGTGGACCAAGGACAAAATCACATTTTCACAGTCTCCCTTTGTAAGCTACTTCAGGCCTGTACTCTCTACCAGTTAATTCTGATGTTGAGACAGCAGTCAAAGGAAGAGTACGGTTTCAGAAAAAAATACAGAAAACAGAAACTGTAAGCAAAGTCTCCATCTGAACTTTCAGTAGAATGAGGCCCACTTCCAAAACCAGGATTCTCTCTCTTTCCCTGTACCCTTGGTTTTTCAAATCACTTCAACCCTAAGTAAAAACTACCCCTCCTCCCAAATTACTAAGCACTTTAACAACCACACTCTGAAAGATCCTGTCACTCCAAAGTTGGAGTTCTCACACCTGCATCCACCCAAAGTCAGCCTGCCATCCAGAAGCAAGATTGCTGAAGCTGCTGGTGAATTATATGCTAGGCACACCTCAAATACAGCCCCTTTATCCCAGCTGCATGCAGTCAGCAGTCCTGGATCTGCTGGAATTCAAAACAAGGCAGCAGCACAAGGGGCCCTGACTGGAGGCAGAGATAATAACAACACCTGTGAGAAAACACCATGGACCAGACACATGTGAAGCTGTTCACATCCTTGTGTGGACCCAAGAGAGACTTAAAAGACCACTGGAACAGAAGAGTAAAATCTGTCACACTGCTCTGAAAGTCCTGGAAGCTATTTCAACACAGATGAAAACACTAATACAGAGGCACTGAAGAAGCAACTGAGAAGCAAGCTCAATGTTGGAAACTGTAACTCAGCAACTAGTGCCTCACTGGAGGCCTCTATTGTGTAGGCGCTGCCATACTATGCACACGATCTTTTTTTTCATTCCCTGCAGAGAATTAGCTTAGCCCATATCCACATGCAAAGAATATCAGGTCACAGGAAGCAGAACTGAAAGCATACACCACCATTACATGACAACACACATACACCTAGGTGTTCATGGAAGACTTAAAAGCTCACAGCTTTCTCTTCCTGGGCCACTTCCTCCTGTTTCCCAAAGCACTGATCAGTGGAAGCCCCAAAGAGCAGAGACCTGCTTAAAACCTTTTTACATACTACTTCAACAAATAATCTATACTTTTACAATAGGTCCATCTTCTTTATTTACCAAACATTTTCATTGGCACTTTTAGAGTGAAGTGAAGCACCAGGCCTTATAAAGACGCCTAAAACTTTCACAGAAGGTTTTTCAGAGGCTGTATCTCGGCTTAAACCACCATGTACAAACATGAAGAAAGCAATGCTACAAAGCAGGCAACAGTGGGGAGAAGATACAATGGATGAAACAAATGTGGATCAATGTGTGCATTCAACAAAACCACATTGTTTTCACAACAATCTCATGCAGGAGTAAAATTCTGCTATCATGCACATCACACAATTATCTGATCTTCACCTTCTCCCAAGAGGAACAAACCCCAAAAGGCACTGGTGGCACATCTCTCATAATGCCTTTTGTCAATCCTCACAAGTACTACAAAGGAGATTTCGTGCATAACCTTCATGAGGTATCTTCTACAGCAAAGATGAAGAGTTACTAAGAAAGGACAGCCATGCACATCACCTTTTCCATCCTCAAGTTTTACTTCAACTGCAGAACCATCATCTGCAACTGAACCAGTCTCTTCTCAAATGCCAGCATGCATGAAAGAGAAGGCAATGCGTTTACTGCTGCAGCTTCTTCTCCTCTATCATGATCCAGCAACGTATCAGCAGTATGGCCTATTTTATCTCCTGTATGCTGACAGTTCCCAGGAATGCTCTCCTGGTGCTACTCTGGGCAGATAGCACGTGACATCCCAACTTGCTCAAGACACTACTCCTAGGCCAGGGGTTGAATTCCCCACAGGCCCCTAATGAACCCACACACAAATACCTCCACAGGACTGGATGCACTTCAGGACACGATTCAAAATAATTCTGCCAATCAACATTATCAGCATACTGCGTGCTCTACTAAATTCAGCAGAAATGGATGGCTGAACAACTGTGCACACATGTACACAGTCAATCCAGATTTGTTTGACTTGGCAACTCAGTAACATAAAGAACAACTATTATGGTATGACTGTCCTTGGCCTAAGACATGCTTCAGGGCAAGCTCTACAGAGTTTGAAAGAGGTATCTATCAACATGTAACGTAGAAACCAGAAAACCAAAAGGACTAAGAAGAAGAATCCCAACAGTTACGTGACATCATCCTGAAACACTCCAAACTGTAAAACTAATGTGTCACTCTGATCAAAAGCTTCTAAAACCTCACTATAAATTATAAAGGCTAGCAATATAATAAATAAAAATTTCTTACTTAGAAAGATCAACTGAGAGCAACAATATTACCAACATTGTTAGCTTTAGGATATTATTTTGTCTCGTGACTTGATGGAGACAGGACAACATGGAAGCTAATGCTACAATGATTACTGATTTTTACACTTTTCTGAATCTTCGCAGCACCCACCATATCCTTATTCAGTTATTACATTTTCATATATATCTATATTTTTTTCATATGTATATATTTATATATACACACTCACTCCCACATACAAACACACACTAACAAGCCTTTTAAGTATGCTAAACAATTCTCCAAAGACAAATGACAGGATTGCGCCTCATGTTCTCATACACTTCATTTATAAACTGTAGCAACCATAGCTACTTTTCATTAAAAATATGCATAGACACTTTCAGTTTCACAGGAAAATAACCTTTCATTTGTACATTATTACTAATCACTACTCATACAGACAAGAAAACCAAAAATTTTCCTATTTTGAAGTCAAACAACCCAAATATTGAAATTGGATGTTTTACAGGTAAAAAAACCATACAGATTCTTTTGATTATATGTACTTAATTGAGCATTTGTTCAAAAGTTACCAATAGTCCTTTTAAAATGTTCTGTCAAGCCAAGTCTATCTAATACCTGAAACACACAGAACCATGGACTCACCTAATAAAGATGAAATTACAGATTTTGAAGACGTGCAAATAATAATGCATAAAAGATACAGGGTACACAACGCTACTTTGGAAATACTAAATACCTGAATACAGCATATTATTTAATTTGAACAACACCTCAGAATTAATCAGCTCACTCTTGTTTGCCAAGAAAGTCAAACAATTCCACACAGTTCAGCTGTTCTGGACATTCCTCCAACTGCAATGGAAACAACTTGAGTCAGTGTTGCCACACACACTGGGTGGCCTCTGCCTCCATATCCCTTGCGCCAACACTCCTCAGATTCTGCAAGAAAACCAGGGAGAGACAAATGAGCAGAAAATGACTGCTACAAAATTTCTGCTGCTGCAGCTCAGCAAACCAGCTTTCCACAGGGTCAGAGGAGTGCAACTGTCAGCACTAAAGCAGGAGTAGATAGGCAGCTAAAAGCAATTACTGTGCAAGCAATACTGCTTACATTTAACACCAAAAGCACCTTGGAACTATGACTGCAGACACTAAATAACACTCATACCTGAAAAAAAATTTCCATTTAAAATAATGTTAGTAATAAAAACTGTGGCTCCTGTCAACAATAATCATCAACCACAAAGCCTCTCCAAGCACAGCATTACAACGTGTCAAGGCAGAATATAAAAAAACTGCCCTTCTGTTTTTCATGACACATTAACACAAAAGCATTGTACTTAACTTCAACAATCTTAATTTCATGAGTGTCAGAAACACAAACCTTCTGTAATGTGCATTATTACACCAAGAAACAAGCTTAAGATGTATTTTTTAGCCCTATTGACCTTTCTCTTCTCCCACCTTAACCAGACCCTCTTGTCACTCACACTCAGCATAAGAGAAAAATTTGATCTCCTGACTCACAAATTGCTTCCAACACAACCATATTTTTCAGCATGAAGCTTCTTTCCCATGGTCTTACATAAATACCACAATATTAAGAATGATGAGAAATGTCTTAAACTTCATTAGTCTTAATTGTCTTTCCTATTTATTCAGTCAATCATGAATAACAGCTCCTTGTCTAATCCTCTCAAACCATCTTTCTTAAAAAGCTCATGAAAATGGATTATCCTTGTAGTGCACAGCTGATTATTTCACTTACAGTCTATTGTATCAAAAGGTGACAGGTGGAGAATTTTAACCAAAGGCCTTTAATTAAAACAAATTTAAAAAAAAAAAAAATCTCTTCAGGCCTGAACTTAAGATGGAAGGGCATAGCAAAAATAACATAACAATATCACAAGGAAAACAAAAAACACAAGGTAACCATAGCTTCAACCATTGAATACCCTTTTGGAGATGAAGACTTTCTCCTCCTTAAAAGAACCTGAAAGTCAATACAGATCACAAAGTACAAGCCCAACACAAAACCTCAGGAATTTAGTACCTGCAATTTGCAAGGTTTGATTTCTAGTCTTCACTTCTGGTAGGTCGCAAAACTCCTGCACTAATCTGAAGTGACAAATATATAAGCAAAAGAACTAGATGCAGAAGACAACCACTATCCATTTTGAAAGGAGAAGGAAAAAATATTGAGGAGACAATCAATTTTTTAGTATTTGCGACATTCTGAGCTTCACAAGGTTAAAAACTCAAGATTATTTTGTTTTAATTCAGGCAATAAAGCTTTACCATTTCATCTGCCAATTTTTGATCTAAATACTGTTTTATCTTGACAAAAATCATTTTGTAGAACAAGTTAGGACAAGCTTATTAAATATATTATTTAAAGTAAGTAGAAAGTGCAGAAATTCCTATTATCACTATGTTAAAAGAAATGTAGCTCAGACTTCACAACAGAAGAAACAGAGCAATGGCAGAGCTCCATAACAAATGTACAGACTAGATTTCATAATAAATAAGAGCATCAAAAAACTATGACCTTTACTATCCATATATAGATATTTATTATTTAGCAGTTTCACACTATGTTTGCAGCTATAAAAAACTACAGATTTTTTTGCCTAATACCTGAAAAAGCTCAATTATTGCAGCTGAAGTCTAAAATTCCATAAGTAATAATCAAGGAAATTTAAGTGTTACCGGCTTTTTGAAAACTGGTTACAGGACTTTACCATTGCAAAACAGAAGACAAGGCACTACTGATAAGACACACACCCCTGCCACACATACACACTTCAGGAGATTACTGTGGCACATGAACCTTACTGGAAAGTTTAAGAAAACGGAAGTGCAAGTTCATGCCTGACTAAACATGAAACCTCCTCCTCTGTGTGTGATCAAGTGCAGCATCAATATATGGGGTGTATTAGCTACAAACACAAAGCAAGAAGTAACACAGGCCAGTGCCACTCCTGCCATGATAGCTATGGTTCCTCCACTACCAGACTATTCTATTCAAAATATTTTGTGAGTGTTAAATTTTTCTGATCCAGATATAACTGAGTCCCTCAGGAAATTACTTGCTTGCCATCACCCCAACATGGCATGTACCTCCATTCTTAAGACAACTAAGACCCATCACATAAGACAGAAATGTCATGCAAGGTTTCTAAATCCTTTCTGTTCCAAGGCTAATTCACCTACTGAAGTCTCAGAGTTTCCACTGTAACTTTTTCCTTCACAGCCTTGGAATAGGTTTCTGTATATCTTCCTTTGGTTTTCTTTACCCTATGCAACATAAATGACCCCTTGCCCTAAAGGGGGCAACAGGCTGTATTTCACATGTATCAGATATCCAGTTTTATTAGTCAGAGTAGCCTCCAGCTATGTCTGTCATGGGGGGAGAAACAGGAAAAAAATCCCTATGATGGGTAAAGAAAACAGTGTCTTTCTTTCCACATATCTCATCTGGCAGATAGGAGAGGAAGAAATAGTAAAATATTCTACTAATACAGACCTTTCTTTATTATTTTCATTGCTGCATACTCTCTGATGCTCTTTCAGGCAGCGGAGGAAGGCCTGCTGGAAACCTTGGCTCCTTCACAACTTCAGCTATGAGCCGAGAAAAGAATTCACCCTCTACCTTGAGACAAAAAGCAGACTCCAGGAATCTCTAATTATAATTATTGTGGGAGTGTGGTCAGGAAGATAATAAATCAGATTGCCATATCAAAGGTGTACAAAGAGGGGGGAAGTGGGAGGAAAACAGGAGTCAGGCTGCCGTAACAGAAGTAAAAAATTCTTAGGGTATGGAAGGGAGGAGAGCAGGGAAGGCAAGATAACAGCCACAAATTTATTTTCAAACAGAAAGAAAACAAAATACTTGGCTACAAATTCCTTACAATACAGCAAACATATAAATAAACAACACTCCAACTAACCCCTAAATCTAGTTTCTCATAACTGCATTTTTATAATACATTTTTTCTTTGGCAGGCTGCCTTGCTGGATTACACATGGTGGTTATTTACACTGCAGTTACTTGTTAATGACATAATCAGAACAAACGGAAGAAAAATTCAAATCTGATGAAACGCAAACTCTTTCAAGGTTTCCAGTGAGGATTCTGTGCGTAACTCCGAACTAGAACTTGAGAAGTCTGTGTTCAAGTCCTGGTCCCAGACACATGCTTCTTGTGAGACCCTACATGCATGTGCATGTCCACACCAAGTATTTGCGCTTGCTTATATAAAAGACTTTTTTCAAGCACAACTGAACATTTCATTCAGCTGTGAATGCACACAAATGATGATTTGCAGAAAATGTTTTATGTAATATGACTACTGAGATTAAGATTCCAATTTTTAGCATGTCCATCTTCACACCTTCATTTACATAGAAAAAACATTCTAATAGAACACACTACAATCCTTCAATCATAAGGCACATGACTTTGTATCTTAGACACACAATTGTATAAATTCACATGAGGAAAATACTGACACGTTAACAAATATTTACACAGTAAAGGACAACCAAGCTACTCTGGTTCCACATTTCTGCAATAAATACAGAGAAAGGAAAAAAAATTTTAAAAAAAGGGGGGGGCAAAGGGCAAACCATCAAACTACTTTGAGCTGTCAAATTACTCATTATTTCCATGCAGGTGCAGTGAACAAAAGCAAATACAACAGGTTTAGTCAAATCCAAAAGGTGTTTCACATATGTGAGCCACAACCTGTTGAGTTGGAAACGCAGTCATGAATTTGAGATCTTCAATGCAAGAAAATTACTGAGTTAGTGTAGAAATTTACAATTTTAGCAGAAAAACAGTGAAAAGTTGCAGATACCAAGTGATGAGAGAAACATAAGAAAACAAGAAGACAATGGTCACTGACAAGATAAAAATCTGTTCTAACGAATCACCATTCTAGTATCAGCATTTTTTTTCCACTGTAGGCTTTTCAATACTAGAAGAACCAAAGAAATAAAGATTCACAATGCAGATGTCCTCAGCATTGTTTTTGGCAGGCCAAAACTGTAGAACAGACATGTTCAAAAAATTACATTATTTTTATGATATGTTATTAATTCAAAACTGAGCTTATTGACTCAGAATTAACTGAGTTTGGACACTTGCTTTTCTCAAGCAACCTAGAAAAAACACACTTACCTAGCAAATAGGGATTTTTTTTTCAGGAAAGCTGCTGAAACAGACATCCCACAGAAAACACTCCGAATTCCAACAACTTGTATTTGCCTGCTATTACTACATAATTAGTTCATACAGAATATTGAATACTCATATACTAATGCTGACTTCTTGTAAAATTGTTTTATGGTTAAAATTCAGTATTTCCCAACTTGGGCACATAGCTATAATCTCTCTTTCCAAATAAACTTCTTTTTAAAGATAGCATCTAAAAACTGAGGTTCATACAAAGTACAAAACATACTATTACACAATCTGGACAAAGAAGAATTGACTTCTGGTGATTTAAGACAATCTAATTAATGGGGACTTTTAAACTATTATTCTGTTTAGATCTTACATAGACAACTATAGACCATGAAAGAAGCTGCTATGACCATTTTGCTGAATGAAGTACCAATGTTGCTTTACACTAGAACATATGAAAAAGTTAATTGGTCAAAAAACTCAGGGCATTTTAAAAATGAACTGCCACATAAAATTACTATAGTGTATGAAAGCCTCAATCAGAACTTGTCTGTGCTGTGCGGAGAGTCAGCGTCAGTCTCTCCCTTCTCATATGAATAGATGCAATCTCAGCAACCAGACACAATAAATACAAGATGAAGGGAATGGCAAGCAGAGCAGCAACACAGAATTAATTCCAGAGGCTAGGAATCACAACATGAAAATTATTTCATTATTTTAACTCGTTAATTATTCATGCAGTAGAGATACAGGAAATGGCAGGAGAAATCTAATGAAAGAGCCAGAAATTAAGAAGCACTGATGAAGAGGATTAGAAAGCTATAGAAGAAAAATTATGAAAAATGGTGGATGAGAAAAGAAAGGGGTTTAGGGCAAGGTTTCACATACAGTAGCAGGGCCAATATAAGACATTCCTTCTGCTGCTCCACTGCTCGTTACTCCTAGTCTAGCATTGCGGTGTGCTGCTTCCTCCCCTACTAACAGTCACAAATATTTATGATACTGTACACTATGAGTCAGCCATGGATGAAAAATAACCTGATCAAAAAAAAAAAAAAAAAAAAAAAAAAAAAAGAAAAAAATGAAAAAGGAAAAAAAAAGAAGAAGTTGACACAACTATGAGGAAGACGCAGGAGTAGAAATGAGCAGCTGCAAGGGAAAAATAGGTCATGACAACATTTATCTCAGCAAAAAGGTGCAACCATGGGATTAAAGACAAATGTCTATGTCCAGACCATATAACTAAACCTCTCAACTGCATCTTTTAACTTACCATGATACGTGCAAAGTGAAATGTGTTTGGATCATATCAGGTGACAATAACAAGAAGAAATACACAGAAAAGGAGGCTTAAGCACTTTGCTAATGGTGGATAAGAGGAAGGATACACCTTTCACCAAAGAATCAAACAATGCAGTATATTTCCAGTTGCTCTTAGTGATTTTTCCCCCACATCATCCCCCAAGTCAAATCTAGGATTCCATATGCATGAACTACAATCTATTATTCAGGTACGAGAGTCACCAAGTCTGACTCTATATTGCTTAAATGCATTAAATGGAGATGCAATGAAGAAGGGTCATGAAGCTGGCTATCAAATACCATGTAGCAGGACATGATACTGCCTGGTACACAGAAGTACTTGGTACTTCAGGTGGAGACGGTGCCTACATTTCTGAGATTCTAATGGAGTCTTCTATTATTTGCTCCATTCCCTAGGAGACATCTTTCTTTATCATCATCATTTAAAGACAGATCTAAAGCTAGATCTTTACTTCTATTCAGACACTGCTACTAGATACCATTGATGGCATTTTTGGAGGAAGTGAAGGGACTGCAGAACCAGTTACAAAGTAAAGCAAAGACAGCAGGTTAGGCCAAAGTTTTCTTACTCATTTGTGATATATTTATGTCAATTCAACATGGGGTGAGGGGGAGTGCAACACAGGACAATCTAAACGTAGCTTGCAGCTACATTTGTGAAGTGGTTTTCATTATAAACCCTTATTCATAAAAACTGAGACTAAGAATTTTCACACAAAGTAAGTACAGTTCTATAAACATTTACTGCTATTAACAACCCAAGTTAAAAACTAGATGAGGCAATAAATCAAAAATTGTTCTCTGAAAGCTCAGCTTTAGTTTGAAAAATATAATTTTGTAATATATGGAATGAACATCCTGAATGTATGATACAAGGTACTAGCTAATATCCATCTGGTCTCACAGGGAACCTAAATTCAAATCTCATCAATGTGAAATGTCCTGGTAATTTCAACACTTACACATTCAAATGCTCTTAAAAACAGCTTTTAACATAAGCACTTAAATTATTTCATATTTAAAGATGATTATTAACTGAAACATTTGTATATACCCATACAACAGCAGCTTTTTACCTGACTGGACTTGAACAATAAATATCACAAATAACGTCTAGATGTTACCTTTATTATTTTTATTGTAATGACTTTGAAATTAACAAAAATTAAGACTACAGTGAAATAATTAATACATAAAAGAAAACTATAAGGAAAAAGGAATAAGCCTTTCTCTGCATTTACTGCATATAGTAAAAGGTGCAAATCACCACAAGGAAGACTTTCAGTATTAAGAAAGAATTGTTTTATGACAAGAACAGTTAAGCACTATTGACTTGACTAGTGAGATTAAGTAATTTCTATTATTTAAAGTTTTTATGACTTTCAAAAGCCTAGTGGTGCCATTTTTTCCTTTAAATCAGTTCTGACAAACTTCAATAAGCCTGTTTTATTCAAAGTGATGGCAGGAAGCTACCAAGTTTCCTGCTTGTGTTTGCTTTCTGCTGTTTCAGTGAACTGAATGAGCAAACACCTGACAAGCATCAGAGATGGCACAGAGGAAGCAGTAATAACACGTGCCCAAAGTCAGGGCTTTTAACCTTCAGCAACAATGAGTTATGTCAACTCACTGCATCTCATACAGCTATCTTAAAAAATAGATTAAGCAAACAGATTAGGCAAACATCTGCCAATAATGCTGTAAGTACAATTTATCCGTCCTAGGACCAAGAGGAGTAGACCAGAATCCTCGAGGTCATTTCCAGCACCACTTTATCTAAGCTGTAAAAAGGAATATACAGCCCATTTTGAACCCATGCAGAGGAACTTCAATAAAACTGAAATTCTACTTAATAAAGAGATAAATATTTGCTTGCTTAGGGCTGTCCAATTAAATGATACATCTAATGTAGTGCGCATTTATTTCACGTATGTTTCTTGTATAAAATACCTTCTGGCTGGAAGGATAAGCCTAAAACATCTTATGTCTCAATCATGTCACTTTTAAACTCTAAGTGGGAACGTAATTTTTTAAGACCTTACATTTTTCAAGAAAATCTGCTAAATGCATGCTAGTTGTAAAATGCTGGCTGTAGATACCAGCTCCTTGGGTACACATCTCCGGTGTTACTCCTATTGCTCAAAGCTAGCTGGAGCACAAGACTGAAAATGACAAACTGCTAAGGGTTCAGCTCTCTTTGGACAGGAATGAAACTGGAATATCTTTAAAAAAGACTTGTAAGGTGAAGCTACATTCACAAGTTACACAGAATCACTGATCTCACTGGTGATGCTTCATAGTCATTTACACCAACCTATGACTGCAGGTCTAGTAGACCTACTCACATCCTATTGTTTGCAGGAGACTTCAGGGAAAGAGGAAAAAAGGTAAAGCTAATCAGATGTTGGATAACAGCAAAGGCTTCCTCACTTAAATATCCTAATTCCTTTTCATTAATGCATAAACTTAGTTACTTGTTGGTTTATGCAGACAAAATAAATACTACTTGGCCAAGCACACATAGTTTCTCTTTTTACAAATTATTCAAGTACCTCTTCTTTGAGCTCACTAATATACCTGCAGCATACTGGTCAGAAAATAAGGAATCCATTGAGAAGCTTGAAAGTTAGAGGAAAAACACACTTTAAATATCAATACCAGATGTAATTCGGTAAGCTTGTATACACTTCATGCATCACCTGTTCTGAAGACCATACATAAAGGAATAAAAGTTGACCATTTTGCCTATTCCTTTTCAGAAAACAATGAATGCTTCAATCAAGGGAGACTCTTATCTGCACAAAATGAAGTGTGCTATATTAGGTTGGATTTTCAAGATGACTTATACATATGGAAAAGTCACCATCACCAACTACAGCTCAGAACACGCAGTACAAATGGAAAAGATCCTAACTCAGTTGCTACAAAATTAAATTTGTCATAAAAATTAATTTTGCCATGGAAAATAATTTGCCATAAAACCAAAGTTTTCTGTCAATTATTACATTTATATTAGGGAAGGAAGCATTGCCAACATATGTTCATCTTTATCTGCTTGCTAATAATTATTTCCACATGCATGCAAGTTCCTGGTCATTAACACAGTATTTTGTTGATTTTTCCTGTCCAAACATACATGTGCCTAATGTTCACATACACAAAGAGCTCCACTGCTACCAAACAGGGGAAGAAGCCAAAAGCAACTGGCAGCTCTGTACTTTGTAGAAAGACGTATGTGCAGCACAGCAAGTCATGAAAAAAAGGTAGAATAACTTAGTAACATACACCGAAAATGTACAGAACAAAAATTACCATTACACATGCAAAGACAACATCTTTTGTAAGGACAACATACTTCACAGCACTTAAACAGACCTTTCAATCTCGACATAGGAAATCCCTCGAAGCCAAACCGGGTTGACTCCACCAAAACATATGCTTTCCACCATAATTCCAGATTTTCTCCAGAGACTTCCGCCAGAATATAATTTTATCACTGGGTGCTGGGAAACCATACTAACGCACATCCAGAAATTTAGGGCAGTGTTCACAAGAAAAACCTGCCTTTTGTCTTGAGAGTTATAATGACCTTTTTCACAGTATTTCCAACGCGATCAGATGAAACAAAATACAGTACAGTTCACATTGTGACTGATGTAATATGGGCTGGGAGCAATACCGTGGAAACGAAAAAGCCCAGAATCTTTGTCTCCTTCTAGACAAACTGCCAAGCCTCAATAGTTGAAGGGAGAAAAAGCAGAGCATCCCAAATAAAACACTGCAATGCATGTTCACCATTTCAGTAAAGTCGCCGCAGCTTTTGGCAACCCCATAGGAAATTTGGACCTTCAAAGAAAGCCCAAGCTAATAAAAGAGCTAAAAAACAGTCCTAGCTTAAAAATTTCAGGAGAAAAAAAAAAATAACCCACTGGCTGTAAAAAGAAACCCCACGGAGCTCTATTATTATTATCTATTTAGCATCGCTACGATCGCAAGCGATGCTAAATAGATAATCTCGGCAATAACAAGTCATAAAAATATTAAATGCTGCATTTTTCTCGCCACCGCGCCGGTATTCGGGGGCAGGCGGACAAGGGCGGCGGGCCCAGCGCCCAGCGGCAGTGCCTACCTGAGAGAGCTGCCGGGGGTTGGGGCAGCCGAAGAGCGCGGAGCTGGAGCTGAAGCTGATGGCCCCTCTGCGGCTGAGGACGTGCTGCGGCACCGGCCTGTCCAGCGGCAGCACGGGCAGCTGGTAGCATACTTCCATTGACGAAGCCTCCGTGCGCCGGCCCGCCGCGGGGCAGCGGCCTCGCCCGCCGCACCTGCCCGTGCAGGGCTCGCCGCAGCGGGGAAGGACCGGCGGCGAAGCCCCGCGGGGGCCCGGCGCCTCCTCTCCGCCCCCGCACCCCCCGGGGGGCCGGGCCGGGCCGCGCCGGGCCCCGCGCCTTTGTGCTTCGCGGCCGCCAAAGCCCGGCGGGAGCCGCCGGCGGGAGCGAGGGGGAGGCGGCGGAGCGGGACGGCTCTGTCAGCGCCCGGGGCGGCGAGTCCCGGCCCGCAGCCCGCGGCCGCTCCCTCCTTCAGGCGCGCTGCCGCCGGCGGGAGCCGCTGTCAGCCCCTCTGCCGGCGCCGCGCATGGAGGGCCGGGGGCCGCGCTGGGGGAGACACGCGCCGCGCTCGCCCCTATTGTCCGGCACAGCCGGGAGCGGGAGGAGGAGGAGGAGGAGGCGCCGCTCTGCCGAGGGGAAGGGGCCGGGCCGTCAGAGAGGGGACCCGGGGAGGAGGGGGAGGAGGAGGAGAACGGAGAGAAGGAGAAGAAGGAGGAGGAGGAGGAGGAGGGAGGATGGCGCCTCCGCCCCGCCCGCGCGCGGCGGCCCGGCTGGAGAAGCAGGCACGAGCCCGGCGGACCGTGCGTGGGTCGCGCGGCTGGCGACACGCGCAGAGCGGCGTCATAACGTCACCGCTGCCCACACTCTCCCCGTCCGCGCGCACCAGGCAGGGGCGGCTCGGCGGGCCCCGCGCGCCGCGCGCATGCGCCCCCGCCCCCTCCCCCCTCGCGCCTTCGCAGGGGCGGGGGGCGGCACCGCCCTCCTCCCTCCTTCCCTCCCTCCGCTCCTCTCAGATCGCGGATCTCGGAACGGAGTGCCTTGGGAAAGGCCTGAGGGGGCGGCGAGCCCGACCTGTGAGCGAACCCCACCATGTCAACCAGACCATGGCACACAGTGCCACGTCCAGGCTTTCCGTACACTTCCAAGGGCCGTGACTTCACCTCTTCCCTGGGCAGCCCATTCCAGTATCTAGTCACCCTTTCTGTGAAGAAATTCTTCCTAATGTCCAACCTGAACCTCCTATGATGCAGCTTAAGACTATGTCCTTTCATCCTGTTGCTGGTTGTCTGGAAGAAGAGACCGACTACAACCTCATTTGAGGAAGCTGTTGAGGGCTATAATGTCACCGCTGAGCCTCCTTCTCTCCCAAGGGGCTGAACACCCCCAGCTCCTCCTAAGATTTGTGCTCCAGACTCTTGAGCCACTCCATTGCCCTTCTCTGGACTTGCTCCACCACTCCAATGTCCTTCCTGAACTGAGGGGCCCAAAACTGGGCACAGTACCTGAGGGGCAGCACTGCTTGGGTGAGACCCAAGGGCTCCTGGAACCCTGGGCCAGCAAGGTGGCAAGCGGGGGTTTGACTCACTACCGCCGTGTCATAACATGTCATCCCCCAGGGAATGGCATGAGCTTGTGTCAGGAGAGGTTTAGGTCAGATAATGGGAGAAGGTTTTTCACCCAAAGGGTGGTTGGGCACTGGAACAGGCTCCCCAGGGAAGTGATCACAGTGGTCACCAGCCTGACAGTTCAAGAAGTGTTTCAACAATACTCTTGGCCACATGGTGACTCCTGTGGCTGGTCCTGATATGCAGGGACAGGAGTTGGTCTACGATTATCCCTTCCAACTCAAGATATTCTTTGTCCATCAGTCCTCAGTTCCCCATTCCCCATCCCACAGGCTGTGCCCTGACACCGGGCGAGCAGCCCTGAGGGGGCTGTGGTGTCACCAGGGCCAGATCTGGATTCTGTGGCTGCTCCTGTGGGAAGCTGAGCACCAGTCAGTACAGCCTGGCCTTGAACGCCTAGCTTGGGCAGCTGCTTGAAAATCAAACATGGAAAGATAGTTTTGTTTCAAAATGCATCACCCATCAAATGCAATACACTGAGGAGTTTGTATTTGCATTTGAGCCTTTGTGGTTCATTTTTAGAGTGGGGAGAGGTGGGATTTTTTGCAAGACAAAGAGGTAAAACCATATCATTTTTGTTAACATTAAAAATTAGGTTCCTGCAAACTATACGATTCGAGGAATTGGACTTTAAGGGAGAAAAGGAATAATCCATGATGTGATCTACTATAGCTATGTACATCATATTAGCTGGGACACCTAGAAATAAACTTTACTTTTGTTTTTTTTTTTTGTTTTGTTTTTTGTTTTTTTTTTAGGACTAAGCCTCACTTTGTCTCTCTGCAAATACTTTTTTTCCCCCCCATCCTTTCATCTCTTTTATTTCTCCATCATAAAAAAAATCCTAAATATAGCACGATAGGTAAGGGAACGTTTCTGTTCTTTGAATAATATATGAAGTGCCTGTACCCACTTAAAAATCAGATTTTGCAAAATTATTCATATGATTTAATTTTGCATAATACATTGTTCTTCTCAGTGCTTGCTTACTGGCAGAAAGGTTTAGATTTCACATGATAGTTGTTATTTATAGGCAATGACACAGCTTTGGAGGAACTCATTTGGAAAGAATAGGTGGTTTGTATGGAGGATTTTCATCTGTTTGAACTAGTTCTAGAAGCAAGTACTTTTATAGATGTGGACTGATGGCCATTTCACCTTGAGCTGTGGAGTTAAAAAATGCACCTCGTTCTTTTGCAGAGCTGTAATCCCACCTTGTCTCATGGATAGCCAAAGAACATATGGACACATGAGGAGGACACTGGATCAGCTTCTGTGTCTTAAGAGCTTTTTTCAGCTGTTTTTTTCCCTTTTTAAAAAAATTTAAATCTCACAAGCATTCTCAGTATGATTTTATAATGCATGCATGCATTCAACATTTCAAGATACAATAAGGACATGGTAATTCAGAGTAAAATAACACACTCAGCTTTTTTTTTCCCAGTAATTAAGACATGTCAGGTTTTCTTCTGCATTCTTTGACAGTTTACTCATATTTGGCCTGCTTACATTAAATCAGCAGTGCATTTGAGCTACTGATAGGACTCCACCAGCTTCACTGGTGTCAGGATATTCCTCTCCCAATAAGTTTTCAAAATTACTTTTTGTTCTTTTCTACTGATAAAGAATTTGTTTTCTGTAGGATTTCTCAGGTAGGATGGATTTTTATTCTAGTCAATCTGAAATTCAATTAATCAAAAATATGTCATTTTTTTTAGGGGGGAAAAAAAGTATATTCTTACTCTCACAATATAAGTAGTGTATATTGCAATCCTATATGGTCAAACTATAAGTGAAGATTATTGATAGTGTGTTTTGTGGTTCCTATCAGCTCTGTATACTTTCCAACTGATTAGTTGAAATTAATTCTTTAAGGGCACTTTAATTTTCAGTCTGAGACAGTATAGCCTTAAATAACATATCCTGCGTTGCCCCTCAGATTATATTTGATATCTAGTTAATGTTACCTAAACACCTTTAAGGAAACTGAAATACATTATTATGAAGTAAGCATAGATTTTCCAGGCAGTGACTGTTTCCATAAGTGTGATGTTCTCAGGACACAAATTGCTATTTTTTAGTAAATACAGAAGTTATAAATATTAGCCCAATGTTGATTTCTTGAGTGAATTTACAAGGAAGGCTTTTAGAGGCTCGTAGAATGGTTTGAGTTGGAAGGGACCCTAAATATCACCTAGTTCCAACCCCCAATCTTTCCTCAGAATGACAGACAAAGCCTTATAATTATAGGGTATGTCACATGTTTTCAGCCTAAATACATTCGTTGCAAAAAGAATGCATATTCTGTGACTTACATTCTGCCAATTCTGTCTGTTGTCTTCACTTGCCATGCAGTAAGAGCTTGTAGAAAATGAAAGAGGGTTTTATTGATTTTTGTTATAGAGATTAAACAGCTCCAAAGTATTTATTCAGAGCATTTTGGTTTTTGTTTGAATTAAATTTCAACCATGGAGTTCTGTGAGTATCATGGTGGTGGATGTCTTAAATGCATCAAAGGATATTATTGAGGTGCCATAGTTCAGCCATGTAAGCCCTGTGTCTTGTGAATTCTTTACCATGGCAGAAACAGCTATTAATTAGAATATTCAAATTTAGGGAGCATTAATAATGTTTCAGTGTTTCTTTTCACATTTGCGTTAATGTTGTGTCTTTTACACATCATTACTATTTTCAGGGTGCTGTCTAGCAAGGTAGAAACATTACTGATGGCTGGATTTATCACAAAGAACAGCACCTGTGAAACTGGAGAGATGGAAGATCACAAAATCAGAGTTAGTTTAGTTTCCTGGTTACAGTAAAAAGAAAATGAAATCACACAGGTACTCCAGCAAGATGTTCTGCAGGATTAACTGCACGGCACGGAGTGCCTTTCTGGGGCACACCCAGCTAACACTAGCAGAACTGAACAGTCTGAACAGAAGAGGATGCTTTTCCCATGTTCTCTGTACAAAATGGAAAATAAGGATCCTCAAAGGCATGATGTGCTTGTATTTTGAAAACATCCTGAGAGCAGAGGAAATATTTATTTGTACAGGTACATGATCAAAACAAGCACAAGACGCTTTAGCTTTTCTTCTTACATGAAGAAGTTATGTGGTCTAAAAATCAGGGTTATTCTGTAGGCCAGTAAAAAGTGTCTTCATTTGTAACATCCCCAGTCACTGCATTTTTAGACATTGTTTTTGGCATTTCTTTGGCACATGATCAGATAGTCTTTTTTTTTTTCTACCCAGAGTTATTGTCTGAGTGAATAATGTATATTTCCATAGGAATTTCAGACATCTGGCAGCTCAGTTGAAATGTACTTCTCTCCCTATGTGGTGTGTCCCTTCCCTCTGCTTTGCCCTGGGTCTGCATTGAGCTCCTTTGCATTTTTGGGCAATACAACATTCTTGTCTCCTCTTTAGTTTGACATCCCCTGCACCCTGGATATTTTCTGCAGAACTTTGCATCATCCCCTCAGTGTATTCATTTTTCCTGACTGCAATAACCTGCACTCACCTTCACCTGAGTGTATTGTGGTTTCCTGAACCCATTTTTTTGGTTGGTCAAGACTGAATACTAGTCCTGTCCTTCAATATACTTCCAGACTTTCCTGGCTCTCTGTCGTCTGCAATTTTAATAAGCATGCTCTCAAAACAGCTCAGCAGTAAAAATTCCATGAATGAGTTAGTTTAAGACCTGGAAGAGATCTGAAGAATGGTATTTAGTATATCCTGTCAGCTCATGCTAACTCCTCTGGGAATGTTTTACAGTCATTTTTTGCACCCATATTGCAGTAGCTTTATATTTTCTATGGCCCAGGTTCATCATTCCTGACTTTAGAGGCTTAACCTGGAGAGTAGTTGCCTACGGCTAATTCATAGTCAATAATTAAGGGAAAGAGAGCAGGCCCTTCAAGTTGTTCTTTGAAGTTGCCTTTCTCTTCACTGAAAGGAAGGAACATGGCATAACCTTTCTCCTAATTTAAGTGTGCTTCAGTTAGTGTCTGGGAAGTCAATCAGATGAAGTGGGATGTGTGATGGTGTTTATGGCCATGTCAGGGTGGGCTGTGGAGAAGGATGGCGTCAGCAAAGCCAAGCTAAATCACGTGTGCTGTGTTCCCAATAGTCACAGGTTTTGTCACTCTGCTGGAGAGGCAGATAAAGTTGGTTTGACTTGTCTGGGCAGACTGCTTGTTTGCTTTTGCTTCAGTTTCTGGTATTTTAAATATTATATTGAAACCTGCTCAGAATATTTTCAATGTTTGTAATAACTTCAGTTTCACTAAACTGACAGTGGCTAAAAAATATGTACCAATTCTATGCCAAAACCAGCAAACTGGAGCAGAAAGTTAAAGAGTGATCCCAGACCATGTCAAGTTTTAATTTGCTTCCAGCCCCAAGAATCATCCTCTTGCTTAATTCAAGACTGTAGGTTTACTGACAAGTTATAGCCTTCAGGAACAGGACTGACTGTGGAAACAGACTAACAAAAGTCAGTTCTAATCACAGCTACAGACTGTCACAAATTTAATATGTGTTCAAAGCCAGTTTTTTCTAACTCCACTGAAGATATTATTGGGAATAATTCTTCCTAAATGCACTTCTAAAAAGCTTTATCTAGACTGCACACAGCTTAACTGGTCTCAGCCACCGGAGCTCTGATGATTGCGTTTACCTAGACAAAAATCTTCACACTACAGTTTTAATGACTAAGGGCGTTGGTGTCAGCATAAGCTTGTGGAGAAAGCTTCTCTTTGTGTCATTTTTACATGAATAATAACAGCTGATGTGTAGAATATTTTTAATATCAGAGTGGGAGGATATGAGAACCCCAGGTGCAGTTTCCGAGGTGCAGCTTACAAGTTTAATGGTGTTATTAGAATCTGAAAATTCACAGCTTTTTATGCTGGTAATGGAGGTGGGTTTGAACCCCTATGAACAGATGTAGCAAATTCATTGCACATTCACCAGATGAATAATTTCTTAGCATGCCATTCAGTGTACAGTACCTGGTGGCCTCCATGATAAACTGTAGCGCATCAATCTCCCATTCTATCTTTAGAAAATCTAGTGATTTATTTTTATTTGGTTTGGTAGCATTTTTTAATGTTTTATGCCCTAGTACCTCATTAAAATTGCACATCCTTTCTAAATTTCTTTAGATGAAGGTGTAATTTTTAGTACAGTCTTTACAAAGATTTTCTAAAGCAATTTTGACTTTTATTTTTTAAAAAATTCTCCATCATTATGGATTAGAGTTAGGTTAGGATTTGGAAGTCATGTTTAAGTACGAAAGATTCTTGATGTTATAGCTGAACCTTTACTGGCCTATTGATATGTGCTAAAGATGTTGTGTAATATTAAAACTGAGGCCATCAAATGCTGACAGAAGTGAAATAATGAGCTAAAGTTGCCGCTTACCACCCAGGCTGAAGCAACAGTGTTTTATTAATGTCATTGTGTTGTGTTGTTAAAAACCAAAGGGAAACATTTTGCTGTTTATAAGTCAGAAATTAGACCTTTCTTGGGGTCCTGCCTTCTTCTAGGGCAGAAGTGGCTTTCCATTGAATTAATTCTGCAGAAGGTTCTGTAGTGAAATGAGCCCACGGGAGAAGCAGCTAATGCAATTCTTGTTTAAAAAAGAATCAAGCATGAGCTTTAACTAGTCCTAGGACCAGTGCTGGCAATAACAGTAGAATTTCTTCAGACAAAGAACATTTTAATTTATGTCTGGTTGTATTAAAGATGAGCACACTCCCTTGTTGCAGAAGCTTATTTGTATGAAATTGTAGACTAGTTGCTTTTTTATATATGCTAAAATTAATGAAAGGACACTTTAGCAACAGTCTCCCTTTGGTGTATCAGAAATGGGAATTGGAGTAACTTGCAGCATTTGCACTTCTGATAATTTGGATGACTACATACAGGAACCTACAGTTTTTCTCTTACACCTACATTCCTCTTGCTTTTGGCTTTTTTACTATTCAATTTTATTTTTATTGAAGGGCTATTGTATGCAATTATTCCCTCACAAAGAAGTTAAGTTGAAATAAATATTAACTACTATTAGAATTAACAATCTCATTCAGAGGATCACATTAGTAGTAAAACTACATACTAATCAGTATTCAAATAAAATAACTTCATTATATTCCAAGCAGTTATTTTTCTGCCTTTTCAAAAAATGCTTAAGCATACTTCCTCAGTTTCTCTATTAAATCTGAGCTTGCCTCAGAAATTAATCAGGATTTTCATCTTTCTTCTTCCTTTTCAGCTCATTGGTGGAGCTGCTCTTCTATCAAAACCTACAGCAGTAGAAGGTAATCCCATTTAGGAATAGAAGCATGAGGATTAAATATTTGAAGCTACTCTTGTTTTTCTGCCATGTAGCATTCCTTCCTTTGTGAAAGAAAGAATGTGTCAGGGTTAGCATTAGCATGACTTCTCCTGCAAGTCTGGAAAAACATCTGTCATTCTGCCAGTCTTCCCATTAAGCACCTGAACAAATGCAGCGAGAAGCTTTCATTACTTTCAAGAGACTAGATCTGCTTTTATTTAGGTTTATTCTTTACTAGACCTTTTGTTTTTAACAATTGCGAAAAGGTAACTGGAATCCTGTCACATTTACAACTCACTAAATTTCTATGTGCGTAATGCAATTAAAACTGGAAGGAATATTGCCAATATGTCAACAAAACAAAGTGATGGGAGAGTTAGTTTACAGAAATTCCTGAACTCCTTTGTCATGACCAAATGAAAGAAAATTGTTCTGGTAAGACAAGGGCACACTAAAAGGATTAGCTCTGATAAACTTTTATGTTCAGATAAAAGAGAGTCTGAGTATTAGGAGAACATTTTCTCATCAATTTCTTAAAAGCAGCTTTGCAGTTAATTAGAGACAAGTGTTTTAAAAGCTGAAAGGAGGAGGGGGTGGGGAAGTGGGGAGTAGCGCAGTAAAGCAAAGTGGCCAAGACCTGTAATGGTGTGAAGCGCACTGGAAATGTGGTTTTAAAATACACCTTTTGCTAATACACTTTGTGCTGAACTAGATCCTGCTGTGCAGAGAGGCCATGCCCTTCCATCTCAGTCCTCCTGCCTGTTTGCTGCTACCAGTATTGATGCTCACCTCTAGAGTTAGCCCAGAGAGCTAAACTGGAAAACATTACTCTTAGCCTCACCCTCCTTCCTTGCCCCCCATAAAACGTGGGACCAGCCAAACAGCACAGCTGGTTCAAGGTGCAGGTATATGTAACTAGCAATGGGAGTGCCCCTTCTGGAGTCAGCCTACATTCAACCACCTCAACTGTATCATAAAAACTCACCTACATGGTGTAAATCAGCATTATGTAAGGAGTTATTCAGATGCCATGTAATTCAAAAAGTGGTTCATTTTAGAAAATCTAGTTTTAGTATCTCACAGAAATATATTCATTGGAGTATGTGAGTACCATACTGAAATATATAACAGATAAGAGCAATATGTAGTGTATGTATGGAATATATTGTATATGTGTAATATTTATGTAATATATTTATGATACAAGATAGACATAGCAGAAATTGTGGTGAAAATATGGGTTAATTGTCATAAAGTGTTGGTGGTACAAAGCATATACTTAATTTTATGCATGTTCTTACATGCTTTGCTGAGCTGGGATTATGGAGAGCACCCTCTAGTCGTGTTAGAACATCAGTTAAATCTACATAAATCAATACCATGTCAGCAGTTTTCTAGATTAAATTACATGACTAGGAATTTGTAGACTACTTTTATACAAGGCCTAAGAAAATAAGCAGCTTTTATAATGTTTCATTTTACCCTGGACTTGGAACGTTTAATATAATTCTTTAATAAGAAATTTCATAATAAAATGTATAAAATCTGAAAAAATGTACTAGTCTGCAAATTGTTCAAAATCTGCAAGGCAGCATGTTTTATAGAATACCTAAAACCAAGAAAAACCATGACGTCTGCTTAGTTCTATGCAGGAGGTTTTACTTACACACCCAACTTCTGACTACACAAAATAAGTAGAAAGACCTGTCTTAAAAGACAGAATGAATGTAAAACCCCAATAGAAATGCTGACATTTCTGCAGACTATGAAGAATTGAGAACAGGCCCAAAAAGCTTAATTTGGTGAAAGATTGCTTATCTTGCTGTGATCTTGAAATAGGTGATCTGTGGTCAAATGACATGTCATTGCATCTGTAGCCAAAATAATCAATTCCCAGATAATGGAAGAATTTAATTTGTTAGAAGTCAGAATTAATACTAACACACTGCAAGTCAATACCATTTGCATTACAAGTGCCTGGTTTATTGCAAGATATGGAAAAAATGTACTGTGTGAAGCTATGCTCCCAAACAGTAAATAAATTCAAAGCTTAAATTGCTTTGTAATTCAATTTTCAGTTCTATTTTTGTTTTCTTGTCACTTTATCATGTCTGTATTCATGGATGTCCATTTGTGGAAACAATTGATAAAATAGATCTTTCTAAACACTACTTGGAAAAAAATAAACAAATGTTCATCATGCAAACTTATTCATAATTGCTACCTATCAAATGTAGGAAAAAACATTGTTTTGTATGCAATTTGTAACAATACATTAATTTAAATTTCATGTGACTTTCAAATGAAATAGGAAAAGGAAAATCTACTATTGCCTGGCACCAGCAAAGGAGATTGTGATGTGAACCAAAAGTAGCAGCAAATACTGACTGTTGCCAAGTAATGCATAATATGGATCCTGTTCTGCTTGGATTTGACATGCATTCTGCAGAAACCCATTTCCCCTTTCTATAGCACAGATTACATGCACACCCTGTAAGTCTTTATAATACTCCCTCATTCCAACCAAAAGGTTCTGTGGCCAATTTCTACTTGCTCTAAAAAGACTTTTGCCCCGCTTCCCAGAAAAAGCTTCACATCTTCAGATTTGTGATTTTGGAATAAAATTAGCAGTGGAAATCTGGAGAGTTAGCCATTATTTGATAGTCTAATTTCCAGTTGTTAGAACTGTAAAAAACTTCAGGCATAAACTGATGCAGGGTTAACCTTGGCTGGGGAAGTGATGGTGCAGCAGTGCAGCAGTAGTTCCCATGCCTTCTTAAGTAGCTTCGGTAGTCTGCTGATAGGATACCAGGGTTTGGAATCCTTGGCTAATATTTGCAAATTGTTTTGAAATAATATTTTGAAATAACATGTAAAAGTTTAAAGAGCTGTTTTATAAAGAAAGCAAGAAAATGAGCTAACTCACTTCCTCTGAAGTGAATCATCCTCCCCCCGTTACTTTTGGGGAAAAAAAAACAACAACCACAATGTAAAGCTTATTGTGAGTAAAACCGATAAGGTTCCCCAGTCATGTACAGTAATTTATGGAAATTTCATAAATAAGACTTGCAAATTATTGGGTGCTTATTTTCTGTCAATCTTAACTGTGCGTTCTGTCACTGATTTATAGAGGGCTGGGATCTCACCTTCAGAATCAAAAGGATGTTAAAAATTATTTTGTAGAGTTTATAGCAATCATAAAAATCTTTATTGAATTCTGGATAATTTCCATAAAGTCCATAGGACTCCCTGATATAATGAATGCCTTGTAATCCACTTGTTTGAACCAAGAAATGCACGTTTTGTTAAGGCCTGTTCATATTTCCCTCTGAAAATTGTTTTCAGGTAAAGTGTAATTTCTCATTTATTGATAGCAATTGCCACGGCATTTTGTGGCCTGAATTTTCTATTGCAATCAATAGATAAATCATAAAGTTGAAAAGTTCAAGATGTTCTTTGGCAGAGAATAAATGCCAGCAGTCTCTACCTTTATGGTTATATTGACCTTATTATGGGCAAATCAGCCGACTTGAAAATAAACAAGTACTAAGCAGTGGCCTTAATTTTAATACTGTTTTCTTGCTCGAAAGGACAGCCCGTGCTCTGTTGTCACAGCTGCCTAATTGAAATTTGATCACACAGCTGGATCACTGGTCACGCTCCAGTGACCGCTCAGCAGCTTTGGCAGCTCTCTGCTGTTACACTAACTTTCTGTTTCCCAATCATAAGCAAATTAAAGCAGGCAGCTGCAAAATCATCAATAGGTTAAATTCATTAGCTGTTCTCTCTATGAAATAAACAGGAAAATGAAGCTCTTCTTGGTCTTAATTAGTTCTTATAAAAGTTGGCAGGGAAACAAAGACATTTGTACACTCCTTTATTTTTATAAGAGACTTGCCCAAAAGAAAAACCTCAGACATGTAATTTCCTTTTTTTTTTTTTCCTTCTCGTGCTTAATGCTCTCAGTCAGAAGCTAACCCAGCACTCTTCCTCTGAGGGTAGAAAGAAAGGTGGTTTGGCAAGGGGTTACACTATGTCTCCTTTGTGCGGATCGGATCGGGCATGTTCGGGGGAGCCTGCACAAGCTGTTTCCACAGTGATAGGCCACACTCTGTGTGTGCAGTCTCCTCTACGGGTAATTCCTCTGCAGGAGAAGCCTTAGCCGAGCGCTGTGGTTCCACAATCGTTACCGCTGGCTCTGGGCCATGCCACATCACCCAGCAGTACAAATTTGATCTGGATCAGGTGTGGGCACATGATTACATTTCTGTCAAATTAGCAGAGCACTTGGTGAGGATTTTCTGCCGCCTGTCTGCTTTTATCCTGGCTGCAGAGGAAATGCACTGGGCTGGAACCACAGAGCGCTGGGGCCATGTGGGCAACCGATATCTGTTGTAGCACTAATCCTGCTGGGACAAAGGTAACCTGCCAAAGTTTTGTTGAAACTTGGAACAAATTGAATTGGAAGAGCACATTTCAACTGGAAAAGCAACTTGTGTCACGTATCCATGGCAGTGTTAAGCTGGCAGCAGAGGCGTCCAACGTGTTTAATATATAGTTAAACATTGGCATATCCTTTAGCCACAGGCTAGTCCAGAGGAGTCTTAATTCTCCTTATTCGTACTATTTTCCACAGAATTTACTTGTGCTTCATGCTTGTATGGTATTCTGGCCCCTATATCTTCTTAAGGTGCAGCTGTGGTGAGCTGAAAACAACGAAAGGCTTTACTGCTGCTCAAAAGGTGTGATGTCACCACTTGCATTGCATCAGCTCTAGTAATAATGCCAGTTGCGGAGTGAGTCAGGCTAGAAACTGATTTTGCTGAAAACTTAGGGAAAAAATAATAGTAAGAAAGAAAATTTGTGGAAGTTTGGACTACTCCTTTGCTTGCAGCCCTAAGATTAACTTGAGCCAACTGTGATCCCGTGGGTTCAGACTTTGAGTTTCAGCTCAGACTATTTTCCAGCTGAAAGGTGAGGGAAAAAACCTCAAGAACAGCTGTGATAAATGGTTAACAATGAAGCTACTAATTTACTGGAATGTTAGTCTTCTGACCATTGCAAAATATTTCCAGTAGCTATGTGCACAATAACATTCATGTTTATGATTTTGCTTATTTACTTTATTGGCGAAATATTTATGCTAATGAAATACATTTTTAAAAAACTGCTTTCTGACAGTAAATAACATTTAGGAAAGAAAAATATCTTAGACTTCTCTCTTCTCATCCGTTAATCTGTAATTCCCCTACTGGGATTGCATATTGCTTTAATTCTTTGACTTGTAACTCAACCACTGAACAGGCATTCCTTTCTGTCTCTAGATAAGATAGTTACTCATCAGCACTTTAGAAAGAATTTACCTTTCTCAGCCATCAATTAAGTGAGCATTTCTAAGACCGGGCAATAAATCCAGTGTGGGGATTAATGAAGCTTTAGAGAGAAATGCTATCTCCCCTGCTGCATCCCCTCCCTCCTGAGAACTATGTACGTAAGCAGCCAGCTTGCAGGAATTTTGGAGAGAATAGTTGAATGGTAGGTGCAGGGTAGAACAGAGGACTATGTGGGGATTTCAAGGAAAAGCTTGCATAGACAAAGCTTGCAGGAGGGTGAACTATGAAAACTATGTGAAGGAGAACAAGTAGGGAGAACTGTTTGGTGCTGAAGAAATGTTGTATTTGGTGGGCAGGACAAAAAGCAGTCTTGATTTCCAAAGAACAGGTACTGTGAAGGTATGATACTGCTGTTCCCTAATATGTTTCTGGTAAAGTAGCCTGAGAAATAGGTCAAGTACTTATTTATACTGTTCAAGCTAATCTTCCTGATTCTTTGCTGTAGCTGATTAGACCATGCTAAAAGAATAACCTTGCTACTAGAACTGTGGATTTGTAAATTTACTATAAGAAGTTGTAGAATACTACCTTAAAGCACTACAGCTGCTTGCAAAGTAAATTACCAAGACACTGCCTAAATAAAGAATTAGGGAACTCTCTTCATTTTTATTCAAAGACCTAGAAAACTCACCTCTGAGTTGTCAAAGCTAAATAAACTTCATAGTCTTTGCTTTTGAGCAAGTAATTTCATTTAAAGATGGAAATATTATTGTGATTTACATCTTAGTTAAGGCTACCTTCATAACCCACTTTAAATTAGGGAGGATAGACAGAAGTTTCTCATAAACCACGATGGAAATAAAATTCCTAGTGTTTTCTAAGTAACTTTTTGAAAAAGTTAAGTCTATTACTTTTACTTAAAACATCATGTTAGGGGCCTCTAGTTTAAATTGCCAGGGAAAAAAAATGTTTATATCATGTCACTTAAGTAGTCTGCCAAGGCTTTGAATTGAATTTACTGGAATGAACAAGGAAGTTATAGGTCTGGATTGTTTCTTTGTGCCAAACTGACCACGTAAAGGCATGAAAAATTTAAATATGTAACTGACTGTTCATTTAAGGCTTCTGCTTCTTGAGTTTGCTACTTTTTTCCAGTACTTCAGTTAAAGATATTAAAAACCCAAGATATATTTAAATTGAGATATTCTATGTGAATAGTAACAGAAGGTCACAATATGTTCAGAGAATTCAAATATATGAATGTTCTCTTATGAATACTTACTTCATGTATAGATGGAGTTGCAGATGGGTTACCAGATGGAATACCTTCCTTCAAATATAGCTACATGTATTTAAAAATGGATGCAATGCTATCATATTATTTAAATCAATTCTGTTATTACTTTTGAAGCCATAATTACAGTAACTATTCTGTAAGAGAGAAATGTGGCAAGAGGAATGTAATTTCTTGCTGTAAAATTATTGGGCTTGACTGACATCATTTTAGATGCCTCTGAAGAAGGGACCTTAATTCAATGCTCTTTTCTTTGGGAAATAGTTTGAATATTTAACAGCATGCAGTAAAGTTCAGACAGGGCACTAGATGTCCAGGAGCATGTGAAACAGAACTGGATAAAAAGAAATTACAAGAAGAGCATTTGGGGACATAGCAATTCAGAAGTACTCTTCCTTCTTAACAAAAATCAATCCCCATGCTTTAACCAGAGCCCAGCACATCTTGGCAGGAGAATTCTTTTTTTTTCTCTGTCTCCGTTATTTGTCCTTTGACTATCTTGGTTAGCTGTATGTTACAAATATTGGTATCACCAGAGCATAATATCAAAATATATAACTGAAGAAAAATCCTGCCCAGAGAGTGAAAATCTAGAACACACTACCCCTGTATACACCCTTTCTGAATTCACATATTATCAGCCTACCATACTTCACTTATATCCTCATGCTCTACTTATGCTGGGTCTTGCTTTTTCCAGACTGCTATTCATTCACCCGTGAAAAGTCATCAGCTAGAAAGAGTTCTTCTTCCAGTATCCTTACGTGCCTTCTTTCTCTTGGCATATCTGGTCAGTCACCAATATAAATTCCAACATCCATGTGGACAACCTTTTTGTTGAACAAGGCACAGAAATTAGTGATAATAGTAATCATAGCAGGGAGGTTTTGGGGAAAGCAATCAGGGACAGCTAGAGCCAGTTGCCCAGAACCATGTCCAGACAGCTTTTGAGTATCTCTGAGGATGAAGACTCCAAACCTCTCTAGGCAACTTGTGGCAGTGCTCAGTCATCCTCACAGTGGAGAAGTGTGTCCTGAATGTTCAGAGGGAACATCTTACTTTTGGGAGTTTGTAGTCTGGGCCCATTGCCTCTGGTTGTGGCACTGGGTACCACTGAAAAGAGCCTGGTTCTGTCCTCATTGCACTGTCCTGTCAGACATTTGCACACATTGATGAGTTCCCCCTACTCAGTCTTCTCCATCCTGGACAGTCTCAGCTCTCTCAGCCTTATCTCACAGGACAGATGCTCCAGTCTCTTCATCATCCTTGTGGTTCTTTTTTGGACTCTCTTCAGTATGTCCATGTCTCTTTTGTACTTTGGAGGCCCTTATCTGGACCCAGCACTTCAGATGTGACCTTATCAGTGCTGAATAGATGGTAAGGATTATCTCCCTTAACCTGCTAGCTTTACTGAAGCATATCAGCAAGACAGTTTATTTCAATTGTCAAGTTCCTCAAAGTAAAATCTGAGATCTTCTTATCCTGCCACAGCTGGAAGAGTCAAAAGCTGTAGGTTCTCCATAAAGGTCAGGAGTGCTTTATCTGATCACTTGTATCTCCTATATGCTTTGATGTTGTTAGTGTTAACCCTACCAGATTCAACAAGCTATGAATATAATTCAGCTTTTGAAAAATGTCTTTCCTTGCCTTGGAAGTTAAAATTCACACCACTGTTAAGCAATGACGCCAGTACCTCTATGCATGTATATCGCTCAACTCCAGGCTTTAGGTACTTCAACTCTCTATGAGCCCAGAAAAGGAGGGAGTGGTAGGAGGAAGGACTGGAGTGACTCAGAGTCCTTCAGTGCTTAGCTCTGGCTATGTGTAACTGGAGGCTTCTGAAGCAACCCAGACCTCTTGTTCCATCTGGGGCATGTTTTAAATATTTTATGTCTGATATTCAACTTTGAATTTCCAGGCATGTTCTGATTTGCCTGATTTGAAAAGACATGCAATATATACATGAAATAAAAAGTATAAACCAGACTTTTTAGATAGAAGAGCCTTTGGGACTAGAATTGTGTTTTAGTTTTTGTATTGCCTGATACAGTGGTCTTGCGGTGCACTATCAGGTATTACAATACAAAAACCAAAAATTAATGAGAAGCCTGAAAAGGTATTAAATTATCTAGCTATTCTTCTAAATTGCACAGCTGATCTGACAAAAGATTTATAACAATTCAGCAAATTTTGAGTCTTTTAAAGATTTTTTAGAATGCGTTAGGGATACAGAACACCAAAAGGGACAAAACTCCCTAGATTTGCTGGGGTTGTGTTCGTTTCCTTCAAAGCAAGCAGTGCTAGCAGGAGGAGCAAGGCAGGTTGCAGAGCTATCCCAGCCCTGCGCGCCAGAGGGCGCTGTATCCACACGGAACCGCAAGTCCCGGCGTGTGCCAGGAATGCAGAGCCGGGATCTTGCAATAGGATCAATATAAATACAAGGGATTTGGGTAACCTGGAAGTGAATTTATTTTCTGCCCGTTTTAATTTTTTACCCTAAATTTCTTATTATCATTAGAAAGAGTATATTTTGTTTTGGTTTGTATTATAAGAATGATAAAGTCATTTCAAAGATAGAGATCAAGGGTGCTGATTGAATTATCTGGTTTATTGTGTTCATGCAATGTAATGAGTCAGCTATACCTAATCTGTTGTTATTATCTTGGGAAAGATACTTTGACTATGCTATTTTGACTTCTCATAACTATGAAAAACACTCACATTTTACATTGAAATGTCCCTTGCCTTCTCCCCATACAAAGCTGAAATTTGAGGGAATGTCTGACATTAAGTATATACCTAAGAACAAGAGAAATGTTAAAATCATATGCTTCACATTAAAAAGCATCTTCTTAACCATTTTTATTAGCTCTTCTATTGTTATTTTGGTTTTATATAGTCATAATTATATAATCATAAATATACTTCATATATATGTGATCAATCATAACACACTTTGTTGTGTATTTGGCCATAACTGTGTCATATATGTGATATACAAATCTCTCATATATATATATGATCATAAGTATACTTTATAGATATACACTTCATATGATCATAACTATAGAACCCACAGTTTCTGTCCTTCTGGCTCTGCTATGGATGGTGGGGGATAGATGTGAATGAAGGAGCTAATTTGAGCCTAGAAACAGAGTGGCAAGAGGAAGGTGTTTTAATTTTTGTTTTGGCCTCTTACTATCCAAATCTCTTTTAATTAGTTAAAAATTAAATTAATTTTCCCCAGGTTACATCTATTTTGCCCATGACAGTAATGGATATGGGATCACCCTAACTTTATGTTGATCTTTGAGCTTTTCAGTTTATCCTCTCTTCCCATTCTGTTGAAGGGGGGATAGTGGATGGTGGGAGGTGGGTAGAGGTCTGGCAGCCAGCCAAAGTCAACATAGTACAGAGGATATGGTTTGGAATTGGTGATCTAGGAAATTTTTGAGTGCAAAGGATGAACTATTTGGTTCCAAAAATGATATACCAAGAAAAAAAAAATTGAGTTTTTAAAGTCTCTAACATTTATAGTTTTATCTGTTTCAAATGAAAAGAAATAGCTCTCTAGGTTTTCATGCTGTAAGATGAGAAACTGCATCAGAATAAAAGACAACATCCTACATCTTCTACTTTGATATAAAAATTTTCAAGAACTCAGAACTAAGTCCTGAAGGGACTTCTTCAATTAATCCTGTTTTGAAAGAAATTATGTAGTAAACCTAAACCATGGCTGGCTTAACATAAACTTAAATAAGTGAAATTTAGAGCAAGAGACTATATTTAAGATATTTAAAACAATTTAATATATTTGCATGAAAAAAAAAAAAAAAAAGACAAACTCAATACCCTATCAGGTGTAAAGCAGAGAAGAACAACTAACTCAATACACAGTTGTCCCAAATTTTTTGGTGTCATTAACTCTTGGATATATCAGCTTTTAGACTCATGAATGTTTTATTTGCTCTTTCATAGATCTTCCTGAGAGATAACCAATTGGATACTGGACAACAAAAGACGTAATCAGACTCCGCTGACCTGTTTAACCCTGATTGTGAAGGATGAAAAGCAGCAGCTGCTTTCTGTGGAGCAACACTTCTGGTGTCACTTGCTTCTTTCCTTTGGGATGGTATGTGCATAAAGACATCAAGGTATTGAACTCATAATGTTGTGAGTTTATACATGCCAGACTGTGTTCCACCACTTTTTGAAGCAGGTATGTTCTTTGAATAACTTTGCCTTGTATTTCAGCACTAATCCAAGGGAACTATGGGTATTGTAAGAAAAAAAAAGGTGTATTATTACAACCTCTGTATAAGATGCTTAATGCTGGGTAATGTAAAATCGACACAGAAGGAGCTTAAGTTATCTGGGATTCCACCTTCTTAGGAGATGTAGAATTGTTACTAGAATTTGGACTGTGTTTTGATAATTTTACTCTCATTCAAGGAAGAAAACAACATCTTCTTGCTTTTGTTCTACCGGAACAAAAATAAGTAGCTCAAAAATAGTATTCTAATGTAATTTAAGCCATCAGGAATGTATCTAGACTAAAATTGTGACTGTTAAAGGAGAGTTTAACTTTTTCTAGAAAAGTATTGTCTCATTGCACTTTTAGTATTTTATAGAACTGCTTTAAATAAGTAAGAAATAATTTTGAATAGCTAAAGTTAAAGCTTCACGTTGATTAATCGCTAGAAGACTGAATAGGCTATTGGGTTTAAATTTCCATAGCTGACTAGGTTATTAAAATATTTTATGAGAAAGTACAAATTACATGACCTTGTAGTTCTTCAAAATTAAATACACCATAGCTTTAATTTTGGTTTATGCTTCAGGGCTTCCAGGTAGCTGATCAGCATTATGTCACAGATTTTTAACTAATGCTGTATATCTGTGACTTCACACAGTTACTACCATTATCTTGTGCATTAACAGGCTTCATGTGCCTTGCATGATCCCAGGATAGATCCCAGGATTATACTAAATATGCTCCTACGCATGCCATCATGAACAGAAAGCATGGTAACTACTGCAGGTGGTAAAGTAATATCTAGATCCTCACATGCAATTTCATTTTCTAATTGTTAACTTAAAACCAAAAGTTCAGTACATTTAATTGAGGGATTGTTTTCAACACTTTTTTTCAGCAGGTCAAAAGTCAAAAGACCCTTAATTGTGAGTTGGTTGATCAGAAAAAGACAACAACAAAGTAAATCCTATGTGCCAGAATTACTACATAGATTATGTTTCTCTGTGTACTTATGTAGTATTTGATTTTCTTTTTCATACTGAATAATACCATAGAACTTGAAAAGTGTTACATGATTGGTTCTGAACCAAAATGTGGCTTAGTAAATAATATATGAATAATGTCATGATAATGTTTCTAGCTCAGCAATGAGAAGGGTGTAATAAAAAAGAGTATAGTCTTACCTAACAAAGCTGGTTTACAGCTCACTTTTAGGTTTTTTCTGTGATCACTTTTCAACATTTGGAGAGGGGTCCAACATTCAAAGAAAGAAAGTTGTGGTGAGAGTTTTGTTCTGTCATCAGTGAGCTGTAGCTTTCTCTTAGGAATCACAGGTATCTATATCTTGTGGTTTAAATTATGGTTTATATAGTATCCTAGAATGGTTTAAGTTGGAAGAGACCCTGAAGGTCATCTTGTTCCAACCCCCTACCCTGGGCAGGGACACCTTCCGCTAGATCAGGTTGCTCAGAGCCTCATCCAGCCTGGCCTTGAAAACCTCCAGTGGTAGGGCAGCCACAGCTTCTCTGGGCAACCTGTTCCAGTGCTTCACCATCCTCACAGTGAAGAATTTATTTCTGATATCTAAGCTAATTTTAGCCTCTTTCAGCTTAAAGCCATTCCCACTTGTCCTATTATTACACGTACTTGAAAAAAGTCCCTCTCCAGGTCTCTCATAGGCCCTCTCTAAGTAGGAATGCTGCTAGAAGGAGTTTCTGCTCTTTGAGTTTGTGTCATTGCCTAGCATTAGCTAGGTCTGGTTTAAAAATGTTTCATTCTTCAAATCCAAAAGGATGAACTGCACTCCATAAGGAGGCAGTCAAACCACTCAGTGAAGAACCACTGGTTTGTCTGCTTCTCTTCCGTAATAAAGGAACAAATATTAGATCTAAAGGGGACTAAATCTGTCAGTCAGTGCTTGAACTATACTATAAGGGTACCATGTTAAATTTATCATTCATTCAGTCCTAAGTATTGTATCTCAAATAAGAGAGGACCCTGATAGATGTCAGTGTTTCCCATGAAGATTTTTTTAATAAAGTTACTTTTATAACACCAGGGTCAATTCTTGGTATCTGCTCTCATCATGTAGGTCCAGATTCACTCCACTGGTTCTTAGGGTCATGGGTTAGGAGTCACAGAATCAATCAGGTTGGAAAAGATCTCTGAGATCACCAAGTCCAATCTATGACTGAACACCACCATGTAAACTAAATTATGGCACAAAGTGCCACATCCAGTCTTTCCTTAAACACCTCCAGGGACAGTGACTCCAGCACCTCCCCAGCAGTCCATTCCAATATCTAATCACTCTTTCTGTGAATAAATTCTTCTTATGTCTGACTTAGACCTCCCCTAGTGTACCTTAAGACTGTGCCCTCTTGTTCTGTTGCTGTTGGCCTGGGAGAAGATGCCAACCCCCACCTGGCTACAATCTCCTTTCATGGAGTTTTAGGGAGTGGGAAGGTCACCCTTGAACTTCCTTTTCTCCAGGCCAAACACCCCCAGCTGCCTCAGCTGCTCCTCATCAGACTTGTGCTCCAGACCCTTCACCAGTTCCATTGCTCTTTTCTGAACTTGTTTCAGCAACTCAATATTCTTCCTGAATTGAGGGGCCCAGAACTGGACACAGTACTCAAGTCATCCTGAGCACACTGTAGAGATAATAGGGAGAAAGTGCTTGGCCAGTTGTTCTCAGAGTCTGTATGTCTGTTGACAATATAAGGAGTCTAATTTGATTCAGTCAAATTTAATCACAATTTAAGCACCTGAGATTGGTTAGGCTGAACCTGAACCCCTGTGTTAAGAAAGTAAAAATTCTCCACTTCATTACATTAGGTAATACTCAGAGGTACGAAGCTCTTATCCACTGTAAGAAGTTAATAACCTCAACAAATAGTGGAATAATTCTCCTAAGACTTACTAAAGAAAAATGTAAACAAACACAAATAAAACTAGGTAGAAATATAATGTTTGGGTAGTAATGCTATAGCAAATTTATCTATTCATTTCAGTGACAGCAACATCGAGTCTTTAATACAAACAGTGCTACCCAACACGAAAGCTTCAGTTCTTTGGTTTTTGCTTTTCCAATTTCTCATTTTTTCCTAATTGTAAAATATATTAAAGGACAGAGTATAATATAGAGGAGATTTTGCTCTAGATTCACTTTCATGTATTTTTAACCATTTGCTGCCTGAAAAAAATCTATTAAAATGAACAATAAGAAATACTATCTCTATATACTTTGCAGTCCCTGGTATTTTATATTATGTTCTACATTAGCAGCTTTGGTAATGCACTGCTATCATGGCTGAACAAAGGCAACGTGCTTTGTCAACATCAGGTGAAGCATTATATGAAATCCTGGCACTAGAGAAGGGAGCAACACATGATGAGATTAAGAAGTCCTACAGGTATGTAAAATGTGCTTTGCAACAGGTCTAAAAATGTTTATTTGTCTGGAATGATTATGACAGTAAAACCTTTTGAGTTACCTGCACATTCATTGTCACAATCCTTCTTTATTTTTAAATTTATGAGCCTGAAAAGAATCAGAGATGATGCAATGCGAATCTACTGATTTCATCCCACAAGCAGTCCGTGAATAATTGAAAATATTTTAATCTAAGTGAATGAGAGGTCAGACTGTTGGGATAAACCAACCTGGGCTATTTGAATACTGCACCCAGTTCTTGTGTTAGTATTTTTCCTGAAGTTTGTTGAAAAGTAAAGCTAATGCAAGTGCTGTAATGACAAATTGAGAACTAAAGTAAGAAACATAAGGAGTTCAACAAGTTTATCTTGTCAGAAAAGAAAAAGAAGATTATTTAGAAGAAAAGATAGATTATTTGATTAGAATGTGTAATGTCCTTGAAGGGGAAAATTGCTAGGTGTGAGATAGTTATTCACTTTATGAAGGCAGGCATAATAAAAAGCAGAGCTTGGGATCTGAAAATTATTTGAGCTGAAAAAGAGGTACATGGATTTAATTGTGAGTATAACCAACTATTGAAAAATACTGGCACAGGAATGGTAGTTTCTCCATTGAAAAGAAGAGAGGACATTAAGAATAGTTTGAGTCATACAAAAGTTATCAAAACAGTGGCAGATATTTTATTGTTGAAATGTAACATGACCTAGAAGTAAGATCAGAAGATTTTATGGGCAATTTTGCCCTTTAATTTGCTCAGCTGCTGTTGAAAATCAAAAAAATTAAATGTCATGTGTAGATGTAGATGTTCTTGACACTGGAATATGTCAGACGTGTATTTGCAGGTTTAATAAATATTGTAAAACTTTTATTACAGCATCATCCTGGGTATTGTTCGTTGCACTACATTACCAGGCAAACTTAACACAGCTTACTTTTCCTATCAAATGTAAGCATATATATGAACTCAAAAAGGTTTATGAAAAAGATCTACTTGCATTGTTTAGCTTGAATTTTGGCAAGACTCTGTCCTCCATGTTTTTGAACAAATTGCATTTCTCCTGCTTTCTGTTCCTAAAGGCACATATTCAATGGAGGCAAAAGTAGTGGATGTCCAAACTCTTCATACAATGGAAGGAGAACTGTTGTCATCCCATGGTTCTGTTGTCTTGCATAATTATACCACTGGGAAAAAAGCATACTATGGTATCAAATTCATTTATGACTTGCACCTTCTATGTCCCTGTAGTACAACCTAGCTGTAGGAATAATCTTCTGTCTCAAACTTCATGTTTTCTGGTTGCTTTTACATTTAATTTTCTAGAAATCCCCAAAGGAGAAAGTTGTCATGGAAGAATGTAGAATGCAATTAACTTTATTTAATGCTGAGCGTGAATATGGATCATTTACACAGTGATCTATGGCAAAACTGACAGTGGTGTTTCCTCCATCTTTATTAGTAATTAGAGAAAAAAAAAGGCTGCTTCTGACTAAAGTGGAAATGTCAGAGGGATTCACTTTTAATAGAGTAGCTGTAAATATTTGCAAGATAAAATGATGAGTCAGTCTCATAGATTTGCTTTAATTATAATTTAATCTATGTTAATCCAAAAATCTGCTGCTGAAATGGTATTCTTTAGTACAAGGTATAAAACCAGCCATACCTGATTCTGAGTTTCCTGCCATTATAAATTAAGTCACTGTTAATTATACCACCACAGCCCAGGGCAAGATTTGCTTTTTAATAAACATGACAGACACGAATCTGTAATTTTATTTGGAGTTTGGCACAATCTAATTTATCAGGGAGTAAAGCTAATGGGCTTTTAATCATCAGAATTTCAAAGGAGATCTGTTTATCTTCAATATAATACAAATATAATTTTAGAACCTTTTTTTTTTTTGGCATAATAAATGAAACTGTACTTTGACTTATGGTTTCTTGTCTGACAGTGAAGTAATATGCAGAGAGATAGATACTGGATTTCTTTTCTTCAGAAGTTTCAAAAGATCCTGCTTGATAGATTGCTTATAAGAAAATTACAGAATCGTAGAGTGGTGTGTGTTGGGAGGGACCTTAAAGATCATCTGTTTCCAATCCTCTGCCCAAGGCTGCTCAGACTAGACAAAGTTGTTCAAAGCCCCATCCAATATGGCCTTGAGCATGTCCAGGGATAGGTCATCCACAACTTCTCTGAGCAACCAATTCCAGCGCATCACCAACCTCACAGTGAAGAATTTCTTTGTAATAGCTAATCTAAACTTTGCCTCTTTCAATTTCTAGCTATTACCCCTAGTCCTGTCATTACATGCCCATGTCAAAAGCCCTGCTCCATCTTTCTTGTAGACCCTACCTAAGTACTGGAAGCTCCAATTATGTCACACTAAAGATATCTCTTTTCCAGCCTGAATAATCCAAATTCTTCTGGCCTTTCCTCCTAGGAAAGGAGCACCATCCTTCTAATCATCATGGTGTGACTCCTCTGGACTTGCTCCAAAAGATCAGCATCTCTGTGATGGTAAATTGGTGATTAAGAATTTTATTAGAAAATGTGTACTGCACTCTTATTGCCATTTAATTACTACAAAGAAAAGAGGGAAAATGGCTTACTCATGCCTATGCCAATGGCATGTTCTACTCCTGATACAGCCTCTGGGTCCACCCAAGACTCCACACAGCCAAGAGAGGACACAGCCCCTATGGTGCAGGAAAGAGAATGAAAAGCACTGGAGAATGTGGGCATTGATCCCACTACCTCTCGCATGCTAAGCGAGCGCTCTACCACTTGAGCTAATTCCCCATACTACAGCCCCTGACAAAGTCCTCTCCCCTCCCAGGCACCCAGCCCTGACCCAGGATGCCCTACATGCAAAACCACCAACCCACCCACTCACAGTCCTGCTGGAGGAAACTTTGGCCAACTCTAGTGCTCAGAATCACCATCCCCTGATCAAGGGTTCACCAAAAAACACCTTGGCTGGTTATCTCCCACAAGTCAGACAAGAGTGCATGACTGGACAGCTCATTCCAGGGAGTCCCCTGGGCAGGACCAGAAAAGGCAGGATGTGTGCCAGAGCCAAAAGGTCACTCCTTCGAGCCGGAGTTGAACCAGCGACCTAAGGATGGCCATGCAAGGGAGCCTACAGTCCTCCGCTCTACCAGCTGAGCTATCGAAGGAAGCATGGGAACTTTCCCAGGACCTCACCCAGCATTTTTGCCAAGCCACAGTGCACCATCATGCCTTTATTACCACACCCTGTTTCAAACAGCCTCAGCTCCATCATCTCCGATCCTTGCTCAACACTTTAGCCCATCAGTCATGCTAACCACAAACAGAAATGCTCCATAAGCTCTTTGGACATAATTTTCATCATGAGTGGATGGACTCTCCTTAGGACAACACATAGCTTACCTATATCCTGCTGCATTTTCCCTTGATTCTCTTTCACTTTGCTGTCTTTTGCTCTCTGCTCAAGCATAATACAAACAAAATTACAGCCATTTGTCTTTTCTGTATCTTAAGCCTAAACACAGCAACAAGTCCTCCAAACATCTATTTTCTCCAAACTGAACCTGCCCATTACCCTCAGCAGATCCTTAAGACAAATCCATCAATTCCTTGAGATTCTGAGCAGCCCTTGACTGAGGTTTAACATTTCAGCTATGTTCTTTTCTGTACTGGGCTTGAGATTTGAGAACTGTGAAGCAAAAGGAAGATAACTTAATTTCTCCTGTTAAACTACCCATAGGAATCTAGATAGAACCCTAAATGTCTTCCTTCTCTGTAAATTCAAGGCACACCATAACTCTCCACAGGGGACAGATGGAGCCCTGGAAAAGGGCCCTGCATCCAGGCAAGGGAAATGAAAAGCACTGGAGAATGCAGGCATCAATCCAGCTACTTCTCGCATGCTAAGCAAGCACTCTACCACTTGAGCTAATTCCTCACCCTGCAGGCCCTGACAAAGTCCTCTCCCCTCCCAGGCACCCAGCCCTGACCCAGGATGCCCTGCACCCAAAGCCTGGGCATCCCATTCATATCACTCTCATACCAACCCACCCACTCACTTTCCTGCTAGAATTGACTGTGGACACCACCCATGGTCAGAATCACCATCCCCTTGATCAAGGGTTCACCAAAAAACACCTTGGCTGGTTATCTCCCACAAGTCAGACAAGAGCGCATGACTGGACAGCTCATTCCAGGGAGTCCCCTGGGCAGGACCAGAAAAGGCAGGATGTGTGCCAGAGCCAAAAGGTCGCTCCTTCGAGCCGGAGTTGAACCAGCGACCTAAGGATGGCCATGCAAGGGAGCCTACAGTCCTCTGCTCTACCAGCTGAGCTATTGAAGGAAGCATGGGAACTTGCCCAGGACCTCGCCCAGGACTTTTCCCAAGCCACAGTGCACCATCATGCCTTTATTACCACACCCTGCTTCAAACAGCCTCAGCTCCATCATCTCCGATCCTTGCTCAACACTTTAGCCCATCAGTCATGCAAACCACAAACAGAAATGCTCCATAAACTCTTTGGACATCATCTTGTACAGATGGACTCTCCTTAGGGCCACACACAGCTTACCTATATCCTGCTGCATTTTCCCTTCATTCCCTTTAACTGTGCTGTTTGATCTCTGCTGAAGCACAAGGCAAAACAAAATGATAGCCCTTTCTCAATTCTGTGACCCACAGTGAAGTACCACAAGGCCATCTGCGAGTCCTCAAGAACCTCTCTTACTGTAAACTGAACGTGCCCACTCTCTTCAGCCCCTCCTTAAAGAGAAATCCAATGATTCCTTAAGATTCTTGGTGGCTCTCCACTGAGGTTGTTCCATTTCATTGATGTTCTTTTTTGTACTGGGCTTGATATTTGAGAACTGCCAAACTGTCTGGGTTTAAGTCAAGCTAAGGGGGTAGGCACTTTAAAACAAGTTACCTTCCATTTATTTTTAGTCAATCCCTTTCCACCAATAAGTAGAGAGGAACACAAGTATATATAAATGAAAAATAATTTACCAAAAATGTGAAGTAGCAACAGGCAAGAAAATTAACAATAATAATCACTAGTTACAATGTTTCTAAATCTCACAGACTCCCTGGGAACAAGGACAAACAAAAATTTCAGAGAAAACCATCTGCCCAAGATGGCACCCTCCATGAAGGATTGCATGTGGAGAGACAAAGATTGTGGCAGCCCTTTCCCTCTTTCGACTGCATGTGGACAGAGAGAACAAAAAGAGAGGAAAAAAACCCCAAAACAACACAGATACCAAACCTCCATGATTACAAAAACACCCCCTAAACAACAAGCAACAGAGAACAAGGGCAAAACACAAAGAAAACCTAGAGTCCAAAACCAGACAAATGCCCTTCCTATCTCGCTGGTGGCAGCAGCTCTGTCAAAAAAGTCACTCCACTACCTGTAACTCAGTCCAGCTGGAACTCATATAAGAGCTTCACCTTTTCAAGAGGTGACACAGCAGGCAGTTGGCAGGGGCGACTCAGACTCCCCTTCCACTGGGCACTGCTGGCAGGTTGGTACGACCATGTAGAGTGGGGTTGCTGTGCTTTTCTTGGTGCAATGTTGTGACTGTAGACAGGTGAAATTTGCTTTGAAGCAGTCCAGGACCACAAAATACGGCTCCTCAGAAGTCTGAAGCAACCCTCTCAGGAAAGAAAACAAAAGAAAACCAAGGGGACCTTCTGCTCATGCTGCCTCAATTCTCTCCCTGTGAGAATGAAATGGAAAGAACAAAAACCAAGAGGCAAGAAAGAGCTATGCCTGAGAAATCCTGGCTTTTGAAAGACCTGTCAATGCCACAGCCCTGCAGT
This sequence comes from Taeniopygia guttata, assembly GCF_048771995.1. Taxonomy (NCBI): domain Eukaryota; kingdom Metazoa; phylum Chordata; class Aves; order Passeriformes; family Estrildidae; genus Taeniopygia; species Taeniopygia guttata. The sequence goes on from NC_133026.1 coordinate 117,347,397, forward strand.
TCCATTTCCAGCCATGAGGTTTTCAAGAGAGAGTAACAATTCTGGGTAAAAATAGCTATGGAATATGGTAACATTTTGGGCTACCCAGGACACAAGCAAAGAAGGGGAAAATCAGCTAATCCATTAAACTGCCCATAGTGCTCTTAATGTCATCCTCCTCTTCAAATCCAGGGCACACCGTAAATTTCTCCACAGCCTCTCCAGATGTCAGATGGATCCCTGGAAAAGGGCCCTGCATCCAGGCAAGGGAAACGAAAAGCACTGGAGAATGCAGGCATCGATCCCGCTACCTCTCACATGCTAAGCAAGCGCTCTACCACTTGAGCTAATTCCCCACCCTACAACCCCTGACAAAGTCCTCTCCCCTCCCAGGCACCCAGCCGTGACCCAGGATGCCCTACATGCAAAACCACCAACCCACCCACTCACAGTCCTGCTGGAAGAAACTTTGCCAACTCCAGTGCTCAGAATCACCATCCCCTGATCAAGGGTTCACCAGAAAACACCTTGGCTGGTTATCTCCCACAAGTCAGACAAGAGCGCATGACTGGACAGCTCATTCCAGGGAGTCCCCTGGGCAGGACCAGAAAAAGGCAGGATGTGTACCAGAGCCAAAAGGTCATTCCTTCGAGCCGGAGTTGAACCAGCGACCTAAGGATGGCCATGCAAGGGAGCCTACAGTCCTCCGCTCTACCAGCTGAGCTATCGAAGGAAGCATGGACACATGCCCAAGGGGACCTCACCTTGTACACACTCATCATTTTTGCCAAGCCACAGTGCACCATCATGCCTCTATTACCACACCCTGCTTCAAATAGCTTCAGCTCCATCATCTCCAATCCTTGCTCAACACTTTAGCCCATCAGTCATGCAAACCACAAACAGAAATGCTCCATAAGCTCTTTGGACGTCATCTTGTACAGAAGGACTCTCTTTAGGACAACACACAGTTTACCTATATCCCGCTGCATTTTCCCTTGATTCCCTTTAACTGTGCTGTCTTTTGCTCTCTGCTCAATTATCAGATAAAGGACAGCATTTCCTCTACTCTGTAATCTCCTACCAGCATGAAGGTCATGCCTAAGCCCTTAGATTCTCTCCTTCAACAGTCTGAACATTCTCATATTCTCGTTCTTGCTCATCCATGTAGAGCAGTCCCTCCGCTACATGAGATTCTTGGTGGCCCTCCACTGAGAGTCCTCCATTCCACTGATGTCCTTTTCTGTGTGTGGGATCACCTGCTCCCAGGCATCCTGATGGCCTTTTTCTGAATTCACTTTTCTGAGGCACATGGTCCACATGTGTCTTCTACACAGAGGCACAAATCTGGGCACTGTCATGGCTTTATTTTGCAGGTTGTTAAACATCACCGAACTGATCACCCACGTCCTTCCCCACAGTGGGAGTAAAATTCACAGGGTGATAAAAAGATGGTTTAATAGGGCAGAAAAGAAATAGAAAATGAAATAATTACAACGACAATAATAATAACAACTCTAATATTAATAGAACTAAATCACGTGATGCACAGCACAGTTGCTTTACACTCAATGAATGATGCCCGGTGAGTTCTTGAGCAGCAGCTCCCAGCTGTCTTTTCCCTTAATTTATATACAGAGCATGACGCCATATGGTATGGAATATTCCTTTGGCCAGTTGGGGTCAACTGTCCTGGCTATCTCCTCCCAACGCCTTTTGCCCACCAGCTTCCTTGATGGTGGAGCAGTGTGAGAAGCTGAAAAGTCTTTGACTCATGCTGAGCACTGCTCAGCAAAAACTAAACCATCAGAATGTTATGAGTATTATTCTCCTCCTTGATCTAAAACACAGCACTGTACCAGCTACTAGTAAGAAAATTAACTCAATCCCATCTGAAACCAGGTCAATATTTATGCCTTATTCTGTATCATTTATGTCGTGCCAAGGTTCCCACAGGTTCCAATGCCTCTTTTATGGTCTTTTTATATACATAAGCAGATATCATTCCCTTAGCCTATAGACCATTCCTCTAAAACATCAGTTGAGTTTATTTAGTCCATGACTTTGGGCTTCTCTTTAATAGTAGTCCTTTGGGCAGAAGAGATGCTATGTGATGTTGGACTGTTGCATTCTGAGGACAGTTCTGGTTTTGTCATTGCCCCACTTAGCCTGGTCTAATCAAAATTCATTTTTCATAGATTAATAAAGCTAAATATTTATTGTCATAATTTTGATATGGAATATAGCAACCATAGTAAAGATGGTACACATTATTATATAGAGATTAATATAATACAATTTAAATTATAGCCTTTTCTCACACAGAATCAAATCCCCTTGAGGTGCACATCATACTTCTCCATCCTTCTGCATTACTCACCAAGTGCACATAGGTTCTTGACCAAAAGCAGTATCATGGATGGGTTTGCCTTTGCCTGAAGTAGGAATAGCCTAGCCTGACTTACACAGCATAATTTTCTATGTGCACTACAGGGACTTTTCCTTTTTGTAAACATACATCAAAGTTTTGATTGGGCAGGGCCAGTTTGATTAGAAGATGCTCTAGTGTTGGCTAACCATGTGACTTTTGCTAAATGTGTATTCCAGTGTTAAAATGTCCCATCACCCATTGCTCTCAGTGTAGTCTTTAACAGTTCATCTGTCCAATTTTCTGGAGGCTGGTGCATGGTAGGAGGTGTTATACATCCATTCAATTCCATTCTGTTTGAGCCAAATGTCTAAGAGGTTGCTTCTGAAATAAGTACCATTGCCTGACCCAGGCTCTTTCTGGGGTTCATTTTTACCTTGTTTCTCAAGGCCCTGTATAGTATTCCAGCCAGTGGCATGAGGAACAAAATATGTTTCCAGCCATCTGGTTGTAGGTTCCACCATAGATAGTAAAAATTTCTTTAAGCAAAGTGTAGTCAAGCACTGGAACAGGTTGCTCATGAAGGGGGCTGAGTCACCATCTCTGGAGGTATTTAAAAGACATGTAGATGTGCACTTAGGGACATGGTTTGCTGGTGGACTTAAAAGTGATGGGTTAATGCATGGAACTGATGATCTTAAAGGTCTTTTTGAACCTAAATAATTCTACAGTTCTGTGAGTGTAAGCACCTGGCGCTTGCATTGGCACATTTGTGGGACTGTGGTATCATCAATCTGCCAGACTTTCCCATGCTTATGTTTCAGCTACTGTCCTCAATTAGAGAAAGGCTTTAACTGTCCGGCTTGTTTTATTTCAGGCCATTTTCATATTCATGGATAATCATGGATAGTGTCCGAGGTTAAGTCCACCCCTCAGTCAGGAGGTGATGTACCTGTTGTATTTCTTCCTTGATGGCCTGATGCCCATTAAGTTATAAATAGTTCATGCTTATATTACCAGTCCAGATCCACTTGAACCACTTCAATCTTAGCATCCTGACCCATCAGCTGGGATTTTTGATTTTAGTCAGCGACCTGAGTCTTGGGTAAATATCTACATGATGTACTTTAACAACAAAGTTCTCTATGCAAGCAGAAATATCCTGCCATAACCCAGCAGTCCAGGTGCGTTGACCTCTGCTCTGCCAGTTGGCCTACTTCAATTTCAATGGTCCTCTGCAAAAAGCATTTGCCATCATCTGTGAGTCTGTATAGAGATATACTGACCATTTTCCCTTTCAGCAATGTCTAAAGCCAGCTGGATAGCTTTCACCAGCAGCTTTCACCTCTGAAAACTCACTAGATTTACCTTGTCATTCAGAAGTTTCTGCAATGTATGTGTATGGGACTCCACACAGCAGCTTTTCACCTTTGGTATTTTCTCAAAATATGACAGGACTCCCTAGGGCATAATGGTTTTCATTTTCTGGTATTTAATTTACAATGGGGCTTTGGCAGGACACATCACATCCTTTTCAGGCAATAGTCCAAAACCTTTGCCTTCTAGCCAGTCAATGATCACTTCCAAAATTCCTGGACCACTGGAATTTCCTATTCAAGTGCATCGTATCATTGGTGCACCCCACTTATTCCCCATTGCATCAGTTGCATGATGTGTAGAACAGACTCTCCCTTTGATTATCCTGCGGAGCACTGGCAGCCAGGGTGCCAAAAGGAGCTGTGCTTCAATACTAATCATGTTTGAAGCAGCTCAAACTCCTTCATATTATGTCAATATTTCTTTTTCAGTTACAGTATAGCTGGCCTTGAATCTTCAGCGTCCCTGATGCCAAAACTTAAGAGTCAACCTCATGCCTTCCCTGGATGCTTTTTGCCAATGGCTTCAAGTAGGACCATTCTCCCCAGCTGCAGCCTATTTTCAACATCTTGTCCTGCCCAGAGCAGCCTAAGAGCTACTGCATGTACTACTTCCTTTTGAATTTGTTCAAAGATTTGTCATTGTTCAGGGCCCAAATGAAATAATTCTTCTTCCAGGTTAGTTGATGGAATGGGCTTTGTATCAGACTATAATTTAGAATAAATATTCTCCAAAAATCTAAAATGCCTAATAAAGCCTATATTTCCCTTTTGCTAATTGATGGAGACCTAGCTGTTATTTTGTTGATCACATTCATTGGGATACAATGTCATCCATCTTGCCACTTTATTCCTAATAACTAGATCTCCTATGTATGTCACTTGACCTTACTTTGATTTATGGCAACACTGACTTTCAGAAGATTTAGACAATTTTCTTCCCCTTCTCAAGAACTTTGTCTGCTGTATTTCCCCATATGATGATGTCACCAATGTATTGCAGGTGTTCCTGTTCTAGTGCCGTCTGGTTAAGTCCATGAAAAATGGTAGGGCTGAATTTACACCTCTAGGGCAGGTGTACTGGATGCCCCTCCAAGTGAAAGCAAATTGTGACCTGCACTCTGCTGCTAAAGGGATTGAGAAAAATGTGCTAGTGGTATTTTCACAGTGGCCATATGAAACTGTTACAGGGTGAGTGAGTCCTGCTGATCCCTCCAGGGCTTTCCAGCTGACAAATCAGCTCATGCATGGGAATCAGCGGGTCTTGGTTGGTGCGATATAGGGATGAGTTGGTTACCACCTCATTTATGAGTTCTTCCTCTTCTTCCTCCCCCTCTCTTCCTCCTCTTGTTTGTGTAATGGCCCTGCTTTGGAGTAGCCTTCTTCCTGCTGCTGACTCTTAGAAGAGGTTCCTTCATCCCTTACTAAAGGAGCTGACTTCTACTTCCAGTATGTCTTCTTGTGAAGATGATGTTGGTACAGGTGGGTCCTTTGGTTCAGATGCAGTGTCTGTCATTGGGACTGGGGTAGCCAAAGTGCCTGACATTTTGTCATCAGATCCAAAGACCTTATCCCCTTGAGGATACTGAATAGAGTTGAACAGGACTTGCTAGCCATGGGCCAGGCCCCAGCATGTTGCAGTGATTTGTTTCTCTCTGGAATTACCAAGTTGACAGCATACTTCTTCCAAATATTTTACTTCCAAATATTTACAAAGTTCTTCAAGATTCTGAAATTGTTCGGGAGTGAAATTCCAGAATATTCGAGATACCCATTGTCGTACATACTTGCCTGTACTGTCCCACACATCCTGCCACTTTATGCTCAGGCTCAGGGCAGTTATCTGGGTGGTATCCTTAAATAGTTGTTTAAATCTAAACAAGGCCTGAAATGCAATCAGGAGACATACCAATAAGAACATACTGATTTGAACACCCTGACTATATTCTGAATTCTCAAGAGCTATTATAAATACCCTGGAGGAGAAGGGGACGCTGTGGGAAGTGTATGCCCCACAGATTGGCTCTAGGAGGAAAAATGAAGGATGTAATTAGGAATACTTTCCAATAGATGGCTCTAGAAGTATGGAGAAGATAACAATACTTGATTACAAATAAATTAGTCTCATGAAAATCAGTTTTATCATATCATAAGCCAGTGTTACAAAGTTCAACATAATAACCTTAGCCCAGCCCCCAGAGGTGATAAACAGCACAACAAAAAACATTCAGAGCAAGTAATATGTTACATAACCCAACCCCGAGAACAGAAAACAACTCTGAGAGTAAATAAATCAACATCAGGATTAGCTACTATTAAATAAATATATTAATCAGTAAAAGACATTTGTTATAACGTACTCTAGTCCGATTTGTCATTATCACAACCCTTCAAGCCCCATGTTCAGCACCAAAAAGGGCTGTTGTGGTTTAACCTAGTAGGCAGTTAAACTCTGCTCAACTGCTCACACACCCCACCTCCAAGAGGGTTTTTGGAGAGAACTGGGAGAAAAAAAGCAAAATTTGTGGATTGAGAAAAAAACAGCCCAAAAGAACAGAAAAGGAAGGGGGGAAATATCAATAACAATAACATAATTAGATTACACAAAATAAGTGACAGGGAGCACAATTGCTCAACATTTGCAGAACAATGTCCAGACAGACAATTTTTAAGCAGTGGCCCCCAGCCATCTTTCTCTCTAGTAGATACTGAGCCTGATGTCACGTGGTATGGAACACTGCTTTGGTCAGCTGGGGTCACCTGTCCCAGCTGTGTCTGCTCATCGTTTCTTGTCTCCCCACAGTCTCTTTGCTGATGAGATGGTGCAAGAAGCTGAACAATCCTTGGCTTTGCAGAAACTCAGCTTACCAAGAGCTATAACAGCAATGTGTAACCAACATTATTCACACTCTGAATCCAAAACACAGATATTAGGAACAAAATTAATTCTATTGTAGCCAATAACCTATATAAACCTATATATAACAGGTATACAATTCTAAAGGGCATCTATCCAATTGGCATCTATCCAATGAAGAGGAAAGTCACATAATACCTTCCCTCAATCCAGAGGCCTTGCTCTTGGAGAAATCCTGGATGATGCCCTCTACTGTGCTTCCCAGGTCTCTTACCCTTCAGAGGGCAGGGGGACACTCACCAAAGGGCCTTGTATCCAGGCAAGGGGAATGAAAAGCACTGGAGAATGTGGGCATTGATCCCACTACCTCTCGCATGCTAAGCGAGCGCTCTACCACTTGAGCTAATTCCCCATACTACAGCCCCTGACAAAGTCCTCTCCCCTCCCAGGCACCCAGCCCTGACCCAGGATGCCCTGCACCCAAAGCCTGGGCATCCCATTCATATCACTCTCATACCAACCCACCCACTCACTTTCCTGCTAGAAGTGACTGTGGACAATACCCATGGTCAGAATCACTATCCCCTGCCCAAGGGTTCACCAAAAAATGCCTTGGCTCATTATCTCCCATAGCTTAGGTAAGAGCGCATGACTGGACAGCTCATTCCAGGGAGTCCCCTGGGCAGGACCAGAAAAAGGCAGGATGTGTGCCAGAGCCAAAAGGTCACTCCTTCGAGCCGGAGTTGAACCAGCGACCTAAGGATGGCCATGCAAGGGAGCCTACAGTCCTCCGCTCTACCAGCTGAGCTATCGAAGGAAGCATGGGCATCTTCCCAGGACCTCGCCCAGCACTTTTCCCAAGTCACAGTGCACCATCATGCCTCTATTACCACACCCTGCTTCAAACAGCCTCAGCCCTGACATCACCAATCCTTGCTCAACACTTTATCCCATCAGTCATGCTAACCACAAACAGAAATGCTCCATAAGCTCCTTGGACATAATTTTTGTCATAAGTAGAGGGACTCTCCTTAGGGCCACACACAGCTTACCTATATCCTGCTTAATTTTCCCTTTTTCCTTTTCACTGTGCTGTCTTTTGCCCTCTGCCCACGCAGATGACACGTTATGGGCATACTACTCGGAAACCTCCTCTAAGTCAAAAGGTCACGTGTAAGTCCTCTGAACCTCTCTTTCTCTAGGGAGAACATATCCACTCTCCTCATCCCATCCACAGAGAGAAACCTTTCCATTCCTTGAGATTGCAAGGGAGACTATCCAGAGATTGCTCTTTGACTGTTTTTCTGCATAGAAGATCTCAAAATGGGATACAATACACTAGCTGATATTTGATGTCTATCAAGCAAAGAGGGAGAAACCCCTGTTAAATTGCCCATGCAGACCTGGATGTCGTATTATTCTTTGCATTCTGGATACTCTATGAGCACCCACAGTCCTTGGCAAAGAGCCCTTTATCCAGGCAAGGGGAATGAAAAGCACTGGAGAATGTGGGCATCGATCCCACTACCTCTCGCATGCTAAGCGAGCGCTCTACCACTTGAGCTAATTCCCCCCACTACAGCCTCTGACAGAGTCCTCTCCCCTCCCAGGCACCCAGCCCTGACCCAGGATGCCCTGCACCCAAAGCCTGGGCATCCCATTCACTCTCACACCATCAACAGCTCATGTTCCTACTGATTGTGATTCCAGACAATACCAGTGCACAAAATCACAATTTCCTAACCAGGATTCATCCAAAAATGCCTTGGCTGGTCAACTTCTCAAGGTCAGACAAGAGCTCATGGCTGGACAGACCTTTGAAGGAGAGCCCCTTGGAGGATCAAAATGCAGCAGTGTCAGCGCAGGATGTGTGCCAGAGCTAAAAGGTGTCTCCTTCGAGCCGGAGTTGAACCAGCGACCTAAGGATGGCCATGCAAGGGAGCCTACAGTCCTCTGCTCTACCAGCTGAGCTATCGAAGGAAGCATGGCCATCTTCCCAGGATCTCGCCCAGCACACAATCAACCAGCATTTTCCCAAGCCACAGTGCATCATCATGCCTCTATTACCATATTCTGCTTCAAACAACCTCAGCTCCAACATCACAGAACTTTGTTCAACCCATTAGTTGAAAAACCACAGAAATGCTCCATAACCTCTTTGGATGTCATCTTCTACAGATGAACTTCCTCACGGACACACAGAGCTTACCTGTATCCTGCTGCATTTTCCCTTGATTCCCTTCCACTATGCTGTCTTTTGTTCTCTGTTCAAGAATAAGAGAAAACAAAATGTGCAACATCATGTGTAAGTCCTCTGAACATCTCTTTTTGCAGATTGAAAGCACCTACCCTCCTCAGTCTTTTTTAAAGATAATTCCTTAATTCCTTGGTAGCCCTCCACTGAGGTTGCTCTATTCCACTGATGTCCTTTTCTGTACATTACTTGATACTTGAGAACTGTCAAGCAAAGAAGGAGATCAATTCCTCTGCCAAAGTGCCCATAGTAGTCTTGATACCACCCTGGATGTCATCCTCTGTAAATCCAGGGCACACCATGTATCTTCCCCCAGCCCCCAGAGAATAGATGGATCCCTGTGTCCAAGCAAGGGAGAATGAAAAGCACTGGAGAATGCGGGCATCGATCCCGCTACCTCTCGCATGCTAAGCGAGCGCTCTACCACTTGAGCTAATTCCCCACCCTACAGCCCCTGACAAAGTCCTCTCCCCTCCCAGGCACCCGGCCATGACCCAGGATGCCCTGCACCCAAAGCCTGAACCCCCTACTAATGATCTTCACTTTCACATTACCACACACTCACTCACCTTCCTCTTGGAGGTGATCCCTGAAAGTCCAGAGCTCAGAACCAGCATCTCCTGATCAAGGGTTCACCAAAAAAATATACCTTATCTGGTCATCTTCCCAACCTCAGTCAAGAGCTCATGGCTGGACAGACCTTTGAAGGAAAGCCTCCTGAGCAGGACCAGGAAAAAGGCAGCAGTGCCAGTGCAGGATGTGTGCCAGAGCTAAAAGGTCACTCCTTTGAGCCAGAGTTGAACCAGTGACCTAAGGATGGCCATGCAAGGGAGCCTACAGTCCTCTGCTCTATCAGCTGAGCTATCAAAGGAAACACAGACACATCATGCTCACATACTCCAATACTTCATAATGTTGTCATATCTGACCCTATAGAGCATACTTTTCTGTCTTCAAAATATTGTTATCTTCATTCAAAAGCACCCTCATCAGATCCATCCCTGTGTCAGAGTCTGGCCTGATCTCACTTTTCAGCCTGCACCTCCCACTGACAGAGGTCTTGAGTTTATTTCACTGACTTTATTTCCATATGTGCCTCATCCATATGGATATGGCACACTCATCCATCTTGTGGAATTGCTGGTTTTCTGTTTATTGCCACTTTTCTCTCCCAATTTTGCTTTCCTCTGTGGAGGTCTGCAGTGGGCAGTGATCCTATGGCAGTGAAGGAGAAAGCCTTTCACTATGATAAAAGTATGAATGGACATAAACTCATGGTTTTGGTGTAGGAAGTAGCCTAAAAACTCCTTTGTTCATTTCACTCTCTACTTTTTTGTCTTCTTATTTTTTGTCATAATGAACTCTAGCTATTCCATAATTGGAAATGTCACTTTTCCAGGGACCCGCAGATACCCACAGTACCATACAGCTAGTACTTTGTGTTATGTCACATAGTTTTTGTCCTTGCTTTTATTATTCCTTGGGTCGGACCTAACAGAGTCCTTTGTCTCACTCATATGAATTGCACTGCTAATATCTAGATCTTTCTCCCATTGCTAAATCATCTTCAGCTAGTATATGCCATCTCAGTGTGCAGAGAGTTGTTTTGCTAATGTACTCTTATTAGTGAGAACATTTGTCCCAAAATCAAAATAAGAACACAGATTATCTTTTGTTAATTGCTGGAAGTAATCCTGTTAGTCTAAAACAATACTAGGTAAAGTGAGAGTGAAACTAATGTGTTTCATCTTTTTAAAAAGACATTCTGTTCAAATTCTTACTTTTTATAAGATTGTTTGGGATGTAGGTAAGCCAGAAGATGTCTTTGGGTCTCTGGGAAAAGAAAGAAAGGCTGCAAATTGATTGTCAGATGCCTGCAAACATACATGGGTTTTTGAAAGTAATACTTCTTTTTTTTTTTTGTTTTTTTTTTGTTTTTTTTTTTCCCTTATTTTTGGGGCTTGCTTTCAGGCAAGAAAAGAGATAGATTGCACAATTGACTCAAATACTTGGATGACACATAATATCATTAGTCATGCAAAACTTAGCTTGTTTTTTCAATTCTTATATTTAATTTTTATTGTGTTTAGGGCACATGTTAAACATGGCCAAACCTTTGTATTTAAGGTACAATATACACAGTGTATTAAATATGACTGAACATGAACTTATTCATGCTATTAGACACATGTTTAAGGAGTTATTTATGACCTAGGATTCTGTGACTTGAGTGCAACAGAATTGAAGAGATCGTTGGCAGAAGCTGTTCCCAGGCTGATATCAGTCTTAATATTGGCAGAATGTCTTCCAGGCAGGAACTGTCATCAGGAATAAAGCAGTTACTCTTTACTGGAGGAGTAACCTATACTGGGACTTCAGAAGGAAATCAAGTAGGACTCTACTCTGAGGTTAAATTTGTTGGAGGAAGTGTAGGCACACTGCCTTCACAGCACAAATACTATTTTTGGTCATAGCAGTTATGGCTAGCTCTCAAAATATTTTGAGAGAATATTTAGAAAAAGAAACGTAGCTTGGCTGCAATTGAATCAGCTTAAAACACAATTAAGTCACTTTTGATGCCACTAGAGGTCAGCACTAGTCATTAAATAAATGTCCTGGGGACTTCACAAGTTCTTTACAGGGAGCGATGATTTTTGAACATACATACCTCTGTCTATGCTTGTTTTGCAAGTGTGTGTCAGTTCACACTACCAGTGCTTCACGATGGTTGGAAGCAAACCCCTTCTTCTCGATGCTGTGCTTCCCCAGTGCTGTGAGCTGAGTCACACACTGCACTTTTCAAGCTGTACCTCTCCTCAAATGCCATAGTGCTGAGTATGGTCAGGGGCAAAAAGCACTGTCAAACCCTGACCTAGTAAAGGCTTCCAATGGCATAAGCAGCCCAAACTAGTTGACACTACTCCACTCTCACACCACACAGGGATTACTGCATTTAGTTCTGGAAACCCCAAAATAAGAAGGACGTTGACGTGTTGGAGCAAGTCCAGAGAAAGGACATGAGGATTATCAGAGAGACGGAGACAGGATGAAAGAATTGGTGTTGTTTGGCCTGGACAAGAGAAGGCTCCAGGGAGACCTTAAGAGCACCTTCCAGTACCTTAAGCAGTCCTGCAAGAGAGCTGGAAAGGAACTTCTTACCAGGGCGTGAAGTGATGGGACAAGGGGCAATGGCTTTAAACTAAAAACAAGTATGTTTAGATTAGATATTAGGAAGAAATTCTTTACTGTAAGGGTCATGAGGTTGCTCAGGAAAGTTGTGGACCTCCATCTCTGGAAGTCTTCAAGGCCAGGCTGCACAGGGCTTTGAACATCCTGGTCTAGTGGAAGCTGTCCATATCCATAGTAGGGGGACAGACCTAGATGATCTTTAAGGTTTCTTCTAACCCTAACCATTCCATGATCCTGTGAAAATAACCATTCTGTGATAGTTCCTATGATGATCCTATGATAATCCCCTTTTAGTGCTTTAAGGATTGTCTCGGGAGTGCAACAATGGAGAACTAGGTCAAAAGACAGGCACTTGAAACTGGGACTAACTCACTATGCTTTTCCACCTTGTACTTCAAAAATATGCTTCCCTTCTATTGCAATTCCTAACTGTGCTCTCCATCATCACTGTCTGGGCATCTGCAAACACAGACACTGTTTACAACATTTTAATATAGCTACTATTGATAGGCAATTGAACATAGAATTTCCTTTGCTATAAAGAAAATAATGTTGCCTGGAAAAGCAGTGTGATCATCATGTTTTTAAACAACCTTTAAAAAATCTTTATTTTTGCTAAAACCTGCTAAGTGATGCAAATGAGTTGGCAATCATAATGCAACAAATGCCTGTGATTTACTATCATGTTGCAATCTGTGTTTTCATCATATATCACTGTCTACTTTAATGCAGTAGCTGACTAGGTATCAATACACAAAGTTCATTCTCAGTGTAATAGGCACACCTCTTTCATCAAAACTTTCATGTTTGGTTCCTTTGTGTCACTTTTCCTTCACTGAATACATCAGAGCTGGAAAAAAGGCTGAAGACACAGTTAGAATTATTATAACTCTATGAAAATAATTTTTGCAGTGTTTTGTGCCTGTGTACATGCACATATACAGATTACTTACTTTCCTTTTGTTTGTTTTTTTCTGTTTTTTTTTGGTTTTTTTTGTTTTGTTTTGTTTTTTGGGTTTTTTTTTTTTTTGTCTCATATTTAAGAAAATTGGCTCTGAAATATCATCCGGACAAGAATCCAGACAATCCAGAGGCTGCAGAAAAATTTAAAGAGATCAACAATGCCCATGCAACCCTGACTGATCTGTCCAAGCGAAACATATATGACAAGTATGGATCATTAGGGCTCTATGTGGCGGAACAGTTTGGTGAGGAAAATGTTAACACCTACTTCATGCTCTCAAGCTGGTGGGCAAAGGTAAGCTGTTATTCTCTTTTGGAAATCAAATAACAATGCACACTGAAAATTACATACACAAGGAACCCCCTGAAAAACACGATCTCTCTACAGGCTTAAGAAATAGTATGATCTAACTCTAAACTAAAAACTTAATAAAACAATGCTATCTGGAAAATCGACAGTGGCAGAATGTAATGTAAGTTCAGACTAGCACTAATATAGAAAATTTTATCCTTTTTTTAAGCTGGTATATAATTATAGTACATGTTTTGTAACACTTTCAGACATTAATTGGATTTGAATCTAGTGCTCCAGGTTAATTTTGACTTTCTTTTCTGTAATGACTAAATAAAAATGACTCATTATTCAAACACAAGAAGTCCCATTTATGTGACAACCAATTAATAAATTATTGCAGTACAAATTTAGCTGTCTTTTTTGCTATATATAACACACAACCTAAGTAAGCAATAATAATACATAACACTGTGATTATGGCATTATATATGTGCCCTGGTGATGGAGTGAGAGAAAGGAATTCAAAGAAAAGGTTAGAATAATGGAATGGAGCAAGAAAGTAGGACAGGAAGAGAATACACCAAACCCCTGCATATTGTTCAAGAAAAAAACACATAATGGGCTGTTCAAGTCATGAAGGAGTTGGGTTTGTTTGTTCCCTTATCACATTTGGTGTCCTCTGATGTCTTCATATATCAAATTCAAGTGTTTCTGCAAATACTGAAATGTTACAGATATGCAAAAAACAGAATTGCAAATATGCAAAATCCATGCAGTTTCCATCCCACCTGTTTTCAGCCACAGCAGCACAGAAAAGCACTCTGCTGGACTGGGACAGAATACATAGGAAGATGATCTTTACTGTTTGAAGCAAGCATGTGATGACAGTTTTTATCTGAGAACCATGGAACATAGAATTTTGTGTTCAGCAAGAAACAGGCCAGTGCTGCATTGCCCCATATTCCCCTTTTAAGCTGGGAAGTCACTTCAGCACTTTAGAAGTGGTCTTAGAAGCCATAATTTGACTTCTGAATCAGGATGAGGCAGAAGCTGCTCAAATGCAGAGCACTGCATGAAATCAATGAATAAAGTACTGGGTTTTAAATTAAACTTGTGAAGGTGCTGCCCCTCAGAGGCTGGTTGGAGGCTGCCTGCTTGCAGCTGCTGTAGCTGCCTCCTGCTGCAGGCTGGACACCCCACCATAGCTGCTGTCATCTCCTGATGGATCATTCCCCCTTATCTTTGCTGTCCACCCTCTCCTTCTGCCTCTGTCTCACAGTTAGGTGGCCTCAGCACTGCAAGGGAAACAGTGTGGACTCTAACAGTTTTGGCAAAAAAGATTTTATTCACAGTTTTTTTTTTTTTAATTCTATTTTTCTTTTATTTGGTGATCTTTAATGGAAATTTTATGGAGTATAAAATCTTCTGGGGTCATAAAATCAGGTACAGAAATAACCAATGTGGCTTTGACTCATAAAGAGAGCAGTGGGGAGTACAGAGACAAGCTCATAAGTCCCTAACAACTAAAGGAGAAATGTGAGGATTGCTTCAAGCAAGCTGTATCCCAGAGGTGAGACAAGACATGCTGAAGAGCAAAGTAATCACTTCCTGGTTTTCAGGAATTTTGTATAAAAAAATACAAAATATGTATATAAAGTCATTTGAGGACTATCAGGGGTGGTCTCTCTATGTCTCCCCCAAACCAAAATCCTGGCAACCCCAAAGTATAAAGAGGTTACCAAGTGGTTTAATTTGTTTGGTTGATTTTTTTGCAAGATGAGCTCTCACTATTTCTCATTTGTTTTTATCTCATGTACAAATGCTGGATCAATTTGAAATTTTTATATTGGTCATCATGATACTATTTGAGTCTGAGGCATCATCTGCAGATGACCTCTGAACTCCTGATTTTCTCCATTCTTGTGGAGGACAGTAGGGACCATTGCCTTGGCTTGTTATCTTCCTCATTGACTGCAAACATTCCTCTTCCCAGCACACTCATACTGGGAAAATCTGACAGTTGTGAGGAGTTTTATCATTAGCAGTAAGGAAACTCGAATGAAAGGAGAAATGAAAAATGAAAATTACTGCTCTTTTTCAGAGTGCTAGACTTTTTAGCAGGCATACTAAACTGGGAATATAAAGACATGGGTAATGGGAACTCAAATTGCTTCTCCACTGGCAGGCATAGAGGTTGTTTGTTAAACTGTTTTAGCAAAAACCAATTCACCCTCTACCATGAAGACAGTTTTATTTTATGATAACATCAATAAACTGATTTTTGATTTAACAACTGTGATAGTATAAGCACAAGAAATCTTGAAACATTAAAGGTATCATGGATAAACCCAATGTGTTTTCCCCTCTACACATGTTCATTCTGGGTTTTTTTTTTTAATTCTATACATTGTGGTGATTTATTCTCCATTATGGCATAAATGATAAACAGTCAGATAACTTATTTTGGGAATTATGGCACCATTTCAGGTGTCCATTAGAAGGAAAGCATTTTATGACAAAAAGTCGGAGTCCTTTTCATTTAAAATCACCTTGCTCACTCTAGATACATGCTTATATTAATATTAGGCATATAAATAGTCTTATTACCTTCAAAGATGCTCCAGCCAGCCCCCAGTAATGTTAGCTCAAACATGCATATATAATATTTTTGCATAGCTCCATTGTCTAAGTTTGACAATATCCTAACATTTGTGCTTACTTTCTTCCCCAAGCAGCATATTGTCTTAGGAACATAAATACTTAGCAAAGGGCAGACTGGATAACTATAATGCTAAAGCCTGGCTGTACCTCCAATCTAAATATATATGGTAGCCACAAAGCTGTGCTGCTTTTACCCACACATTCAGAGAATCATAGAAGGGTTTGGTTTGGAAGGGACCTTAAAGATCATCCAGTTACAGCCCCCTGCCACGTGCAGAGAGACTTCCCACTAGACCAGGTTGCTCAGGGATGGATTCAACATGGTCTTCAACACCTCCAGTGATGGGGCACTCATAGCTTCTCATGACAACCTGTTCCAGTGCCTCATCACCCTCACAATGAAGAATTACTTCCTAATAACTAATCTAAATCCACCCTCTTTCCATTTATTTCTACATATCAGCTTTGATTTGCTTTCCAGGAATGTCACTGGTTTTCCTTTGCCATTATGTCCATGAAGAGATGTCCATGGAGATTTCTTCTGTATCACAAACATCTCCATGTAGTCCTGGATGTACCTTAGGTCAGGAGCCAGGCTGCTGTCACATCCCCGTGGAGCACAGACCGGCAATGCCAGCCTAAAGGCTCCCCTCCTACATGGCCATTGCTGTGATGCAGCACACACTTGAACATCTGGGGAACTGTGCTGTGAACCCAGGCACTGACTTCATCTGAAGGAAGAAATCTCTGTAAATTTAAATTTTCTGGCTCTTGACTCTTACTAAGATCTCTGGTCTTGGCCCCAGGCAATTGTGTTTGCTCTCCTGAATCCTCTATGCTTTGTGCCATGGGGACAAGAGTGATCAAAGGTGGGAACATCTTGCCATCTGAGTCCTCAGATCAAGAAACCATAGTCTGAGGACTATAATTTAGGAGATGTCACCTGTGTGGTCCTGCACAGGCTAATGGGGAGAGAGAGAGACACCCACAATGGGCAATTCAAATACTCTTATGGCTGAATCTCCCCCTGGAAGAGCTTTTAACTTCTCTTTGACTGTGTGGGGAGTCCATAGCAGCTACATCCAGTCCTAAACTGGATGCCTTATTTCAGTGCCCAAAATTATGTGGGATGCATCTGGGTCTTTGCTTCTTTTTCTCTCAGTTTTGTTATTGACAAGAGTTTGCCAGTAAATAAGTGTTTGCAAAAATGATCTTGGGCAAATGAGTCATTTTAAAGATGGAAATGAGTCATGTTAAGGTGGGTGGGGTTTTGCATACTGCCTGGAGGGTTTTTCTGAGGGCCATAAGCAGAACAACAAACTTTCAAATGTTGAGCATGTGGGAGCCTGTTGGTTGGTGTCTTCTTTGTGGATTTGGTCCTTAGTGACAAATAGGAGCTGGTGGGTGAGGAGGGCTTTGGAACATCTGGCCCTCATTTAGGCACTGGGACAGCAGGTGGACTCCTCTGAGTGCCAAGCACTTAGGAACCAGAGCTCCTCTGACATTCTGCCTTCAGCTGTAAGAGACAGCCACAAGTTTGGGGAAGGTCACTGCTGACAGGACTTTCATCCTGCTGTGTTTAACCCAGGGCCTGTTTGCAGTCTGTGGTTTGCTGACTGGCTGCTACCTCTGCTGCTGCCTCTGCTGCTGCTTCAACTGCTGCTGTGGAAAGTGTAAACCAAAGGCACCCGAGGGGGAACAGCAGGAGTTTTTTGTGTCTCCAGAAGATTTGGAAGAGCAAATTAAGAACGACATGGAAAGAGGTGTGTATTGTAGGGGCAAAGCTGTTCCAAACAATCTTTGAAGCCTGTAGTCCAGATGTTCTGCTCACAATGCTGAGGCTGCTTCCAGACTTCAATGGAGACATGCCAAGTCACTCTAGCTAAGACCACAACCCAGTGAACTTCCCAAATTATGTATTAATGCAAAACCAAACTTAGGGCACTTAAAACTAAACATCTCCTATATCTCTTATGAGACACACAATAAAATTCTTAGGGCTCATTTTAAGGGACAGTGTCCACTCTGTAGCCCCCATGCCCACATTCCTTCATATCCTAGATCCTATACTCATACATTAGGCTCTGCTGGACTGGTGCCTGTCACATCTGATTGGCCTGAATAAGCTGTCATTCAGACTTTAGTTCTGTAAAACTTTTCCCTGCCTGTGGTGGAAATTGTACCCATTCAAAAGAAAGCTTCAAGAAAAGATGCCAAGTTTCCAACAGTAAGGTTGTGCAGTAACACAGGAGAGTATGCATGGGAGCTACCATGGTTCTGTCCCTCTCCCATCCAGCTCCCAAGCTTCTCACTCTCTTCTGCAGTAGCAGTTCTACCTTACTCAAGCCTTGGATAAAATCCAGGTGTAAACAAATCCTCTCAAAAATGTCTATAGTTCCTGGACCATTTAATTCTCTGGTGTGCTTCATGGTGGAGCAGGCAAGTGCTAACTTAGGGGCAAGAGGAACAGGAACTTAGGAGCCAGGAACTTGGGCCTGTGGCAGCAGAATGACCTTCACAGCAGGTCAGCCTCTTTTTTTTGGCTTTGTTGCATTCCCCCAACTGCATGTTCAGGTTTTAGCTATGCCGAGGGATGATGGAGGTGATTTCCTAATTTGCCACTCGTGATACATGTGGGATAATGGGATACATGCTCTGAACAGAGTCCTGTCCTAGTGTGCTGAAGAGGGGCGTTTTGCTTTCATATTCAGGGGAAGTAGAAACTACTCAAACTGGATAGATATGTACAGGGTGAGAGATGCAGTGACCCTTGCTCCAGCAATAAGAACCCAAGGTACCAGGGAAGGACTGAGGACACTTTTTAGCTGCAAATTTATATAAACTATGTTTAAGATTACAGGTTTTTTTTATGAGGAAGGACCTAAGAAGTCACTCTTAGGACCTAAGAGTTCACTCTTTTCTCTTCCATTGTTATGGAACATCTTATACTGTTATATTCTTATGTTTATTGTGCTTAAAATAGCAGTGCCAGATTGCAAATGTCATGTTCCCTTAGCAGTAAGAAATTTTTCCCCCCCAACTTTTCACACAAATTTACCCTTCCATAAATATGTAACAAAACACTTGTAGTAGTTGAAACAAATGCTATTTTTATAACTGTTACACCAATGTGTGGTGGTGTTTTTAAACTGATTTTGCCTAGAGGCATATCAAGGTAAACAGTCAGCTTAAAATTTGATCATACTTAATCAGTCTCTGCAAAGACAATAAAAGCTACTAGTGAAAACTTCATAACCACAATATCTTATCTGAGACAAATCTAATAAACTCTACAACATTAGGCATCTGAAAAGTGCAAATCTAAAAAGGGTCTTGCTCTTCATGAGTCTAAAATACCAAAGCCAAGTCTAAAGCAGAAGGACAGAACTTTGAAGAATCACAATGTTTAATTTCTGCACATTTTCTTCATCTGTTTATTTTTAATTTGGTTTATATTTATTTTAATTCTCCCTCAAAAGACAAAACAAAATTCCCCACTGGCAGAAAAATAATTGCTCTTTCCATCTGGCACAGGTACCAGAAGGTATTGGGATTCTTTAACTTTAGGCCCCCTTTACATCCCTTTACTCCCACCAAGTCCCACTGAGACCAATTTTAAAAAATAATTTAAAATGCTTAGCAAAGTACCAGTCTGAAAAACTAACATAATATGTAATTCTATGCTTTAACTATTTGGAAGACAATATTAAATACATAGGTAGGGTCTGGAGAAAACTAGATCTTTATACCTTTCCCACTCTCCTCTTCAGTCTTGCTATATTTTCCTCCTAATCAAAACCAGCAATTCTCAGTAAAGCAGAATTCTCTGTATTTTGAAAGAGATTAACATATAAAGAATAAAAATAAAAGCTTTATGACAAAGAGTAACATAAGCATCTTTTCTGCAGCTGAAAGGAAAACAGACAATGCATTTAGGGGAAAAAAAAAAAAAAAAAAAAAAGGAAAGACAACCAGATCAAAGTGTGATTCCTCCCTTCCTTCTTCCCTTGTCACCCCAACTTTAGGCATGCTGGCCAGAAAGACACAGCTGACTTTTAGAATAGCAAAGACTGTGCATTTTTGAATGTTGAGCCATAGAAATTAATACTCATGCCTTCCTTTAGGTAAATCATAAAAAAGCTCCTGTATGTAATTCAGAAACAAACTGTGTAATTCTGAATCACTTGTGCAGCAGATTTAATTTTGGAAGAGGAGATTCAATTAGGATCCAAGTTCTTTGCATGCCCTCTGAGCACAGACTGAGCATTCCAGCCAGTAATTAATTTCTTTGCTTCCTGCTGTCCCCAGCATCTACAGTATTGCTAACCAGAACTTCTCACTGAGGTCAAAATTTAGATTTCTCAAGCTAAGGCCACACTAAAAACTATCCAAATATTTTTTAATCAGTCACTGCCTTTCTGAGGAATGCATCATTGATAAAGTATCACAATTCTTGATGCTACAAACCTCTGAGACTGAGCCCTTAGCAGTAGTGCTCAGTGGGAGCTGCCTGCTGCTGGATGTACCGCCAAAAAGAGTTGAGATTTAGATTTCAACTATCCAACTGACACAACTATAATAATTTTTCAGTTCTTCGCATGACTCATTAACAAAATTAAGGTTTTACACAGTTGATTTCATTCCTTAGAATAAAATACCATAAAACATAATTATTAGTGAAAAAGAAAGAGGTGTGAGGCCAAAGATTCAGTGATCCATCCCTAAAACGTAAGAGCAAACTGAGTTATCACTGAAATCAACACAATCATGCCAAAGGCTTCAATTCTGTTGATTTGTTATTTCTCTAGAAAAAGAGACTTTCTAGGGGAATTACAATCCTCTAGAAGAAGGTTTTGGTTAAATAAATGTCACTAGTTCTAGTGCTCGGCTAGTTCAATGTCTGTTGCCCTTGATAGCCTCTTTTTACAGCATGTACTTCCAGGGGTAAGATGAAGGAAACTAGGGGTTTGCAAGCCCTGGCACAAACTTAACTTACAAGGATTTCTCCTCATAACTATTGATTTGTACCAGAAGACTCTGACCTAATATAGAGCAGAAGACAAAAATTTAAAAGTTATGTTTGGGCTATTACATTTTAAATATGACATTTTTTAGTGTTTCAGATCAAACATGACATTAGAAAGGTGCAAAATAAGATAACTGCGGTATGATGCCATGATGTTACAGGTAACCTATCAAAATGCACTAGCAGAGGGAAATATCACTTGCTTGTCTGCAGCACAGACACGTGCAACACTTCATCACTTTCCCACACACATGGGGCAGGTTGACAGATTTTACTTCCACTGAAGTTGATGGCAAAATTTTTGTTAACTTTCGTGTTCCTGGAGGAGGTGGCATTGGAATTTGGATTGCCTTTGTACTTCAGGCTGTAATGATGCACTCAAAGCAGTTTGGCAGGTCTGTTCTCTCCTGTTCAGTCATCATTTTAAGAACAAAGCAAGGCATTTCTAGACCAACTTTTATTTTACAGAAAATGAATTCTGGGAGAGAAAAAAAGAAAAAGAATAAAAGAAACTGAGTAGAAAAATACTTTTCTAACTCAGAAGCAATAAGTTTTTATCACTTCATTGTCTCCTCCACACTCCATATGATACAACTGTAGGCGAACAGTGAGCAGGAGCTATCTATAGAAAGCAGTTTAAACTGTGAATTCTGCCTCACCTCAATTCTGCAGCTTGCCATTAGCAGACTATATTTGTACAGTTTATTATGCCATGGGTCCCTGTTCTGCTAAAAAACCCTATAATAAATCTTAGAAGGGTACAAGCAGCAAAATGCTTGGTGAGGGTGTCAGCTAAGAGCTGTCTGCAGACAAGCCGGAGGCAACACGACAGATTTGCAGTGGGTCCTGTTCTCCTGTTGCACACCTGGGTATCACAGCAAAATGAACTGCTAATCTCTGCCCTCCATCAACAATCTTTCAGAAAATGAACAACTTGGAGGCAGAAGTGGGTGGGAGGGAATGCTGCTCAGAAATCTAGAAAACACATAGCAACTTAAAAATGGATTGGAACTGCCGAACTAATATGAGCCCGAGCTGAGCTCAAAGCATTAATTACTCATATACTTTTAGAAGTTATGAAACACGTTTGTTTTTGACCTTGTGTCTAAATATGGAATTGCCCATACAGAGAAGCTGCTTGGTATTTAATCATTCTTGCCTTTCACCTTGACAGAGTCAAAGTTGTTCTACCCCCACTGAGTGGAAGCCGTATGGCATGCAATTAGATTCCTGCTCTGGGTTAAGTTACTCCTGTACATTACATCTTTTGCCCATGATTCATCCCATCAACTGTCATGTAAATAGAAGGAAATGTCAGATGAGATTTTTTCCCTGAACATTTGGTCATTTGGCAAAAAAAAGTCATATTTTGTATTCAAATACTGTGAAGACTCTGTTAGTATCAAGATATAGACAGTCCAAAGTTTTTCATAGGAAACACTTAACTAAGATGGCTGAACTTGTAAAAGTCACTCTCTGAGACCTGAGTACTTCTCTCCCTCCAAAAAATATGCCTGTTGGAAAGAGGCCCAGAAGAAGGGCAACCAAACCTTGTTCTTTATCAGATGGAGCACAGTAGCCATCAAGGAACTCTGTAAATACTTCACTTCTACTTTCCTCCACTCTACTACAAATGCATTTTTTATAGATATATTGGAAAAGCAAACACAAAATTGCACAGAGTGAGAAAGTACACAGCAGTAAGAATTTATATAGTGATAATATGAAGTTTTGGTAGTTCCAAATTCATTGAAAGAGTAATTCCCAGAGTCCTATTGCATATACATTGCATAAGACTTCAAATTCAATTTAACATTTTTATTTACCTAGCTGGCTTTCAGGATATAATGATTTCTCTCATCTCAAGTGCATTACTATTACTGTTCATGCATTTTTTTCCATTTAACTCTCCTCTTTCTTTACTGTTATCTCTGCCTTCTTCAAAACTCATTGCTGTCCCTTTCTCACAAACACTGTCAAGGTTAGTGCTTGCTGACTCACAACAGCACTGATTATATTCAGCCATTTGTAGGAACAAGCACTTGCTATTAGAACAGGCAGGAACCTTTAGCCTGCAAGCTCTGTAAAGCACCAGGCACAGCAAATGTACAGTCTAACAGCAGCAGCAACACCCAGAAATCTTCCATTGTATGAGAACTAGGAGTAAGAGCATTTGTAGGCTTGGTGTGGGCAATGTCACCTTGTTGATACCCACACAGCTGTCTGATAAACCACATTAAGCTGTAACCAGAGCAGCAAATGAAATGTTGTGGTGCTAACAAGAAATCTGACTTTGGTAGCAAGTGAAGAGTTCTTAAAGTAATCTTTGTTGTTCTCTCCAATTTAGATGGAGAAACTCCTATTACGCTACAGCCGACTAACGTCACTGAGAAGACACAACTGATTGGGGACAGCCATCGGAGCTATCACACAGAGTCCTAGGGCAGGCGAGGGACCTGCTGGGGCTTCTCACTGTCTCACAGTGAGAAAAACATATGATAAGTTCTGCAGCCTGTGTTCATAGCTGTCTTTAAGCTAATCAAGAGCAACCTGAGAGTAATTTCCTACCAAGGCAGAATCTCACTTTATGCTACTTCCAATAGGTTGATAGCTGCACTGTGTATGGAGATACCATGGCCTGTACAGAGCATGCAGGTCTCTCACAGCTTCAAATTGTCTTTCCCTCTAATAATGTTCACTTTGGGATAGCTGGTCTTCTCCCTGCCTGCATCTGTAGTTTCACCTCAGAGACACAGTCTTGAGTCTCTTTATGGACACACTGGCTGTCTCTCCCTGCCCCAGGAACTTTCCCTGCACACAACAGTTTTGCTGGATGTGAAAGATTCCTGTGAGGGAGCCCCAGAAGTGCTCTTTAGCAGGTCTCTGGGAGAAAGTTGTTAGCAAGACAGATGGGGGTCTCCTTCCCAGAGAAGAAGTGCTCTTTGGAGGACAGCTAGTGGCTTGCTGGGACCCAGCTATGACAATTATAAATCCTGAGCCAAGACAAAGAGAGATTTTTCTGATGGTTGTTACAGTGCAGGTCACTCCAAATCCAGGAGCCTTGTGCAGAAGCACATATAGGCTTTCTGTCCTCCCCAGCAAAAGCTGCAAACCCATGGGACAAACCCTGGGCTGTCCCAGAGTCTCCTCCTCCCACAGGCCTGTGGCAGAGCTCCTCCTTTTGGTTCCCAGCCAACAGCTTTCTGCCAACTGGCTTATCCCCACCATGCCCTTGGCTTGTGGCCCTGCTGCCCTGCTGGCGCTGGGCTGGGAGCCAGCACCCCGGCACAGGCGCTGGGGCTGTGGGAGCAGCAAGGACTTGGCAGGGAAAGCAAGCAGCAAAGGAGTGATGGTCCTCCTCACCAGCTCACTGGGGTAAGACTGAAACCTCCTGACATGCACAGGAGCTTTAAGAGCACATGGCATGATTTTAAATAAAGAGGCAGGAATGAGGTGTATGTTCACATATACTATTGCACAAATCAGTGGAGATACATGTGGGTATGGCTGAAGGTAGCATGAAGATCTTAGGCCACTAATTTGTAAGAGCTAAAGGAATACCTCTTAGATCTTAATCTTAGCACCTCACTGATTTGACATAGTCGTTTAAGCCTGAGGCAGCTGAATTTCTCCTTATTGATCACTTTACATCAATCATTGTCAGTTCTGTATATTGGCTATTTTTGCATGCTCTGGTCTAAAGGGGGTCACAATGTTCCACTAAATTATACAGACTTGTGAATATATAACTAGATGAAAGTGTCGTTCCCTTGCTTAAAATTGGATCCCGCAGTTGTAAAACATTGTTATCTACCTTCTATTCTCACCTTTGACATCGAATGTCATTCAGCTAAATATACTGGGAAAAGAATGTGTTTTATAGAACCAGCTGTAACACCAAAGTCAAGACATACTACTTTCAATGTTTCTTTTAAAGTCCCATAACACAAGGATATTTTCAAGACCATTACTTCCTGTTCAAGTCACATATCTGTTCTCTGGATGCAGGCACTGGGGAAGGCCATCACATTGCCCTCAGAAATGGCCCTGGTTTTCTGCTTCAGAAAAGAGGGAAGACACTGGCATGGCTAGAGTTGTGCACAGGCACTCATTTTGCTCCTACCCACAGGCTTCTCTTTGTCCTCAGTTGCAATGCTTTTGGAAACCATGCATATGTACATATTCCAGACTACCTTCTTACCTGCCACTGAGGATGTGCCCATCCAACCCAGTGGTGCCAGGAGAGAGAGACTGGTGCCACCATCCTGGCACTGAGAAGACATAACCCCAAAGGCATGTCTTTCCAGTGGAAGCCAAGTGCTGAACATCTTCCCATCAGGGGGATGGATCAGACAGCACTGGGGTGCTGTCAGAGGGGCAGAGCCCAGAGACTGGGTATGTGCTGTGGACACCAGCACACATGCTCCTCTTTTGGCTTTCTTTTGCCTTTCTTCACTATTCCCCTTTTCAGAGTGTTTGTTCTGGTGTAGGATGTTATTCCCAGTGAAGGAGTAGGGAGAGCACATAGTACATAACAAATCTGCAGGTGAAGTAATTTACTAAGTTTCACTGTCTGGTAGAGAAATTTAGTGTGAAAATGTCTAAATGTTACCTAGTGACTATTTCCAGCAGAGAGCTGAAAGAGGCACTGGGAGAAAAGTCTGGTGTAAAGCTATGTTTTATACATGGAATCCTTCCCCATGTGAAATCCATCCTCCTTTTCCCATGGAAGTTACTGGGAATTGTACCCTTGATTTCAACAACAGCTACAGAGCAGGCCTAAAGCCAGGGAGGAAGAAGTAAATCCTATAATAGCAAAAGCAATTGGGAAATTCTTTCACATGCAACACTTCTGATGGTCTAGAGGGCAAGAGCCAAAGTTCACCAAAATTAAGGAAATTTTCTCCATGGGCTTGAGAGGTACTGCAAGTCATGTGGTTCTTATTTACACTTTCTAAATGGGAGCTTTTTCATGGGAAAGATTTATGACTTGATCTCACAGTGTGAAGCAAAGATAGACAAGCTGCTACATGTTTTATAGACACAGGGTTCTGTACAGAAGAGCCACAACGCATTAGTTAGCATGTCAGTTAGCAAAAACTCTCAGAACAAACCAGTGACCAAGCCTCTGAAGGGGTTGTCCAGGACATGCAGCTTAAAGAGTGTCTGAAGTCATGGTTTAATTTCAAATGGGCAACTTAGTTTTTAAATACCAGAGCATTTGTGTCTCTCATTGATGTGAAGATCAGATATTCTGAGGACATGTGGAGATAGAATGACAAAAGGATTTCAGGATTTAGCACTTCTATGTGATTTTATTCCTTTGTTTGCTTTTCAGAAAAGTTCCTAACATGAACACATACAAACATTATCTGCTTTTGTGTACAGTTCAGTTGCAAACGCAAAAATCTTCTCAAAATGTACAGAGTGTCAATTTTTTCTCTGTTTTGCTACATTTATTTATATTTAAACTTTCATGTATTCAAATCTACCTTGGCTATCAATCATTCTGACTAATAAAGGTTGTATGTATGAATTGTAGCATTCCCTTTACCTTACCACACTATCAACAACTTCATTCCAGTAACAGCTAGAGAAGCCGTTAAGACAGCTGGCCCAAGTTATGGCTTTGCTCCCTGGCAAGTGTCAAATGACAACTCAGGGTTTCCCCGAAGAGGAACTAGCTCTTGGATTGCAGCAGATATGCCTGCCCATGCAAAGCAGCCATGTGAGCCATGGTCTCACATTTTAAGTCCTTTATTTAATGCAGAATGCTTGTAAAAGAAATCATCAGTGTGACGAAGTGATGTAACACAGTAGTTTCACTGGAATCAGCGTCTATATGGAACAATTTCCCCCAGCAAAAAGTGTGTGCAGAGAGTGGAGCCATGGCGCTGCTGAGGACAACAGCAGACATCCTGAGACATCCAGCACCTCACTCTGGGGTTTTGCATCTGTTCAAGAGCCAGCACAGAGTGCCAGATAATCTGGGCATGCTACAAGACAGGAATACTTGTCACTAGGTTGGTATCCAGTCTCTGTGACCACAAAAGCCCAAGCATTTGAAAAATGGACAAGGGGCAGCTGTTTTAGCCATATGTATTCTCAAAGATCTGTTCCTTTGTGTGCTTAGATATGAGCATATACCCAGATTAACTCAAAACACCAAACAGAAGAGGCAGCATACACAAATTAGGTATACCACCATATAACTAGTTATTTAGGTAGTTTGTGCACTTTTAATTCCCACAAGGACTTTGTGGTATAAGCCACAATGCTTAATACAAAAAACTTCAAACATAATTGTATGTCACTTAAGTTGCTTGCCTACCTTGTATAAGAATGGATACTGATAAGATTTCAGTCAAAAAGAATTTAATCTCTGCCTCTTTGTAGAATAAAATAATTAAAAATAATTGAAGAAGCATGCTAAACTGAACACAGTTAAAATTATTGATTTTATCTTTTCTATGTTATCATTTCCTGTAGAAGAGAAAAGAGTGTGCTGTGACGAACCAGGGACAAGGACTACAGATGTCCATAACCCCTTTCTGCTCTCCACAAACTGAAGTCAGCTCATTGATCACATCTGGCTTCTCCTTTCATTTTGAGAGATGAATGGGTACAGAGTTTTGTACAAGAGGATTCAGTCCTTAGTGCCAGTTTCATCCACGCCAGGGGTTGGGAAGGCAGTAAAACAGGACAACTGTGTGGTAGCTGAGACCTGTAATAGATAGACCCCAGTAAGGACACACAATTTTCAATTATGGGACAGAGTCAATACATGCTAATCTTAGAATGAGTTAGGGAGGAAGGGACCTTAAATATCATTCAGTTCTAAGCTCCAGCCGTGGGCAGGAATGTGTCCTGTCCAGCCTGGACTTGAACACTTCTGTTGGCTGGATAAGAAAATATATTCCTTTTGTGGCAGTATGTACAGCCTTCTGCTGTAAAAACAGTGTCTAGACATTTGGAAGAGAGGAGAGGAGACTTGGAAAAATGACCCTCAGAATTTCAACATCCTAATTAACTGCGATGAGACAAAGGGATCTCAGCCGGTATCCTCCTGCACTGACTTGCTTTGTGGCACGCTGGAGTATGAACACACATCTCGTTTTCCTTTAGAAATTAAGGAGGTGTTGGCAGTCCTGCATTAGGCCCAGCATTCTCTGCTCCTGCAAGGAACAGTCGCTCCTGAGAGTGGGACACAGCACACAGGCTCGGTTTGCAATGCGGCTGGAACTCTTCTTGAAAAGCAACCGTATCTCCGAAAAGCTGAAAGACAATTGTTAAAAAGCACTTTGCATAGAAGGGAGAAAAAAAAGTAAGCGTCTCCTTCGAGCCGGAATCGAACCAGCGACCTAAGGATTCCCGTGGGGCGTGGCCTCTACAGTCCTCCGCTCTACCAGCTGAGCTATCGAAGGGACCTGCCAGTCACCGCGGCGCCGTTCAGCAAGGCCGCAGCCAGCTCGCCTGGCGCATGCGCAGTTCGCAGTGCCTGCGGGCGGGCCTAACGGCGGTCGCGGGGCAGGGCGGGAGCGCCGGGAGCGCCCCCTGCCGGAAGGGCGGGGCGGGACCCGGGCCCTGAGGGGACGCGAGGTGTGGGGAGCGCGCGGGGCCCTCCCTGTCGCCTATAGACAAGAGCGGGAAAGAGCGTTCTGTGTGCCGGGCCAGTGGCGCAATGGATAACGCGTCTGACTACGGATCAGAAGATTGTAGGTTCGACTCCTGCCTGGCTCGCATGTGTTTTTTCTGTTCTCGGCCGTGATCGCGCGTTGAAGGGGTCCCGGTTTTCCATCTGATCTCACCATCCTGTCTTCTTACATGGCTGTTTTCTCTTAATTTTCTCATCTGATCTCATCATCCTGACCTCGTCGGGAACTGGAGTGACAGGACAAGGGGTAACAGGTACAAAACGAGAGGGGAAGTTTAGATTAGAGATGAGGAAGAAATTCCTTGCAGGTGACACGGCAGCAGGTTTCCCAGGGAGGCTGTGGGGCTCCCGGCTCTGGCAGTGTTCAGGACGAGGCAGGATTAGGCCTTGAGCAAGGCCTGATAAAGCCTGAACAAGGCAAGCACGTCTTGGTGGGAGGTGTCCCTGACCCGACAGGTGGGTTAGGACCTGAGGATCTGTAAGGTCCCTTCCTTAAAATCCTGTGATTTAACCCCATGTGTCTGCCTGGTAGAGCTGTGTTTTCCAAAGCAAAACACCACTACAAGCTTAAATTTTTCAATTTTTTCCCCCAAATTAGCCTGATTAACACACTATTACATTGCATTGGAGAGAAACCTTCTGGCCCTGGGAGAGGAGCAGTATACTCCACATTGTCCTGACATTCTGTGGTTACTCTCACAGGTGACAACAAAGAAAACAACCAGGAGGTCTCTGAAGGCAGCAAACAACCCTGCTGTGGTTAGGAGTGTTGTTTACATTCTAATTAGCCCTTAGCCTTCAGAAAAGCAAGAACATCTGTGTTGTGTAGTTGCATGAAAAGTGTGTGATTTTGCAACAATACCCAAACATTTTTCATTTACATAAAGGCTGTGCAGTGTATAAAGAAGAGCTTGCAAGGAAGGCATTTCCAATGTTCAGATTTGAGAGCACACCATAGCTTCAGAATAGCCAGTTATTAAATCATAGAATGGTTTGGGTTGAAAGGGACCTTTAAAGGCCACCTACTTCCAACATTCCTGCAATGAGCAGGCACACTGGATATCTTCAACTCAATCAGGTTGCTCAGAGGCCCAGACCATGGATGTTTTCAGGGAGGGGACACTCACCACCTTTCTGGGCAACCTCTTCCAGTGTTTTCATGAAACCCACTGTAAAAAATGTCTTCTTATATCCAGTCTGAGCCTACCCTTTTTCAGTTCAAAGCCATTACCCCTTGTCCTGTACCTACATGCCCATAGAGAAAGTCCCTCTTCAGCTCTGTTGGAGCTCCTTTAGGTACTGGAAAGTGCTCTGAGGTCTCCCGGGAGCCGTCTCCAGGCTGAACAACCAGAATTCTCTTCACCCGACTTCACAGGAGTTGTTCCTACCCTCTGATCACTTTGTGTCCTTCCTCTGGACTTGCTCCATCAGCTCCACGTCTTTCCTGTGCTGAGGCCGGTGGAACTGGACGCAGCAATGTGTGGATTCCAGTGTCCCAAAAGAAGTGGTTCACGGGGGTATGATAAATAACTGCGCTAGCTCACGGGTGCTGCTCGACACATATTTGTATGCAGAAGAACACACAGCCCCGGCAGGAGTCAAAGCTGCACTCTCCGCATTGGAAGTCGGAGTTTGGCCATTCCATTCCGCCATTCGCCGAGCCCTCAGCCCAGCGCCGGCCGCTGCCCGGCCCCCGGAACCTCTTCCCGCCCCCGGCCGGGAGTGTGCGCGGCGGGGCGGGGCTGGGCGGTGCCTTCTGCCGCCGCTGGGGGGCGGCCGCCAGGTCCCTTCGATAGCTCAGCTGGTAGAGCGGAGGACTGTAGAGGCCGCGCCCCGCGGGAATCCTTAGGTCGCTGGTTCGATTCCGGCTCGAAGGAGACGCTAAATGTTTTTTTCTGAGACCGGAGCGCGGCTTCCCTCCCGCCCAAGAAGACGCTCCTAGAGCCGTTTACAAACATGTGCGATACACAAGCAATTCACCTTTTTTTTTCTCCTGAGGGGAAACAAAAAAAAGAAAATACCGCATAGAGGTGGCAGTCCTGCAGTAAATACTGAAATACGTCTTGCAGGGATACTTTTGGAAGTGTTTTGTTGTTTCCCATAACAATATTAGTTATTATTATGTTTAATAAAACTATTATTAATTAATTAGTATTATATATTACAAGTGATAATTGATTTTATTAAATACTAATTATCAATTAATTAATGGTTAACTATTATTATTTAATTATATTTAATAAATGACATATTATTGTAATCACAGAATTGTTAAGATTGGACAGGACCTCTGGAGACCCCCCCCTGCTGAAGTAGAAGCACCTAGAGCAGTTTACACAGGAATGCATCCAGGTGGGTTCTGAATGTCTCCAGAGAGGGAGATTCCATTACCTCCCTCAGCAGCTTGTTCCAGTGCTCTGCCACCCTCAATTCCAGCTCTTCCTTGTGTTGAGCTGGATTTTCTGGTTCTTTCATTTATGGACATTGCTCCTTGTCCTGACACTGCGCACTGCTGAAAAGAATCTGGCCCCATCCTCGTGGCACCCACTTCTGAGATACATATATGACTTAATGAAATCCCCTCTCAGTTTAATAATATATATTTGGCATTCTCCTATGTGAAGCCAAAAATAATTAATAAGATAATTTAGTTCAGTCTTAGCTAGTTTTGTTAGATCTTCTTTCCCGTGGTGATCCTTTGTGTTCCACTCTGGACAGTCTCTCTTCTTTTTGCATGTTGCTCTGTGTGATGCTAAACATTCTGTACTAATTGGGCTTTCTGTGATGCCAGATAATCCTTACAAAGGAGGGCTGTGGTTCCCTGGCTGATAGGAGTGGATAAAATCCTCCACTGTCTCTTGACTTAAGGTGACAGATGTGATGTTTGGTCCTTTGGATGTGCCAAAAAGGGTGACATGGGATGTTCTAGCAGAATGTGGGGCAGAGGGAGAGGGGTCATAGAGGTCCTTACACAGAAGGGGTTTAATACAGGCCGATGTGGGCTTGCTTAGGACATAGTTAATAAGACAGCCAGCACTCATACTCTGCTTTTTTCTCTCCTGTGTTCTATTGTTACTTTTTCCTTAAAGTCTTCTTTTCCATTACAGGTGTTACGTGGGGTGCGGAAAAACATGTTTGGCAGCAGCTCCTGGCTTGGAGAGTGTCAACGTGTCTGAAAGTGTCCAAATTTGTCTGCATAGCAGGGGGAGAATGGAAGTGAAGTTTTCTCCTTCAACAGAACCCCGTGTGAGTCTTCTCTCTGAGTGGGAGTGTTTCTCTTGCGTAGATTTCAGATATGAGAACAAGGAAGTCCTGCTCTCTGTGGGAATACAGTACAAGCAAGATTATCAGCAGGGAAACAGATTTATGAAGCTCAGCAGGAGTCAGACCTGCACACTGATTCTCTTTGTGCATCACATCCCTGGTCCCAGATACCTCTTTATTAATTAGTGTGTTTTTGTGCATACGTATGGACACACAGAGACACCACCAGCAACCTTTCCTCCCTTCTCCTCCAGCACGGTGCAGTGCAACCCTCTCAGGAACTGTCCCATGAGGAACCCAGGTGTGAAAACCTGCCTTTTAGAGAACACAGGCATCTCAGTAAGCACAAATTGAAGAAAGACATCCATTTCCTTATCTGTCTGTCATCCACACAACTTCATACTCACTAGCAGTCAAATCTGAATCCACGGTCCAAAAGCACATCCCTTTGCCATTCCCTGGTGTGGTACAGACTCTGTTTAGGGCTAAAGATTTATTTTATTCCCAAGATTCACCCCTTCATATATAAACATCTCTAAACTCCTTTGTTCCTTCACACTTTGTTCCTCACTTGTTCTTTCACTGATTCAGTGGCAACTCTTTTCACTTCTCCTAAAGGATAGCTCACAAAATAAAAGCACACACAGACTTTGTTCAAGAGAAGGGATAATCTCCTTTCTCCCTCTATCTCCAAGACATTTTTTCTCTCCCACACACTCAGAAAGAATTGACATGCATTTCTGTGTAAGAGTGTAATACACCTGAGGGATAATGAAAGCCAGGAATGAAAAAAAAAAAAACCAACAAACCCAAAAACCCTCACAAAATGTCCTGATCTCAGGACGTACTTTATGCTAAGCAACTATTCTGCCTCTTCAGCTACAGCTTGCTACATTCTGTTTGGCTTTTGACTGTTTGGCTCAGCTTCCCTTTCTTGTAGGACATGCTTATGGATCTAAAGGTACTAAATGTTTTTCACTACAGTAGCAAACTATTCAGTGCTTGCTCAATAGTGTAACTTGTAAAATACTTCATTTAGGCAAATTAATACTGACAGTCACCTGCAAGTGCATAATTATTTTTGTATCTGGTCTCCAGCAAGGGCCTGGAGTGTGTGTACAGTCTATTCAATCATTTGTATCAGTTAATAATGAAAGAAGCCAAAGATCATGAAAACCCCAATCATTCAACATTTCACTCTGATGTACTGGGTTGGTTACAGGAGTAGGACACTTCAGGCAAACAAGGGATGAGGGGACTTTAAATAGCCTGATTGGTGCATAGGGGACACCTGCTGCAACAGAAAGGAAATTTTCAGGTCCTGTCTTGTAAGAAAAAGTGTGTTTGTATTTCAAACAAAAGTTGTCTCTTTTGCTGGAGAAAGGTAAAACAGAATAAATCTCATGGGAGTATGAGGGTAAAGAGTTTCAGTCTGCCTGAAGGATTTCAAATGAGAGATGGTGAAAGTGTTCCTGCAAAACAAGGTGCTTCCTGATGGATGCAGTTTGAGATATGTGGCACATGCATATACAAGATGTTCTGCTGATCGTAAAGGTGGGAAACCACTGGAAACAAGAGAGCACTTTCCTGATTTTGTTAGTACCTGAAACCTTATTATTCCTTCACTGGAGTACTCTTTGTCAGTGTATCCATTTTGAATATTGCAAACACATGCTTCTTTTTGTACCTACTCTTCACCTGACCTAAGTGGGATTTCAGGGTTACCCAGCTGTCACTCAGCTATCTGCAGCTCTCTCAGCTCACATCCTGGGCATTTAGACATGATTTTTACCTCCTCGGGACATTCCCCTGCCCCATTTCAGCAGGAGGAGTTGGATAAATGAGCATCCTCCAGGGTCAGGCAAGCTGGAGTGTGATAGTGGAAAACTGGGAAGATGCTGGAAATAGAAATGAATATTGAAAGTTCCCAGTGGGGTTGGGAAAGATCCATGTAATAAAATCTTTTCCAAAATAAGTCTGTTTGAAGGTGGAGTTGACCCAATTAAAAATTCCCAAGGATGCTGAGCAGGATGTGTGGGTATCAACATAAAGGAACACAGAAGCACATCTCCAGCTTTTGAACTGCTTGGTTGCTGAGGGTTGTTGTGTTCTGTTTTTAATTACACAAGCTTTGCAATTTTCCCTCCAGCTATGCTCAGGGGGGTGGGTGGGAGCCATGGGGAAGACCAGGGTGGGGAAGGTGAGAAAGAGCGTAAAATTGAAAATAACGAGCCAGGCAGGAGTCGAACCTACAATCTTCTGATCCGTAGTCAGACGCGTTATCCATTGCGCCACTGGCCCCCAGCTGTTTGTGGGCCTCTGTGAGGGTGGTGGTGTAGCCTTCCATAGGGGCTCAGGGGACACCTGATGCCCAGCATTACCAAAATGCAGAGGTCACACAGTGGAAATCCCAGTATGTGTAGCCAAGCTCCATATCTGGTATTGCTTCACTGTGAGGAGAAGCTTTGCAAGTGCAAGCTGAGAATGTCCCATTGTGTCACCTGATGCAATATCTATGCTGAAAGGAAAATAGGAAAAAACAATATCATATAATCTAGTTCCCAAATTCTGGCAGGTGTATCATGCCCCTTCACTCATAAACTCTGTTGTCTCCCTGCCCCTGTTTGGGCCAGCAGAGCCCACCTGTTCCCCTGGTGTCTGGAGGAGGAATCTCAGCTGGTGGGAGAAGGAGGAATCTGCTGCATCCATGGTTGTGTAGCAGATGAGTCTTCACTCCACACCTGGTCCTGCCTCCGAGAAGGACCCCACATCAGACAGACAGAGCCTGGAGGTCTGGGACTAACACAAAGCTGATCTGCTCTGAGGGGTAGGAGCATCTCTGGAGGCAGTCAGAGACCATCAGTACCTCATCTTCCAGGCAGTCCTCACACCACTGTCACATCAATACCTCTCCTGTTACAACACTCCTGACTCACATCCACATGTTGGTTCCTGCCCTGACCTCTGAACTACTCTTGGTCTCTACCCCATAATTTTTTCCTGCAGCTGCCAGAGATGATGCTCTTTGAACAGTCTGAACAGGCTTTGCCTGTGAATTCATACAGAGCTTCACACTGGTGCTTCACAAAAGTGACTGTGTCTCAGTGACTGTGGTCTTGGTCACTTGATAAGCTCCACAAAGGCCATGAGGTCACAGAACTTGTTTTCCAGTTTTTACTCATCAGCCACATTCAAGAAAGATTCTGCTTTTCCAAGAAGAGACGGTGATTTATGACATTTTGGATTCAGCTTCGGGACCTCTGATGATTGCTGCCTGCTTTTCTGAGCCCTTTGTGTACCTTGTGGCAGTCAAATGTGTTGATCCATCACTGATAATAACTTGATGTCAGTGAGCTACAAGCTTCTTTCCCATGGTAGCCTTTGTTTGATGTTTGAGTTCTGGCATGACAGTTGTCTATTCAGGCTTTTAGAAACAGGTCTGTATCAGAGAGAGCCAGGATACTGGAAAAAAAACCCTCTGCATATTCAGCCCTAGTTTCGTTAGGCCAATGCAAACCAAACCAAAACAGTTAACCAGTGTTGTACATAAGGCAGCTTGGTAAAGAACATGCATGGCACTTTTTTCCATTCCTTAGAAGCAGGATGAGATTCATGCAACCTGCTACCACAGAAAATGCTGGGAGCTGCTGGAGTCAGGCGTTAAATTACCACAGCTCTATTTGAACACACATTGCTCCTGTACCTTCCTGGCTGCAGTGATTGTGCCTGACTACTGTCATAAGTGATGGCTTTTAGCTTGACTTGATTGTGAGTGCTCCTTCAAGTAATAGATTATCTTCTGGGGTACTGAAGGTATTCATTATGTTCTGGATAATAATAAGGAACTTGAGGATGAAGTTTGAAAGGAGGATGAGCCTGTTTGGCAGCTTTTTAGTCCAAAGTAAAGAGGTCCCACTTCTCCTTCCCTCTTCTCTACTGCCCCGAAGTATAGAGCTTGCCTTGTCCTAGCTATAGTTTTCTGTGGGCACTCCAGGCATCTGGGTCACCTTGATAATCCAGCAAGGTGGATAATTTTCCAATGGTCAGAATCAGCTCAGATGGTGCTAATGAGGGGACCAGACCTTGCAGTCAGGGCCAGCACAAGGTAGGTGAGAGGCCCAGGCTGTTCTCTCCTGCTGGCCAGGGCAGCTCAGCTTCTTGCAGGTGCTTGCCAAACTGCAGCCCGGAGGAGGAGTGTTGTGCTGAGGTAATGAAGAAAAAGGCATGGAGGGGAAGCAAGGTGTGAGAAGTGGGGAATGTATTCAGTAGGTGAGAGGTAGAGTCACTGTCTGTGTCCACAGACAGCTCGCTTTAGACCTGTTATTCAGTCCAATCTCTCTTCATTTTCATCCTTGCTCACTTTACTTTGTGAGGGGCAAGTAAGGTGAGTAGTGAAGATGAGGCCAAATTATTCCTGACTGCCTGAGGCTAGTGCAGGGGGATAAACTGGGAGGAGCAGATCCTTCATAAGCAAAGACTTGCAAATAGCTTCTCTCTTGCAAATGTGTTTTATTTTTCCCTGAATTAACCAGAAAAAACACAAAGTGAATGAAAGGGGGCGAGTGTGTCCAAATGGGTGGTGGGTGTAGAACAACAGGAAGCGTGTAATTGCAAACAAGAGTTTGCAGGGGTGGTGGTGTTGCCTTTTTGTACTTGGGCATCTTGGACTCACACCTATTCCTCCAGTTGGCAGCCAGAGAGATGATCCACTGCATACCCAGGCCAGGCAGAATAGAGGGCTTCCATGTATGAGCTCAGAGATCCCAGGGATGCTGCCCCTCCTGCAGTGATGGGATGAAGAATGATGTTAGAGAAGGATAGTCTCTCGGATTTCCGTGTAGTTCCAACAGAATTTCTCTGAGCAAACAAGGCTGCTCCATTTTGCCTAATGCAGCATGTACTACATTCCAAAACAGCTGCATTATGGTGTCTGGCAATTCAGAAAGCAGGACCCAGTGAGGTGGGCCCTGCTTGAGCCATGGAGACGGCTGCAACCAAGACTCATGGTTTGAGACAAAGCCTTGGTTGTAGCAAACAATCCAAATGCCTAAAGAAGGCTGGAGCCAGGACTCGGAAATCAGGCTAGTGGACCAATAAGGGAGTGAATACATGTAAAAGCTAGAAATGAGAAGGATTTTCTCATTTCTAGAATGAGAATTCTAGAATGCTTCTGTACTTGTCCTTGCCTGACTATTATCCAGGGGAGAGCATGGGGGCTGCAGCTGAAGGAAGGGACATTGCTTTGGATGTTTGCACACAATGCTGTGGATATCATGGAGAACAAGCTGGCAGAGTGCTGGTTAGGTGCCCCAAGCTCTACGTGGAGTTTTACCACATCCTTTGGCAAGAAACAAGTCATTAGTATCCAATTACGCTGAAATCATACTTAATGCAAGACAGGTTAAGACAAAAAGAAAACAAAAACATATACTCAGTTGCCAAGACAGATAAACTTATAAAAGAGGTAGGTGGGGAAATGAGAGAAAACTAGGCTTCATTTACTGGCTTTGAAGATTAAATCAGCACGGCTATTCCCTCATATCCAGGCATTTTGCTGCAGGCCCTCCTGACACAGTAAGGAGCAGACAGCCTACTTTCCTCCACACCTTACACCTCAGGCTGTGTTGACCAAGAAACTTTTCCTTGCAGTGTAACAAAGTACTTCTCATGTTCTAAAACATTTTCTGCTAAAATCCAAAATTCTTCCAATCCTAGGAATTTCACTAATTTGGTATATAGCTCTTCCTATTTCTTCCCTATTCAAGAGACAGGATGGCCTTTCTTCTTGGCAAAAATAAGAATGATTTCATTTCTTTAGCATTACCTGGCCAGCTAACAATACCTTGTCTAAGCCTGAGTGCTGTCATGGGAAAGGCACCAGCTTGGTATTTTCTTTTTCTTTTTTTTTTTTTTTCCTTCTGTAATAATGTAAACATCTCTTCTTTGCCCTGCCTGCTGTCACTATTCTGGTGGGCAAAACCAATATAGCAGAGAGTATGAGCCTAGTCAGCCTTGGTTTGGAGGGGATGGGTTGCTTCAAGCTAGTGCTGGGAATAGAAGCAAGGGGAGCAGTCCTTGCCTCCTCAAGCAGAGGCTGCTCCCTGGTTGATGGGACTTGTCTTTTCAGGGAGAGGGCCAGACAGTTTACCCCTTCATGGAAGAGGATAAAGGAGATGAAGGTTGTTGTGGGAAGGATGAAAAGCCAGTTGCTGTGGTGCTGTGAAGTAGCAGAGGAGGTGGAGGCATTGTGCTGGGCTTGAGAAATCACTTTTAAACAATCTGTTCAATGCAGACAACATCCTGGGACTTACTGCTGTGCATGCACACTCAGTCTCCTTCCTTATCCTCTTGTGTCTTTGTCCCTTTGCACCTTCCACTTCCCTCAAACATTCTCCTGCCAGACTTACAAAATGGCCTCACATAGGGGCCACACAGAGATACCCATTAGCCAGCTGGCAGCACAGTTTCCTCCCTAAACTGGAAAGAAAAGGTTCAGCACTTTTCTGCCCTCCTGCGTGGCTCCTACAGCATTTGGGGTGGAAGGAGGAGTGGGGACAACACCAGGCTTGGGTCAGAGACAACAGGCTCTTTCTTCCTTCCACATGCTGGACATGCTTCCCTAAAAAAGCTGTAAAGTGAGGGAAGGGTTGAACATGAGAACATCTAGATGAAGAAAGATGGAGCTTCATGCCCTCCCCATTGGCTCCTTGAAAGCTCTGTTTTTCGATTTCCATCTCCATGTACCTTGTGAGGTCAGGTATAAAGAACATTTCACATGGGAACATGTTAACAAGTCACCAGAGAAAGTCCTGCCTGACTGGATGACACCTGGCTTGTTAAAGAGACATACTTCCCTGAAAGGGAACGATGCATGACTTGAGTTCTGGGAATAAGCATCCTGTCTGGACACATTTCAGGAACCCAAGGGACTAGTTATGAGACCTGACATATCAGGAGTACCCCACTGAATGCAACCTGAGACGTTACATGCAGAGAAGATTTCTAAGGAAGCATTGCCCCTTCTCAGGAATATCACCTGAATACCTGATGGTGGGTGAGAGGTCTTGCCAATTAAGATCAGCAAGGATAGAAGCCTGTATAGTTTTTCAAGTATTCCATAAATATAATCTATTTTGGATGGATATTAATGGATTTGTCATGGATGAATTATTTTATTTCTGTTCTTACTTGATCTCTTCTGGATTAAGTGGGATTTCATTGTTACTGATTGCCTGCTGACATAACTAGCTGAAGGGGACAGTGAGCTGTTGCTCTGTGGCCACCTAGCTCATGTCAGGCTCCTTGCCATGTTCTCTGGAATGCTAAAGGTTAGTTATAGCCATGTCTGCCCCATTTTGGCTGCAATAATGAGGTCCCTGGTGAGTACCTCTGATGAAGGTCAGGGATGGCAGAGGCATCCTCTGCTGGCAAAGGCAGCTGTGGACAGTGGCGTGGAATAGGACAAAGCTCTGGTCATGACTCCTAAGATTCCTCAATGTGTCTGTCAGGAGTACAGTAAGAAGTTTAGTGATTAGTAGAAATCTTCCTCCCCGGCCAAAATCCCCTCTCCTTTGAGCTGTAATTAGAGCCAGTGACTTAAGGATTCCTCTGAAAACACTGCAGCCCTCTACCCTGGGAGCTGAGCTATCAAAAGATGAGAGATGCAGTCCTGAGAGAAGCTCCCAGCAGGATCTTGCAGCAGCCCCAGTCCCAGCAGCATGATGGCAAGTAGCAAATGCATCACTGTGGGATATGGGGAACTAAGGCCCAAAAGGTGCCTTGAATACAAATTTCTGCACAAAACAATGCTGCTGCAAAGCTGTCAGCTTGTTGTGAAGTGTTTCATAGCACTGATTAGGGATGGAAATAGCACGAAGGCCATACTACGTGGGTAACTGGAAGAGATGTGATTTGCAGTCTACTCTTACATAAATCTATTATCACCCATCTCATGTTTCCATTACAGGCTTTGGAAGTATCAGAAGCATCAGAACAAGGCCGTGTACTGCTCCAGCTTGTCACCTCTTACCTAAGGATTACCTGAAGTAAGATTTTCTGCACATCTACAACAGGATAGAAATGAAGGGAGCTGACCCCACAGCATTATAAAAAGAGCAACACAAGAGACATGAGGAAGCAAAACTTGCAATAAGCAGAATCCATCAGAGGCTCTGTCTTTGCACTACCTCTCCTTGTTTGCAGTCTCCATTAGCAGTGCAGCTCTAAATGCTGTGACAATGGAAATGCACAGCAGCTCTGGCACTGATCCCATGCTCTGCTTTGCCACCAAATCCCAGCCCTCCCTGTGCCCTGCACATGCTTGTTCTCTCCCTCACTTGTCTTCTCCTGATCCAAAGGGTGGCAGTGACAGGGGATGTGGGGACAGTGGTGCCCTGTTTTCCCAGCTTCTTGACCACAGTGGTGGGACAGAGGAGCACGTTCAGCTCACAGCAGCACACCTTCTCTTACATTCAATGCTGGAGCAGTGTCCCTCAGTGCTGATGGCTAGGGTCATGGAGGGGGGTCACCCTCCAGGCTGATGACAAGCTCCTTTGGCTCATCAGGGGGAGAATTTTGGAAGGAGAGGAAGACAGCCAGCCTCAACTCTTTGTCTTCTACCCAGATCATTGTATCAGACTATTATGGTGCTGTCTGTTGCTGTGAGCTATTGGTTCATATTGCCCAATCCTGACTGCAGAGGGTAGAAGTGTGTAGTGGGAGATGTGCATCCTCAGTCAGCACACACAAATCTTGCTGCAAAGCTCCCCCCGCTGTGGCAAGGTCAAAGCCTTTTAGTGGACACAAAATCTGAGTTATTTTATGGTGAAAGAACTTGCTATGCACCCTTTCTTTCCTTGTATTCCCTAAACTCTGCCAGAATCAGAAGGGCTGACTAGGGACCAGCCTGGTGTGGGGAGAGGGTGATGCAACACCACGTGTGTGGACATGGGCCGACGTGCTTGAGATGCTTCCTGAAGTGATAATTCAAAAGGACGTTAATGCAATAAACTGCAGCTTGTTACAATGAACACAATGTCACAGTGGACGACATTCCTCATCATAGCTAAAAGTGCCTGGCTTGAAGGCTTTTCCTGTTGTTTTCCTTTCCTTGCAAATGCCTGCATCTCATTTTCCAGTGCTCTGTTCCCCTATGCTCACAAAAGTCTCTTGTGAAGGAGCGGGTGAAAGAACTTGCCTGGAAAATGGCCAGGAATGGAAAGGAAAACTTTCTCTTCTTGTCTGACTTTCAAGAGGGAAAAAAAGGTATTGGTACTCAGGAATGAAGAGTCATGCTGGTTTTGTTATATGCCTTGAAAGCATGGGCATATAGCAAAAGGAAATAAAAGGAAAACAGAAGAATTTTTAATAACCCTAAGAACATTTCTTGCCTCTGACACTCACCACTTGATAACCCACACACTTTCCTGGTTCTGGTAGCAAATTACTGTGTGAAAACTTTTCTTCCCCCACACAGTATTTTTGTTTAGCTGTAATATGGAACTATTTGACTCTTTATCTTCAAGCACTGAATCTCTATTCTGTCCTGAAAGAATGACCCTCAAGATGGGGGTGGATGAGAACATAACCTAGACCATCCTGGGGAGCTAGGATGGAGTCTCAGCAGGTCTCTGATGTGGTATAAATTTTGTGCTGAGTGCAAACTTAAAATCAGTCTCTCCTTTGAACTATGGACCTGAGCATTGTCCTGGAAAAAAAATATCTGCAGTCCTCTGCTCTGCCAGCTGAGCAATGGAGAGTGTACTGAAATAGCATCAAGAGTGGCTTATGTCAAGCAGACCAAGGCTAGGGAGAAACCTGACACTGGGACAGGGCTGTATCCCTGTGAAGTGATGAGCTGATGCCAGCTGGGAAGCCTAAGCTGGATCTGTGCTGTGAAACACAAGTCCCTCTCTACAGAACATCACTCTTCTTTCCTACTGACAGACCTGGGGCTGCAGCAGTGGGGTTTGGAGTGCTATGGCCTGTTAAGTCCAGAGAAGAACACAAATCTTTCACCCAGTCAAAATTCCTGTTGTTAAAACTATGCAGTACCCTTTTCCTTAAATTCTGGTTTGCTTAGGATGTCCCCCCTAGCACTGCCCCTGCTGTGCCACCTCTGTTCCTCCCCACTGCCACAGCACCAACTCCTGCACTCCAGCATCAAACATCCCAGTTATTCCACAAAATGCAGGTACCTGGGGAGGTTTCACCATTCCTACCTTTCTGCTAGTAGAGAAGACTGAGCCATGATTTACAAACAGGCTTTCGTGGGATGCTGTGATAGGAAAGTAGGAGGGAAAGGGTCAGGGGTGCATTTGAAAAGCAGAGGATTGTGCTAAAATAGAAAAGTACTTGCTTGCTTACTCTTCAGAAGGAAGTGGGATTTTCCCACTTTTCTAACTGGTGTGCTCTTCCCTTTTTCTAACTGCTTTTGTTTTACTTATATCCTTTCTTCCTTCATGTCTCATTTTCACTGCCGGGTATGTTTGGGGGTTAGCAAGCCTGTTCTTGTTATCTGTGAAATTTGTCCCTAGTCCTGGAAAGGACCTATTTTTAGGTAGACAGTAGTGCAGTGCTAGTATTTCCCACATGCAATACTTCCTCCAGTCCTTTGGATATACTTTTAAGCCTTGGCTGTGAAATATGGATCTTTTTCTAGTAATGTGTGGAGGGGATGAGGGTTTGGGAATCTCTTTGTAAAGTTGCATGTGGTTTGGGGAGACGCTGAACTGTTCATCTCATGTTTGTTTTCCTACATCTGGTCTTTTTAGGCTCACTGATTTTGAGACTTTAGACAATACTAATAACTGCAAGGAACATGATAAATGCCTCATGTTAATCACCTTGCAGGGTCACCTTGCCTGCCTGAAGGGTATGGCCTGAGCACCATTTCTTATCCTGATCTTGAGGACTCTGAGGAAACCAGGACATTCTTTTGGGTGGGCTTTGTTTCCCTGTGTCCCCAAAAGCTGGATGACAGGTTCATGCGGGCTTGCTGGCACTGCTGGGGGGCAGAAGGAAGCCAAAGGATCTCCCTTCTCCCAGGCAGACAGGTGGGGCAGTGACCTCATATCTTGGTGTCACAACGATGGCAGAACCACAGCATGCAGGAATTAGTCCTTCATGCAGTTTGTCCGCAGACTCTCACTGTTTCAGGGTCTTTTAATCCAGATCTCTGAGGTTTGTCTGCTATAATTTATGTTGGTACCACTGATTAATTTGGAACAGAAGTTATTATCTAATTCATATGCCTTTTTATCCCATGTTTCTCCTGGTTTGCTACAAACTGTGGAAAGTCCTTGAGCGTGGATAAACCCAGAGAAGGCTGCTTTTGAGCACAGTCAGCTCAGGGCAGTGTCCATTCTCTATTAAAAAGAAAAGGGCAGACATCCTCCCTCTGTCAGGTCTTTGTAGCTGGTTCCTGAAATCTCATGTCCCATACATCTGACGTGCTCCCAGTGACTCACCCTTGGAAATGCTTTTAGTTTTCCTCTTCTGCTGTGATTTCATATGTGCAAAAGAAACTTTCTAAAGATGTCATTATCTCCTGTGCTGGTCTTTGTTTTCCCGGAGATCCGAAGCCAATCCTCAGACTGTTTTTAGAAGGTCTCTAAATACTGACCGCATATGGCCTGTCATCACATATGAGGTACACAAAGACAAAGATATATATATATGTGTGTGTGTGTTGAGTGGAAAAAATGTCAGTCTCAAAAGCCTAATGTTTTTGAAAGCACTTGTCTCTGTTGCAAAGGCTCTCTTAGGCTGCATAAATTGAGTCACACACAAGGGTAGTCTCAGTATTTATCATGGAGTGTTATCAATCACAATAAAATCATGAAATGCAAAATATAATTTTCAGTTTGCACTTTTATAGGTAGGAGGGCTTCATCTTATCGCTGGCTTGTCGGCTCATTAAGTTGCTGCCAATGTAAGTGAAATCTGAGTCTCTGCAGCATGCTGGCCTGTACATGGGAATGCCGGTGCTTGCCACCTGCTCCCGAGGGACTGTTCAGGCAGGGTAAATGGGCACTGACAAAAGGTGAGATTGATGGAGAACCTCCCCCAGCCTCCCCGAAGCATGCTTTGCTAAAAATGCCAATCTTTTCAGCCAGAACAACAAGCAGGGGTAGCAGTTTGGGAAGAGGGGAAGGATGCATAATTTTGCCCTAAGTCTCACATTAGGGTGGGAAGAATTGGAGATGGCAACCTCATTTTTGTTAGGATGTTGTATTGCTCAGGCACCCACTAGCTCTGTCCTCTTCCAGCAGCTGGGCTGCTGTGGGAAGCCTGCAGGTGAGTCCCACCAGCCTCAGGAGTGGGGAGCTGCTGGAGGCAGTGGGGTGGGGGTGGATGTTGATCCCTGCCCAGAGAATGATGGGCAGCTCCAAACTGCTTCAGGCAGCTGCCAGTAGAGAGGTCTGCCCACTCCTGGGTGGGGTGGTGAGGTACTTGCTCACCCCCCAGGACAGGCAGAAGGTGGAGTGGCAGCAGGCCAAGGCACTGTCACCTCATGGACCAGGATGCTTCTCACCACCTACCATGTCCAGGACAGGATGCCTGGACAAGGAGTTTGCTCGTTGCAGAGTTCACTTGGTCTCTGCAGGCTCATTGGAGAAACAACTCATGTGGGAGCATGTTTTTGACAGCATCCTCTGGCCAAAATATTTTTCTCTTTGTTTTCCAGTCATGTGAGAGAGCCACAGGCCTGATTTTCTGAGTGACACACAAGAGCTTCACAACTCTAGTACAAGATAAGAGGTTGCAGAGGGGAATTCTGTGAATGCAAAACCCAGAGATGTC
Organism: Taeniopygia guttata; assembly: GCF_048771995.1. NCBI lineage: Eukaryota > Metazoa > Chordata > Aves > Passeriformes > Estrildidae > Taeniopygia > Taeniopygia guttata. The sequence goes on from NC_133026.1 coordinate 117,392,087, forward strand.
ATTATGGCTTTGAAACCTGAACCTGGACATCACTCAACCTCTCCTTCCTCCTCCAAATCCCTCTCCTAAGCCCACTGCTTTGCAGCCAGCTTTCCAGGTTCCAGGCCATCAGTCTACAGGCCACAAGCTGTTATTCAGCTGCAAAATAGTGGAGTTAGAAGTAATGTCTCTAAAAGCAAGACTATATTTAGGAATTAGTATTCTGGTTATATAAACAAAGCCAGGTAACACTCCCAGACAAGCAATAGTGAAAAAAAAAAGATTTCTTCTTGGTGATGGCTGGAAGACATCCAGATTTTCTGTCCAGGAGGAGTTTTAAAGCAAGACCTCTTGCCCATTTTTTGTCCCGTGAGAGATGGCTTGACTTGGTGACTCTTCAGAGGTGGACAGCTATGTGTGTCTTCCCATGGAGGAGTGGAAGGGGAGGAAGAGGAGGGGGACAGGGCTGCCAGGGAGAGACAGGAGGGTGCCAGGCACTTTCTCAGTGTGAGTTCTTTGAAGCTTATTCTAAGTAGTCCCTCCTGAAGACCAGCTGCAGGATCTTCCTATTTCTCCTCAGTGTCTTGGACTTGGCTCTTCTCTTCCTTCTTTTTGCAGAGTGGTCATACAATGTGTGGCATTCCTGGCACTTCTCATCCTGCCTTTGCAAGTGTGGTCAAGCCTCTGCATTTCTTTACTTAAAATTTATTGCTGTAGTTCACAATACCTTCTCAGAAAAGCCTGTACTAATTTTTCACATGTCTAGACTACATGTTCCTGCCAGAAGAAATATTTCAGCTCAGGTTGCAAAAGATGGATTTATCTTTGTTTTGTTGTCTCCTCCTTTTGCTTGCATTGTTTGTTACCTGTTCCATGTCAGCATGCTTCAGCACACAGAAAGGGGAAAACCAGCAGCACACTGTCCCTCCTTGTTGCCACCAGATGTCCTCTGCAGATGGATCAGATGTCCTGCTCAGCCACTTAACAGAAGGCTTCTAGGGGTTACCATGGGTATGTATAAAATCACCAGAATCACATCCCAGAAACAAGTTACACCCTGAGAGGTGCCTCAGTTCATTCTCCAGAGGGCTAGCATGGCTTTTTCTGCATGCCAGGAACACCCCCTTCCCTACATCAGCATATGCAGGTGTTTTTGTGTGCTGACATTTCTAGCCTTCAGCTTTTCCCTCCAGAATTTCTCTGTTTCTGCCTGTGCTGTAAGGTGGAAGTTCCTGCCCTGCCAGATGAGGATGGCTTTCCTCATCTAGTTCAGAACCCCTTATTGAAGCAGGTTTTGCTGTGCAAGGGGCAGCTGACTCCAAGTTAGGAGGGAAAGAATGAGGCGTTCAGATTCCTCCAGATGCAAAAGTCACCTCTGACCCAGCTATGAGGGGAGGGAAAGAAGAGAAATATCTTCTTACAGGGAAGGCTCCCTGCCAGCCCTTCCAAAAGCCCCAGCTGTCCTCAGCTCAGCTGCTGGAGCAGCTTCTACCACAGGACTTCAGGCTCTTGTCCACACCAGGCAGTAGAAGAAAAGGTGTGATTTCAAGTGAGTTTAGCTAAGCTATGACTAATTTCCCATGAATGCAAGATTTAGAAAAATCGATTTGTTTCAATGGGACTGCTGACAAATGTGTGTAACTTTACACAGGGGAATTTCCCTTGGTGGGCTGCAAATGAGTACAGTTCACTCAAACACTTAAGAAGAATGTGAGGCACTGAAAATAAAATAGCCAATAATGCATTTAATTTAATATGATTTATTACAATTGCATGCAGAAGATAGTATTCCTTTTCATGCAGAAATCCATTAAAACCTTCACTTTTATATTTTCCTGAAGTGCACAGTTTCCAGACTGGTGTTGCATGCAGACTGACAGCCTTGCTTTAAAATTGGGGGTCTGTCCCTGGATGCATGGGGCACTCACTCAGTTGCTCTAATGCATTTTTCAGATGCAAGCCCTATACAGTCATAAGGCAGAATAAACATTAACAGTTTCTACAATACACTGAACTGAGAAAGTATTCTAGTTATTGACTGAAAGAGAAGAAAATATTCTGATTACATGCACAGTATGGTGGCAAAGTGATTTTATACAGTAATGCAAGGACTTTGGCTTAAATTTGAAGATGAGATATTTATTGCTTGTACAGTTGTGTGATGAATTATTGGCAAGTAAAAGCACAGATGGCTTTCCCTTAAGATCAGGCATCACATGTCACAAATTATCTGGGAAATTGTCATTTTAAAAATAACTCTGGAACAAGTGCCAAGCTGAAAGGGATATCAGGGTCTAATAAACAGATATAAACACAGCAGTGTCCAAAACGAAAATATATTTGAATTAAATACTGGAGAGAGGACATACACAATTAGTACCTATTCTCTAGCAGCACAAATTAAAGCCTTTCACACTGTATTTCTTCTGGTGTTTTTCATGCATATTTAACCTGCCCATGGAGTTAATGTGCACAAATGGCTCAAAGTCACATTGGATTTTTATGTTATAGCTCCTTAGACCAAAATCTTACCAGAACAAACTTAAGCACAGTTGTAGACAGGCAATTTTGTTTGGTTGGTTTTCAGGGTGGTGAGATGTTTACACCCTGAAGTGTTCAAGCTCCCAGAGCAGCCATTGCTCCTATTGTCTTCTCCAGTAACCAGATGTACTTCACACCTTGGAAAGGTAGGATCCTGGTGCCTCCCAAAACACATGGGCAAAATGACATCCTGCCTCTCATGGCCACGGCTGCTCGCTGACAACAGAATGTCTATTAGGCTGCAGGATGTGGCTGCACAGGCTGGGGCAAGCCCTTTGGTCTCCATTGACCTGCAAAGATAAGGAAAGGGAGCGGATGGCCTTTGCTTATCACTCCCAGCTCCTCAAGAGGTGAAGGCTGCCATGTGTGAGTGAGGAGAGCCAGGGCCTCTCCGGCCTCCCCCTCCCCCGGCAGCCGTCACCTGTCCCAGCGTGTCCTGCTCTCACGCGCATATATGGGCACGGCAGGACGGCAGCTCTGACGCAGCGCTGCTAAAAACAGCCCCAGCTCTGCTCGGCCCCTCGCTCAAACAATGTCCTCCGGCCCGAGCAACACAGAGAGCCCCTGATTGCAGCACAGCCTCGGACTTATTTCACGGGAAATTAAGCTCAAAATCTCTCCACAAGGCCGTGGCCCTGAGCGTAAGCCCCAGGAAAAGCTAGGGATGAGCACCTCCCTGAGCTACAAGTCTTTCTCCAAAGAGCAGCAAACTATGGATAACCTGGAGAAACAGCTGATCTGCCCCATCTGTTTGGAGATGTTCACCAAGCCTGTGGTCATCCTGCCCTGCCAGCACAACCTCTGTCGGAAGTGCGCCAGTGACATCTTCCAGGTAGGTTTCTTCCCACAGAGACCTCTGTTTCCCAAGCACAACTGGCTGGAATGAATGGGAAAGGAGATTTTTTTACATGTTTTGGTAGATCAATTTTAACAGTTGGTGAGACAGGGCTGGGGGGAGTGATTTAAGGCCAAAGTTGATGTATCCGGGCGCCAGGGCTGAGCTCACAGCAGGTGAAAGTGCCACCTGTTGGCTGTGGTGACATGGCCGAGCGTGAGCTGAGGGACTGGCCTCTCGCCCAGCAGTCACCAGGTGCTTTCCCAGGGGTGACATGTCGGAATTACCCTCTCATTTGGCATAGTGACAAATGGTTTCCTACCATTTGGTGCTTTTGTAAGAGGCTTTCATGGTTTTTCATGACCGTACCTCCCTCTCCTTGTGCTGCTTGGCAAGAACAGGCCTCCAACCCCTACCTGCCGACCAGGGGAGGTACAACTGTGGCATCGGGAGGCCGCTTCCGCTGTCCCTCCTGCAGGCACGAGGTGGTCCTGGACCGACACGGTGTCTACGGGCTGCAGAGGAACCTGCTGGTGGAGAACATCATTGACATCTACAAGCAGGAGTCCACAAGGTAACAAGGGAATGAGTGTCCTTCCGAGGACACACATGAGGTTGATTTAGTAGTTTTGTCTCTTGGAAAAGCAGAAAGGGATTGTGCTGCCATGCCTGACTGTCTGCTGCACCATGAAGTCAGCTCTCACTGAGGGCAGAAAACTGTATCCAAACAGATGCTGAGCTTCCCTGCTTCCACTTGCAGCAGAGGATTGGGTCATGTTTATTCACATGAGCAACACTTACCTGTGCAAGCAAGGCCCTTGAGATCAGCACAGCTACTAACATGATTAAGGGAAAAGTATCTTGGTTAACATCATTTATTGCAAAAACAGTTCAGACAATTATTTGTTCATTCTCATGCCAAAGAAGGGAAATTATTTCAAATCCTGAGGTACAGACAGTGCAAACAGAAAGAATACTGAATTTCACAGAGAAGGTACCATGCATCCTAAGGCTAAATTAAAATTCTGTTAAAAATATCTCCAATCCTGTCAGTTTGGGATGTGAACTTATAAAATAAACTCTTATTTATGATTCCATAAAAGAGAAGGAAGAGTGGTAAACAATACATTTCAGAGCTGTGTGGCTGTGCACAAGAATCAAGACCTCGGGGCAGAGGAATAGGTCAATTCTTTAAAGTAAGATTACTCCTGAATGGAAATTTCTTGCATTTGATGTGTAATGGATCAAGAAACAGAAAAATGTGTTCTCATCTTTATTTCCTTGGGATGGGTAGATTCATGGTACCACTGTGGAGAACTTAGTAGGGGGGAAGGTGAAGAAGATAATCCTCTCCATCTACTTTGCTGTTATGAGATCCCACTTGGGATACTGCATCTAGCTCTGGAGGTCTTAGCAGAAGAAAGACAAGGACCTGCTGGAGTGAGTCCAGAGGTGGGGTACAAAGGTGCTCAGAGAGCTGGAACATTTCTCCTCTGAAGGAGTTGGAGTTGTTCAACCTAGAGAAAAGAAGGCTCTGGGGAGGCCTTAGAGCACCTTCCAGTACCTAAAGGGGGCCTACAAGAGAGCTAGGGAGGGACTTTTGACAAGGACATGAAGTGATAGGACAAGGCTTTGAACTGAAAGACAGTAAGTTTAGATTAGATATAGAAAGAAATTCTTCACTGTGGGGGTGGTGAGGTACTGGCACAGATTCCCCAGAGAGGTTGTGGATGCTCCATCCCTGGCAGCATTCAAGGCCAGGAGGGATGGGGCTTCACGCAGCCTGGGCTAGTGAAAGATGTCCCTGCCCAAGGTAGAGGTGTTGGAACTACATGATCTCTCAGGTCATTTCCGACCGCAACCATTCTATGATTCTGTGATTCTGTGATGGAGTTAACCTGGTCCCACGTCACCCAGCAAGGAGCTCTCACCCAGGGAAGCTGGTTTTTGTCACCAGCATGGATCTTTAGAGTTGGTTCTGTATGGCAAGGTGTTTTGTTCACCTGGAAGGTGGGAAGGTGTAATCCTGGCCACAGTCCCTAACAGTCTTCTGATCCCACCGCAACAAGGAGCAGGACTTCCCAGGGACAGAGAGATGGCATCACTGGAGCAGGTGGACACAACCAATATAACCCAGTCCCTGGGATGGCTGAGGACACTTCCTCCAGCAGAGAAGGACAGTCACCAGCAGAGAGAATGCTTTAGAGCCTGACAGTGGCTTTAGCTATTCTCAGCTTGAATCTCTCTGAGGACTGTGGCAGCTGGGCATAGGTTGGAGCTCCAAAGCACTGGAGGGCACGAAGTTGGCTTAAAATTGTCCTTTCTGCTGCCCTTTGCGCTCCATGCCAAGTAAAGGTCAGCTACCCCCGTGTGTGTCATTGATACTCAAATATTATTTTAGTCAGGAAAATCTCGGAGGAAATGAATCAACAAAGCTGCAAGGGTGGACTTTGCTTTTGGCCAAATAAGCTGGACATGTGTGGCCTCGTGTCTTCCTTGGTTTTGCTTTTTTTTCAGCTCACAGCAGTATTTAATGAAAAAAAAAAAAAAAAAAAAAAGGTCCTCTTTTCCTCTTTCCCCTATAATTTATGGGGAATTGGAACAAAATGCAGTTAAGTAGAAATGTAAGAGTAGATTTAGTAGATTCTTTTAAAATTCCATGAAAGTTAAACACGTGATGAATAAAACGGGGGGGGGGGGGGGGGGGGTAGAAGAACATAGATTTGCTTATATATTTGTCCAAGAGATTTTTTTATTTAATCTGTTAAGGTGCTTATTTAACCTTCATGTATTTCCATAGAATGGAAGTCATTGTCAGGGTTACATAGTAGCAGCGATGCATAGCAGCATTATCTAAACTATTCGGCCCCTTGTAGGCCTCAGCTGCCTATCTCCCTCTGCCTAACATTCCTTGGGCTCCCCTGAGAGTGTGAGCAGATCTTTCATGGCTTTCCCAGTGCTGTCCCACTGAAAGCAAAAAGTCAAGGGAAATCAAGTCTTCCCCAACTATTCCTTTTAATACCAGTCTCTTCCATGGTGACAACTGGGCAGAGATACATAGGAAGAAGAGTGAGATGTGATCTTTTCCTCCATGTTCTTCCCAAGACAACCTCACAAACTGGCAGTACATGTGATTTCCAGACAGCAACTTCTTCCCATTGAGTTCTCCTGTGGGTATAATTCACTATAACGGCCTGTGCCAGAATGAGGCCAGCTCCCATCTGCATTTCACATGAACTTAGAGTAAAGGGAGAGTAAAGGGAGCAAGGGAGCAAGATTTGACTAGCTTATTTCAAAAGGTTTGGCTGTTTTATTTTATTTTACTATGTTGTAAATGGACTTTCTATCTGAAATAAGGAATTGGGGATTTTTTTAATAAAAACTGGGGCAGGAGCTGGATTGAGGTTGGAAGAGTCCGCCTAAGCCCTCATGTGCAGCCCCTCCTATCACTAAGTATCACATCATATGGTCTTTTATCCCATTGCTCATCAAATTCCAGCTGATGGCAGCATAGCCTGTTGCCCAATTTAGAATGCGTTAGCAACACAACGGAAGAATTCTTCAAGCAGGAGGTGGCTTGTAAAAAGCTTTAAAAGACAGCAAAGGACTGAAAACAGTGGAAACTGAGTTGGCTAAATATTAAACCAGTCTTTGAAAATCTGTAGGCTGCTGATCACCTAAACTATCTGAGGAACATCAGGATCCCTGCTGTCACCAGGAAAGGGTAGCAACAGGAGGCTGTGACTATTTGTGAAATCTGGCAGGTTCTAATGATCTCAGCTGGCTATTCCAGATCAAAAGGTGCTTTGGGCTTTGTTACCCACTGAATACTGATCAGGGAGGGTTGAGCACTCTTTCTGCCTTGCACTTACCAGGGAGAGCCTGAGGAACAGGCTGTCCCTGAAGCCCCAAGCACAGGTGGAGCAGAGTGTGCAGCAGGGACCAGGCTGTGCTGAGAGCAACCTACATGGGCTCTGTGATGGTGCTGACATCCTGCAGGGCCCCATAGCCAGCACCACCAGAAGTGTCTGTCCCTGACACCTCCGAGGTCTTAGCCCAAACTCCCAAGGCAGGATATGTCTCTCCAAACCAGGCTGCAGGGGACTCTGGGGATCTCAGACAGGCTAGGCCAGGGAAATTTGCTCCCTGACCACAGGTCACCAAGAGAGGGGTCCCACAAGCTGTGCAGTGAAAGAGATGAGGAGTGGGATCATCTGGATCTTCTCCAACTCCCCACGAGAAAAAGCCCCAAGCTCACCTGCACCAATAGTTTTCTTGGGCTAGGCATCCATGACAGTAGTGTAACAGAGCTACAGAAATCCTTATGTCCACATGAACTTCTATAGCCTTCTCATTCTTCAAGCCCCATTTCTACCCTCAGTATTGGTGGGCTTTTCATTGCTTTTGAGAGAGTCCATCATTGTGGCCGATTTTCAAGACCACCTTCCTCCAAGGTCAAAATGGTCTATCCGCATATATAGAAACTCAAGCAATGGTGACAAAACACCTGTATTAATTAATAGGGAGCACCTCATTAAAAAAAAAAAAAAAAAAAAAAAAAACAACCAAAAAATAACCACATTAGAAAAGAAGCAAAAAGAAGATGGACAGGTGATTCAGCAAGATTTTGCTACACTATCCAAGCACATGCAGATGAAATTAGAAAAGCCATGGTCCACCTGGAGCTGATTATGATGAGGGACATGGAGGCTAATGAGAGCTTCTACAGCTGCATCAACAGCACAAGGAAGATTAGGGAAAGTGTGAGTTCACTACTAGGCAGAACAGGGCCTCATGTAATGCAGGATGTAGAAAAGGCCAATGTACTCACCTTCAGACTTTACCATTAAGTTGAGTTTTATGGAATCATAGTACCCTGAGACCAGTGGGAAATTCTAGAGTGAGGAAGACTCACCTTTGGTGGAGGGGGATGAGGATAGAGAATATTAAAAAAAAAAAAACTGGACATCCTGATGGGAGGCATCTATAAGTGGTGAGAGAGCTGACTTACATTATTGCAAGGTCACTCTCTATAATCTTTGAAAGGCTGTGGTGATTGGTACAGTTTCCTGTGGACTGGAAGAAGGCAAATGTTCCTCCAATCTTCAAGAAATGCAAGGAGGAGAATCAGGGGAACTACAGGCTAGTCGTGCACACTGGTCCCTAGAAAGTATTTCATACAAGCCCTCCTGGAAACCATTCCTAAATATATAAATTACATGAAGGTGATTAGAAATAGTCAGCATGGATTTATGGAGAGGAAATCAGCATGACCAATCTGAAAGACTTTTATAGTGAGATGACTAACTCAGTGCATGAGAGGAGAGCAGTAGATACTGTTTATCTAGACTTTAGACTATGTCAAATGCAGTTTCATATCTTTACTAATGACCTGACTGTGCCTCATAGAACCATGCAGATCCCTCTTCATCTCCTGACCAGGTGCAGACACCAGGTGATGTGATGCCACAGGAAGGGCTACAGCTGTCTTAGGATCCTCAGTAAAAAACACTATCATAATTGGATTCAGGACTTCAGTAGAGGCCTTTTTAGATTTGAAAAAATCCTACAGAAAACATGCTTTCTAACATCAGTTTTCCTAAAGTCTTACTATGCTCTTAATTAAAGTGTGCTTCATTATGTGTCCAGCAACAACTGCCTCACCAAACCACAGTCACAGAATGGTTGAAGGAACCTCTGGACGTCATCTGGTCCAACCACCCGCTGCTCAACCAGGACCACCTGGAGCCAGTTGCCCAGGACAATGTCCAGCTGACTTATGAGTATCTTCAGGGATGGTAACTTCACAACCATCCTGGGCAACCTGTGCCAGTGCTCAGTCACTCTCACAGTAAAAAAGTCTTTCCTGATCTTCAGAGGGTACCTCCCATGTTTCAGTTTGTGCCCATTGCCTCTGGTCCTGGCAATGAACAGTGCCTGACTCTATCCTTATTACACCCTCCATTCAGGTATTTAGATAACCAAAGGTGTTGATAAAATCAGGCCATTGTTAAGATTCCCCTTAACCTTCTTTGATCCAGGCTGAAAGTTCCAGCTTTCTCAGCCTTTCCTCACAAGAGAGCTGCTGTAGACCCTTAATTATCTTCAGGGCCCTTTTCTGGACTCCTTTCAGTATGTCAATGTCTTCATGTACTGGGCAGTCCAGAATAGGACCCAATCAATTCTTCAGGTGTGGTCCAAACACAATTGCAAAGGGAAAGAATAAGCCTCTGGCACTCAAACACAGGCTTAGCATCTCAAAGAGAAGAGCCCAAGAATGAGACCACAAAGTTAGCAGGACATTTCAGCAACCTGACATTTCTCTGGTCACTAGCACAGTTGTGGTGAATATTTTCTGTAACTAAAACTATGCAGTCATTTTTCTATCAGCTATTATTTAATCTCCTGTTCCAGAAGCAATCTCCATTTTAAACTTAGAGGTTGTGTTTCAGCCTTTGCTAGCCCAACACAGATCTAGAGGATCCCATCTGAAGTCAAGCAGTGGTGTGCTAAAAATCTCTCCTTTTGCACTGCCTGAGAAGGAGACAGTAAATCTGTTTATTTCTAGTCTTCTGACACTTCAGGGCCTCACTAGTTCAGGGAGTTCTGCCAGGTTGCTTCCAGCTCTTTGCGGCACCTTTGAGGGTTGGCTGCTTCTGGCTGAACTTGCTTGACACCGTCACCTTTTTGCACTATGTAATGTGTCTTTCATGCAAGTGGCACCGTTCCAGTGTCCAATAAAATTCTAGTAGTTTCTGGCTCTGATCTTGTAAATATTTGCAGGAAGAGCTGCTATCTCAGGCTTAATTAATCACTTTGAAATTCATTGTATTGCACTCACACATGGGCCCTCCCACTGGTGCACTATGACATGAATATATTAGGGGCTGTTTGCAGTAAGCTACAAACAATGTAAAGCATTTTTTAGGGAGGAGACACACCTCTTTCAACTAACATTGAAACGGCTCGATTTGACAAAGTGCCTTGTGTTAATGAATGCTGGAGGTCTGATCCATATAACACAGTCTTTCTTCAGAAGTGTTTGTCTTGTTTTATTCTGGTATATCATGTTATATGGCAGATTACAGATTTTCCTTATGAACCCTTTAAATACCAGGGCGCTCTTGAATTAAAAAAAAACCCACAAATGTGTGAGACATTTTGTTTCTTGCTAGATTTTTTTTTCTAATGCATCCAACTGATCTTATTCCATTGCCTTCAGAAGAGAAAATCTGTACTTTGTAATTAAAAAATAAATGCCGTATCCACTCTACCAAATGTTAGGGAAAAAACTCTATTGTAGCATAGTATAAAATAATAATTTTTTTTCCATACATTTTAATAGAATGGCTGGTTGCCTCCTTCCTATCGAGTTCCATAGAAATGCTTTTAAAAAGGTTCCCATGTAATTCCATTAAATTCCATAGTTTCTAATGATGGAAAAAATATTTATATTATGCCATTGTTCCACTTTCTACAGGTAAGTCATAGTTATCTTTCAAAACAGTAGCAGAAGGGAATAACGGTTTCTGCTGAAAATATTTAACATTGCCAGAGTAACAGTGGTGACTTTTGAAGGCTTCAGTCCCAGACACACTTTTTCCATCAGTTTACTGGTCCCCGTCTTCTGTACCACATCCTTACACACTCATGTGTTTGCCACAGATGTGCTCAGGGTGCTAAGCCTGATGTGTGGGCTCAGGAAAGCACCACCCTGCCCACACGCACCAGACCAGAGCTGTCACTTGCACTGGGAATGTTGGTTAAGTGGCTCATCTGAAGGAAGCTACAACTAAATTATCCTAAGATAGCAGGTTGTGCAGACTTATGTGCATACAGCCAAATGGTTTTGGTGAAGAGAAGATCAGACTTAGCTATAATGTGGCGACAGTTCCTGGCTTAGCACAGAAGAAGAGCACTTGTGTAGCCTACGCCCTTTCTGCTGGGTACAGATGAACTAACTACTGCTAAAACATTTCATGCTGTAAAGTTAGACATGTGCCAACTGGCTGAAATCAATTTGTGTGACCCTTTGTTTTGGTTGGTGGCCTAATGTAAAGGCTGTAAGGACCCAGTGCTCTTTGATATTGACAGTCCTGACCAGGGCCTCACAAAGCTCAGCATCAGAGATTTGGAGGCCCAAAGGTACATCAGTATCTTCAACTCTTGCATTGAGTCAGTCTCCCCCATAACAGCTTTGCTGCATTAAGTGCACAACAATTTGCATGATGAACCACAAAGAAATTACATATGTTTCATATTTCAGACAGATGTTAGATAACATGCTAATTAAAATACATGAGTAGTCTGAGTCCAGGCTTAGTGAGGTTATTTGAATTTTGAAATATGAGCAAGCGTTCCGTCACATTCCCAATCACATTCCTCATTCATATGGGAATTCCCATATGAAGTCATGTTGCTGTATTGTCATCACATCATATTGTGTCATTTGAGCTGTATTAAGCTGTACCATTGTCTCTTTAGTCATCCCATGTGGCAGGTTTAAGTCTACACTGCATATTCAGTCAGTCTTGGATGGTGCTATACAAATGTACCATATTTCTTGCTAACACTCTAAGTGGTGGTATCATGAGCACCATCTTTGTTTTAAACAAATGTTTTCTTTTGCAGACCTGAAAGGAAGTGTGATCAGCCAATGTGCGAAGAGCATGAAGATGAGAGAATTAATATTTATTGTTTGAACTGTGAAATGCCCACCTGCTCCTTGTGCAAAATCTTTGGTGCTCACAAAGACTGTCAGGTTGCTCCTCTCACAAATGTTTACCAGCAACAGAAGGTAAATATCCTTTTGTTTCTCAAAGTACTTGAAGAAATTGACACAACCATCAGCAAGAAAGTATTCCCATGACCTTCCAAGATTTTCCAAAAGGCTCTGGGGTTGCTTTTGCCACTCGTGTGTGTGACTGAAAGGCTCTTATAAATCTGTAGAAACTGTTTAGGAACACAGGAAAATATATTTATGAGAGATCACACAAAAAGATACTACAATTTGTCCCAATTTTGATGTGGAGCTGCAGATTTCTCTTTTGAGTTCCTAATCCCTTTTTTGCAGTTCTTTTAGATCAGACAAACAAGTGGTATTTCCAGCACTAAGAACTGGAAGGAGAACAGACCATTTCAAATCAAATAGTTATCTGTCAGACACTTTTACATTTAAGCATGTCATCTTTAGGAAAAGTTAAGTGAAAAACCTCCTCCTGCAAGTGAATGAAGGAATATTCAATAGTTGGCAGCACAGGATGTACCTAACATCTTCTGCCCTTGCTGTCACAAATAAAAGACTTGTTTATTTTTAATACAGTGTTAATTTAAAACCTGACTCACTGGGTTATCCTCCTGAGATAAACAGCTCATTTTTCTGGAGGGCCCCAGTGGGGCAAGCAATCAGAGAGGCCAAGTTTGCAATCCCAGCCTCCAACTTTGTCACACAGATGCATGTGTGCATGTAAACTACAAATGAGGAGTTACTTTAGGAAAGGAGTTAAAACCATCCTTTTCAATCAAAAAAAAAGATGGGAGAAGGAGAAGTTTTTTTGGACTGAATCCATGCCCCCAATCACTAATTTTGCATGGAGATTTGCAAGCTGTGTCTTCCTTTCCAGAGAGCCCATGGAAAGAGGCTGTCATGCCCAAGATGAGAGGCATAACCTGGAGGCTGCAAGATGCATTCTTCAAAGGAGCCTTTATAGAGCAGTGAAGGCCTCAAAGGATCCTGTACAGAGCTGTGGAGGCCATGAACACAGTTGTCTCTTTTATTACAGTGCGGTGCCAAGGGCCCCTTGCTCTCCCCAGCACCTTCCCCAAGTTCCCTAGGACTGGCTTCTTTGTCTCTCTTAGAGATACCTCACAACCTTCTCCATCCACACACTCAGTTTATTTTCTTCCTCCACTCATTTCCCTCATGCCAGTGGCTCAGCCTCTACCTCCTTCTCCTCCTTTTCTCCTGTCTCCTCTCACCACAACCCCAACCCCACTGCTTGCATGCCAGACACTCTGTAACACCTTGGTCCCTCCAGGTCCATAGGCCATGTCTTCTCTATTCCAAAGCCAAGAGCCACAGTCCTCAGGGAAATACCACAGTGCTGAGGCTAAACCCAGGCACTAAAAAAGCAACCCTTCACAAGTCTTTTCCCTCAACAAATGCAAAGGAAATATTTGGGGCCTGTTGAAACAGCACTTCAGACAAAAGCATCTAAAAGAACTTCCTAGAACAAAGTGCTTCCTGCTTTCCAATCCACAGTTTCTTTTCCATTAAAATTTCCAAAATGTCAATGCTTTCATAGTGTGTTGAGGGAGGAAAAAAATGTCAAAATTCAAGCAAGTATCTTGTGGACACACAAAGCTCCAATTTTTCTCAGTTCTTGTGCAAAGATAAAGTAATATCCTGGGTATGGCTTATCTGTCCCCTGTTCCCCACTGTTAGATGTGTCACCCTGAAGTGTGACAGCAGCTAACACTGTTTGCTCTCCTTTACTGTCTAGTCTGAGCTGAGTGATGGCATTGCAGTTCTGGTGGGGAGCAATGACAGAATGCAAGGGATTGTCACACAGCTGGAGGAGACCTGCAAGACAGTTGAGGTAGGTGCCACCTCTTTAAATGCAGTTATTTCAGTGTGACATTGCATCTCTTAAACTTCTGGTAATGAAATGACCATTCTTCAACAGACCTCACTTTACCCAAATGCATTCCCACATTGTTTCACTAAACCATTACTTGTGGCTTTGTACATTATCAAGATGTACTGCCTCAGCCAAAGGGTTCATCCTGCTCAGGACCTCTGACATTTGCTATATGGTGGGGAATAAAGACTAAGGATAATCCACATCAGCAAGTCTTGCTCAATATTCATAGTGGAATAGGATCTCACTGAAGTTAAAAGCAGATCCACCAAAATGCCATCAACTCCCAGATCATTTAACATCTAAGATCAGATTCTTAGATTTACATCTAAGACCTTTCAGTTAGTCTGAAGCCTGACAGATCCAGTGAACAGAGCCTTAGAGTTTCAGCTACAGGGTAGGCACAGCATGGTTCACAGGTATGTCAGTATTTGTTCTGTATTTGGTTGCTTTGCCTTCTGCACAGAAGTAGTGTTTTAATATGATGTCCTTTAAGGAGTCTTGTTTTGTTGCTCATGGGAGAGAAGAACTTGGGTTCTTACTGGACTTTCTGGTGAAGGCCTCACTCTGGAAGAGCTGGAATTAGTTTTGTGTTACTCAATAGCAGAAGTGGCTTTCACTTCCTCTGAGAGCTTTACATCAGCAAAGCAAAGATAAACATCAACTTTGACCAATCTGAGCATCACAGAACAGCAGGCTGAAAGGAGTTCATATAAATTGATTTTGTGATCAGAATTTGATGAAGCATCTAGTGAAGGAGTTGCATCCCCCTCAGCCCAATTAGAATTATATTGACCCTTCAGAGCTGGAACAGAAAGGAGAAATGGTAAGGAAAAATAAGTTGATCCAAGATGTACAGATTCTAGTTAGTAAGAATAAACAATTATACAATCTATGCACACAATTCCAAGCAAGAAGGAACAGAACATGTCTGAGTTTGTTCCAAAGAACACAAACCCACTGGCCCAAGTAAAAGAGAGAGCACATTAATGGTAGTCAGAACTTTATAGTTGGGAAGTCTTCACGCAGCAAGGAGGAAACTGGCTGCTATCAGGACTTTGCAGACAGAAACAAGCCTTTCAAGTAGGTTAACTGTAGAAATTTGAATTATACAAAAGCAAAAGCTTACACTCCTTTAAGTTGAACTAGCTTAACCAGAAACAAATCTTCAAACACCTCATCTGAAGTATGGAGAAAACATTGTGTTAAAAATACCTAAAAAATCACAATAGTTTCTGTAACTAGCTTCCTCAGAGTGATCCACTCAGTTTAAAATCTAGCCTTTAAAGTCAAAGCCCAAAGAAAATGCAGCCATTTTACCTTCTGATGTTTTATCAGGCTTTTCACCTTTAAAGTCAAAGACTGCAGAAAACAGATCTTAGAGTTTACCTTGGTATTTCCATGTTACATTTCAAGCAAATCACATTTCCTACTCTGCAAGAGCTTTGTCTGAATTGACATCAGTTTATCCTTGAAGACAAGAGACTACAGCTGGAACTCAGAAATATTTACACATGGAAATAACACAATCCAAGATTGTCTCTTCTTTCTGCTTAACACTTTGCAGAGAACAATAAAAATCTGCTTTAGCAGAAAATACATCATTTTACTTTTAGCTGGAATAAGTAATAGCCTACAATTCTACATTTAGCCACTGCTCCTGTCCAACCTTAAAAATCAGAAAAGCAAAAAAATACTCGTACAGCTTTTAACTATTGAAAAGTTGACCTAATTCACATATTATACTTAAAATTGAGAAAGGAATATAAAATGCTAAATACCGGAAAACTATAATCAATAATTAGGTTCTGTTTAGCTCTATAAATGAGTCTAATAACAAAGGAAAAATTATAGTGTTTTTTCAAAAGCTAAGAGCATAGGCCAGTCAAACAGGTCCTTTGGAACAGGCAGTGAGATTCATTGTCAGTAGCAAGGACTCCTTTCTTTTTGATGTAGCTGTGCTTTAAAAAACAAAAAGGCTGAGAACTTTTTAGAATGCAAAGTCATGTATTTGTTAACCTCTTTCATTACACAGAATCTGATTAGAGTAATTCCATCAGGCAGAGGCTTCATATGGGAACTTTTTATGCAGAAAGAGAATATTTCAGCATTTGCAGTTAGAAACCTGTTTTGCACTCTCACTCATGAGATTTACAACTCTGTAATATCTGCTGGCAGGAAATATTATCTATTAGTGCTTAAAGACAGGGAAGGGTCTCTCAGAGCACCCTGCTATCACTCGCTTGCTCTTCTTCCCCTAACACTTGTCCTGTGTCAAATGACAAAGATAGCACACACCTGTCTTGAAATTAAGGTTATTTTACAAGTGATCTGAACATCTCATGTGGAGAAGCTAGGATAGGAGTGAGAGGAGGTTATTTGAGGTCTGAACATAGAAGGACACTCAGAAAACATGATCCACTTGGTTTGAAAACTTCCTTAACCCCACCCTGTAATTGCATTAATCAGGAATTTCTGGGAAGTGTCAAGGACTCACAGAAGGGCAGGACCTGCACCCCCTGCAAGGAGTGCCTGTTTAGTCTAGCCCTCCTCACTGGGAAGCAGAGGTGGATACTTGGGTCAATGCATCAAGATGTGCATTCAATCCCCTCTCCACCCTCATGTAGACAGTGATTTTTAGCCAAAGGTGGATCTTTGAAAGGCTTTCTCCTTTGAATGATACAGAGCAGACTATCACCACTCATAGGAATGAGCTCTGGCTGGAAGTCAAGAAAAAAGGGGGATTCTCTCTGGCCAAGTGCTGTGAATAGTAAGTCTTATCACTACCAAAAGTTCTGTGGGACTGTTACTAATCCTGTGCTGCCAGAATCTCAGTGTTATGCCTCAAGGGAAAAAGGTGAGGAATCAATTCAGCCTCAGTTTCTAGCAGAGAGATTTAAATAATCACCACCATCCACAACCAGGTCTAACCACAATAAAGTCATATCAACACAGATAACTCAAGTGTTTCTATTTGGTACACCTCAGACTTTATATATAATCTGTCCCCCGTTTCCTCCCCATAAATCCTCCTTTACAAGTGCAGTCTGTTCTTTAGCGATGTCTTTTCAATGCAGCAGTCATCAAACCCATCCTCCTAACTCGGTAAAAGATGCTGCTGTCTGGTTGGAGGGACACTAGAAGTGTCTTAAGAAACTATGTGAAAATCAGTGCCTGAACATATGGTTGGAATCTCATTCCCCCTTCTTGTCTCTGTGCTTCTGTCACACACCATTTTCTTTGCAGAACCTCTACCTCATTCAGTGCACAGTAAATGGAATATAATGGACACTTCTTGTCCAAATAGAGTCTAAGAGGGCGTATATGAAAATCAAGCCCAGCCAGGATTGTTCCAGGTACTCTGGCAGAAAAAGAAAATTCTCCAGAGCTGTTTGAGATGCCCATTCCTTTTAAAACCATTCTGTTCACGCAAATGGACCCAGCTGCTAATACTGTGGGAGCTTTTACTTTTTCTCCAGACTTTGATGTATCACTACAGACATCATAAATACCTTTTTACTTTTTTTAGCAGACTCACAAGTTATACAATAACCTGTTTGGGGGCTTTCAGTGGCTTGAAACTCAGAGTTTGAGAAGAGTTTTTAAACTTTTGTTCCAACAGCTTGCACTTTGAAAATTATAAAAGTCTCTGGGGTCATTCAGAATCCTTTGCGCTGTTCAGAAAAAGGAATTTCTTTGATGAAAATGCTTCCAAGTAACTGTAAAAATAGAAACCCTTTTAACAGCATAACATGTTTAACATAAACCAAATGATTCACAGGAATGCTGCAGACGACAGAAAGAACAGTTGTGTGAAAAATTTGATTATCTCTATTCTGTACTGGAAGAAAGAAAAAATGAGATGACACAAATAATCACTAGAACCCAAGAGGAGAAACTGGAACACGTCCGCTCCCTGATGAAGAAGTATGCAGATCACTTGGAAGCTGTGTCAAAACTGGTTGAATCAGGAATTCAGTTCATGGAAGAACCAG
Source organism: Taeniopygia guttata (assembly GCF_048771995.1). Taxonomy (NCBI): domain Eukaryota; kingdom Metazoa; phylum Chordata; class Aves; order Passeriformes; family Estrildidae; genus Taeniopygia; species Taeniopygia guttata. Next base: position 117,410,077 of record NC_133026.1, read on the forward strand.
AAATGGCTGTGTTTTTGCAGGTATAAAATCTATAAATAGAGATAGAAAAAGAATAATGGGTTTACTGAAATATTATTTAAGCATTTCTCAATTATAGGCCCATTCAGAGTTTGTTTGTCTTCAAGTGAACATGTATACAAACTCATTTTTTAAACACCTGAATCAGCTCAGACAAATCACTGCTGTTCTTGAGAATAATATCCAAATCAAGAACATGAGTATTTGCTGTTTGCACCAAAATATACTATCCTGTGTATGAATTTCTAGTGCCCTTAGAAGAAACAGGAAACCAAACATTTTTCATGTAATCTTTATTTTCCTACCAATACCATGGTGGCACAATATGTTCATGTGTTCATGAACTTCAGGGAATTATAGGTTTCTCTTGTAAATTGACAAAATTATTAACTTTTCAATAATTTATGTGCTAAGCAACATTTTGGTACCTTTACCTATTTTTTTTAAATTTTTGTTTTCTTACTGTAAATTCAAGAGAGATGAGTAGGGAAACATTAGCAGACTATCCAATTAATCCATTGGTGTAGAATTTCTGTCATGCAATCTTATAATTCCTCTTTATTAAAGGCTGGAAGGGCATTTTCTACCAAACAAAACAAAACAAAACAAACATACAAAAAAAACCACAAACAAAACCAAAATAAAACAACCAACACTTAATCAAATAATTGCCTTTGAAGAGTACAATATCCTTCCGAGACAAATAGAATTTTATCTCTCCAAAAGGATGCCCTTGGAGATATATATGGATAGTCAAAGATGTAATTACTGTAACTAAAGAGGGTAACAGACCAAATGCTTTTCACCACCAACACAACCAAAAAAAAGAGAATAAATTTTTCCATTTGAGTTTTTTCTACCAACTGTGCATATTTCCCATTATATTCCCATTTTAATTAAAACATCTTTGAAGAACTAAAAGGTTTACTCAGCTTTATACTAATTACTGTTCAAATTTCTTCTCATTCCTAGATGTCATGGCTGTCACTTATGAAATCATTATTAGTACTTTTAAAAGCTGCCACTCTAAGACTTATTTCTCAATGCATAAATTCTCTGAAAAAATTGAATCATTTAAGAATAATTTCTTTTTTTGTTTCCACAGAATGCCAAAACATTGCTACAAAAGTGAGTATTTCAACTTGAGACCTGTTTTTTACAATCACTTACAATTTATAAATTTATCTTAAAATCCAATGCCAATAACCAATCTCTATTTTAGAATTACTGAAGCTTCTAAAGGATTTCAAATGGAAAAAATAGAGGATGGGTATGAAAATATGAACCAATTCACAGTGAACCTCAGTAGAGAAGAAAAAATAATACGAGAAATTGATTTTGACAGAGGTATGTAATTTATTTCACCAAAATTTCTTTCTTATATAGCAGCTGTGTGCGATTCACATGATGATACTGAGTAGGAAACCTCAAATCGGATATTTCTCTCTATGCCAAAATGTAACCAGAGCATTATGAATCAATTATAATCAAATCTAGGTTTATTTCTCTGGAGTGCTAGGATGGCCCTGCACATTTTTTGGGATAACTAGTGTGATTATACTCAAGAAAATACAGTGCTAGGGGCCTTCCTCTGGAAACAACCTGAGCCACCACTGCAGACCACAGGATTTGTCAGATGGCACAAAAAGAATGGTTTGACCAAGTTTGACAGTCTGGTTTAGGCACGTTGGTATCTCAAACTTCCAGTCATGCATTTGCAAAGCACTGACGCGGTAAAGAATTATGAGGACAGCTTCAATGGCATTAAAACAAGCATACCTTCCTTGGAAGAAGGACTTTTTTCATGACAGATTGTGCCAGATTGTAGCCTCTCCCCAAAACGTGCAGGGCTGTGCTGCACATCCCTCAAGAGGATAACTGCATTGACCAGAATTTCTGTCCTCCTTCCCATGGAAAGGGACAGCTTAAGATTTTAACCAGAATTTGTGTTCAGTATCTTCCTTGCCCCAGAGCTCCTGCTGGCAGCTCCATGGCTGGTGAGAGCAGGCTCCTCACCAACACCCTCTCTGCCAGGCAGAAGATTGTCAGTGACTTTGCCGTGCAATTGCAAATGGCTTTTTAATTACCTAAAGACTGAAGCTATCTTCACATGGTGCTCAACCTGTTCTTTTACACATGTCCTATCAGAGGAGGAGGAAGAAGAAGAGGAGGAGACAGAGGATGGTGAAGGCTTGGGTGAAGTCCACACAGAGTCATCAGGAGAGGAAGAAGAGGAGGAAGAGGTGGAAGAAGAAGGGTCAGAGGGAGCACCACAGCCACCTCAGCAGGACCCTGAAGCACAGAGTGCAGGGGGAGAGCCCCTGACTGAACCCACTCCAGCGCCAGTGCTGGCTGCTCCAGCTGGTCAGGTAAATGTCTCTGCTGCCCCACTGCCCTGCCAGCTTTGCTGAGTGCACCTGGCAGAGCCAGAAAATGCTGCCTTGTGTCCTGTGGGCATCATAACTCAGGAGCAGGGCTAAGGGAGTCAATGTACTGGAGGGCAAAATTATTTATTGCACTTGTACGCATATATGCAACTTTACTTCAACCTGTGCATGTGTCCTTGATAAGCAAAAAATTAGCTGCTAGATAAATTAAGATATATATGGGATACATAAGTTATAAATAAAAAAGACTCTATTTGGGAGTTAAGTGCATTACAATGAATGTTCTGTTTGCTGTGATTTAACTCAGACTAACTGTTATAAATGAGATGATTGTTAAAATATTTATACTAAGAGAATTTGTACTAAGAGAATTCCCTCTGGATTTAGGAAGCTTTCCACCACCAGTTTTTAGATTATACTTCTAATCTGTTTTCTGTGAATGGCACTTGCTGCTTTCTGCTCTGATCATCCTTAGGATATGTCTAGGTAGATGGAGGAATATCATACACCAAACAGGAGAGGAAGCTGCCCCTTGCAACCTAACAGTAAACAGGTTCAGGGTGTGAATATTTTAGGCCAGCACTTTTCTTACAGAATTTGGTTGGAATGAGACCATAATTGATGCATATTCTAAAAGATGTGCATTAAAAAATATACTTTGTGAGCTAATTTAGTTTGCCTTGCATACCATTATCTTAGCAAATTCTCCTCTTAGACAATTTACTCAGTGAAGTTGCTGAGGGGAAAAGGCTGCTGTGAATATATTTGAGGAGGCCTATGTAAAAACAAGAAAGCACACAAAGGATCTTTGATTGTAGCAAGCTCTAACATAAAACAAGTGAAAATAAATACTGTAGATTAATTCTTTCTTTGATCTAAAAGCATGTGTGAGTTTTCACCAGTAATGTGAAGGTGCTCTTAAATCAGGCTTTATTGATTTAATAAAAATTTGAAGATTTGCATTGACTTGACTAAACTTGTGTTCCCCAACTGATGCAGGGCTTTATGCAAACAAGAACTAGGCATAATTGCCCACCAACATGAATTGTCTAATTTCTAAGGCTAAAGTGAGAAAGGTTCAGCATGCTGCTCTAGAAATTGTAAAATGCCATTAGGAGATAGTCAGGCATGGAGTCAGACATGGTATGTGGGTATTGTGGTGTGGGGGATGCCTGTATTTGAGTTTTTACCTTCTGGAGTAAACAGGCAAAGCAGAAATGCAGTGGTGATAGCAGACTGTGCTTGCAGAAACCCCAAGATCTTGATGCAGGTAGAGAGGTGCAGTTCATCTGGCTGCTCCTCTTCCCGGCAGAGCAGCTGTGCTTGGCTTACAGCATTGATGCCAAGGCTCGTGGGCAAATGCTTCTCTCCAGTATTCCCTTTATTATGACTGTTTGTGTCAACAGACTCATTGGCAAAAGTGTTACTCTTAACCTAAATCCCAGCAAGCCATTTGAAGGTACCTACACCTGTCATTCATGGCTGGTATGGGCTCATAAGGCTCTTCTGCAGAATTTAAGTTTTTAGAATTGAATTGAGGGTTTATCTGAATTGAGAAACCCCTTGCTCACTCCTTTCTCAGCACCCCCTTACCACTAGTTCTAGCCTCCTTTTCTATTTTGGGTTCATTTATTTTCTTTCTCTTGTCTGTTATTCAAATGATAGTTGCTTTTGCTTTGCATTTTAATTGTAATTCTTTCAGATCATATTAATAGGACAAATCTATGCCTTGCAGTGATATCTAACAAACACAACATGCAGAACAATGTGACTACAGCAGGAAGGTAACGTGGTGCACTCTGCTTGTTCTTCTCTTTATCTGTCCTGATTAAGGATGTTGTTGTGACACCAAGTGGTTCTCAACAGACCCCCGAGTCTGACACTCAAGTGCCGGCCACAGCAGAAACCATCGATCCCTTGTTTTACCCTAGCTGGTATAAGTCCCAGTCACGTCAACCAAGCAGTCCAAGCTCAACCCCAGTGAGTGGGCTGGGGAAAGTAGGGACTCCTGTTTCTCTGGAAACAAGTGCAAAGAAGGCAGAAGCCCTGACAGCAGCAACAATCGAAGAGAGTGCACCAGGGAGTGGTAAGGAAAGTAATGCCACTACAGCGACATCCAAGGTCAGTGCTCCCAAAGTCACCCCAGAGGGCTGTGACATGCAGCAAAGTGGGAACAGCAATTGTTAAGGAAAATGGGACTTCATTTTCCTCTGCATGCTAACGAATAAGAGCAATTTCAAAAATATGAAAACAGCGCAAACTGGATTTATAGATGGTTTCAATGTGTGACAGGCTGACTATAACTTCGAAGCAGCATGCTGGTAGTTGCTTGTGCTTACCTGCCAGTGTACCTTGCTTGGGCCAGCTGTTATCCAAATTGCTCACACACAGGAGCTATTGCAGAGACTGGTGATGTCTCTGCACATCAGATATTTGCATGTGTTAGTGGCAGAGAAATCCTGTGCATGAGATTATTCTCATCACCTGCTGACAGTCTGTGTATGTGCTGTCCTACCATGACTGGTTGAGCAGCTATGGCTTGACTTCGCCTTCTGCAGCTCTGTGGCTGCACCTGGAGTGCTTCCCCCTGTGAACATAAAGCTATGCAAACACCCAGAGCCTTTCTGTGTGTTTGGATGCCTCTCAGTAAGGATCTCCTGGGTTCAGATCTGTGGCAGAGGGTTTATTCCAAGGGTTCTTGAGACTTTATTAAAAGAGAGCATGAAGATAATACATTTCACTTCAGTGTTAGACACTCAGCAGCACGATGGGATAACAGATACTGATGTGTTCAGTACAGGAGGATGTTTTCCTTAAAATGACTCTATTAGAGTTGGTATAACCTGAATTTGAATAATCCTCCTTCAGCACATGTATACAAACTCCACATGGCCGAAAAATACAAGGAACAAAGTTGAGGGAGCTGTGCAAGGATTTGCACACTACACCAGGTCCTGCTCCAGTGTCTGGTGACCAGCCCATGAGCAGCACTCTGTAAATCAAACCATTGTAATTTGCAGGTCCTAGCTGCATGTTTTAACAAAGCAATTACCTGTATGTGCATAATGAGAGGAGATTGTGTGTGAGAGAGAGAGAGAAAGAAAAAGTGGGTATTATGTCTTTCATGCTGTTTCCTTTAAGTCTGGAAATTACTATATAGCATACATAAGCAGCTATATAGTCCACAATTATATGACAATAGATAAACAATCCTGTGCCAGACAAAAAGTTAGGAGAAGGAATTAACAGAGATGTGATTAAAGGGGCACTTCTGCTAGAGGTTTCCGTCAGCGATACTTGAATTTGGTGGCTGACTTTGCTGACTTTCTTAACAAAAGCAACATTTGACCACTAAATTTCAGTGGCTATTTTTCAAGTCAGGGTTTTATTTGAGAATATTTGAATGTAATTAAAATGAAAAGTATTTTAAAATTATCAAATCAACAATGACATTGTCTTCTTAAGTATATTCAAAATGAGCTGGCAAAAGTAAATTCACAGTGAAACTTATTGGTACTGTTTCCTGTTACTAGTTACACTGATGACAAGGCAGTCTAACCTCACCATAAGCAGGTAAACTCTGTACTAGGTTAATTTCCTGGGAGCTTGCCGAAGTGTTGTCTGAGTCCCTCAGCCCCAGCAACAAGAAAAGGAACAAAACTTGTGTTTGATGTGGGCAGCTGTCTGAAAAACAACAGCAGCCTGCTACCCAGCTTTCTTCATTGGGTGCCAGAAGCAAAAAGAGGCACATAGAAAACATGTCAGTTGCTGTTGGCATGTGAGTTTGGGGGTGCTGCATCTCCATATTTTCCCAGATCACAGGTGACATTGGCATTTTGGAAGGAGGAGGATGTCAAGCAGAGTAGCTCATGGTTCTGGTGATGTGAGAGAAAGGAGCAGGGGAAACAGCTGAGGATGGGATTGCCAATGGGCTTGAGACACAGCAAGAGATAGGAAAGCACAAGAAGCAGAAATATGCAGAAGAATAGAAAGAGCTGAGTGACGAGTGAGGGTGATGCCGTGAGATGATGCTGTGATCAGATTTAAGGATCTGAGCTGAGCTGTATCTATGTCACAAAGGAAATGACTGCTGTCATGGGGCAGTGATCATTTTCAAGTATGTGAACTTCAACTTCATATTTTTCCTGCATGTGGTTTTACACAGCCCACTCTGAAATGCTCTATTCCCTTTTTTTTTTTTTTTTTTAATCCCAGTTGATGTTCTTCACACCACTGTATTTACTCCCTTCCTCTAATTAAAGTATATAATGGAAGAGTGCTGTGGAAACAGAGCTTTTTCACAGAACATAGTGATAATGACTAGTTCATGTGATGACAACACTGGTGAAGCACTCTTCTTATTTTCTCACAGGAGTTAGCATTCTGCATAACACTTTTGGCATTTCTTATCATACTACATCGTCTTTGGAATCTGATTCAATACATGATTTGTACTTTCATGGGTAGGAAATATTTCATTTTACCATTAACTAACAGTTCAAAGTGTATCTGGTGATGTTCCTGCATAGCTTTAAAGGATTTTCCCCTTTCTTTCTATCCAAAAACATCATGCTAGTTCACAACATGAGCTGCCTAAATAATTTCTTCCTCCTCACAAATGCCACCCTTCAGCTTACTCCTGCATGGTTAAACATTGCATCTCCCTCGTTCAAAATGAAAAGAGACATTTACTCTTGCAGATAAATGGGCTTGCATTTCAGTTGCTGTTCAGATGACCATGGAGAATCTGTTGGTTGACTAATGTGAAGAACACCAATCTTGTTCAGACCAGCAAGTAGGGGAGGAAGAGCTGGAGAGTAATAATTGGCATCAGAAGGGTTAAAGTCAAGAAAACAAATCCACTGAATAATCCTGCTGCCAGGATTACCACAGAAAGCAAATCACCTGTGCTCCCTTGGGTGGATGGCTTGAGCTTCACTCTCCAGAGGTTCCCATGGACATAGTGGAAAGGGTCCCCTCACACCCCAGCTCACACAGCACACCCCACATTCTGTTCAAAGCTATCTCTTGCACATTCCTAGTGAGCATGGAGTGCCAATCATTGCCCTGAAATGCAGCATTTGCAGGAATCCCAGTCAATCTAGACAAAGACTTTTTTTCCTTAGGTCACATTAAGAGCTGAAATATCCACAAGATCAAGGACTTAGGACTTCACTACCAAGTGAAGTTGTCCCAAATACAAACTCTGTAATCTAAACCTTAACTATTCTGTAACATATCTTCTAGAGTAATGCTCTTTTTGGTAGACAATATCCACGACTTAGTTCTTCCAGCTCCAAATTCATGCCCCTCTTATGTAAGACATGCATATGTGTTCAATTTTCACTGTGATATGACTGATCTACAGAGGACTCTGTATTACAACTGTATTAGGATTCTGTATTACAACTTTAATATTATTTACTGAAAACAAAAAACCTCTGACTGAAAACAACTGTAGTTTGCCTGTCATTTGCTCAAATGACAGGCAAATTCAATGTTGATCTAATCTTCAACACAAAGATGATTGGTTTTCCCTGCTCACTTTCTGCAGTGTAGTCTCAACAGTGTACATTATATGGAGCATCTATGAAAAATGACAAATTATTATTCAGCTTTTATGTGCAAAACTTCCAGCACTATGACTGAAGACTATCTCTCCATTAAAAATTTTAAAGGGAGAGGATAGAAGTTATCTTCTACACTTTAGCTGCATTAATTAGCAGAAAGATTCACTGTCTGGTAGTAATTTGAATTTGAAAAGCATTGGACAATGTGAATCTCAATTAGGTTCATGGATCATAGTTTAATCTTCATTTACTTGTGTTTGTTTTTGAAAACTTGTTGTGTTATTACTAAAGGACATAGAGGTTGTTTTTATTCCTGAGAAATCAGGTGTGTGAAAAGCACTATGCTTTCTTTCCCCTCTCTTTTTTTTTTTTTTTTTAATTCAGAATACCTTTTGAAATTAAAAATAGACAAATGCAGAAAGCTCTTATTTCTACAAATAGAGACCTCTTTCTGTGTGGTCTCCAGTGAACCTTTATGATTTGTTTAATAATTAAGTAGAAAGGAGGTGAAGGAAAAAGACATTTTGGTCTCAGATTCTATTTACATAAAAATGTTTTGATTCTCCATGCATAGTGAAGTGGCTGGTTAGACACTTTATGTGTCTTTGTTTTTCATATGAAAGATCAGGTCACTGCCCTTGCTCTTTTATGTGATAAGCCCTGAAAGTCAAATAACAAAATTACTTTGAATAACTATATAATTATTTATAATAATAATATAAATCTGCATGACTGTCATCATAAGAGCAGGATATCATTTATTTTCAGGCTCTTTTAATAGAATGCACCAACAGGGTTTACATTGTTTTTCGGCAGCAAAAAGAATTCAGTTCCCCTATTAATTCCCAACATTTACTTTATTTAATGGTCATTTCACTCCAAGAAATTGTAGTGCTGCATCTATAAATTTCCTCCAGAGTCTAGCAGCAGGGATAAGGCAACAGAAATTGCAGCAGGGATAAGGCAACAGAAATTGCAGCCCACAGGTGTGCAGATTGCTTGGTGTAAGAAGGGCCAAAAGAAGATTATTCACCGTGAGCAAAATAGATAACTGCATCAGACAGCTTCATCCTTCTTCAGGGAGTGCCTAAGTCAGCAGTGTGGTCACCACGGGCTGCTTCTGCCTCTGACGGAGAACGAGAGGCATCTCCAGTAAGAGCAAGTTCAGCAGCAGCTGCTGCTTCTCACTTGGCACCTCTCCCACCTGCCTGCTGAGTGTGAGGTGACATTGCTCCCAGCCCAGCTGCCTCCGTTCGGTGTCTAAAGCTGGGGAGGTCTGAGCCTCTGGAGATGACAACCAGCAGCAAATGATTACAATACGGGGAGCAGGAATAGCATCAATGAACTGCCTTGCCACCATGGGGAGAGGTATATTAGTGATGGGTGACACAGACATTAGCAAGCAGGCCTTTCCAGTGCATGGGAGAAACAGATCCTGGAGTCCCACAACTTTCCCTAGTCATATTTGTCGGCAACATCTCTCATGCAGTGAAACCATATATATTTATGAGCGTTCATGAAAGTCTTGGTTTGTCTGTGTCTGTGGTTACCCAGTTTATTTCACCTAAGATAAAGAACTGGACCCTGCATCCTGTTTCTCAAATTTCCCATAAGAAAAGGGTCTGTCTGTGGCTCCAAAGGACTTCAGCGTATACATTTAGTCTGAAATGAAATGCGAGTTAATCATCCACAAACAGTAGCCTGATCTAATTTCCCTTTGCAGACAGGAAGTATAGTGTTTTAATTCCATGAGGACATAAAATATAATCAGGACTGAACTGTTTGGGAGCAGAAATACTAATGGAATGGCCTATGCTAATTTTGTTTCATTAGTTTTAAAATTTTCTATTACTTGCTTGCAACCTTATGCCATCTGCCAGAATTACCATAAGGATGGTCTTCTCTGTATTCATGTACTGTAGTTCTCTTTGCCCTGCTGCTGAATACTTCAATTTCAGCTAGTGGTCCTTCTTTTTTTTCCCACAAGACAACTTTAAATCTCATCAGAGAGGTCAGTATTTAACTAACTTTCAGCTGATTGGTTGTCATGTCAATATGCAGACAACATAGACAAAGTAATATCATTGAAAACTAAAATAAGAGATTGTGCTGTGCTCTCTATTTTTCTGTCAGGGTAGAGAAGGCATGGTCCCACATTTTAGCACAGCGCTGCTCTGGAATGTTTGCACAAGCATGGCAGCAGAACACAAATAAGAAATGTTCTCTTCACCAAATCAGAAAATCAGTCTTGCCAATCTGCTCATGTAAGGAAGACAAGCACCCAGTTCAATCCAGCTGTTCCAAGAGGGATTTCTTGCTCAAGAGAAGGCAGCCTTGCAAGGCTGGATTTTGCAGGAATGGTGCTAAGAAAGGGTCTCCATTCCCTCTGGCCCACCCACAGTTTCCCCCAGAGCAGAACAAGAAGTTTATTAGCATCAGCCACAGGCATAGCCCGGGTAGCTCTCTTCCAAGACACCAGCTTCTGCTCCAAAGGCTCTCTGCTCCCTGTAACAAGTGTGTTTAGTGCTAATGAAAGATCCAGGAATGCAGACAGAAAAAAATCAACTTGATATTTGCAATCTAGGTTTTGATATAGCTGTATTTTATCTTTCCTTAGGTAGCTAATTGATGGGTTTATTCCTGTACCATTAAAAAAATCTGCAAGGTTTGACTGAATGAAAATGAGTCATGTGTCCCCCATGAAGCTGAGGTTTTTGTAGGAGACCCTTGAATCGTCTGGTATAGAAGCTCAAATCAAACTCTGTTTCAATCTTCTTCCTAAATATCTCTTAAATTTCACCCTGGGGTGGGGTGGGGGGGGGAAGCATTCTGCCTGTACCTGAACAAACACTAGATGCAAGAAACTCAGTTAACAGTGAAGAAATTCTGCCTTTGCTTCTCTGTAGTTTGACTCAGTGAGTTGGGACTCAGTGATAGCAGCTACATCTGTGGCCATTCAGGCTGATGTTCAATTGCGGCAAGTTTTGCCTGTAAATTTCCATTCTGTTTCTTGACTTTCTGCCTCAAGTGAATTTTTTCCCCCTCAGTTTGGCAATACATGCAGACGAAATCAGCAAAATCTTCATTGTTCCTCTTTTAACACCTCCCTCTCCCTTAATTTTGAGAATTATCTGGGTGATTCAGAGACAGCAGTGATGAGTCGTGAGGGCAATGCATTAAGACCAGTTTTCAGACAACAGTTTCTCGTAATTAATATGAGTGGCAAATAATTCATCTGAAGTTTTCCCTCAAATAGTCTGCTCTGCTGTTTGTCTGGTGAGTCATAGATACTATCTGATTTATGGATAGTTCATTTTTTTCAGTCTATTACTAGTAAGAGGATCTCCACAATGACAGTTTGGACAAAATTATTTTTCCTGTTGAAGTTAGTACAAAGCCAGGCTCACCTAGACATTGTCTTTCTGTGACTAGTTCATTTAAATACTGAATTCTTCCTCCATTCAACCTCCTCCAAGCATCACTCATTCTGCTCATTGTTAAGGAGTTTGGAAAGGAAAATAGAATATAAACAAAAAATATTTCTTAATCACAGATGAATTGTTGCTGGTTTACATCACACTGAGGTAGATGTATATCACAACTACACAAGTCATCTGCTTTTGGAATATTTGGTAAGTTATCTTACTGCCTTGAGACAGCCCAGGATTTCAGTGTAGCCATTCAGCACTGGTAGTCCTGTAAGCATTAGAGATGGATCAACATTTAAATGTCAGCCTATCTGACTGAAAATCCCAGTGATGGTAATTAGTTTACTGGGCCTGAGCCCCTATGTTTGGGTAGGGTGTCATTCCACTTGCAGGGTTTCCAGGCTTGTGAGCAGTCAAGGGGCTGGACTGCAGCACCCTGCAGTGCCCACCTACTGTGCATTTAAAGTGGAGATAAAGACCAGGGGGCTGCATGTGCAGCCAAAATTAAATGGAAAATGGGGACACAGACATATCAAACAGTGATTATTCAGTCTTGTATCTCTTTTCAGGTGGTACATATTCCTGGCATCTTTGCAATAATCCTCAGGTCATTAAGTAAGAGACCAGACTAATTAAACAACCCTGTTATGCCTGGCTGCCAGCCAAGAGGTGCTGTGATGTTCAAACCATGCTACAGATGTCAAACAGAGACATCGTGCCTTTGACTGAGCAGAGAATGAGGATCTGACAGTCCTGGAGGATAAGTGATCTGAATTTCTTACTGGTCTTTTCAATTTAGTGAGCACCCTATAAAATCTGCCTGAGTCTATCTCAGCCACTGAATGTGGTGATCAAAATACAGATCAGTCACTCAGAGCACTCAGAGCACTCCTGGCTCAGCACTTCTGTACACAGAAAGGGTTTTTGTTCATGATGAAACACTTGCTGTATGACTTAATCTATTACAAAATGCCTTACTAAGAAAATGTAGCTGTCATTTCCCCCATTAGTGCTGATGAGCCTCTTCAACATCTGGCAAAATATTTGTTTTTAAAATATGTTAATTTTTATATTTATGTACAAATTCTAAATTTAGTTTTATAAAAGAAATAAATTTCTTTAAAAAAAAATTGAGCTGGTGCCTGCCCAGATGCAGGTCAGTTCCAAGCTTGCCTCTGGTGACAGTGACTGTGATCTGTACCCTGTCAATACCTGGTCAAAAACTGTGACTGAATTCAAACCTCTAAGAGCAGAATTTATCTCAGATTCCTTGGACTTCACCTGGGAACAGTGTGAGATGGACAGAAGGAAACTTGATTTAAGATCTTGCTCCTCACTTAGCTGAGTGCTGTGCAAGCAGGCCAGCATTGCTAATGGGCAAGCAGAGATTACAAGGTGAGATTTGACATGACAGACATCCGTCTGGGCAATCACGGTGCTACTCACTGAGCAACTTTGGAGTTTTGGAGCAGAGTCATAGCTTGGATAACAGCTTCAGTCGATGTGGGTGCAGTAAGGAGCAGATTCAGCCAACTGGAGACATGGAAAAATGAGCACACAAAGAAAAAGTGGTAGCAGCAACAGCTGATGAGGGGAAAAGTGTTGTAACTGTAGCCGAGACTGTCTTCTCCTATTATGTGGTGGCTTTAAGGAATAGCAACAAGTTGCTTTAGCTGACAATCTGACTTTTTGTCCTGCACCTCACTGGTTTTGTCTTTCAGAGAGGCTGTGCAGTGCCCACAGCTCACATACACCACTCTCACCCCCTGCAGGCTTGTGAGAGCCCAGGTCAGTCAGTCACTCACAATGTGAGCAGCACGGGATGAGCCTCCAAGCCTGGGATGTGTATGTCTACACACCTCAAAGCTATGCTGGCTCTGTTATCTGATCCCACAAATGGAGCTCCAGGGTGAATCACAGCCTGAACTATCACTGTGTCATTCACTGGATTTCCAAAAGTGCCATTTGCAGAGGAAGAAAAAGCTTTGAAATACAAAAGTCCACACTAGTCAAAGGAAAGACTGCATGACAGAGACAGACAGGACATTAAGCCACTACTATTTTTGCTACTTCTTCCTGAAAGCTAATAGCAAAGTTTCTACAGCATGGATTATTTGATTACATGAAGAAGTTCTTGGAAGGGCCTTACTTCACATTTAATTTGTTAATCTGAATTCATATCTATTTGTGTGACAAAGCAGAGTAGAAGGAAGAGGGAAGAACTAGAATTCATGAGTAGCTTCCTGGCACTGGTGATCAGCGTGTACTACGTGACCAGCACTTACTCCTGCAGCCTCTCAATGGGATCCTTCCTTTGCTAGACAGTTCTCCAGCAGGACTGGAATTGAGCAGAAATGGTAAAAGACTGATTGATCAGGAGGTCCCAAAAAATCTTCATTCCAAGAGGAATGAAGAATGGTGTGGATAGATGCAGGACAGACTGTTCTGATCATGCAACCCTAATATTCATGTGTTTTTAAGACTCTTCTTGTCTCTGTCGAGGCAGGATGGGAATGAAGAGACTGACCAGAAGGCTGCTGAGAGTAAAACTCCGATTTATCAAAATACACTGCTCTTTTATACAGAGCTTCGTGAGGACCAACTCCATTGGTTCTGAAGTGAAAACAATCTAGGCATTGGTGTAGAGTGCTTGACGAACTATAAACAATGTGAATAACAAGAGAGATAGAGAATTATTTACATTCTTCTCCAGCTCTTTCCCAGGCTTCTGCCTGGCTAGAAACTCCCGTTTCTCTCTTTGACTGAATCTGAGTCCCACACTCCTCTTGGATTTCCTTCATTTTCCTGGCCAGTTGTAGGACTAAGTTTGTGCAAATATGTAGTTAATTACTCTCAACAAAAAGTTGGATCAATGAAGTGCAGCAATGGGTCAAATATTACAAAAGTATGTTATTTCTGCCTTTTCTTCTTTAAGTCATGAAAAAAATAGGTGACTTATATAGGGGAACTGTATGTCATTTGTCCCAAGTAATGCTGAGAAGAAAACTGCTCTCCCACACCATGCTCTAATGCAGTTTCCACCACAGGTTCAAGTGTCTGGACCTCCATGTCTCATGGGAGATGCATGGAACATATACTAAAATAAGCCATTTGGGCTGTTTTCCTCTGAAATATATTTTATCACTTTGAGATCATTATGTAAAGTTCTCTACATTAGACATTATCCATATAATGTTAATTGTAATATAATGATGATCTATTGAAGAAAGGAATTTCTTCCAAATGGACTTTTAAAATTCATTACTGACCACTATTAAGAGAGTGATATGTCTAATTCAGTGTCTGATGGAGCTTGTCTGTGCATATAATTTTGTCTTCTACCTTATGTATTTCTGTGGCAGGTAATTGTAGCAAATATTTTGGAGAATGCTCTGTTGATAAAAAAGACCCATGCAAAATAAGAAGCCTCTTAGCTTTAAAACAATATTGTTGTGATATACGTGACAGCTGCCAGGTGTTATGCTGAAGGAGCTAGACTGCATAAAAATATGAAAACAAAATGCTTGAACTAAAGTTTAAACTATTTAAAAATAACCTGTTGTGCTCCCTTTGTTTCCGCTGCCTGGAAGTATTGAGTGCCAGAAGAGTAACACTTGACATTTGAGGCAGACAAACATAGCCTACAGATTCTGTGATTGCTTTGTAACCAGCTAGCATTTTTTAATCATGCCTGTTCTTGTCAACACTAGGGGTTGTTTCTAAACAAGCCAGCTAAAAATGGGGATTAAATTTAATTTCTAGCTCATTTTCTGAGGCTACAGAAACCCTGGAAGCAAGAAACCTGTATTTTCACTTCTTCTCTCTCCAAGACCCACACTTTCTAACGAATTCCCACCCTTGCTCTCCTGCTGGATAAAGAGGAGGCAGCAAAGGCACTGGGTGGTACATGTGCCTCTAAGGGTGTGGATCTATTATTTCCTCTGGCAGCAAAGGTGATTCAGGAGTTTTTTTGCCAAATGACCCTGTCTCTTATTGCTTCCCATATGCCACCACTTATAGGGCATTTGTGCTGAGGCAGCTGTTTGTTGAGCTGTACTGAAATCATATCAGTTAAATGATCCAGGTTTAAAAATATCTTCCTTCACCTCAAAAAAAACAATAAAAAAAATGATGTTGTTCCAGTGACATTCCCATTCTTAACACATCCCGTCAATGAGCTGCAGCAATGCAAATGGGCAGTGAACCACAGAACCAAAGCAGGAAGAGCTGAATGGGGACCCAAGGGGCAGAACCTGCTTTGGGTAGCATTGTTGCTCCAGAAAGCATTCATATAGATTGTAACCAACCACCTCATCCATCTACATTAAAGTAGATTATGAAGCCATTCAGCCCTTCACCTTTCCTTCCCACTTCCTAAATTTAAGAGTTTGAGATCTTGTAAAATAATACTGCAGTCAAAGTTCTGAATTCCTGTCAAGGAGTGTTTTGATATCCTGAAATAGTTGGCTGGAGTCTTTCTTGTATAATTTCTTAAAAGCCAGATGTAGTCTAACGCAGTCACCCAGAGTGTCTGTGGAGTCAATAGAGTGAAAAAGGTACGTCCAGAGACCAATCCACTTCTTTGAAGATGGGACAAATCACCCTCTGGTTGTGCCTTTC
The DNA here is from genome assembly GCF_048771995.1 of Taeniopygia guttata. Taxonomy (NCBI): domain Eukaryota; kingdom Metazoa; phylum Chordata; class Aves; order Passeriformes; family Estrildidae; genus Taeniopygia; species Taeniopygia guttata. The sequence goes on from NC_133026.1 coordinate 117,426,100, forward strand.
TCTGATTACTACCATTAGTGGGGATGAACAGAGTTTGCTTCAGTGGGTATCTTGTTTCTGGATGACTAAAGTTTGTCAATACAGTTCCCAGCCTTTGTACCTAAAGGCTGCTGAGGCTAGTGTTGGTAAAGCAGAAATCAATGTGTAGACTTCATTTTATTTCAAATATATAAAATGCCTGCTCTACATATTTCCCCCCAGCATAAACAGGATAACTGCTGAGGCCTAATAAATGAAAATGTTATGGCAAACCATCCCACTGACCTCTTTCCTCCTCTCTACATCCTTTTACAAGAACCTTATACAGATTTAAGTAGAACCCTGCTTAAGGAAGCAAATACTGAAAGATGCTGAATATTTGCAACTTTGAAACTACTCATCAGGTTCAACTGTGAAATCCCTATACTGTTTGTCCAAGACTGTTTACTGGCATGCAAAGTCTAGCATGCCAGATGCTGAGGAGTGCTGAATGGCTGCTCAGTGGGAGTTGTGGTTGCTCAGTACCTCCATAGAATTGGCATGTAAATTCCAGCCTGAACTTTGCTTATGGGAAAAACAAAACCAACCATCAGTCATGCATGGTGTACTTCTCTCCCCACTTCATGAGCTGGCCTGGTGAAAATTCCTGGTGCTTATTGCAAGCACCATCTGATATCACTCAACACCACAAGGGAAAACATAAATCAAAGTGTACTCTCTCAGTATTGGCCTAATGTGATTAATGTAATGTCAGGTAAACATTTTAGTTATTCCTTATGACTTTTAGGGACCCAAATGGTTGGGACTTGTTATTCTAGGTAATGTGAAAAACAAGTCCTACCCATGAGATCTCCAAGGCAAAGATAAAACTTGACAAGTTGCCTAATAGCAATGGACAGATACAATGAAGTGTTTAATCTGGACTGTCTTAAAAGCATGTGGCAAGGACTGTGCCATGCTCAGCATTGAGCTTTCCTCTGGGAGCAGAGTAGGGTTGCAGTAACAGGAAGAGCAAAATAATTCAGCATGAGATTACAGGGACCTACAGAGCGGTCAAATGCCTTCATCCAAATGACCTGCTTCTGCATTCTATCTTTCACAATCACAGGCTGGTTCAAAACAAGCCTTTTTCTGTAAAATCAGCAGCTGAAATCTTTGTCTTGGACAAAGCACACTGAGTTGTGTGGGTTGCTGTTGGAAGGGAAGAATGGACTTAATAACATGGACAAAGTTGTTGCTGGCACCTTTTGATGGTTTCTTGTCTTTCACGAAGAGAGCATACCTCAGTCACTGTGTGATTCAGAGACAAACACTGAAGTGCCACAGGTGTGAAAACACAAGCCTAAAAGCCAAGTAATGGCCCTACTGTCAGTTTTGTGCTTGCTTCACTCCTGGCTGGGTGTGATGGAAAATGATTCGTTTTGGAACGGCACATTGAGGTATTGCAGACTAGCAGCCTGCTGAGCGCAGCAAGGTGCAGGGAGCAAATGCTCCATCCAGCCAAACCCAGTGGGAATGTGTTGGAGTTCCAACATTGTTTTGCTGACACAGGAAGATGTCATCGCAGCAAAATATGAAGGAGTTAACACATTATGAAATACAGTTTTGGCAGTGATGCAGACAAAGATTGTTTTGCTTGAAATACAGTACCAGCAGCACTGGTTAACAGGGTAATGCAGTCAGCTTGCCAGTTTAAATCATTGTGCTATCTTTCTTCTTATATATTGGGTCCAAATCCTGTGAAACCCTTAGCACAACTTTACACTGGTAGATAGATCTTTGCTTCAAAGTTATTCCTGATTTAATGTAAATTTTTGGATAGTGGATGATTAGAATAGCAAGTGAAAGTGCTGAAGGAAGCCATCCTTGCACAGCAAGAGAAATGGCAAGGTACCAGTGTGGATTAAAATTAAAAAAAAAAAAAAAAAAAAAAGCAGGAATTGTGTTTTAAACCTCTTGCCAGTCCTATTCCTTTAAAGGGTGAGAAGTGAGGACCATGCCTGCTCACACACACTGCTGAGGGCTTGGTGCACAAAACTGTACAACCAGTTTCAAAATTACTCTTAGTTAGTCCAGGCACTCTAACTGCCCTTCCAAAAACAAAGGCAAAATTTTCAGCATCGCAAAAGACTAATAAACCATCTGCATCTACCAAGATGAAGAGAGCACCAAATACCTTATAACTCAGCGAGTCTAGCCATGTACTTACTGTAATCAGGTTGAAAGATTTGCAGTCAGAACTTTCCAGGGCTGAGAGGCAGATCTTTTATAATCAGACCTCGATTAGTTACCTGCCTTTCAGCTGATGATCTGGCCCTGTGGGCCCAATTTTTTACCATACTTTTGCATGAGCCTGGGAGACAGCCCTCCTCACCAGCATTGCTGGAAATGGTCTTTTGCATTCAAGTAGACAGCTGTTTCTCCCATGTTTTCACCATGCTTGTGGTCTCCATAAAATACATTAAAAAGTTAGCAAGCACAAGCTATTGTCATCTGTGACATCCCTGTTTGGGTTTTGCAGTAAGTAGCAAAGAGTGTCTTGCTTTGAAAATATGAATCTAAGTCAAAGATTGGTCCACATTTCAAATAGCAAAGCAGTTTCTCAGATAATATTTCATTGAAATTAATAGGGCTGTTTCAATTTAGAGCAATCAAGGATATTGGTAAAAATGGCACTGTGAACTCTAATAAGACATAAATAAAGAAATGGGGTTCTGTTTCTTTTCATACCTTCATGCTGTCTTGTTTGTTGGTGACATTTAAATAGCTAGTAACTGGAATGAAGCCCAGTAACTAATTTATACTTACCACTAGTTCTTATTCTTGTTGGACACTTTAACAGTAAGTACTTACAAAAATGCTTAGTAAAATCATCCATCCCATGCTTCAGTTCCTCAAAAGCATCCCCGCTTCAATGTTTGTTGCTGGATGTATCTATTAGCAACACTCCTTAAATAACTTTCTGGTTTAGGACAATTCTGTAAATGACTAAGATATTGGAATTCAGAGGATATTACTTTGTCATTTGCCCTCCATTCAGTACTATGTTGACATCAAATAGTTCACCTGAGATCATGCTGAGGTTTCCAAAGTAAGCTAAAACCCTGCACAAAGAAGACTGGCAGTGTGGCTGGTTTAATTTTAGGAATGTACAATAACATATGTGTGCATCTAGGAATACAAAGGGAAAAAAATCCTGTATCTTGCACGTTAAATTGCCGTTTTAATGATGAAGACACAAGACTTTCCTTAGGTAGCAAATCACCCATTTTTATATATTTTATCTTAAATAGGATTTCTGATCCTATCACAAAGCAGTCTTCATCCTTTGCCAAAGGGATCAGGAACTAGTAAAATATTTCTGCCTATTACACTGGTCTGTTAAATAGTCGTCTAATTTTAGAAATTCCTTTCATTAGCAGCTACGGTATACATGTCCAGATTCCTTTTCCTACTGTAAGTGTAGGATACCTATGCAAAAAAAGAGAAGGATATAAACTGAAGTTTATATCTCTGTATTATTTAATTCCTGTTCCTGATCTGAGTTAAATTGAAGTGAAATAAATATTAGAAGACTTAAAAGAAAAAAAAAAAAAAAAAGAAAACACTTCCAAGGCAGATTTCATAACAGAAGAACAAGTATCATTTTGAGTGGCAATGCACTGGCAATAACATTTGGCTCTGGTTCACATCAATCTGGAGACCCAGCTACACCAGCCAAGCTGGCTCAGGATCACTTCTGAACAGGCATTTATCACCTTCAGTGCAATAATATTCCAGGGGTCCAAATCAGGACTAAGCCCTTTGCACAGATGCAACACGCTCAGCCAGCATAATCCTTCCTCAGACACTGGTCATGGCAAAAGTCCCTCTGACTTCTTTGATGTTAGAAGTCTTGTCTTAGCTTCTCAAATTTCCACGGTCCCTGCCTTTTCCCTTCTTTCCCACTTCCTTCTGTTTCTCTGCATGTCGTGAAATCTTATGGATTTTAATGTAATTCATATTTTCCTCTTCCATTTATCAACCTTTCCTTCCTTTGCAGACTGGTTCTGAGCCATACACTCAAGGACGAGTGGAGGAAGCTCCCGTGAGCAGTGAGAGGGGTGACGAGCCGGCTCGTCATATCTTCTCCTTCTCGTGGTTGAACTCACTGAATGAATGATGACTCGCTCTGGCTGGCTTCTGGTGTGCTTCTCTTCGGAAGGACTGTGAGCACAGGCAGCCTGGCTGCAGTCAGCAAAGCAACCGGCCTGGGAAGGGGCATCTGAACAGATTTCATTCCTGGGAACTCAGCTGACCTCCACACCATACCCTTGAATTGACAGGGAGAGGGAGGGGAGCATGGGGACAGATTATTGTATGTGTTGTAGTCAGAGTGTTTTCCAATAATTTCTTGCTTCCATGGGGGAAGAGGCATCACTACAGCTTTAGGCTGAGCACTGCTAGTGTTTTGTAACTCACTTGATGGCACGTCCCCATGTAGGTGTAAACACTTTACCGATGTTCTTAGCTAAAATGCTGGTATGATATTCTCTAGTAGCATCCTTTGCCAGAACAGCGTTTCTCTTCAGTGTTCTCCTGCGTCGCCTCTTGTCAGTGCTGGTGGCTTCAGTGACACTCTCATGTCCTTGGCAGCCCCAAGTCGGGGTTGTGTCTAACAGTACTGGTGCCTCCCAGGCTGTGGAGGCTGAACACGGGAGGGAAGAAGGAAGCTGCCATTTCTTCCCTTTCACTTGCTCTTCCTACTAAACCACAACAGACGACTCTTGCAGAAGCACATTATTTGTAAGGAAGATTCCCAGTGGCAGGACTGAGGAAGAGACACTTACCAAAAACACCGGCCAAGACCTCCACACAGCTCTGAGTATGTGGAGCAGTTGCTGAAGTGCTGCCCAGTCTTTCCAGCCGTTACCTCTGTCCGTGTCTTCTCTGCGGTCAGTATGTGTACAAAAGGGGACATGTTCTGACATTAAACCAGGGTGCAATAAGGTGGTCACAGGTATTCACTCAAGGTTTAATTTGAAGCTGTGCTGTAGAAAAGGCAGATGCTGTCTTTCCTATTCCGTGTGCATTGTAGATGTTGAGCCATCAAATGAAATCAAATTTGTGTCTTAAAAGAGGCTCTACAAGTTGTACTGAAGGCATCACTCTCTGGTTTTTGTCACTGGGAGTAGGGTGTCAACACTCAGCAGTGTTTGAGAGATTGGCAGGCTGCCGGGAGTGCTTGGTGCCATAGGGGACCAGGTGTCAAGCTCTGCACTAGGGTTATGTGTGGATCTTTCCCAAATCCCCGAGCCAGGCCCTCACTGTGCTGTTTTGGCAGGGGCCTGTGTGGGGCCATAGGGCTGTGCTGTGCCCCAGCAGGACTGGTGAGCTGGCAGTGCAGACTGGTTAGCACAGCAGGCTGTGTGGGGTCAGCCCCTGTCCTGGACACCCGTTGCTACCAGCCCTCGCTGGCATCTGTTTTCTCTGGAAAACTCCTGCGAGAGTTTTGCAGAATGCACAGGCAAGCTCCGTGCAAAGCTTTGGAACTCGCACGGCCCAGAACGAGCGCCGCCCAGCACCGCCACCGCATCGCCTCCGGCTGCTGGAGCAGCTTTTCCCTGGGATTTGGTTCGGGGTGAGGGATTTACTATTTTCTCCCAGTCGTCCTGGAGATTTCCCCCAGCTCCTCCCGGGAAGTTTCTCCACACCCACTGCAGCCTCCCTAGAAGTCCCTGGGAGGGACCCAGGGTGGGCACGGCCGACGGGACGGGAGAAGCCGAAGCAGGGAGGAACCTGCCCCTTTGTGGTGCGGGGAGGATGCGAAAATGCAAAAGAGATGCGGGAGCGCCTCACCGCTTTCCCATCGGTGCTCCCCGGCGGGAGGAGGCTGCCCGATCCCGGCCACAGCGGCAGGAGCCAGGGAGCTCCCTCGGGGGCTGCAGAGGTGGAATTCGCCAGCTCGGGGGGGCACCGATTTGGCCCTCGACGCCCCTTTCCCGGGAGCAGCCTGCGCCGAGGGCGGCGGCGGGGGCAGCCCCCGTCCGGGGCCGGCGGCGTCGGGGCGCGCCTGCGGGAGAGCCCGCGGATACAGGGCGGGGAGGAAAACATCCCCGGGGAGATCCAGGGCTCCCCGCGGCTCTGGGTGTCCACGGCCGCGGGTGTCCCCCCGCCCCGGTTAGCGCTGAGGGAGGCGGAGCAGCCCCCAGGCGTCTAGGCAAGAAAATCTATCAAGGCATCTTTACTTTGCAGCTTTTATTAAAAATATAAATATTAAACATTCTCTTACACAACCAAATCGACCGAGCGCTGAAAAGATGTTTTATTGTGAAAATGTTTACAGGAAAAAAAAGTGGATTGAAAGTAGCTTACAGAGATTCCCCCTCCCACTCCCTGCCCCCAACAGAAAAGTTTTCTGTCTTCTTGGCACCATTTCTTCCAATGCTCACACATCCCTACGTAGCGATGGCACTAGAATAACTGGGAAATGGAGAAATAAATAAAGGTAAGGGAGGTTACAAACGACACTCGTGTTTCTGCACTTGGTACACGGTTGTGCATGCTAGTCAAGGGACAGAGGCTGTTCGGAGTACGCCCTTCTAGGTTTAAAGCTATATAAAAATAAAGAGATGACATCAGAGCAGCACTATGGTACATCGGACGGTGTAATTATTCTTGTGCTAACTGCGGAATCTCTTTGGCAAGGCGGGGAGGGGCCGTTTCACTTCCCGATTATCTCCATCAGTTTCCTGTTGCTGTGAGCTTGCTGCGCTAACTGCTCGGCTCGGGCCATCTCCAAGACTTCTCGCAGGAGGTGGAAAGTCAGATCCAGAGAAATAGGGGGTTCCTCGGATCGCTTCTCCCTCTCCACCGCCTCACCCTCGGCTTCGCCGTCCTCTCGGTCCCCCGGCGAGCGCTCGGGCAGCTGCTGCAGCTGTTGAACCGCCGCCCGGAAAAAGTTGCTGGCGGAGGCTTCGGGCTGTAGGTGGCTGGTGCTGCTGGAGGAGGCGGAGAAAGAGCCAACGGGTCTCTTGTGAAGGTTGCCCAGGCGCAGGAAATACTCTTCTCCCATGCGGAGCAGGACGGGCAGAGTTTGCTGCTGCTGCTGCTGCTGCTGCTGTCGCTGCTGCTGCTGGAAGAAATCTGGCTGGTGCAGAGCCCCAGGGGCGGGTGCCGGGCTCTTGCTGAGAGCTCTGCACTCCTGGCAGGGCAGGAGGGCGACCAGCAGGATTCCCGTGGAGACCAGCAGCGGGATCTTCATGATCGGGGCCCAAACCTGCGGGGGCAGACGGGGGTCGGGGGTTGTGTTACAAAGCCGAGCCGCAGCGGCGGGAAGGGCAGCGGCCGGCCGGGGAGGGGGCGTCCCCACCGCCGCTGTCCCGGTGCTGAAACGCGCCGTTTCGCGTCGCTCCGCGCCCCTCCGTTCCCCGCACACCACCCCCGGCCGCGCTCGCCCCGGCCGGTCCACCCACGCCGTCGAGGCGGCCGCTCCCCGCAGAACAACCCCGCGGAACAGCCCCGCGCGGCGGCTGCGGGCTGCGCCGGCAGCGGCTCCGGGACCAGGCTGGGCTGAGCCCTTGCGGAGCGGTCACGCGTGTTCGCGACCCGTGCCTCTTCACCCACCCGGGGAGAGGGGGAACGTGGGGTGCCTGTGGCGGGGCGGCTCTCCCCACGAGCCGTGGGGTTTAAGCGCCCGTTCCCCGCCTCCCCGCTCCCTGTCCGGCCAGGACAGTTCCCCGTTTCCCGCGGGACGCGGTGCTCAGCCCCGCTCAGCGCAGGGCAGCGCATCCGCTGCGCGCCCGGGCGCGGCCGCGCACCTACCTGGGGCGGCGGAGGCGGCGGTAGGGCAGGGCGGGCGGCGGCGGGACTCGGCGGTGCCCGGCGTCCCTTCCTCTCGCTCTCCCCCGGAGCCGGCTCCTAGCGAACTTGGGATCAGATTTGGTACTAATCAGAGCCGGAGCGCGGGATTTTTATAGCTTAGACCCTCTCCTGGAATCACGCAGAACTTGCCTAATAAGCTGACGCTCTCCCTGACAGCCCGATTGCGTGCCCCGATCTACTGCTGAATAAATCATGGGGGCCCGTCGGAGCGGCGATGGGCCGAGTTTCGCTATCGCAACCCCAAATCTCACGTCCAATTATATCAACAGATATTTATCGCCTCTGCAGTGACGTCAGCCGGGCCGGGGGCCGGGGAGCAGGATGCCCCCCCCCACCCCATTGACAAAAATACTTGAATGAGATTTCCTAGCGGGCGCGTACTATGAGAGGTCACTCCGGGGAAACTTTCCACTCACGGGCCGGCCCGCGGGGAGGGACCCGACCCGAGCGGGGCCGGGGTTGCTATCCCGGGCAATCTCCTTCTCCATCCTCGGTCTTTCCCGGCCGCCCGGCCTCCGCCGCATCCGAGCCCGCCCTCGCGGGACGACTGTGGCGGGTCGGCGCAGGAGGCTCCGCGGGGCGCGTGTTTTGCGTGGGTCCGGTCTTTGCTCCGCTCCCGGGGTCGGCGCGGGCCGGGGCAGCGCTCGCCCCGCGAAGCGGACAGGGGCGCAGCCGAGCCCGCGGGGAAGAGGAAGGTGCCAATGCCGGGAGGGACCCGCGGCAGCGCTGGCACCGGAGCTGCCGGGGACCCCGCCGGCGGGAGAGGGGGCGAAAAGGCCCCGGGGGTGGCGGGGAAGGCCGAGACAGCCGTCCGGGCTGCCTGGGAGCATCTGCCGGGGCAGGGAGCGTCGCCCGGGGGGCGCTCGGCTCCTTCTGCCCCGCCACCGACGGCAGCGCCTCCTGCTCGTCCCGGCGCCGGCTCCGCGCTGCCGGCACCCGCTCCCGCCGTCCGGCCCGTGCCCCTCTCCATTGCTTTCCCACTGGTTGCGTGGAGGCAACAACTGCTCTTTTCCCCCCTTCTCGACTCCACTAGCTGATCTTCCCCACCTCTTCAACGCCATGGCCTTGTGCTTTCCCTGTTTGCCCTCCTCAGCTAAGGCCTTCCTCTCCAGCCTGTCCTAATCCCACGTGGAGTTTTTTCGAGGTGTTCTCCCATGACCAGTACATCTTCAGGCTCCAGACCGCAGTACATCAATGTCTCCACCTGGGTTTCTTGCCCTCTGATCTCTTCAAGAGGAAGTGCTGCCGAACTCCTAGAAATAACTTTTGCCCAACATCAATTCCACGTGTAATGTGTGGTCTTCCATTTTTGCATCCCATCATCTTTGTCAATGCCTCTCAGTCCTCTTTCTCCGCTGCCTCAGTTGAAACATCAATCATATCCTTCCCTTTAAATTGGAGAACTCTACAGAAAACCTATTGGTTTTATCTTGCCTAGACAATAAACTCCTGGGGTCACGCACTTGAGTGTTTCCCATCATAGTGAGGAGTTAGGACAGAATAGGTGGCCACATGCTATTGATCCAAAATGATAAATCTGAACTCCATTTCCTTAATAAAATAACAAAGTAAAAACCACTTAATGTATGAGGTTGGCCACAGACCAATTCTGAGCATCTCCTTAGGGATGCTCTGAACTTCAATTTTAGTTGTACCTAGCTCCAGCCTCAGATGCACATTTTGCAAAGTGCCAAAGAATCAGATCTTATGCGTCATGAAGAAACAAATGGAAAAACAAATAGTAGTACCAGAGATTTAGCACTTCATTACCACTTTTTGCTCAGGCATTCATGAACTGAAATGTGTATTACAGAACAGAATATATTGTGTAGCTAGTCACAGCATCAGTTATTTGTATGCTTTTAAAGCATGTCAGCATGGCTTTCAGTGAGAACAAGAGGTTCAAAGAAACAGGAGCTAAGTTCAATCAATTGAAGGAAAATGTTAGAGGTACTTATTAAACTCAAACCCTTTAGATGTGCTCTAGGTTGGGTTTTATCACAGTGTCTCCATTTTTAGGTTTAACATACTGTTTAAAAACACAAAAGCTCCTAAAATAATGGGATCATAAATGTAAAGAAAGAAGAATTTTTATCAAAATAATATTTTTTTTGTGTTAGGGGTGGATAAGACAGAGCTGCATTTCTCCAAAAGATTGATGCCAGTGAGAAATGGCACAGGTTATGTTATGTTTTTAATAATTTACAGTATTATTTAGGTGTCTTTAGGCAGACAATTTTGTCCCTTGAAAAAATCCAGGTATAGCAAATGCAACAGAGAAGGAGGCTGGGATCCTCAAGTTTCCACAAGAGCTGTACAAGCTGCCAGTTTCTTCTCCTCCATTTTTCCCTCACCCCTGGCTCTGAGCATGGTCTGCAGTGTCTCACAAAAGCTTGTTTCTAAGCCAACATGGTCCTATTACCCCACTTTCCTCATAGATCCTGAGTGATGTGAGAGGGCTTGCAGCAATGCAGGGAACACTGTGAGACAGTCGGATGTCTTGATAATGAGGAATATAAAATATCACAGATACATAAACAAAAAAAAGTACTTCCCTCAGCACTTCAAATGCAGAACTGACTGCCTAGGAGTATAAAAGTCCTTTCCCCACAGTCACTAGTTTCTGAGTGAAATGTCAGCTGTCGCTTCTGAAGGAGATTGCAATAGAAGAAATCTTGGCTTCTCAACAGAGGGGTGAAAAAGGAATACAAGGAGGATATGAGGTACATCTGGATTAGAGATTTTTGTTTAGTGTTATAGTTTGAGATTAGCATACCCTTCATAAAAAAAAGTGTTCATATTTGACTCATTCTGCAAACATCAGGAGCAAACAGAAATTTTAGTGAATCACAAAATAACTGTCTAGAAATAAAAAACACTATTGAGGCCCATTTCCTCTCTTCTGACTTGGGTTGAGTGCTCTTGCCCTTTAGCCTTGGTGATCTCAAACTCAGGCACCTACTGAAAAGCAATTACAGCTGCTCTGAGGTAGCTCAGGGAAAGCAAAAGCATGCTCAGAGCATGATGCACCCCCCGCAATAGAGCACCTTCAGGTTTCTGGAGACATTCACCTTGTTGCCTTGTCTATAAAGGGAGTGCAGACCTTTGCCTGGCCACTGAATTCTTAGACAGCAATGTGAGGTGAGAAGAATCCCCTCCTCACTGCCTGACTGTAGCAGAGAGATCACACAGTTCTAAGTATGGTAATACAGAGGGGATGATGTTAAACTGAGGGTATGGCTCTTACCCCAGGTATTTTTGAAGATGTCCAACTACAAACGTGGAAGGACGCACACCAGATGTAGATCAACTTTCTACCACAGGGCAATATTTCATTGCCACTTTGTCAGAAGGCAGCAAGGATTTTTTGCATTGGTGAGTTCAGCAAACATTTCCACATCTCACAGTACCCCTTCATGTGATCCCCATCATTCTTGATCCCTGTGGTCAGACACACGATCTTACAGTCTGACTATTTCAGGTGAACTCAGCTCATCTCACCCGTCTGAGATGCCAGTAATCATGCACTGACACGTGTACATCACACTTCCATTTCACCTTTTGGTAGTCTTGATACAAAGAAATTTGTATCTGATAGTTATAAATATTATGAATTCTAGGACAACTGAGAGAAAAAGAAAAATAAAATTCAGGGTATCTTACTCTGCCTGAAGGTGCTAAGTCACCTTAAGAACAAAATACATTTGCCTATTATTCTTCAGCAGACTGAATTTGCTAGAATAATCATAGATAACCTCAATTAAAGTGAGTTATAAAAATCAATCAAAATAAATCAATTATATACAAAAAAGTATGCTGTAGACCAGGATGAAAAATTAAACTGATAAGGATTTCAGCTATCTACCCTTGCTTCTGACCCCAGAAGTCTTCAAAATTCTCTCCTTCACTTTTAATTTCTCTTTCATTTTTCAATCACATTGCTCTGGGAAGGAAGTCACATGCTCCTGTCACAGAGATTTTCTGTGGTGCACCTCAATCTTACAGCAGAGCTCCACCTATAACTTGTATCAGATTTTCCTACAGTGCCATGAGACAGAGAGTAACACACCTTAAATTCCCAAACTTTCCAGTGGGAAAAACAGCGCTAGAGGGTTAAGAAATTTATCAAATATCTGGCCAGGAATTGTGTAAGAAGCAGGAGTGAATCTTGCATTATCTGAGACCAAGTTCATTAGCTCAACCAGAGGACTATTTTCATTCACGGCTTCATATTCTTACTCTTGATCCTTGATGTCTGCTCACAAGACATAATTTTATGGGTTTGAGGGTCCCAGCAGAAGGAAAAATTCCTTAGGAATATCCTCTTGGTTCCACCATGTCTGGGAGGAGCACAGCCGTCCCCAGCAGCTCACACACGGGTGGATTTGCAGGGACGGTCTGACCCCCAGTTGAGCAGGGGCAGTGTGCACTGCTCAGGAATCCCAAGCACGGACCTACTGCCCCAGCCAGAGCCTTCCCTTCACTCAAAGCCCTGCCTGTTCAGTTCCCACCAGTGAGGGTAACACGGGGAGGAGCTGCTCCCATACCCTCTTAGACACACCAAAAAGCACTTCTGGAGGCCTCACAGCATTGCTCTCTTCTTCTGAGCAGGGAAGGGACTTGCAGAAGCTGTGAGCCGCATGGAGGCGGGAAAGTGCTGTGCCTCTCCCCTCCTGACAGCCCTCATCCAGGGAGGCAACAGCTGACCTTTATATTTACCTCACAAGACTTGTCAGCTGCTATTCTTGCTCTCAAATAAGGGCTGGAGAAGGCTGCCCAGGCACATGTGTGAGCCCTCTATGCTGTTAATGATAATGCTGCAGGAACTAATCTCAGTTATTGGTAACAACAAGGAAATCCATCAAACAGGCATGTCCCAGGAGCACCAAGCAACTGGTATTCCTGGTTGTCTTGGTGCCTGGGTACATTTGGCCATGAAAGAAATTTTGCTGGTTAGCTGAGTACCCAATTTGTCTGTCTGTCCTTGGTGCAGAGTGAGGCAAGGACAAGGACAAGGATTTGTGTTTGCATCTGGCACGCATCTGGAACAAGCCACTGGGATATCCAGGTTCACTTCAGTTCAGAGTGGCAGAGTGGTACAGACACAATGGATAGCAGGGTATGGCTGCAGTGAGCAAAAGAGGGGATGCTGAGCCAGGGGAAGGAAGGCACTGGGCCAAGGGGAAGTAGAGGAAACCAGGGTGGAACTTCAGGGAAGGATAGGGAGGGAATTCTACAGTGCCTCTCCCCAGGAACAGCTCTGTCCCTGGAGGTTAGAGCCCAGAACTGACCCTTAACTTGGGGCAGGGAGGGGGGCACAGTGAGCCCACAATGCTGTAACCAGCATGGATGGCAGGCTTGCTCCAGGAAGTCTGTGAAGAACTGTCCACAAAAGGCCAGGAGCAGATGCGAGCCTGTCTGCCCAGCTAGGATCTCCCTATGGGAAAGTCCCCATGGCCAGCGATGGCTTCAGCCTTCAAACACACCACTGACACCGGGGACCCTGCCTTGATCTTAGCATGCACAGCACCAGGGCTGTCATCAGCCATCAGTGTCAGCAGCAAGGTTTGGTACAATTTGCTCTGACACTGTAGTCATCTCACGAGCTTGGGGGAGCCAGGCAGCCGGGGTAGTGGATCCAAGCACTACCAGAAAATTCAAGAGAAATATTTGAGCACAACTGAGGTGTTGTTGCATTTTCCAGCATCTAAGCAGGAGAGATTTGAGCGAACTTCTGGATGTTCTTTTCAATTGCCAACCCACTGTTCTCCCGTTGAAGAAAGTGGAATAAATGCTGGAGTTTGAATTTTCAGGAAGTGAAGCTCTCATTCAATTGCAAAACATCCACCATGTGTGCTTGTTGTGAGCCAGGATTTCCTCCATAATCATAGAATCACAGAATAGTTTCGTTTGGAAGGGACTTTTTAAAGGTCATCTAATCCAACCCCCTTGCAATAAGCAGGGACACATCCCACTCACTCAGAGCCCCATCTGAAGGTTTCAAGGGAGGGGGCATCCATCACCTCTCAGGGCAACCTGTTCCAGTTTTACCACCATCATCGTAAAAAAAATCTTCCTTGTATCTAAATTAAATCAACCCTCTTTTAATTTTAAATCATTAACCCTTGTCCTATTGCAACAGGCCCTGCTAAAGTTTTATCCCACCTTTCTCATCAGCCCCCATTAGGTACTGGAAAGTGCCCTAAGGTCTCCCCAGAGCCCTCTCTTCTCCAGGCTGAGCAACCCAAACTCCCTCAGCCTTTCCTCGTAAGGAGGCGTATTCCAGGTTTCTGATCATCTTAGTGGCTCTCCTCTGGACTCATTCCAACAGGTCCATGTCTTTCCTGTGCTGAGAACCCCAGAGCTGGATGCAGTAATGTAAAACACATTATATATTCATATGTAAGAATATATACAACATGGGAATGAGACTGAATAATGAAAACTGACTAGAGGGGAAAATGATCAGTGAAATTAAAGGACTTCTGTAATACCAAGGGCAACTTCTGCTCCTGGAATCTTGTTATGACTTCAACTGTTGCTTTAAAAAAGTCCAAACCAAAACAAACAAAAAAAAAATTAATTTTCAGGCTTAAAGACATCATTTAGCTATATAATCAGGGCTGAGAATCCCCAAATAAACACCAGAAGAACTGAGAATTAATCTTATTCTAAAATCTTATGATTCTGAAAATAGTCTCAATATCTGGGAGAAAAGGAGATGAGGGCAGAACAATTTGGAATACTTGGGAGTACAGCAACTGCATTCTCACTCCTTTCAAGTGAGGAAATATGGGAAGAAATACAAACACACTATCTATCTTGAATGGCTGGGCAACGAGCTATATATAGAACCTGCTCTGTCCTACTTACGTTATGACTAATGCTAAACAATTAGAAATTCAGATGTCTGAATATTTGAAGTAGCAAACAACTCTAATGCACCATTTGTTGTTCATTAAAAAATAGAAGAATCAAAGTCTCTCTAAGCTCTGACTAGGCTGCACTTAACAGGTGCATGTTGCTGGAAGTGGAGCCCCATGAGACTAATTGCAAGGGATAATGAACAAGATGAGGCGTTTCTTGGAAAAAAAGATTGTTGTCTTTGTAATGACCATACTCATGGCAGAGTATGCAAATTCTTTAGGGAAGGGACTTTCTTTTTTGTACCATGCCTGCCTGGTGTCTAGCACAGCAGTGCTCTAGTCTGTGACTAGGAATCCTAAGTGCTACTGCAATTCAAGCAGTACATTATAGTAAATAGTAGCATTAAATTAGTTGGGTACATGAAGTTGTTTTTCATCAGCATCTCTGGTATACAAGATCAACAAACATTTCTCTAAGCCAGAGGCCAATGGTGTTTTATTTGAAAACACTTCATTTTTAGGAGAAGATGATACTAATACAAAACTACAGTTTACTCTTAGGATTTTTGCAGGATTTTTTGTCTGGTCCTCCTAATTCAGGGCTGCAGAGTCTGGAGTAGATTTTGATACGGTCAAGATGAAAGACTGAGTGAATAAATCAAAGTACAGAATAAACCCACAAAACTTGCCAGCCAATAAGTGAAGAAATTATGAGTCTCCAAGGGAGAAAATACCCATATTTCTCAGTCATTCCCCATATCACTGTGGCTTGCTGCAATTGCAAAGCATACACTTAATGAGTTTATTCACTGGATTGTTTCCTTCATCTCTCTTCTACTTTTTCAACATTACAGATGTGACTGGGGCTATGGATGGCAGTGCTACACACACACTAACATATATTATCAGTATCATAGGAAAAATTTCGTCTGAAGGGAAATACTGCCTTTATTCTTAACTCCCGATACTGAAGAGCAAAGGCATGTAGAAATGAGTTATTGTAGTTGCCTCTTTACAACTAGGACTTTCCAAGAATCTTAGAAGCAGGTATATCTTTGGCCTGAGGATGTCATGAAGAACCCTTCTGTTCTATCCCCATGGATATGAAAATCTATGAAGATAGATTATAAATATCCCTAAGCACTAAGTTTTTGACTTCTTCTTCACCAGAATACAGTGGTGCCAGTGGCCTGATGTCAAGCTACTTGATAAGAAGCAGATCTCAAACTGTTTTGCAAATACTACCACTGAAGTTAATGAATAGCCATATACAACTGATTTTGTTTAGCACCGAAATGCCGTCTGTTCTGAGATAGTCCAACACTACCCAGAATCAAGGCCCACAGATTGGGCTAAAATTAGCACCAGGACACATTTGAATGCTGCATCCAAGCCAAGCTGCAGGATGGGGGTGTTACAGGCAAGCTAGCCCAGGTAATGGGCACAGAGATGCTTGGACTATCCAAGTTCATTTCACACTGCTCTGACAATGCAGTTACATCTCCTGTAAGAGCCTTGCTGAGGGCTGGTGGCTCCTCCTGTGTCTGTGCAAGAGCAGGTACATGGGTTTGGAGTAGCAGAGGCTCAGCACTATCACTGCGCGCTGCTGTACGTGCCCTGGTATCACCAGTAAAACTGAAACTTGGCTAAAACTACCTGGGTAAATGCCAAGAGCTCCTCAACACCCATCTCTGATATAACCTCGCTCATTGTAAAGGACAGAGAAAGGATGAAATCTTTGAGTTAGTTACTGAGAGTCACAGTTGCCTCTTCACAACAGTTGGCCTCAAGTCCGCAGCTCCTCCTAGAATGCTTTCAAATGGGAGAAGATAGCTGCTAGCAGAGGAGCCAAAGCTTTTTTTAAACTTAAAAAATAACATCACAACAGTAATCAGTAAATAAAGTCTAATTTTAGGCAATACTTGAGTTGACAGTGTCTTTTGAGTCAGCCACATATATGGGCATACAAAGGTTGGGAATGTCCCTATAAGACTTCTCCAGTTCCTTCAGTGAAAGCTGTGTGAAAAATAATTTTAGAGGAGCCAAATTTAAGGTGTTAACAGTGAGTGCCATTGACCTTTGAGTGTTTCTGTAAGACAGCAGCATGAATAATAATAATAATAAACTCCCTAAGGTTGCCTCTCTTCAGTTTTTTATGAGTATCTTGTCCCCAGGGAAGATTTAAAAAATTTGTGGCTGAACGAGACAGCTCAACTGCATCTCCAAGCCCAGGAAAAGGGCTCAGCAATGCCTCTGCCATGAGACCTGGATTCTGAGGGCCCTGGAGACACATCCAGTAAAAGGGTTGTCATAAAAGCACTTGGGGCTTAGTCAGGATTGCACTTAGGCTTGAGAGTGAGAAGGGTCTCTCTGCTGCTAGGGGAAGGAAAAGGATCCTTGGGTATAGTGTAGGGAGTATGTCTCAGGTCCTTGTTTGTCCTATCTGTATTAGTGATCCTGAATGGGAAAAGGCACTGGTTTTGACTCAGAGGGGATGAAATTTTGCATCCTGAAATCTAGGGCTTTGACACTGACTGTAATTAAACTTTTTTGGCCTCAAAGTGAAAAGCATACACTCTCCTCCTATTTGTCTTGGCAAAGCTTTTGGCAGAGCCGTGTGATGGAGGCTGGCTGACTGTTGCAGAATAGCAATGGGAAGGAGATGCCAGTAAGAATAAAATGGTGAACTGGAAAAAAAGGGCATCAGTAAATGAACTAGCAACAGGCGATTGAACTGCATAATCATGTCTTTATCATGTCAGCAGGAACACTGCAGTAGGCACGTATCTGTGACTCAAGATACCCTCCAATTTCACCACTACAGTGACTGTGCCTAAAAGGCAGGGTTTCTCTCTGGATCCTTTTGCTATTTCTATTAATGAATAAATCTCAAATTGAGGAAATAAACAAGAAGTAATATTGAGAATTTCACAACTGACCAACATTTCCAACAGAGCTCTATTTAGACCCAGGAAACACTCAAGGAGGTCCTCCTGGGAGCGAGGAAAGAAAGCATTTATCCACTCTGAGACAGTAGGAATTGTGCAACATGGGGTTTTTTTTGATATTGTATCTGAGTACTAATGTCTCCTGCTGCAGACGCATATCCTCCCTCCTTCAGCTGTTTAGTGACATGTGAGGACAAACTTCTAATAAAAAATGTGTCCTATATAAATGTAGGACATACATACATACATAAGGGGTAGGTATCCCAGTTTTGTGCTCTCATAACAGGTCTTCATTTCAAAAAATGAGTTACATGATAATCCCTCAATAAATCCATTAAAGTCAGCACCAAGCAGAGTCAAATCTGCTGATGGGAAACAAGGCATTATCTGACTCTTCTTTTGTAGAGAAGGAAGATGAAGTCCCAGTTTGGGATCAAGGCCAGATTTTAAATCTTGAATACCATCCTGAAGTGCAACCTTGTCTCTCTGCGTGACTCTGCTTGAGGTAACACTCAGAGCTTGAGGTGGAGCTGCCTCATGTTCCAAAGAACCAATGCCATAGCTTAAATATCTTTACACACTATCTGTCATTATGACTGGAGCAACAAGAAATAAGTTTCCCATCTGCATATACTTCCACCACAGCATACTAGAGGTCCTGTTCCATTTGACTTCAGTCCTCCAGATTTGGACATCAAATCTGCCAACTGCAGAGGAGTTGCAGACAACAGTCTGGTGAATTTCTTCATGCCCATTGACACCTGCTGATAACATTTCTCTGTTCAATAACAAAAACAAATTGTCTACTTATCCTTCAGCCTCCAGTTATGGCTAGGGTGTAGCTTGAGACAGACTAAGATGTTTTCAAGAATTTAAACTAAAGTAAATCTTCCAGTGACTTCTTCCTTCTGACAATAAATGCTGTGATATCATGACATGTATAATTCCTAGTAGTTTTGGAGAAATAAATAAATATTTTGACAGCACATTTCAAATGGGGCACATACATATTTTACACTCTAAATAACCAGGCCTTCTCCAATTTGCCAATTTACAGCATCAGTATCATGCCACTCACTACCAAGGACAGCAGTCTCAGATTGTATTTCCCAACTGGATTTTCCCTCAGTAGCTAGCCATACACTAGATGTGTCTTCAGTTGTACCATGCTTCTGAGTGCTGAAGAAGTAACAACTACTGCAGTGCTTACCATATCTCACAAATACAGCATGGGTCTGTCATTCACTTGCCAGCACCTTCCATCAAACATCTCTCTCTGCTTTCTACTCCATGTCCTAGGGCCTGATCATGCAGCCCTGTGCTCAGAGGCTCTGACAGCAAGCAGTCTGTGGCTTAGGGATTTGGAAATCCAGAGACAGGTTTTGTGTTTAATACAATAGAATTTTAATAGGATAGTATAGGATTTTATTTTTGAACCTGTCTGAGCAAAGATTGATTGAGAAGTGCTCTGTTTGTGACATCTGCATTAAAAATAAACAAGTCCCATAACAGATCCTAACACATACATGACTGTGATAGGAAAAAGAGAACTGCAGCTATACAACCCATCTGTAAAACTGGCAAGGTCCCTTTTCTCCCAGGAAAGATATCTTTGCATCTGACATTGCTGCCCTTACACCGAAAAAGGAAGGAATTGATTTTATAATTGACTGTAGAAGCCTGATTCTTCCACAACATAAACAATACAGACAATCATCCACAGCTCAGCTTTCCAGTGGAAATACCAGAAATTCCAACAGTACTTTGTAAGGTTACTTGTGCCTCTAGCTAAGGAAATAACATATATCCAAAAAGAGAAGAATGGAATCATTTTTATTTAAAAAAAAAAAAAAAGGGGCGGGGGGGCTAAGCTTTGTGATTTCCCATTATTCATTTATTTGGCTGGAATCTTCCCATACCTACGGGTGGGAGCCAAGAGGTGGTGCTAGAACTCAGCTGTCTTGTACCCAGAAAAGATCTATTCCATCTGGTTTTCAGGTAAAAGATGGCTGGATTTCTTGTGCTTTACTCTCTCTCAGCTCTCTGTGCTTTTGGAAAGACTACAACCTGTTTTGTAGTTTTAGGAGCTAGCTATTCTGGAAAGCAATTACTCTAATTCTTCCTGCTCATTTCTTAAAGTTCTTGAAAACTGTGCATCCAGAAGCACTCATTATCGTTATAATGAGAACACCTACCTCAAATGCAAATATTCATGAGTTAGTCTCATCTCATGGTCCTCAGCTGAGCACTAGAGCCACACACTACCAAATATGCATGAGTCAAATAATGCTTAAAGCTGACACCAGACCTTTCATCAGTGACCATGTCCTACTTCAGGGATGAAGTACCAGAAGCTCTTCCAGTGACAGTGAATTGCACTGCGTTTCTGGTTAAGGACCTTGAGTAAGACAGCAAGAACAATCCAGAGTGAGTTACAGCATCACTGACAGCAGCATCTGCCATAGCTGAGGCTTTGAGGCTTTTCTTGACCTGCTGGTGGATGGCTGAACTGAGAAATCAATCCTCTCAAAATTGTTCCCTCTATGCATCCCCCTCAAAAGAAACTTCCATGCTGTGGTGGAAATTTGGGCAATGATAGAAAGAGCAGGTCCATCTTGGCTGAGAGAAACCCAGAATGAGGTTTCAGTGGTAGGTTTGCAGCACTGACCTCTCCAAATCAAACAAAGAGACCACAAGAGCAGTGAATAGCCATTTCCATGATCAACTAACAGTACTTAGGACTTGTTACCTGCACCCCACTTTAGCGAGTGATTTTAAAAGGTCTCCAAAAGAATCCTTCTCTTACAGCTCACAGTGCATTTTCTATATTAAACTCCATTAAAATCTGGGCAATTGCACCTCCTTCATCAACTTTAATCTATGACAATAGACCACAAAAGACTGTTAATTCTGAATTAATAAGAGGTAACTAATAAAATGTAGCATCATGGCCAATGGTTAGAGAATTTCTTAAGGAGCTCCTAAACAATTAGCTGATAGAACACTTGAAGTGAAATCTTCATAAGCTGCTCATGAATAAGCCTGGTTTCATTTAGTCAGAAAAAGAGCATACTGAGATAAAAATTTCAAGTGCTAGGACATTACATAGTTTGTCATTGTTATAGTCTTATATCATGTATACAATATTGCATTGTTATGCACTAGACCCATTTTCTTTGGGACAAATGGCCACCTTCCATTTTGGGATAAATGTGAGCATCAATTGTAGTACTCTGGGGTATCGGACAATAAGCAATACTATTTTCTGTCTCCAAAATGTCCACCAAAAATGCCATATACCAGTATAACAAGCAGGGGAAGTTTATTGGATATTGGTTTTGGAAGGCTATCCTTCAGAAAGAGGCTGAGAAGAATAAAGCTGCTCAGAAAGAAAAGCAGAAAAGCTCATGCCATGATCAGAGCAAGCTCTGGGCACACAGCTCCAAGTACTGCAAATCTGACCTGGCGCCTGCCAGTATTGGATCAAAAGTGCTGCAGCCACCTGGTGCAAAGTGCTGCTGGATCAAAATTCTTCAAAAGCAAGTTAATTTTGTACCAGCAGGCTTTTTGCTGCTCTGGGTATCATCTGTTCCCCCAAAAGCTGGCACAGAAGATGGAGGCAGTATAAATACCAAGGCACGTGATGTGAGTAATTTGACAGAAATGGGAGCGTATATTCATGCTCCAGCTGGATCAGTGGGTGATCTGGTGGTGAGCAGTTCCACCAGCAATGAATGTGGCATCACCACCAAAAAAAAGAGAGGGGGCTTTCAGACTGAGAACTGCCTGAAAAAGGAGTCCAAAGTACGAACAATTACCCTTTGTTGCTTTATTTTTTCACCAAGGTTTTGACAAAGAAACACCGTTTTGTCAGCTTTTATCTTTCATTTGCTATGGACAATTGTCCAAATGAGGAACAATAGTACATTTAGACTATAACAGAATATTTTGCTTAAAATAGCCCATTTGGCAACATATACCCAAGTTTCATAATATAACAGCAATGGCCTAGTTCTTTAGTATTTTTAATTAACTGGGAAGACCAATGCATTTCAAATAAGACACAAAACAACAGATAAAGTGTTTTGAGCTCTCATGGTCCTGCCCTCTGCCAAAGAACACATGAATAAAACTAAGTCACAAGATTAGGAGATTATTTCTTTCCTTTTTCCCCCTAAGTTAATTCTGTTAATGAGCTATGTTTGAAAAGCCATATATATATATATATATATATGTATATATATATATTACAATAGAATGTCCTTCACAATACGAGGCTTGCCCATGGCTGAGTGGAGATAACTAGTGGAGGTGTTTATTCTATCAGAAATACCTGAGCTAGCATTTTCAGGTGAGTTCTTAACTAGCAGTCGATGCATGCTTGCTAATGCAGGATCACAAGAACCACCAGCTCCAGAAAGAGCACTTGGGGTGATCTAGGGAAACTTTTGTAGTTCCTGGGCTTTCTGGTCACCATTGTGTTTTTTGAAAAGTTTCATTTCCCACCTTTTTGTGGACAGCCACTTCCACTCTTGTGTAAGGAATAAGAGCAAGATTAAGGCTAAGACTTAGAAGACCCATGCTCATTTCCTCTCTGGTCCTGTTGTCCTCAGTGACTGTACTGTTTTAGTGCCTGACTTATTAAAACCTGAAATATTCCTTCTGAAGATGCTTACAGTGAAGAATAGAGGGTAAACAGATGTGCTTGTCCCAGAAACCCTCTGACCCTATGTGAGACACACGTGGCACTGTCCCTTCCTAGGTCATCTCAGCTGTTCCAGTCCCTCAGCGCTGTGATCTCTCCTCGCCTTCCACCAGGTTTTTCTGAGCTCACAGATGGATGTCTCAGTAGAATGCCTCTAATCAGGCACAATATTTTGCATGTAGTTAATCATTCATATGGGACTCTACTTTTCAAACAGTTCAGATTTTCCTAATTAATGTTTTGCAGCATGATCGTATTTACAGTAATTGGGACTGATATTTGAAGTACAGTAAAAGCTGTCATCTCATTCCCTCCTAAAGAGCCCAATTACCTTCATTTGTTAGCAAATTCATGCTAACATTTGGGTTTATTACACTTGACAACATAAAGCCAGCTCCTTCTCTTACACAGCTCAGCAGAGTAACATCAGCCAAGACATAAAAGATACTGCAGACCCAGTCTTGAAGGGTAGAGTTGAGAATGCTGTCCTGACTTAGATCCTGACAGCAAAATCAATCCAAAAGTGTATCCAGAAGAAGAATTTCCCTCGTGCCCATGCTAGCTGTCAGCCCATCACTACTGAGGAAGATGACAGCTTTTGTAATTAGACATTTCTCTGACGTTCACGTGCTGCAGGAGACAGCCCATGCCCAGGTTTCCTCAGCCCAGTTTTCACCTAATTCCTCCTGCCTGGTGTTTTCAATTAGCACCTCTGAAGGCCTACAGCCAGCCAAGAGGAAATAGTAGGCACAGAAACTGGGTCAAAAGTCAGGCGATGTGAACCAAAGCATTAGTCTTTTGGGTTGTCACATGTCTGCATTATGGTCCTAAAGGACAGCTGTGGAGTGGCACATGCAATTCATGTCACTGAAAGTCATAGCTGCTACTACATCCAAAAGTTAGTTTTGTGAAGAGGTATTAAAATGCATCTGTGAATTAATCTGTGCCACTTAGCCATAGACACCTCAGCAAGGTGTTCACAAGAGTGTTGTGTGGGTGCTTCAGAGAGAGTCAGCCATTCCTCAGATGGGAAAGGAGATGGAAGAGTGCCATGCTTGCTTCTCATTCTGGGAAGCCCTATTTCAGCTACTTATTATTACCTAATAACCTAATCAGCAGTAGCAGCAATATTTGGCACTTATAAACACATCATATTCAAGAAGCTACAGAAGCAGATTAGGTGGAAAATTAATCCCTAACTAATTAGCAAAGGAAACAAGGAATAACAATATTTTAGGATCAGAAAACAGAGTCACAGAAGCAAGGTCAGATCACTAGAGCACAGCCATTCGTTTGTTTTGATGTTCTGTAGGGAAACAGGTGTTTTTCAGCAGGGAAATAAGGTAAGCTATGATTTTAACAGATGTTACTGGGTCAAGGTCAGACCTAGGGAGATGTTTTGAGTTGCCTAATTAATAAACATTTTAAAACCAAGGAAAAAATCTGTAGATCATATTCACCCCAGCTACATCTGAAGTTTAAAAAGGGCTTGTTACAGTGTGTCAGTGAGTGTGAAAGACACCTCCCTCCCTGGGGTAAACAAGATGTGAATGAGAAACAGAAATCAGAAGGTCTCACCCTTCCCACCTACCTACTATGAAAACCAAATTTCTCTCTGCATGAAATTTCATCGCAAAGTTTTCCAACTGAAATCAGTTCCATGATTCAACAGTTCAATAAGCAGAAACCCCTCTCTCTCTCTTCTTGGTAATTTTCCCAAGAGTTTCCTCCAACTGTTTTAGCTCTTAATTTATATATCTCTTTCTCTTTTCTTCTCTCTTTTTTTTTTTTTTTCTACAAGCAACTTCTTCCCCAAGCACCTATCTACAATTGAATTCTACTCTAAATTCATGTCAAGATCAGCTTATGTATTCATTGCTGAATGAATTTCAAATATGTGCTCCTTGTGTTCTTTCCCTAACAGGATAGAGAGGCCTCTTGAGTTGCTTTAAATGTCTCATTACAAATGCTTCATTAGAAACTACGTCACAGATTGTGTCAATCTGGTCCACACTTTCATGCCAAAAAGTAAAGACTTTCAAGCTGTGCCTTTCTTACCATTAAGTTTCCAATCTGTTTTTAGAATCTCAATCAGTTCTTTAAGGAATGCAAATGTTACTTCTCCCTTTAGTGCTGAAACTAGCCATTGGGAAATGCACATGCATAATGCTTTCCTGTTCCTGCATGTATTGAAACAATAATCAATGCTGGAAGGGCAGGCTACTTCTATATATTTTCCAAAGGACACACAGACCTCTTACACGCATAGGGACAGATCACTTCCTTCGTATTGTCTGAAGAGAAATAATTCAGCTGGAATCAATATTTTGTGTGACAAGAGATTAATCAATATCAGTGTGAGAAGCTGAAGACCATTGGGGCTGAAGTTATGATAATGTAATATGAGTCAAGTTTCTTTGGGCCTGTTTCGCCCCTCAGCCAGACATGGCTTACACCACCATAAATGGACTTATCTCAAGGGACTACTCTGAGCTGCCACTTCTGCACAGAAACAACTTGGTTCCATTATTGATTCCTACATACTCAGCAGCCCTACCTGCTTTACAGCCACTGTGAACCTCAGTTTTGTCAGAAATGCTTACTCTGCTCTCTAATATCTGAATGGTAGAGACCTTCTCCTTCTGTGCTTTCTAAACCATGTGGTGAAAGACCGTTTTCCTTCTTTTCCTTGCTGCTGCTGCTAATTCAGCCTCAGAAACTGAGTTTAAAACTCCTATTTGGCATGAAAAGGTAAAAAACTTGTACAGAAAAGTGTTCTCAAGCAGATTATTAGCAATTAAAATAGAGGCAAGCAGTGGAAGTGTGAGATGGAAAACTCAGTACCTTGGATATTGGAAGCTCAATCCAAGTGAAATGGAAGGTAGAATATATGAAATATACCACAAAATATTCCTTGTTGACTGTGGTGGAGCAGAAGGTGGGTAGGTCACCTCTACTGCTGGCAGCTGTGCATCCACACAGCCTCACCTGTCTGATGGTCCCAGCTGAGAAACACCACACCATTGTCTTGCATCAAGGAAGGATCAGAGATTCTGCAGCCTCTCACATTAATCTTTCCTTACCATCACCGAGGTTTCCTAAGACCTAACCACAACATCAACACAGCCCATGAGTTTTCATCCTATCAAAACATTACCTGCAGACTCTGACTGTGTTTCATTCGATCTTTGTATTCACCCCTCTAGGCTGCTTTCATCTACCCACAGACACTTTTCGTCCTAGGACTGCATCCCCCGTGCTATTCTCCTCTGAACTCTGCATCTCTTTTGCAAGACAGTGGACACGAGACTGGACACAAGACTAAAGTGATGCCTTATCATGGGTAAGTAAAATACTCCCTGTCACACATCCCAGCATGTTACCTGCTTTTTTTAATCCAAAAAAATGTCACACAAGTTCCATAGAGATCTGTTGCAACTCCTAGGCTTCTTTCAGTAGATATATATCTACTGAAGACTCTCATTTTAGTTTTGTGTCTTTGTCTTCCTAAAAATAAAATTTTGCTTATTAGGCTGCAGCTTTTTAGCCTAGTGTGGGGCTTTTTTAAAAATTTTGTTAAGAGCACTCCAGTCCTTTGTCATTGATGCTGCCCCTCCCAGTTAGGAGTCATATGCAGGTTTAACTGGTATATTCTCTATTCCATCATCCAAACCACTAATGAAATACATAATATCAAGCCCAAGTTATAAGTCTTTGAATGCATCTCCTCACTTGGAAACGTAATCATAACATCTCTCTGAACAAGATTTTTAAAACCAGGTTTACACTATCTGCGTTGCATTTTCATTTAGAGCAACCTTCTTCAAACTTATTTAACAAGAACCAGTCAACCATTCTGAACAACAAAATAAAATAAAAATCCATGGACCATCTTGTGCAATGACACCACATGAGATTTAGGTGTGGTGAAAACTAGGTGAAAGCTTTTTTGTCCTCTTTCCTCATGTTGCCTTCCCAATGAACAAGGCGTGTGCACACATTTCTTTTTAACTGTTGTTAGCATCCATTTTGCAACTGACCTCTGGTAGGTTACAAAAGGCTAGAGATAAGTTCACAGACTACCAGAAAGAAAGTCGCACTAGACCAAATTCCTCCACAATGCTTAAGACAAACACCCCTGAGAGAGTATTAAAAGTCTGTTGGAGTCAAGTTTCATCTATTGTTTATTCATTAACTCTCTCTCTCTGTTCTGGAGAAAAGGGAGATTTCATACATTTTTTGTATGTACTTTGGCTAAGAGGTAGTACGATCACAGTACTTCAGCTAAGAGGTAGTATGATCCTGAAAACTGTAAGCTTTCTTAAGTTTTCATGATTTCAGGGATTGTTAGGAAATAAACCACAGTGGCTCAAAGAATGGTGTTATTTGCTATGGGCTAGAAATTGTAAGAAGGTAGTGTTCCCAAAGACAGGCACAATGCCCTGCATCACTCTCAAGGCCAATCTCATACACCATCCAAAGCTGAGGCGTGCCTCACATTACTGTGGCAATGACTGTCCATGCCCACCTCAATTCCAGAGATTTAGGTTATCACAGATGCTCAGTGCCTCAAGCCTTCAGCAGACACATTGCCTTCTCTGGCTGGAAGAGTTAACCCCAGTCTTGTGACACAGATTACATGTTATGTTATGCACCATTCTGTCACAGATGTTTTAACATTTCTGCGTGCCTGACATGAGTAGGAGGATCCTCAAGGGAAGCTGTAACCACAAATTCATTACATTTAATCTTCAAGGAGAGGCCATGCAATGTCTAATTAGATTTTCCTCATTTCTTCCTCACATTTGGCCAGTTGGAATGTTACGAAGTTTCATAAGATCTTAACTGAAGGGAAAGACTGTTTTCTCTTGGTGTTGTTTGCTTCCCAGATGACTAAATGTCAATTAAGTAGTGGAAGAAATTTAATTGAGTTGTGCTGAGTTCTCCAGTGACTAACAAATCTGCTCCTGAGGTCTGGAAGAAAACATTCTATCACCTGCAATGTGTGTCATCCTGAGGATGAGGCAGCAGAGTTGAAGGAGCACTGGAACGCATGCAACTGAATTTCTTCTTTTCCAGAAGAGGCCCAAGCAGTGTAGTCCACGTATGCAGTGTCTTAAAGAAAACAGGGTAGTAAAGGTCTCCAAATCAACATATCCATATCTCATCGCAGAGACAAGAGACTGCTGACATTCACAACACCAAAAGCTTGAGCACAGGTTTTTGAACATACTGATTTAGATGCTTTGTTGAGGGTATGGAGCCCCTGGGATGGGGTTTCCTTAGCGCATTCAGGAGCTGGCAGCACTGCACACACTACACGCACATCTGCTCACCTTGCTGAGAGCTGACACTGGAGGAAAACACAACTCCCAGTCAGAGCAGAGACACAATCTTTTTATCATTAAACCAGGAATCCATTGTCCTAGACTGACTAGCCAAGATCAAGGCTCTCCTATTCTCAAGTGCTTTCAAAACAGGACTTGGTGTATTTCTGGAAGGTCTTTCATTAGACATGTTGCTGAATTCAACTTAGAGGTGATGATGATCTGCATGTCCTGCACCTGCATGTGCTGACAAAGGGTTTCAGACTAGATGATCTAAAGATGTTTTCTGGCTTTAAATCTCCAAACCTATTTTCCTATCATCTTCATTAACCCAGCTTCATTCTCCATTTTCACACCCATCTTCATAATTTCTTTGCCCTTGATGGTACCAAGTCAGCTTCACCATAAATGT
Organism: Taeniopygia guttata; assembly: GCF_048771995.1. NCBI lineage: Eukaryota > Metazoa > Chordata > Aves > Passeriformes > Estrildidae > Taeniopygia > Taeniopygia guttata. The sequence goes on from NC_133026.1 coordinate 117,454,200, forward strand.
TTTCAACCAAATGCTCATAACTGTGCGCCCATTTAGAGTCTTTTTGAACTCACTGCCATGGTTAATTCAGAATTTGTTTGTGTTTAAGAAGTAATATATGGATGCACAGAATTTTTAAATGACTCATCTAATTCTTTGAGTAGGTGGATTGTATGCCTTCACTCAGTAAAAGTATACTTTAATCTCAGCCACCCAATTCTTTTAATCTTCAAAGGGAGAAGGACACAATCCAGCAGTGCCGTTGACTGCTGTTTGAATTTATGAAGAAGAGCTCTAGTCCTGCACCTATGTCGTAAAACAGACCTTCAATTACCCTAGAGCTTACCAACATGCCTGCACACTTATTCAGTTTTCCTCTGTCTCCAAAAGACTGGTATAGACTATGGAGCAATTCAAGCCAGTTTTGAATTCTGTAGGTCTCCATGTGCCTCTAGGGCTGCAGGAGTTGGTAAAGCCAATGGCTGTAATATTATTTCTTCACTCTCCTCTTTTCCCTGGCTCAGACTCTTGTCTTTCCAGCATTGACAGGTTTGAATCTGACTCCACATAATAGCACCCACTCAGAATAAGAGCTCAAGGTGCATGTACGTGTGTAGCTGCTCCTGTCTTGGGATCCCAAAGTTGGAAGCTGACATGCAGCAAATACTTATGGGCAGTCAAGAGACCTAGAAGAAATCAAATTCAAGGTTTCCTGCTTCCTGTGTATGGCCATCAGATAGTCAAAACGTGCTGGTAAGGAAAAATTCAATTCTGTCTCTTTTTTTAGAAAGGTAGAATATGGAGATGATTTTTTTTCTGTTCAGTCCCACCTGGTGCACAATGGTAGCCACTTCTCTGTACTACATAAACATTTCTACTACAATTGAATAAAATCCAGACTCAGAAAGGGGACATGCTAACTGTTGTGTTTAGGTTTCAGTTGAGCTTCCTTGTCCAGCTGACCCACCAGCTGTTTCATATGCCAACACACGCGCCTGATTAAAAAACCAAGGGTCTTCCATTAAATTTGCAGACAAAACAGAATAGATGCAGTAGTTCCCAGCCTATGTTCCAAATTTGGCTGAATATCAGGCTGTCTAAGCACATTTCTTAAAGCAAGAATGAAGGTGTTGTCTGCATCAGATTTGCTGGAGAGAGTCTTTAGTAACTGTCCTTAATCTGGGATAAATTACACAAAATCAGCAACCTCAGCTTCATTAAATAAATCATAAAGAGTAAGAAAGCAGTATTAAATCAGCTAAAGCAATGCAGTACAGGTAAATACAAGCCCTACATGCAGCTTTTGACGCATTTATAATTACTTAATTCCCTGAAATTAAAGAAAAATTAAGTGCCTGATTGACTTTATAATCCAGGAGCCACAAATTGCCCTTGTTAATAGAAGACCTGCTGGTTTGGATAATAGAGAGAATTGCTAATTTGCTTGCTATTCACTATGCTATAATTTATCCTCTGAACTGAATTGTTAAAAATAAACATTTTTTTTCCTTCCCAAATAGGAAAAAAATAGCGAATTTATTACCAAAAGTGTCTTGTGGGGAAAGTAAAATTTAGAACTTAGACTAGTTGCACAAAATGCTTCATAAATATTTTAAGCAGCTAGCTTCCCCTTTCTTTTAAATATAAATAGGAGTAGGGAACAAACAGAAACAAGGGTTTGGGATGGAGTGTTATTCATGAAGCCTGATGTTCTTCTGAAAAGGAGTGAAGGTATTCTGCTTGGGATTTCACCTTTCTTGACTCTGTAACCTGGCTTTATAAAACAACAAAGCCCATGGCATCCAGACTGGTCAGACGGGAACCTGTTGGTGACTCACTCTGTAGCCCAAGAACTCCCTGCCTCCTGGCCAGATGTGCCTGCACTGGTCCTTCCTCACCTATAAACTAGGGTACAGCTCTGGCTGCTGCTCCTTGGGCATGGGCCCAGGTGGTTTCCCACTGAGCCCGTGCTGTATGAACACATCTATTTTTTAAGACATAAATAATTCCAATGCAGCATGCAATGCTTGCCGTGCACTGCCCAGCAAGCAGAGGAGACCAGTCCCACTCTCATTCTCAGCCTCACCACCAGCTGTGCCACAGCCTGCCAGCCCCTGTGCCCCTGCAGAGCCTGGCTTTCCCTTTCTGCACCTTTTCTGGTTTAGCTTAAGCCAACCTGGATGCCATAAGAGTGAAATAGAATGAGAACACCATCTCCTCGTCTCAGTAGGCAGGAGACAGCTGGGAGCCCAGTAAAGCTACTCACCTCCCTTGGGAAACACGTGCCTGCCCGAGTTCAGCCTGGGACACACCAGAGGCAGGCTCAGGCTGAGGTGGCTGACAGGCAGACAGGTTCTCCCATGAGCTGGTCCTTCAAGTGGCTCTACTGAAGGGATATTTAGGGCTCTGGAATACGTTTCTATAACTCCTTTGCACCAAACTCTCTTTGAACTAATGTGCCAGAATAGAAGCAAACAACGTGCGTGGATTGTGTGCAATAAACCCAAAAAATTGGCCAGACCAGAGGTTTGGATAAAAGCCTGGATCTGGGATCTGGGCACACTTTGCAGTGTATATACAGTACATGTCAAGAGTGACATTTTAGAAGAGCTCAGGAGAAGAAGAAATGATGAGTTGCATCTCCCTGAACATAGCTCCAATGGCAGTACTAGAAAAGAGCAATCAGCCCTTTTTAACCACACTTGTTCTCACAGAAGAGTCAGGAAATTAAAGATTTTTTTTTTTTTTAGTCAACAAGATCAAATGAATTTTGATCCCACACTTCAAAAAACCTGGCAGTTTTACCAAACAACGAAGATTTTCAATAGGAAAGGACAATTAATTACTCCAAAGAGGCCGTTAAATGCTAATAAGCACAGAATTTAGAGATAATAATTTTCATCCAACAACTGTTCCCATTAAGAGTTGCTGTGTTAAGGAATATTTAGAAATCCTGAGTGAAATTTTTAAATATAAAGACAATAATGCTGTATTGTTGGATAGACTCACGATAAGGGCACAGTACATAATTTTGTTGTCACAGTGCAAGTAAAGAGGAAAAAATATTGCATCAATGCAACACAAACTGCAGTGGTTTATCTAGATGAGTAATTAGAAACAGTAATTTACCACATACAGAAATTAATCAATAGCATGTATGCAACAGGGCAGGCCTGGACTCAAGCAAAGACAAATGTTGTCCAGACTTTTGAGCAGATCTGGTCAAAGATTTATCAGAATGTGATATTGTAAAATGAATTACTTTCTTTTGGGAGAGACTTTGAGATTAAATATTAACCATAAACTCCCACTGAGATGATGAGAGCGACCACTTGCATAAAGCATATTATGGAGAACTATGTGTTTATGCTTAGGAAAATAAAAGCAAATTTTTAATTAATTCATGAAATGCATGTATATACATGTGCTCATCATTTCAGAGGGAGAATAATTTAAATATGGTTATTGTCAGTCTATTTTAACCCGAATCTCTTTCTTGTCACTGGTGCTACTCTGTAGAAAGTCAGCCTGCAAGCAGACACATTGCTCAAAGTGGTTGGGAAGCCACAGTAATAGCTATTTAATACTTGAACTGAGAATTGCACAGGGCTGGTGATCATCAGAGTCTAAACCTAAAAACATTTCTAAGTATCTTTAGTTGTAGATTCAGGATCTGTTTGTAGCTGTGGGACAATGTACTGCTGCTGATTTCACAGAAGCAGAGAATGGTCAAGGCTGGAAGGGACCTCTGGAAGGCATTTGGTCCAGCCCCCCTGCTCAGGGGGGCCACTTAGAGTCAGTTGCCCAGTAATGTGTCCAGGCAACTTTTGAACATCTTCAAAGAGAGAGATCCATAAGTGGTACCTTCCTTTTCATGTTATTATTGAAGCAAATCCTGGCACGACAGTACCAGGTTTCAGATCAAGTGAAATGAAAACCATAAACCTAACAGTCTCATAAGCTCACAAGTTTTTATGTTGTAGACTAAATCTACATAGGGCACTAAACAGAGATTCAATTTCACTCATTATTTCCTCAGGAAAAAAAAAAAATCCTGTTATACCATGCCTAAAACAGAAAATCATTACTTTGTTCAGGATTAAAGGTGCAATAGAAAAGCATAAGAATTAGTACTATTAACATCATGTGACAGCTTTGTCTAGCACTTTGCTGTTCGTCCTGAGATTTTAAGTGAATTTGAGAACAATTTTTGTCACATTTCAGGCATTACCCCTCATGTGCTCTGACACATCCCACTGGGCTGCACATGTGGCATCATGTTTTCCTTAAAGAAAGGAGTCTGATGTGACCTATGCAATTGCACACTGTGAGTCACAGCATAAGGCATTGAGCAGGAAATCTGAAAATTATGCTTCTACAAAATCTACTATTAGGAGTTAATTTTTTATCTTGGGAAATAAAAGGCTAAATAATAATAATAATAATAATAATAATAATAATAATAATAATAATAATAATAATAATAATAATATAAACAACAATCTTCTAAAAATGCCAAATTTTTCTTCATATGTTCTATAGGTCTAGATTGGTGGTTGCAATGGATGATTTTCTTTTGAAGACTTAAATTAACAGATTGTTAGATAGACAGCAATAGAAATTATCTTTTCAAGTTGTTTTTCTTCATGCAAGAAGAAATTCTCAGTATGTTTTTATTTCCTAGGCAAGATAAAGGTGAAATTGAGCAAACTGTTAAACATGTAATGAGCTAATGAATCCATCTCCTTATCCTGAAATTGCAAAGAGAGCAGCTCTCTGCCAGGTCTTTTAAGCCATATTGTAATCACTTTCATAATGATAGCTAGTCGAATTTCAAACTCACGTCATGTATTGAGTTGTTACCTTCATAGCAGTATTTTATCTCCTCTCTGAACTCTATTGGGTCACAGCAGAGCCTGAGCAGCATCAGGTACACAGCTGTTTTTTATAGTAGTTTGGTGTTGTGGAGAATCTCAGCACCTTTGAACCAAAACTAGCTGGATTTTGGTTCAGCTCGATATCTGCTGAACTCAGACACATATTGACCGTGCATCATACTCTTACAAATAACACTCTAAACTCTTCCAGCCTACCATGAAATATCTTTAGAGAGCTGCAGCCCTTCTCCAACAGAAAGCACTGCATGTCTGTGTATGTGGGGATGCTGGAGCCAGAGACACAAAGCTCCTTGCAGCCCATTCCTGTGGGTACAGCTCACCATTTTCCATGACTGTCCGGCTTACAGAGACTGGGAGGTCACAGAAATGGCTTCTCTATTGCTACCCACAGAGCTGCTTGTGTTAGTCAAGTCAATTAAAAAAACAAATTTAAACATCAGATTTTGATTTATTTTGCTCATTTTCACTGAGGTGGGAACACTTGCACAAGGTAGTTGGGTAAGCAGATCAGAGCCACATCCCCCAAGAGTGGATAGCACTGAAAATCTGGGGCAGTAAATACATCTTCTACTGGAAGAGTCACATCCAGGACGAATTTCCCACAGCCATTTTTACTGAGTATCATATTGCTATGCCTAAGCTCTTCTGGGAGTGGAAATGAGCTTTTTTAGCTCATTCAAAACTTTCTCAGGTCACTCCAGGTTACATAGCACCATGAAGAGCACACACCTCCACAGAAAAAACTCCTCCTCATCATCCAGGAAGGTCATGGCTGCATTAAGCCCTCTATAGCCTTTGCCTTCTCAGCAGTGCAAGATAGTTTGATGCAAGAAAAGTAAGCACCAATCTGTAATGCTCATACACTGTGATGGAGGATGACTGAGGGCTGAAGATGCCAGCTGAAAAACCTTGGAGTAAATCCAGGAGGTAGCAGATTGTGCATTGCCAGTCAGAGTCCAGTCCAATAAAAGTCTTTCAGGATGAGCCCACATTGAATAACCTTATCAACTTAAGTTATTAAAAGGTTATTTAAGTAAAATTAAATGCTGTGAATAGTCACACACTCCTCTGTGTTTCATCCTTCTGATTTTTGATGGCACAATGAAATATTGTCCTGCATATTTATTTCCCTGGATGCCTTCCTCCCCTGCCCTGGACAGTGATAAACAAGGAAAAGTGTCTCTCCTCCACAAAGCTCTCATCCTGCTCCACCTCCCTGATAACTCAGTGACAGTTAAAGATTATGCTTCAGGTAAAGACTCCCCTCTGATTCCCTGGGGAATCAGCACTGCTAATTCACTTTTTCCTTGCCACTGCCTGCAACATTCTTCTTGGATCAACCTGCTCCAGAAGGAACAATGGTCAAACGAACTGAATGTCAGCAGCAATTAAATTTTTTATGACCTCTAAGCAAATATCCTCACTTAGTAATTTTGGTTTATTTGTTTTTCTCAGGAAGCATCTGTAGTCAACTTCTGATTAAGTTTTTTTGATTCAAGTGAGACAGAGCTGTAAAAATAATGCATTCACTTAAGAACATTCAAATTCCAGTTATAAAAATATAACTGTTGCCGGGTGGGCAACTAAATTTAATGCATACATGTTTGGGAACAATGAAATCTACATATTTATTTGTAATTGCTGCCTCTATCAGCTTTGTGCCTTACTTTTACAGTGGCAGTGATTTTCTGAAAAGGAATAAATCTGTCTGCAAATTAAATTTCAGCATAAGAAAGTTTTTAGGCTTGCCATCAAAATAAAGTGGTTTGCTCACAGTTCTGTAGATTTTGTTTCAAATTCAAAGTACAAATTTTTCTTCTACTATGCAATTACACATCTGCACATAGAATAGCATGCCCTTCTTTCAATCACCTCCTGGTATTAGCTGAAGGTTAGCCCTATCTTGTCATAAATTGTACCTCTCTTTAAGGAATCCATAAATTAGGTAGTAATTGAATGGCATTCCCGTTTATATTTACCTATTCGAATTCCTCATTAAGCAAGTATTTCCTTGAATGCTAATTTTAAAATCAATTGGAAGTTATGTTTGGAAATTTCATTGCGTAATATGGAGCTGACAGGAGTCATTAACTTGTGAATAGCATTAATGTAAAATCCATCTGGAATCTAGTGCTTGAGGCAAAGGCGAAAAGCAGTTTACAGAAGCAGTGATGGAAGATAGTCTCTAAATGTTCACAGGAAGCGTATATCATATGAAGAAGGGAATTTGAATTTATCCAAAGGCAAGCAGACTGGAAGAAAAAAAACTTAAGCCAAAATATTTTTTTTCTGAGGCAACAGTGGACAAAGGAGCCAGCTTCCACACCTCTGCTTTCAGGGCTGGATATGTTCGCTCTGTAACAACAGCAGGGAAAGAAGCATTCAGGTGACAGCTTAGTGATTTATGGTGTCTAGAAAGACTGATTCAAACCTTGAAGACAAATGGAGTAACCCTCAGCTTTACAATGTTGTAACTTAGAGCAGCATTTGCCTGTGGGTAGTAGAGGAAATACAAGGCACTTATAACTATGGCACAAAAGTCCTTTGTAAGGTAGACTCGATGTGATTTTTTGCAATAGGTATAATGTAAGTACTTAGCAGAGTGTCTTTCTCTGGCCCCTTGACATTTAAACAGGAATCTATTAGTCAACTGATGTCATTAGCTAAAGTACATTCTTTCTAAGGATGACACTGATGATCTAATCGATCATCATTATTAAGCTAACATCAATCAACTGCAGATAGGCTACAGAAGCTGCCTGATAGATCAAGTTCCTCTACTAAAGTTGGAGGCAACAGACTTCTTTTCTCTTCCTTGCTGGTTTTAAAACTCAAAAATTGTTGACAGGCCAAATTCTGCCACTGGTTTCAACGGCAGTGTAATTTTAGATTTATGCTGGTGTAAGAAAATAAGAGGAATCTGTTTCTTGTTTCAGCAATGGGAAGACCATAAAAATGTCATAGTTATGGCATAGCTCAGAGAATAAATAAGACAGTTTCCTGTTAGGTATCAAAGACAAAATTTATTGACAAGTCTCAGCTTTAGACATCAGTCTAATAGAGTGAGATGAATTCTTAGAAATTCCTAGTCCTTTTCACAGCAAATTTTAGCAAAAAAATTAGAGGACATCGTAGAAATAAGGTGAATGTTCATCTGAACATTCATTCATCCACCCACCACTGACTGCATTCACTGTGCTCCCTTGGTTTGTTGAAGTTATTTTATGGACAATTTATATAAGCAAAGTTGAGCAAAGTTAGAAACTCCTATAATGTTATTAATTGTGTTGAGGGAACAGGATACCACCAACTTCTGGACTGATTATTTTCTCTCTTTGCTGATGAGAATTGTATGAATCATGAGAGTGGGTGTGGATGGACCATGACCTCCACCAAGGTAATACTTTGAGCAGTAAACAAGTGTGAGGAAAGAGGTGAGCTTTGCCAGGAAAAGGGCAGGCAAGTATTATCCTCTTCAAGGAAGGAAACAAGAAACAAATACTGAAACACTTCATTAGTCATTATTCAGCTATTCTTCCCCTACGATAATATAGGACAGATTTTTTTAGTGCTCACGAGCTCAGAGACTGCCCGTTCCCCATTGCAGATATCTGGCATCAAGCTTGGTCTGGAAGCATTATGGCATTCTTGAGCTGGTAAATGCACAAGGCTGAAGCAATCTCCATTCCCAAGCCTGTGCTCAGAAAAAAATCTCCCACTGCTGAGTTCTTGAAGGGAAAACAGAGAAGCCCCTGACCATGAGTAAACAGAATGTGGGCAGAACTTGCTTGCCCCTTTCAAAGACCTGTGCCCTGATGGCTGCCGTGGGAACAGCAGCAATGCTGTGAAATAACCCCTGAAGGCACGTTTCCCTCCCGTGGCAGTGAGACCCAGGCCAGCAGAGCCTGTGCCATAGGGAGGAGATGCCTCTGAAAGACAGGAATGAAAGGGAGAGGAGCAGCAAGCCAAGATGGGGGTGCCTGTCAGGTCTGCCTCATCCCTGTCAGATGTCAGCTGCCTCCACTGCTTCTATCTATAAATGTGACAGATAGGTGCCTCATGCCAGTGAGTGCTTGTGATCATACATGATGGAAGGATCTGAGATTATGGTGCTGTCAGTGGATTCTGTGTCAAATTGGAAATTTATATTTAGTATTTGCCTCACTTGAAGTTACTTAAGTTATTACCACAATTCCTAGGCAATTCTGGGCTCCGCTCCTTCCACCCTTATATCTGACTGAGAATTTATATTCAAAAGAGCCTGTGGGAGGCAGACACCCAACCTCCAAAGAAATTCTGTAGAATTCGGTATCTCAAAGCTCCTTCAGAACCTGTGCCCACTGATTGCCAAATAAATTTATTGGATTAACCCAATCTTTCAGACAAGTTGTAAGTGATGAAACGAGGTGCCAAAGACTTGAGGAGATGGAACAGGCCAGCAGCAAATCCTGGGACACCCATTAAATGGTGCAAATGACCAGATACAGGTGGGCTTTACTCAAGATACCTGGTCCAAGTGCCACCTACTTCTGTTCCAGATTCAGGACAACTTCTCCAGTTACCTGCACCAGTCTCCATCAGCCCACCTGCAACTGTGCCAGGATCATCTGGTCACTGCAACTCTACCATGATGACTCAAGAGTTATAGTTTTCTCAGGTGGATGAGTTCTCACCAGAATAAATCTTGCACCAGAACAGCTGCCTTTGGGCAGGCTCTGATAGCACCACATTCAGAGAGTATATTAGTCTGAAGCAAAAAGAAGGATGTGACAAAAGGGAAGTTCAGCTTTACTAAAATCAACTCCACTGAGATAAGAGATTGACCATCTAGCAGACAAACGTGCTTAGATGGATTTCTTTCTCTTCTTCCAGTTAAAAGCCATAACCAGTCTAGTTCTTAATTAATTTTGACATAACCCGATCATCAGCAGATCATAGAGTCTTTATGGTCCTTATTGCCAAAAATGTTGAGTTTGAAAAGCAAACAGAAAAAATACTGGATTTTCTGTCTCAACAGTCCAGTGATAGCATGCGATTGTACTCCTTAATGGTGAACAAAAACAGAAGACTATTGGGCCAAATTTATATTTATAGGTACAGATATAAATATTCTGTCTTGTGTAAATATCTGTAAAAGATAAGTTAGTTGGAATCTTTTACCCTATTCCTGAAATTATTCTTGGATTTGCAAGACTCCACAGTTACCCAGCAAATGAAGCCTGATTCACTCAAAACCTACTGGTGTACAGCTATAAATTATGTCCCTGAAAGATCCTAAATCTGCCCTTGAATATAATTTATATTTAACATAGAAATCTAATTAACAACAACCAGTTCACAATACTCAGTTCTGTATGCTGTGTACAAAATTTCTTAATCTATATATAAAAAAGCACTTATAGGTTGACAGATACACTTCTCTTGAACTGATTTTTATTTGTAGTTCTGAATCACATTCTCATAATTTTTTTACATGCTTATACCAAATTGTCAGCACATTTCCAGATTACCATTTTAATATACTCATTGCTTTCAATGTTACAAAATGGCAGTTGTGGAATTATTACTTTAAATAAAGAGAGTAACCACTGACATAGAAATACTCCATATTTAATGAATTGCACTAATAAATATTTAGTCTACAGCAGGAGTAAAAAGCCCTTCCAGCCACATCAAATTGACAATATCCTGCACTGTTAATTTTTAATTTTCATGGCTCCATCTGAATTTAAAAAAATTTTCACATTCATTTACTGGTGGAGAAAAAGTATGTAATAGTGTTAGGTTCTCATTTTTAAATGGTTTAACTCTGGTTTATCATTAGACAGGTCTTGTCTAACAGATTGGCTCACCATACCTAAGAACACCTGAAAGACTGAGAATTTTCCCACGAGGAAAGCTTCCTGTTTTCATCTGAACATACTCTGCTCAAATTCTAGGCAAAACTTTGCAGAAGAAGTTTTAATAGAAGCCTATTTCTTTCTTGATACCTTTCAAGAAGAGGAACTGTTGCTTGCTCTGACCTTTCTCAGAATGATGCACTAGATCTATACCTGAAAGGCTCAAGCTGACTTTTACAGTACCTGCCTCTGAAAGGATGGGCTCTTGGTTTCCAACAGCAATAAATAAAATTAGTGACCTTTACTTTAAATATATCTGTAACATCTTCCAGTGGTCTAATGGTTTTTGCTTTCCCATCTAGGGTTAGAGGGATGAAGAACTTACCTACCTGTTGCAATCTTTGCAATTCCTTGCTGGTTTTCCTCCCAACCCAAATACAAAGGTTCCCAGATTCCTTGGGCACATTCAGCACTGATCTGCCTTATAAGATACTGGAAAGACTTTGTTCTCACTTATACCCACAGAAATCAACCAGTGACTCAGCATACCCTGAAGTTAATCAATCCTCTAGGACTCCCTCCTTAGCTGACTCCTTATTCATACCCAGTTTTCCATTTCTTCCTGAGCCATCATCGTGATGTTCAGGAATGCTTCCTGATATTTGGAAAACAGTATTGCATTTACAAACTTCCAGCACACAACACTTTACAAAAAATTAGATCTGCACCTTGTTCAGATTATTTTATGGGTCCCTGACCACTGTTAAGACATGCAATGTTTACAAAAGGCCTCACCAACTTTTTCAAAGTACACAAGGAAAAAAGCAGGTTTCAAAAATTTTTGCCTCGTTGAATATCAGAGCCAAACATATTTACTCACAGGAGCTAGTTTCTGTTCATGTGTCAAATGTTATTATTATGCTCAATTAAAATTACTCCAAACACCAGGATTTTTCTAATCTTGCCAAAGAAATGACCAGAAACTGGGTTTTGCAAAGAAGGATGGTACCCAAATTTTCCTTGCCATGTTGAAACTGCAAGTCAATGAATGGCTCTTTAGACGGTATTTCATGTCTTCTCATCAGGAATCCTAACTTACCTTGCAAGATCTTCTGAGTTACACCAAGTTGAAGCTTCCTGAAATCCTCTTGCCCAGATCTTTTAGCATGCCTATTCACTCCTCACCCCTTCCCTCTTTACATTTGTCCTTGCTGACTATTACTGTCTTAATGCCTTCAAAATTCAAGCTAGGAGCCTCTGTTGCCCTGAGGTCAAACATACAGAATTCTGCTGATGCTGCCTGTCAGTTCCAAGATATTGAATCTTAAAACACCTGTATCTTTTGGGTGTCTCACTCTAGAACAGTTCATTTGGGGATCAACACAGAGAAAAGAGACCAGATTTGGGGGGGGGGGGGGGGGGGGAGAGGAAGTAGAAGGAAAACAAAGCCAGAGATATTGAGTCATGAAAAGTAGACTTAGACCAGCAGCATTCATGCTGTAATATAAGCATTTCACTACTTTGCCCTTTAAAAAATTGACTTCTACATTTTTCTTTGGCAAGATACTGAAATTTGCTGATAAATATTTATAATACTTTTTTTTATTTGAGCAAATGTAAGTGAAATGTTTTAATTTATGCCTTATATATTCTCATGCTAATAAATATATGGTAGGAATAAATGTTTTTATAAGATAACTAGAAATAAGGTAGGATATTATGAAAAATAAAATTAAATGGGTGTATCCTTAAAAGATACCAGCAATGCCTTTTATTTAAAGAAAATATACTAGCACTCTCTGTATTAAATGTTAATTGCCGGAAGATTTTATATTGTTAAATGTTTATGCATCTAAGATACAGAAACATTAACAGATTTATTCAAATTTTCCTCTGGGGCTTCATCTGAATGTTTAAATGCAAGTGAAGTCAATTAAAGATGAGGAGAACTTCTGCATCTGAACTGTTAAAAAAAAAGCATGCCAGTTTTGTCCTCAGCCAGTATCAATCAGTACATAAATTTTGTTCTTCATTCTTCTGCATCAATGAGGTATGTGTATGGCACCAGTGGTATCACTAGGCTTATAACCAGACAGAATTTATGTTGAGAAGAAAATCAGTGTGGTATACTTTTCATGCTGTATAACAGCCAGGGTTTAAGCATATTTATGTCAGGCATAAATCAAGTGGTGAAACATTCATAAATGTGATACATAAACATCACTTACCATGGAGCTTTGTGCAAAATCCATTGAAACAGATGAAAATACTTCCTTGATGTCAAGGTCTTTGGATTTATCCCCTTCCATACAATGGTGTGGTGTTCCCTTTAAGCAGAAGTCTATGAGACCTCTCAGACAGCAGAAATAGAGTGAAGACTGGCACTTCTGAGAGGGAAAAGGTCAATCAGTGCAACTTCTTTTTAAATTAAAATTATTAATAGTGCTTGCACACTAGTCTATAATCAATTAGTCTGGGATCTCTAAAGATTCTTCTTTGGATATGAAATATCTGACCTGCAGTTATCTTCTTTGTCTGACAGGAGATGAGTCCAGAGACTGTCCTAAATATGAGGCTTCCCTTGAAAGGAATAGAGGATGGAGAAGGCAACAAAAGTCTTAGTATAACTTAACTGCTTAGCACTAAATTTTTTTTGAGGGGGGAAGAAAATCCTTCCATTTTCACCTTTCTAATGAGTCTAAAGATGAGGCGTATTAGTCACATTCTGCATATGTTTGCCCAGTGTCCTGTACACCTCCCAGCTGGGATTCTACCCAAGAGCATTCTACAGGAGGTAGCTGGAGTGCTCACAGAGGAATAGAGGACTTTTTTCTTGAAATTCCTACCCTTGATAAGGCCAGCACTGGACATGAACATTCTTCAACTGAACTATTCTTAAATGGCCTAAAAAGTAGGCAAGGTATAGTAATGCACTTTTTCCTTTTCATGCTGGGCAGTTTTGCAGAAAGTGATTGGAGAGACAGAGGCTGCAGCCTGATTGTCAGTCTTCCCTGGTGGGCTGCCAAGTGACAGGTTGTCCCAACAGTGTGACAGGGCATCTGGGTTTGTCTCCTGTTTGTGGTGGTATTTCATTATTTTTACACAAGCAGAGGACAGGGAAAAGAGTGGCTGGGAAACTTTTCTCTTCCCACCATCTCCCACCTACCTCTCCACCTTAAAAAATCCACACATTAAAACAATCTCTGAGGCACCTAGCAATGTGGATATCAAAACTGCTTTGCAGAGGCTAAAGCTGACCTAGCATCTCCCACTTTGTGGTAGGGAATGCTCTTGCCCTTGAGTTACTGGTCTAAATAGGAGCCAGTGCCACCCGCATGCTTAGAATTTACAGGTTCATGAAAAGAAAAGGAGGACAATTACACATGGTTCAAGTTGAACACAATTTGTTCCCCATTTTGCCAGTCATCATGCAGCCCTAATTTTGAACATTAGCAAACACCTCTATTTTTATTACAGCATCTTTATTCAAGAACTCTGACTTCACAGAAAATTACAAAGACATTTAGAAGCAAGAAAGGAGGAAAAATATTTATGCAGTGTCACTTTTGGTATCACTTTATATAGTGTGCTAGAAGCATTAACTATTACAAAGGTTTCCTTGTTCAAAGTGCTGTGTTTATAGTAGCTTAATAAAGTCTGTCATGGTTTATAACTACCTAAACAGCAGCAAAATTCTGGTACAGAAAAAAGTACATAAGTACTTACTAGTCGATGGATAAACTTGCTGCCTCTTTGGTGCTCCAGAGAGGCCAATGCTAAGAGGATAAATCCTACTGTCAGAATAGAAGGAGGTAAAATTTACGTATTTGCTGTGACCTTTGACACCTTGCTACTACCAACTGCTAAGCTGCATAAGTAAAGAATTGCCAAGAAGAAAAAGGCCATGGTGTTAACATAAGAAGGACTGAGAAAAAAAGGTAGTGGGCAGACTGATGTAAAGATTGTCCTTTGCCACTGCAGGAAAAACAAAGGAAGGACCCCAGGGAAAACTCTGCTCCAAAAGCCACGTAATCCCTCTCAGGGGCACATTAAGCTTTGTCAAACACCCACCACAGAGCACCTGGTGGACAGTTTCGTTGAGGTCGCTGACCTTTTTCTCAGCCAGTCAGAAATCCCCTTCCAGACCAAACATATCTACTAGCAGCTATGTTTACCTTGTTCTTGCAAGTTGGCAAAAACTGGCCTGTCCACTGGTGGGGTTGGGCTTTTCTTCTGCATCTGAATCCCCAGATGGGGACTGGGTAGCTGATAGGCAGTCAACAGTAGAACTTGAAGCCACGGCTGGCAGAATGTGTCTTTACTGAGAAGTTTGCCTTACTTTTTTATTTATGTATTTTGATTTGATGTGTAAAAATGTCTGTAAGCACTCTGACAGTAATTAAATTTACAATCCCTATAGGATTACTCTGTGAACTATGTCAGTGTAGGTATTGACAAGGTGCCCATAAAACCATACGGCTCCAGCACACAAAATGAACATATGTGTCATGCTGAGGGAGCAGTGCTGTTGCTGGTGTACGCTCACCTCCCACGTGAAATGCCATCATACCTATTAAATGACACTTGGAAATGTGTTAGCACTTAACCAGAAATATTTTCAAAATAACACTTGAACATAAGAGTCCTTAACTGCTGGAAACTTTCCCCTAATTTCCTGCTAACATTTACTTTCTGAAGAAGCTCACTTCCCAAACATATTGCAAGAAAAAAAAATTAGACCTACTGGCTGAGCTGACTATGGCTAGACTATGAATGCTTTTTAATAAGATCTTGACATTTCTTATTCTGACCCCACTTAACACAATGCTTTCCAATTCTGCTTCCTGAAATCATGTTTTATTGAAAAGAAAGAAACAAAAAGTGTAAAAACCTCTTGCAAATATCCAGAGCTTGCCCACATCATGTTAAATAGAAACTGCTGAGAACGTTAATGTTGCACAGGCAAGGACTTAAGAAAATGCTTGAATTAAAGGTGCCCATGGTAAAAGTGGTGTATGTCTCTGAAGACAGTCAAAGGGCAAACAAAAGGACTGTGATAATCCTCCATACAGTGGGTATATGGGCAACCTAATAATGTAATTTTGTATCTTTTGATGTTTGAAGCTTCCAGCCAGAGTATTCTGCACAGTTGTTTTATATGTAATTTCCTAGCTCTGCTAGAAATGCTGGAAATTCTCCAGGGTTGTTTCAGTGACACTCACCATCAGCAGGACCACAGTCACCAGACAAGACAGGAAAAAATGTGATTTCTAGGAAGCCCATATCCAGACCCACCGAAGCTCCAGCTTCTGGTCAGGCTGTGACATGGCCCTGCAGGATGAGAACAAGAGAGCTGAAGGTGAACCAGAATCTCAGTCCAGGCATTTCACAAGCAAGCGCTGGTATGAAGTTCTGCTGGGTCAGTCTGGGATAGAGTTAGCTTTCTTCATAGCATGCCACATGGCGCCGTGGTTTGAATTTGTGACTAAAACAGTGCTGGTAACACACTTTTGGCTATTGCTGAGCAGTGCTTGCTCTGGTCCTGGCTTTGGCCCCTGGGGAGCAGGCTGGGGGGTGGGCAAGAGGTTTGGTGGTGGAACAGCTGGGACAGCTGACTTGACTTACCCAAAGGGATTTTCCACACCATATAACTTCATGCTCAGCAATAAAACCTGGAAAGACCAGTTTTCAAATGGCTACTTTCCAAACTAGCCATTGCTCATAGACTGACTTGGCACCTTTTGGGAGATTATTCTTCACTTTTTTTTTCCTCTCTCTATCTCTCTCATCCTTTTTACTGACTAAACTGTGTTTATGTCAACCTAGCAGCTTTTTCACTTTTTCTCCTCTCCCCCACCCCACTGAAGGAAGGGAGAGAGTGAACAGTCGGGTGGGGACTTAATTGCTAATCAGGATCAACCAAACACAGAAGATCCTAAGCTTGATTTTCCTGTTGTCAGTGGTTAGCTAGTGCAAGAGCTGGATACAGGGTGGTAATTCATCATTGCACCACACCAACAATAGCATCAAGAAAAAGGGCATGATTGGTGCTGTAAAGCCAGTGGGGAGAATCCACCTTGCTGGCTTTTAATCCAACAAGTTGTGGAATCCAATCAGAACACTTCTTTGACCAGTACAGAAGAGCAAACATCCCTGTGTTACTGGAATCCAGAAGTTGAGTAGCCAGCAAATAGGTTGTAGAAGGGATGGTAGTCACCGGCTAAAGAAAATCTTGCTCCTCTCTTCAAAACTATAACTTTGATTCAAGGTTTAAATGCCAGTGCTTGTCACATCCACTTTTGCCCACCTCAGGCTAGTCCTACGATAGAAATGTCTCCATATTCTTCTGTGCCTAGAAAAGATTTTCAGTGGACCTGACATTTTCCTGACCATAGACTGTGATGACTAATGTAATTTTCTAACTTGCAGTTTGACAACAGCAAAAAATTCAAGAACTGTTGTGCTTCAAAATGCAGGAAGTCCTGAGCCATGTTACAAATTCTTAGTCATGCCATTACCCTAAGATGTGAGTTTCCAACAGGATAACAAGATGATTTGATTTGGTTTTGCTTCCAATAATGTTCTTAAAACTTCAGATTTACTTTAAATAACTTATTGTTTGGTGTTTATTTGTTTTGCATTTTACTTTAAATTTCAGAAGAGTTAATTAAAGGATTCCGTGCAGTGGCCTATGGTGACAAATCAGCAAAAGAGTGTTTGTGATATCTATACCATCACCAGCAAGTAGCAGGCATCATTCTCAGCCTGTCTCCTGTATGATGACCTCATGACACGGGACTGATAAAAACCATAATCAACATTGCTAACTACCTATAGCAACAAAACCTCTACCTATAACAACAAAAATAAAGTAGTTGTAGACGTTTACTGAAGTCATGCAGAATTCTGAATGAACTAAAAAGTTTGCAAGTGGCCCTTCCTTTTTCTTTGTAAGTGTCACAGTCTGTCATATTCTGAAGTTAGGTAGAATTTTTTATTAGTTACAATATGCACAAGAATTAGTCCCCTCTTAAATACACACCAAAAATACCTTTTAATATGCTGCCAAGATGTAGCCACCTTTTGAAGGTCTGGGGCATTTTGAATACGATTTAATGGCATGTGTGAAAAACAAATGAGTGTCATAAGTAGTCCCCAGAGATTTCCAAATGCCATAAGGAAGACAGAGAGTTATTGATTGTTGCTTAACATGCCTGTAGAAAATAATGAGGTAACAGCATCTGTGCTGTAGCAAATAAAGTTATTCTGTCTGTTGTGCCAGCACCAATATTTGGACATGCCCAGAGCTGAAGACTCATTATTTGTAATGCCAGCTGCAATGTAACCAGAAGGGACAGCAGCCAGGCTCTGAAGCCCTTGTGCTTTTGCTGTCTCACACCAAAATCATGAGGCAGTTTGAGGAAGAAAAGGGAAATCAATAAGTAATTATTTTACAGCCCTCACCACTCTTTGCCCATGTCAACTAATTGAACTTATAAATAATTCATGAGTTTCTTGCCACCTTGCTGGAGACAGACAGCAGTTTCCTACAATGTGTCATTGCTGTTGATAAAGAGGTGACAGGGATGATCTTTCCCCATCTCCTTTTGGTCATATGTGGACTCATGAGTTTGACAGTGGTAGTTCAGTGTCTCTGCCAAGCTGAGCGGGGCTGGAGGGGAGAGGAAGGTCCAGGGTGCTCAGGCTGCATAATAACCATTTCTGTATTGTATTCTGTCTGATCCTAACAATGCAGGTGGGCCTGGAGGCTGATGTACATGGTCCCCACTCCTTTCTATCTGCAATGTAGCTGATAGAAGATGACAACTGAGGACTGCCAGGGCACTGAAAGATCTGGACTCGCCTTGGGAAGCAGTGGGAGTCCCCCAGTACAGCAGGACAGATCCTGGCAGCCCATCCTGTCCAACCCCAGACAAAATCAGGGCAGTCAGGGCACACGGTGGTAGCCTCAGCTCCAGGCATCAGGCACCTCCCTGGGGATGGGCCAGCGTTAGGACAGGATTTCAGCCCACAGGTGAGGGTCAAGATCAGATCCAGTGATCAGTGATAAACGGGGTCAGACATGCCCAGAGTAGTTTGGTTCAGTTCTGGCCACATCATCTCCATGACCACAGAGCTAGGGACTGCCCTCAGGTGCACCAGCACTGGATCGGGAATGTGCTCAGGGCCCTGGCAGGCAGGAAAGCTAAAGCTCTCAAGAGATGGGTTTGTGAGAGCTGGAGAAAGCAGGTAACCTTTCAGGATATCTTCACCCCCTGTACTTGGCAGAGGCAAGGCCACACCTTGAATCCTGTGCTCAGTTTTGGGCCTCTCACTACAGGGGATGCATTTGAGATGCTGGAGTGCGTCCAAAGAAGGGCAGCAGAGCCGGGGAAGGATCTGGAACACAAGTCTCATGAGGAGCAGCTGAGGGAGCTGGGGGTGTTTAGGCTGAAGCCAAAGAGGTTCAGAAGGGACCCTGTTGCTCTCTACAGTGACCTGAGAGGAGGCTGTAGCCAGGTGAGGGTCTCCCAGGTAACCCATGATAGGACAAGAGGAAATGCTGTCAAGTTGAAACAGGGAAGGTTTAGATTAGATATTAGGAATTTATTTTTTTTCACAGCAAGGATTGTAAAGCATTGGAACAGACTGCCTGGGGAAGTGGTGGAATAAAACAGTTTATTTAGAAGATGCTGTGAAGTTGTTTAGACCTGCAGTCAGCGAGACTCAAATTGGCATGAGGAAGCTACAGAAAGAGAAACTGGAGCCAGCTGCACATGGAAGTGGAAATGGAACAAACAGGAGAGCAGCAGAACAATGGCTGGCACCATTCAAACTGTAATTCAGTGATTAGGTCATGGGTGAAACCCACAGTGGTTTTGCCATTGACTTCACTCTAGAGCTCCAAACTGCTGTAGGTCCGTCAGCACAAGCAGGGTGTAACTTCAGGGCTGTTACAAATGCATTTGAACTTTTAAATAACAAATTGCCTTTGGCCTCCACTAACAAATCACTTCCCACTCTTTTCTCATGCCGTGCTTGTGACTGTAGCTGTAAGCTAACCATGGACAGTCACTTAGCAGGAATGAGCTGTCGTTGATCTACTGGGTTAAATATCAGTTGCTTAGATTTATATCTACCTGAGATCCTACTCTGGAAATTCATCAGTTAGATGAAGAAAGAGTTAATTCTTAAATCTTTTGTGTTTTAAAATGAAAATGTCTTTGTGCCCTAAATCTAAGCCTGTCTCATCTGTAGTTTACTAGCAAGGTAATATGAAACAAGAAGAACAGGATGAAATTCAGGTAAATCAGAAATCAGGTTTGATAATATTGAGGACTTTTACCTCCTGCAGTAGTATGTAATAGCAAGTTGGTTAATCAGCAGAGGAAATGCACAGGATCCCTATAAATTATTTAATTCAAAAGTGACAGGAAAAGATTATTAATGAGTGACACTTTCATATAACGTCCTCATGGTGAGACCACCTGTAGTTTAATGAATTAACATTGTTAACAGGATTTTTGCTTAAGACTTATACATTTAATTTGATTGTGTTAAACTTGCCACTTGTTTATCTTTATTAATGGGATTTCTATTTTTAGATACAGGACTCAACATGAGCAATGAGACAATATAATCAAAAGTGCCTTCCATGATACATACTCTTTACGGGATAAGGCAGTTTTTCTCTGTGCATCCCTTTCATTCTTCAGTTTTTCACCTGGTCTTGCTGCAACTGCAAGTATAAGCCATGACAGAATCAGCATCTAAAGGGCAGAAGATTATAAAGACTAATTAGGTGATGAAGGAGGTTCAATCTTAACAAACAGCTTTTGCTTTAACTTTGGGTAATAATTTTTATTACAACCAGGGAAATTTCATAGTTAATTCTGAACGCTGCTCTGAGCAGTTATGTCTGGTTTTATCTAGAGTTCATCCCATGCTTATAGCCACATAGCAATATTGTCCTTTTCTTTTCACTAGTCTGATTTATTCCTGGTCTGTTCCTTCTACTTTCAAAAGTTTTGTCTGTCTTTCAAAGAGATTATGGTACACCTACAAAACATACAGAGACCAAGGTGTGAAGGGGCTTCTGGAGATCTCCTGATCCTACTGCCCTTCAAAAGCAAGGCTTTAGATTAGGTTTCCAAAGTCTCCATCAAGTCAAGGCTTGAGGAACACACTTGCAGTGAGGAGATGCCACCACTTGTCTGTGCACCCTCTTCCAATGTCTAACTGTTCTCATCATGATTTTTTCTTTTCATGTATCCAAACATAATTTCCCCCGAAATAACTTGTGAATGTAGAGTCTTATTCTGTCACCATGCAAGCCAGTTCATGGGGCATCAGATTATCAAGTACTGTAAATCAGCACAGTTCTGCTAACCCTAACCACCTGCAAAGGCAGTCCTGAGCATTAGGGATCTGTGTTTTCCCTACCCTGATGTGACATCAGAACAGATGTCCTTGTGAGTCTCAGCTTCAGAGCCCACAGTCAGGGACCAGAGGCTACTACAGGTATCAAACTGCCTTCCTCATTGACCTTCTGAGCATCTCTGCAGATGGTGTATAGCAGAGGCACTTGGCCTGGAATGTTTGGGTTAGAGCCAGCCAGCCTGAAGACTAATCCATCTTCTGCAAAAGACACAGAAATATTGGCAGGGTCTGACTGGAAGCCAAAGAAATTGTTCCAGCAGTCTGTGATCTGCTGCCTCCCTTTCCTAAAGTACTGCAGCATCCCTTTCTGCTACATCCACTCTCATGACCTCTTCCCTATACACGCTCTTGTCAATTTTGTCCGTGTGACAGAGCATGCTGGATTTACACAGCAGAGAAACTGCCACAAGAAACATGCCACTCCACGAAGCCCACAAGTCCTTCCACACAGCACCTCTGTTCAAAGCCAACATATATTTCACTTGGCCCCTTCTTTATTCTAACCTTCCCCTAACTTATGTGACTGTTTAAATACATTTCCTGCTTTGGGTTTAGGGGGTTTAGAATTTTTGTGGGTTTGGGTTTTTGGTTAGTGGTGGTTTTTGATTGGGTTTGTTGGTGTTTTTTTGCAGAGGTGGGGCAGGAAGTTCTTAACTGGATAATTAAAGCTTGGGTTAGGAATAAATATCTTTTTGATTATTGTTCAAGTTCCAGCCAAACACAGTAAGACAGCTAGAAAGGTCTTTAAGCAAACAAAAAGAAGGGTTTTTCCACAAGCAAAGAATACAGAGAAGTAACCAGGAGGCAAAGGACCTGTCAGAGCAATGAATGGTCACACTGTCAGCAGTCCATCAAAAGTTGTGCTCAAACTGCAGAAGAAATCTGGAAATCAAGAAATGAAAAGGCTAGAAAAGACTCATTTTGGAGACTCACCCACAAGCAACACTGTCCTTCCACACCCTCCCTCTTACCCTAGATGAGTAATTACATGTGAGGTATAATAGACAGCTGGATATAGATTCCTGTTTCAATGAAGAGATGTGGCATGGATCTGATTTCCTTCACCCAAGAGATGTGGAAACAAATGAGTTCAGCCTTGGCAATAGGAAGAGCAAACACATAAAACTATACTTAAAACTAGTTAGAGAAAATTTGATTTGAATTAAACCTAGGCAGCATGAATGATCATGACTGCTACATATCAGTGCCAAGCACGCCATGAAAATTAACTTTTTTAAAATGCAACCAATACCAACAAAGGGGAAACATCACACTTGGGAAATTATAAATTCTCATTCACCTGAAATTGCAGGTAGTGCTCTCAGGTCACTCCAGACTTTCTGACACTAATAAATCTTCTAATTTTTTTTTTTTTTAATGTGAGTTTTCACTGTCTGTCATTCTCCCAAAGTGGGGGATAGAACTGAGGTCACAACATCAGTTGGGATCACTCTTTGTTCATAGGTTTCCTGGGGGTACAGGGAAACACTGGCCAGAGGCCAGATAACTAAACTATGTTCTGATTTCTTCTACCCTCAGCTCACCCATGTGGCCATCATCCTGAAAGTTCAGGTATCTCTTTTTTTCCTTGATTCTAACACTTCATTGTTTCACTTTTCACCATCTTGCAAATATTTTCATAAAACCTTTCACAAGACCTAATAGAAAATCTGAACCTAACCAAATCTAAATGAGGATTTGCACCCAAACAGGAGAGTAACAACTTGGAAAAGTCCTATTTAAACTAGCAGTTAAGAACAAAACTGTATTAAAAAATAGTGTTTTCCACAACTCCCCAGCAGAAAACATTAATTTAGACCACTTTTGAATACTAGTTTTGATGCAATTAGAATCAAAGAAGTTAAAAAAAATAACACACCATATTAATATAAAAAAATTCGTAAAAAATGCTTTAAAAATATGAAAAATCATAACACCATTGAATCATTTACTCAAAACCCCATTCACTGGGAAAATAAAAGTTAGCTTTGAAAGTTTTTATCACTTTTCTCACTGTCCTAAACCCACAAAAATTACTTCACTTGTCTTACAAGAATGCTTCTTACCGAAACGGCCCTATTCTGAAAGAGAGCTAAATGTCAGGTCTTTCAGCATGTACATCTGGAAAGAAAAGAGAATGACACTATGTTACAAATACAGTTTCCCCCCTGGGCCACACCCTGACCCCCACTATGGACTAACATGCTGTCCCAGCCTCAAGCTACCCTCAGAGATGTGCCTGAAGCCCAGTGTCCCCCAGCTGCTGGGCTGCTGGTTGGGGCAGTGGGTCCCCAGCTGGTTCCCCACTGCTTGGCCCCCCACAGTCATTCCAACTTTGCCCCACAGCAGCAGCTGCAAGGCATTTGGTGTTCGGTTTGCATGGAAGAACTTATGAGTTTAAGGCCAAAGAGTATCAGGCTTTCCATGAGAGATTCACCTCAGCTGATTTTAAGGGAAGAAGCCATCTGCCTGAATGCGAGAACCTGGTCTCACATGAGGTCACTTAGGCTCTGCCACCCAGCCTTTTGCACTGCTCCAGCAAGACACAGACTCCCTACAGCTCCTGCAGGACACCTCCAGCCCTTCCACGGAATGGGTCATCTCTGAGCACCTGTGCCAAGGAAACTACACTGAGCATTGACTGTCTATATGGTAAAAGTGAAATTCCTCTTTGGTTTCAGATGCTTAAATTTATCTGTGACAGATGTTGCCATGGGAGACAAGTGTCTGAGCCTCCCATCAGTGCCAGCAGACTTCAGTACAGTCAGGGGAGGTAAAGGTCTGCCCAGGCAGAATTTGTTTACTCTTTGGTGGGCTAGTCACTACTTTGTGTGTCAGGGAACAGCAAGAGTGGGTCTGCTTTGGAAGGGGAGCTGGAATCCAAAGGTAGCAGCAGGATAGGCAGAGTGGAAGCCTTGCTGACACTGGGCATTTTCCTGCAGCATCCAGGAAAGAGAAGTTGAGTGGACATGGCGATGGAAACCAGCATTAGCCAAGAGCCCTGTGATCCCACAGGGATAACCACATCTAAGCTGGTCCTAAACCCAGGCTGCCAAACCTGGATTCAGAGGGATTTGCACAGATCCCTGACAGTAAGCTACACTGTCTGCTCTGAACAGAGTGTTGATTCCTCTGTCCAAGGATGGATATCTTCTTATACATCAGTGTACCTCTCCCGATCAGCTGCTGTTTCAGAAGGTTGGTGTCTCCTGTAGGTCCTATAGCATATCTCTAGTCCTGGGCAAGGGCATTTGATTCTCTGAGGGATTTCAAGTAGCGATATACAGGAGCTTCGGCACCAGGCAACACCACAGAGTATCCTACTTGTAGGCATCCAGTTGTAATCATACCTAAATCCCACTCCAGGTGACCTGCTCAGCTAACTGCCTGCACTGCCTCTGCCATTAGTAGTGAGAGAGAGGCAGTTCCGCTCATTTTAGGCGAGTTGGACAAATGCCTTTGTAGAGGTGCCTTTCATCTTTTGTAGAGGAATCTAGATAGAAACATAGAATTGTGAAGGTTGGAAAAGCCCTCTGAAACCATTGAGACCAGGAGTTAACCCAGCACTGCCATCCAACATAAAGCCAAACCACATCTCCATGTGCTATATCGAGACCTTCCCTGGCACAAATTGAGGACTTTTCCTCTTGTCCTGTCACTTGTTACCCAGGAGAAGAGACCAACTCCTGCCACACTACAAATTCCTGTCAGGTTGCTGAAGAGGGTTATAAGGTCCCTACAAGCTTTCTTTTATTCAGGCTAAACAATCCCGGCTCCCTCAGCTGCTCCTCATCAGACATGCTCCAGATCCTCCACTGGCTCCATTGCCCTTCTCTGGACATGCTCCAGCCCCTCAATATCCTTCTTGTAGTGAGGTGCCTGAAACTGAACACAAGATTAGAGGTGTGGCCTCCAGTGCCAGGTACAGGGGGACAATCACTGCCCTGGTCCTGCTAGCCATGCAATTCCTGATATAAGCCAGGATGCAGCAGCCTTCTTGGCCACCTGAGCATATGCTGGCTGACATGCAGCTGCTACTCACCAGCACTTCCAGGTCCTTTTCTTCTGGGCAACCTTCCAACCACTCTGCCCCAAACCTGCAGCATTGCATGGCGTTGTTCTGATCCATATGCAGAACCTTGCAGTTTACCTTGTTGAACCTCATCCCCAAGACAGTTATCTAATAAACAGCTAGGGTGGAATGGGATTTGTCCCAACATTTGCTTTCAGAGATGTGGCTGTGCCAGAGATGACTAAAGACTAAAGAACATGATCCTCATGCAAGTTCCCAGTGTAAGGACTAACTAACAGCGACTGCAGCTACACTTACGGTGTAAAAATCTGCATCTGGGTCTTCTCAGAAGTACCCCAGCCCTGGCAAAATGAATTCCCATCTCTTTGGCTCCTGTCTACATCCTCCTGGGAACTACAAACCAAAATATCTCTTGTCTGCAACGCTTGAATGATTGAAGAGAAAGTTTCTGTGTGACCTAATATATAAAGGGCCCCACAAAAACAGAAAAGAGGGACAATTTCCTCATTTATTGCCAGTATTTTGGTTGAAGCAACAACCAGTTACCTGGTGAGAGGCTTGGGCTCAGTGACCCACTCTTAGCCCTACACACCATTTCTCTAGAGCCCTTTTGAAAGGCAGAGAGAAGAAAGTGTAGACAGAAAGAATACATGAGAGCATCTAATCATCTGTGTAGAGCACTCACTTGAGAGAGGAGAAATTAGCACTTCAATTTCTGCATCAGCTATTATTTATTTCATCAAATGGCTGCCTGATATAAACCACAAACATTAATTGGCACGGAGAGTTGTGGTATCAAAGTTCTTTGTTCTTGTTCTTATACCCCAAGTAACTATGGATTCCAGTGAAAAATTAGTAGAAATTACATAATTCATTTCCCTCTTTATACACCAACTCATCAAAAGCCTATTGAAATATTTCTTCCTGCTCTCTGCATCACACACCCCCAATAATCAGGCCTGGAAGTTTGTTAAGGTGACTAATACAACAATGCAATATCTTGGCATGAAGTGATGTAAAGGTGGAGGGTGTAACAAGGACAAAGACTCTTTTCAGTGGTTCCCAGTGCCAGCACCAGAGGTAATGGCACAAACTGAAACACAGGATGCTTCCTCTGAACATCAGGAAAAACCTTTTCACTGTGATAGTGACTACACCCTGGCACAGGTTGCCCAGAAAGGTCGTGGAGTCTTCACCCTTGCATCCTTCATCCTCCATCCTTCAACACCCATCTGGACATGATCCTGGGCAATGTGGTGACCCTTCTTGAACAAGGGGTTGAACAGGTGTCTTCCAGGTCCCTTCCCACCTCAGCCATTCTGTGAGCCTGGGCTTATTTCATTCTCTGGGTCTGCAGGAGCACCACGTGCGTTGTCTCAGTAGGGTTCTGGAAGTGTTTCCAGGCTTCAAGATGAGCTGTGACCAGCAGAACTCAGGTGCCAAAGTTTGGAGACTGCTGAAGATCCCCACAGAAGACAGAACATTGTAAAAAGAAAATAGATTAATTGGGCACATGACAAATTTTGCTTTGCCCCTGGGAAAACTACTGGAAAAGGTCACTGATTCAATTTATTTTTGACCCACTTTAAACTTTGTAAAAAGGACATGATTCTGTGAGCTCATTTACACTAGGCTGAAGAACACAGTTAATATGCCTTGGGTGCTAATCATTTCAATTAACAAAAACTAATAATTTTGACTGAAAAATGTAAGCAGACTCATATTCTCCCTCAAAGCCAAATGCACAGGGTCTCTATTAATTTCTGTCCACCCATGAAGTGCAGCTATGTTTGTCTTCTTTCTTTGAGGCCAAACAGGTATTTGTCTGCAACCTGCCCTCTTCAAAGTCTCACCTGTCACTCAGCAGGAAATCCACAATCCTGGTAGTTGTTTCAGGACACGGTTTGTCCTTCCAACAAAGGGCATCCTGTTTTGCTTTGTTAGGCAGTCTTCCTTTCCTCAACAACAACAAAAGCCTTACATAATTAAAACTGTAGCTCTGTTTTAAGGTGTTTTTTAAAGACATTCTGGAGGAATGCATTAACAGCAAGGCACCTAGCAATGGGAGTATAGAATTGTACATAGATTCTCCCTTAAACAGGGAGAAATGGTGAGAAACAAATTACTGTGCAATGAAAGCTGACTGTGAATCAGAAGCAAATTAAAGAACCATTTTTCTGGAAAAGTAGAAACATAATCAATGGCATAAGTGTTAGAAACAGTTAATAGCAGAACTCTAAAAGGTTTGCATTCTTATATAGCTCCCTCTAGCTTGGTAGCTGGACAAAAATATTTCTAAGTTTAGATCCATGATGATGAAAACTAAATATAGGATATAAAACAGTACTTTATGAAAACAAAAATCTAAAATTTTCAGCTGTGGGTGTCTTTGGTAAGATGCTCATTCTTAGGTGACTTGATGCAGATCTTAGTCATTTAAATGGGAGTTGTGGAACTAGGCATTTCTGAGCTCAAGGACATTTTATCCAGCTATGACGGTGTATGTGAAGATGTTCTGAACCTGTTTTTCATTTGCCCAAACCATATTTTTAAATCTTCCTTCTTTTCTCTGCTTCCCAATTTAAACCTTCCCCCCACCCTCCCCCGGGTCTTATCTAACAAAGGCAGACATAACTTTTGAATTCTACACACCTCCCATCTGGAAATTGCCTCCTCTTGCTACCATCTTCCTATATTTGATGAGACCAGGAGGAATGATATTCTCCTCTAGCAACACTGGGAGATACCACAAGGTGTTGCTCAGTGAAGTATTGGGTTTTTGTTTCGTGTCATCTTCCAGTAGCACATGGAATTGTCCCAGATTGAGAAGCAAGATGTATTCATTTGCTATCTGTACAGCAGTTGTCTTCTGTTAAGTGAGCAGTTTTCATTATATCTTCCACAACCAGTCCTCTCTCAGGGGAGGCATCTGCTGATAATGGGCTATTGAATGTCACTGCATGACTGAGAAGAGCTATAATATCCCATTGTGAGATGCTCTGCCCAGAGGGAGGAGCCAAGCATTTCTACCTGGATATAATCTTGAGTTTCTGGAACAGCAGCACAGCTTTTCCTACACTGGATTTCCCAGAGGAGCAGCTGCCTCTTCCACTGCAGGAAGACTACACCCCTTTTTTACAGGATCACTGCTCCAACAGGACCACACCTGACACTCCAGGAGGACTGCAGCCATAATTCCCAATTGGACTGCGGCCAACACCCTGACCAACAGGGTGCTAGGTTGTATTCTGACTCTGCCAGTGTTGTTTTTGGTTCACTGCATTTTTTTTTTTTTTTTTTTTTTCCCCCTAGGGAAGAACTGTTATTCCTGCTCCCATATTTTTGCCAGAGAGCCCTCCTTAATTTCAAAATTATAACAATTCAGAGGGAAGGGGTCTAAATTTTTCCATTTCAGGGGAGACTCCTGCCTTCCTTAGCAGACACTTGTCTTTCCAAACCAAGACAGGAATGTATATTCACAAGCTGTAACAACAAAACAGGAGGAAACAAACACTCCAAAAAAACTTCAAAAAGCTGGGGAAGTTAGCACACAGCTCTGCCATCACAAGCTCCACAGGAGGCAGAAGGCCAGCCTAGCAATTACTTAGCTAGGTATGACCTGCACATCTTTGAAGACCTCTGCCTTCTCCACCTGCAGCAGTTAAGCACATCCTTCAGAATTTATGTCATTGTTGGGGAGAGTCTGGTGGACATTATGTAGTAAGGAGAAGACACTTCATTATATGCATAAACAAAATTCCCATAAAATTAATTTGGGTAATTCTACCATTATGGCCAAAGTCAACCTCAAGTGAAGAAAGTAACAGTAACCACAGAATTAAACCAGCCAACAATACTGTTTCTGTCTCAAATCAAGAAAGTTCCTTTCAAAGTTGTAGTGGTCACACTTTTGCATCTAAACTGTAACACTTTTTCAATGAAACTTGACTCATTGGAAGCAGAGTAAGAGCTATCCCTCTTTAGGAAAACAATACATGACTATTATTTCTTCCTATCTGTGACTAACCCCAATCAGAATTTACTCTTTTTATAAATATTCAGGTATCATTTGACACAACGTTGGACAAAGATAAATCTGAAACCATTTCTGGATGAAGAGGAATCACAAAGATCATTCAAAGGAGGCAAATGAACTCATCTGTTAGAAATGGGAAGTGAAAGCTCTGCAAGGATAGAATACTCTCAAACTAGCTGAAGCACTTGATGGATCTTTTCCCACCCTCTGTGATTAATAGAATGCATAAGCTATTCAGTCTGCAAGCATTTTGCTTAAGGAAGCTTTGATTTGAAAAATGAGACAAGTGCTTCCAATGCTGTCATTGATAGGAAATTAGGTGATAGAAGAGAGCACATTTAAGCAGCTCTTAAATATTCATAATTAGAGCTGTCAAACTGCTATACAATCCCTTCTTTCTCTTGCATTTACCCAAATGTTCTGTCAGGAGTAATGCAAACAGCAAAGCAAGGGGGATGTGACAATACTAAAGTATTTCAGAAGTAATCGTGGGAGGACAGAGTTAGGGGTTTGTTTTTTTGGTCTGGACCACAATACAGACATAACCATCAAATCAGATAGATGCAACTAAATAATTTGCTATATTGTGAGGTTTTGAGTTGCTTTATCTTTGATGAATGGTGACATCACAGTTCTGCTACTTCCCCTTTGTTTGGTGCAGTAACAGAGCATTTGACTTACCATCTTTGGACTGTTTTCCTAGAAGTTAATTCCAGGATGATTCTTCATGTGTCTCTGAAGTTAAAACAATTTTTTTTTTTTTAATTAAGAAGATAGATAAAATTATCCAATGAAAAATTATAATATTTATTTTTTAAAATAGCAAATGAAAAATGACAATTATTATTTTCAAGTATATAATTTATTTGAATATTATGAAAATAATTTATATTTATATAGATGTTTTGATTCTAAAGCCCCATACTGACAGAAGGGACTCTCAAACAAGGATATCCCAAATACAAAAGTAGGCATACTCAAAAAAGTGAGGGATATAATTTGTTATGAACACCATTAACTTCTGTTCTGTAACTCTGTTAATTTAGAAAATTACAACTCAGCTCTGCTTTTTCAGTGAGTTCTGTGCACAGTGTGGCAAGAAACTGCAGAGCTTCACCAGCAGGCATGAGATGTGCTTGAGCAGGCAGCAGCACAAGCAAAGCAGTGTCATGGAGTTCAGGTTGCCCCTGACTGCACCACCTCTCTGCCATGAACAGTCCCAGAAGAGCAGCTTCTGCTCAGGGTGCAAGATCTCACCATTTGGTTCATCACTACAAAAACATCTTCTGTGAGCCCAGCTGCTCCTACAGAAGACAATCTTTGTTTCATTTATCTTATTTCATACAGTTTGTTAAAGTATGAGTTCCTTCTGTGCTGGGAGGTCACACAGGCAAGCTACAGCTGCAGGAGCCCTGGTGCAGCTGAGCCTTAACATGATGTAAAGCATGCTGCAGTGGCTTCCAGCTGCCTTCAGGTCCATTAGGCTGGCCCTTAAGGAGCAACGAGGACAGATGACCATTTGTCACCTTAAATGTGCAACCACTCCTGGGTCCATTTCTAAATTGAAATGGAGTTATAAGGTTGACTTGAAAAGCACCTGGGAGGCAGAGAGCAGTACAAGGCAGTAATTGGTACACAGAAACGTTGCCCTCCAGTTTTGGTACAGGAAATGAAGAAAAATGGCTTTTGTGGTTGATGCTTCAGGAGGATGTATGCATAAAGAATGGAATTGCTTCCAGAGACTTTTGGATAAGTCTACATCCCTACACTAAAGAATGATACTAGCTTGTAAAAATTAAAGGGATTGGCATCTCAGCTGTGAAAGAGATCATATATTTAGGGCTAGGGGAAAATAACTGATTCAGAAAACATTGATATGGAAACTGATTTTGTAACAAGAAGGAATGAAAAATTTCAAACGTATGCAATGCTCCTGAAAGGGAACAGAGTCAAGGACAGACTGTCCAGGTGGTAGATGCTGAATGCCCCAGTGTGTCCAGCTCTGACATCCCCAGAAGACAGGCTGACTCACAGCTGCACATCACAGACGTGTGTAATGGAAGATCTGGCAGACTCAAAGAAAGTGGCCCCTACTGGGGAACCAAGATCCAACACATTGTTGGATCTTTATCCCAAAATGTGTGCACCCACATCATGTCAGAAACTGGGCAAACAGAAAGGGGATTTGCCATGAAACAGGATGTGCTAAATGCATAGATAATGTTCATCCATGTCTGCAAACAAGTTGACTGAATGTGAAACTTGCAGACAAGCCAAATATAATTTTCTATGTTTGTGATAGTCCACATCTTCAATGTTTTTGTGCTCAATCTACCATTTCAAAAGCCTTACTTTAGAGTCAGAGGGAGGAAGAAGTGTTTTCCCTTCAAACTGGACTGTCTTGTACCACCTTGCAACCTCCTTTACAACTTTAGGAAAAAACAAGCCTTTTGACTTGCAAAACTGTAAAGGACTATAAAGAGGACCGTACTTTATGGTTTGTTAGGCTGGATCATTATGACACTCTTTCTGAAACAGGCAAGACACTATTCCCTATCTCTGTTCAAGTGGTGGGTGAATACTGAAATATTTCTGCTGTCACTTTTTGGTTTTATTTTATGTGGCTTCATGCTGAGCCTTAATTTGCTGATTTTTATAGCTCAAGTGTAAGGAATACAGTTGAACAAAAGTTACTACCCTCCCTCCAAAAACAAAACAAAACAAAAACAAAAAAGAAAAGCAACCAAAAAATTAACCATGCTGCAAATATTGACTTGCATTTGTGAACAAATCCACTGGGGTTACACTCCTAGTTTATCTTTGACAGCTCATCCAGTGAATTCTCTAAGTAGAAGCAACAGCAAATATGAGCAGGGAGCACTGCACTTCAGACATGGGGCAGGTTCAGATCTGCTGGGGAGAAATGAAGAGGCTTTGGCCAACCCCTAATACTGGCCACCCTTTCTCATGTAACAGGACCTGGCTGAGGTTGTGAGGACACTGACACAATCTGATTTCCCCTTTTGCAAAGCCCAGGACTACTTGCCGCCACACACCAGCAGCACAATATTGTTCAGGCAAGTCACACTGAACTTCTGCTCAAAGGATACAGGAAGAGAAAGTAAAAGCTACGGCATACTATTTTTTCCCCCCACATTCCCTTCATGGCTGGATCCAAAGACCCAATCTACAGCTGTTTTAGGAATCACTCCTGAATTTCAGTAGTGTGAGCCCAAGCAGAGTGCAGCCTGGTGTTACAACAATACATAAAGCACAGTTGTATAAGCGCAGGGACACCCCTGGTTTTAGTGGTGTACTGAAACATTTTACAGTGTCTTGGTCTTTGACCATGCAGAGTAAGCAGGAGAATACTGACAGCACTATAGAAACACAGCAGCAGGGAAACAGCATGAAATCCAGAACCACTGAAGACAACAGGAAATTTCTGAAGGAGCTGTCCTGGATCATAGTGTACTACCTCTTCACAGACATTTTTGAAATGTATATATTGCTTTTACACTGTCTCCCAGAGCACAGAGGTGCTGCACCTGAAAGCCCACAGCTTCAAAGAGAACAAAGAGCAGAAATCTCCTCTTCCCTCACAAGAAAAACTCATTCATTTTTAATGTGATTTTCTGCTGGTCCATCCCCTGGGCTGACTCATTCTGAGGTCAGACAAGTGCCACTGGCACATGGGAAGTGCAGGGCTCCATAGGTAGGGAGACAGGGCAGAAAATGTCACCATCAGCCTCTTTCAGCAGCACCCAGCCCCTAAACCAGGGGTGGGGTTTAGCTCTACCATCACTACACCCTGAAAGTCCCAGTAGAGGAGTCTCCTGGCAGTGGAATGGAATACATAAATCTGCCATGAGAAATTCCAGGTAGAACACGAGATCTCTTGGAGGAGCTCTGTGAGCACAGGGCACACTGGATAAGACCAGTCTCAGTGCTGTGCACAACCTCTTCTCCAGATCTTAGGCCAGATGATTGGCTGCATCTGGAACCTTCAAGGTTCAAGGACTGAAAGTGGGTGACACACAGGTGGGGCAAGAGGGGAGCATTGAGCAAGGGTTGTCAAATGAGTTTGTCCAGTTTACTGGCCTGCTTTCTGACTTTAACTCTCAGGAGATACATAAATATTTTCAAGGAATTCCTTAAGTAACCTCATTGCCAAACCCATTTATATAGACTCATCATCATCTCAAAGCACTGAAGTGTAGCAGAAAAATAGACTATAAATAAATACTTTAAACAAGGGATGAAAAGAAACAGGAAAGGAGTGTGGAGGAGAAAAAAGAGCTTTTTCAGAAGAAATAAAAAGAAAGAAATGAGAAAAGAAAACTCTGGGTAGGGAATATATACATCGTACCTTGAATGGTTTCTACCTGTTGAGGTCCCACACAGCAAAGATAGGATCATCTCACTACCTGTGACACCTAATAATGAGGGCTACACTTGGGTTACTCAAATTGTCACCAAGATTGCTGAAGAGAAACAAGCATTTCTAGGGCAAGCTTTGTCTTGTCTCAAAGAAGTTATCCAGAGTATCTTGGTATTTCCTGTTTCTCCCCACTGGCTGTACAAGAAGCCTGAACAACCAGCTCTGTGTGGCTTTCAAGAATGTAGGTATCTAAAGCTAGTTGAGGTTACTAACACAGCAACATACCCCACACTCCTGCGTGGTCTCTTCTGCTTCTTGATGTTCCCAGAGACTCTTTGAGCTCCATGTTTCCCACCTCCCAAAGAAAGGTGCCCACCACAGAAAAAGATGTCATGCTGCCAAGCTGAAGATCAGCTGAATGTTTTGGAAACCAGGACCTGCCACACCACAAGACACAAGACAGGCAGGCTTAGATGTCTCAGGGTATCACTGACACCTACTGCCAGCTTCTAACCATAAAGCCTGGCCAAGTAGAAACCAGTATATTCCCTCCAGCATGAAAATTTTGAAAAATCATGTAGAAACAGTAATGATACCACTTAAATTTGTAAAATACAGCTGCTTGCAGTAAACTGTCCTTCACGAGCTGGGTTCAGGTCTTGTGTAAATTCACCAAAATCAGGGAGAAATTGTAACAGGAACAGAACAGAAGCCCTAGAAGAATGACAATAGCAGGCACATTAAGTAGCATACTAATTCAGTTCACTAAATTGGGCACTATCCCACTTTATTTAAATAACCAGAGTGAAAGAGACATTTATAGAATGAAAAGTTTGGAACAAAGTTAGATTTAAACAAAACTGAATGAAATAAAAAGGTGCATTTTCAGTTGGCAGAAAGAAATAGGCTATATTTGGATTTTGGTCAGAAATGCAAGGACTGTTTTTATCGCCTCTAAATATGGTAGCAGAATTCTGAGGTCCCCAGTACTGGAAGTGATTCTGGAGGCACATCCTCTTTGGAAGAAGATTAGGGTAATTTTCCACACATTTGTGTTTATTAATAGAGGGGGGAGGGGGAAGACTCAAATGTCTCAGAATTAATGGAACCTTGTAAAAGCCTCAGAGAGAGGAAAAGCCTGTACTATACACTCTAGCAGGCATCTTGCATCAAAGCATTGCTGTCTTCAGCCATCCACTTCTTCATCCCAAAAGAAGTTGAAAAATCACCAGGAATCCCTAATCCATTTGAGAACATACTTTTGAATCTGTTTCCAGGCAGGTGTTGAAGTAAAATGACATGGAGTTCAATTCACAACTATTAGCTAGGCAGCAAACAGGGATGGTCCCAGTTTCTATCCATGGTGGCCTTACAAAGGGTGCTAGCAGAACCCCAATACCATTGCTGAACAATTACTAGGCTCAGCTATTTCCCTGGGTTTTTTGTTTTGGTTTGTTTTTGGGGTTTTTTTGGGTTTTTTGGGTTTTTTTTGGTTTTGGAGTTGATGGCCTGACTAATTGCTGGGTTGTGGTATTTTCAGATGGATTTGGGCCAACAGCGAAGTGACCTTGAGCTCAACATGTTCTGCCAGCTGTTCCGTGATGCTGTCTGCCTACTTCTCACCTCCCTCCCTGTTCCCACCTGCAGAGGGCAGGGGTGTCAGGTCATCCCAGCAGAACACTCCCCTTGTTCCCTTCTACTCTGCAGAGAAAGGTCTGCAGACAGACAAGGCCACGGTTTTCAAGCTTATTGACTTCAGTGGAGTGACTTCAGCTTGTACCTGCACAGCAGGCAGGGTGAGGATCTGCAGTGAGCATCACTGACATACTAGTGAGGAGCTCTGGGGTGACATAGCTCTCGTAACACTTTTGTGCAATCTTGTGCCCTCCACAGCACGTGTGACCTGAAGTTTCAGCAGGATGAGGTACTTGCCAGGGCTGAAGCACTGAAAATGGGAACGTCGCCGTGATCCAGAGGTGTGACTGCAGCTCACACTTGAGTCACCTTCAGCTGCCAGCTGTGGTGCTGACAGCAATATTTCTGCACAGACTGTGCAAATCTGCCCAGGACCCTGGGTGAGCACTTGGCTGAGGATGGCCTCAGCGTCACAGCTCCCTTGTTATTTGTACCCCAGCCAGGAAACTTCAGGTGCACTCAGGATGGAAAGCCAAGCCACAGTCCACCCCCGAGCTGCACAACAGCAAAGGTGTAAGCCAAAATGTATAGAACCTCTTGGTACTTTGGAGATCCAAATGCAGTTGTTGGCTTGCTGGATGGAAGGGATGCACACAGACTACACAACCTCCTGAAAACATCCTGTAGATCTACACATGCACCAACCTCCTGTGAAACAGTATCACGTTAACTACATGCATTCACAGAATCATTCAGAGGCTTTTAAGCCCTGTGATCTTACTGGAAGAGGAAAGCTGAAAGCAGGGCATTTATTTATAATGAAGGCATTTACAGAAGACTCTTTTATCTGTTTACTGTGTGGTACCGAATAGAGGATTCTGTGAGCATGTGCATTGGATAACACTGAAAAATGGATCTACATTATTTTTGTTAAATCTCACTAATGTGAAAGAAAGACTAAAGGTCATCTGTCAAATGTAGTTGTGAGGCAGGAAAAAAATCCTCTCATGTTGCATATTTTGAAACCTTTCAGCTCATGATATTTTTGTTGAACAGAGAAAATGTGATCAATGAATCATTCGGAGTCCTGTGTCTAATAATGGAAATCAAGAATGCCTTTTGATGATGAGTTTGAGACGCTTTTATTAACCTGTCTCAAGATGGTTGATTGCTTCCTAATGTGATGAGATCCTCTCCAGCGCTTGAATTTTAAATATTTAGAGATCTTTATTGTCACATGCTTCTCAATAATACTTCCCAATAAATGAATTGTTGTGCAAATTAAGCATAAGGTAGTTTCTAATAACATTTTAGTATTCTGCAAAGACTAATCATGTTTTACAAAGTACTTGCTAAAATAAAGGTAACTAACAAGAAGATACCTGGAAACTATCCAGGGACTAGGTGGCTCTCGTTTTCTTTTTAGACTAAGTTTCTGAGTGTGTAAATATTCTAATTTCTAATTCTAACTGCCTTCAAGACTCCAGTTAAATTTTGGCTCACTATAAGAGTACATATGTGAGTAGAAATTAATTCATCTATGCTCAGGTCCTAAGGACCAAAGCCATTTTCAGCCTTAATGCTTTCTGATACATAATCTAGTTTGCATATCATTGACTATATAGATTGCATTCACATTTATTTCACAATTCTGTTACACAGTTAGAAAAGTTCAAAGTGATGTGTTACTAAATTAGAATCAGAGCATTGCACATAAATTTTCACTATTGTTTCAGGATGACCATTCCCATTTCATTTACACAAAAGTGAAAAACAAAGAAATCCATTTAAATCCACCAGACTGTACAAATGGGAAAACAGGGTAAGAAAAATTTTAATTAGATGAGATGAGCAGCAGTGTTCCACATTTAAATGGCTACATGCTTTGTAGAGTTAGAATATATAGTATTTTGTTCATATACACTTTTCAAAACTCTGACAGCTTAGGCCTTCTTCTTGAAAGACAGTTCCAGTACAAATTCTGAATTTATAAAAAAGGAACAGAACACCGTTTTTCATTAGGTCACGCCAGCCTCAGGTATTCATGGTAGAGGAGTTTCCTGTACCCTGTTTTCACCTGGTGATATGCTAGAAGACAAATTATTAGTCAAAAATTAGGCTGCTATCTGGTCAAATTCATATGACTTTGCTTTATTGTACAGCTATATGCCATAGTATTCAATTGTCTCATCTGCCATCTGCTTTGGTGTCAAGATGTGCTTTTTCCCAAGTGACATTCTGTTGTCAATTGCAGGATTCTTGACATTTCAAAATGTCTTTGTCGAGAGCTTTATGGTCTACTTCAGGTTTCCACAAAAAGCATTGTTGATCACCACTACAGGACTTGCTGTTTGTGGCAGCCAAAGGGATTGCTCACCCTGCCTTTTCTAGGCAGCTCCCGAGAAAGTTTTGAGATTTTGCAGTCCTTTCTCCCAGTTCTCTGCCAGTTTCACAATTCCCTGCCAGTTTCACTTCTGAGTGAAGAATTCAGATGGTTCACTCGGTCTGTTTGCTATTTTGCTCTTCACTTGATCTACATGTTCAATATTCTTCTATTCATCTGTACAATGCAAGTACAGTATCATAAAATCAATGTTGGTCCCATTCCATGAGGTCTTAGTCATCTCATATGGGTCTGGACTGCAAGAGTTAATATGTTATTGAGATGCTCATCTTATTGTTTCCAATTTAATTTAGTATGGACTATATTATACTGCATATTGTATTACATTCTGAAGGGGGAGCCTCTCACTAGGCAGCAGTTGTGCACAAAATGGTGTTATACTCTCTCATGAGCTGAATATTAATCAAGCTTGTGGTGCTGGAAAAAGAGGAAAAAAAACAAACCCAAACCATTCTTACTCTTTGGGGTACTAAAAGGAAGGCAGGGCGTTCATTGGCCAGATGTGGGAGTTATCTTACTGATTTTCATTTGGGATATCAAAGCCTAAGAAAAATGTAGGTATATTTGAGAGCTTTCAGGGTACAGCACAAAGAATAAAAAGTCTGGAGAACCAACCACAAATGAGAATGGCTTAGAAGCACAATTATCATCACTGCAGCTTCTGGAGGTCCTTCCCTTTCATAGTGCTGCTAATGTATGATTTTTGACTTCTTGATGCAATCCTTCTAGTCCACAAACACCAATGTGTTCTCTTGGGAAAACTGAAAAAAATATCAGGAAAGCGTAGGGAATAGGTGGGAAAAGCTGCCTTCCTGAAGTATCATTCACAGTGCCTGTGTGAGTATGTAATGCAAGTTACAAGGATGTTACTAATTGTCTGGAGTATCTGCATGATATTTTCCCCCTTCCACATCCTTTTCAACAGCTTAGCTTAATCGTACTCTCTGAGGGTACCTACCTGTATCTTGCAGATACTCAGACAATTAGAAACATCTTTGTACCTAACTGTGCCCTAACTGTACCCTCAGAAACAAACAAAACAGAGCCACTCTGGCTAGACACTGAAAATCTGTGTCCTTCTAATTAGTCTCACTGAGAGGCTGTGCACAAAAGCAGGCTCAGGTAGCTGGCAGAGCTGATGTAACTCAAGGCAACACCAAGTTACACCTGTCAAGGCTCAGGCTGTTGACCCATACAGTAGCAATGACAGAATTTGGTTTGTAAAAGCTGCCTGGATGAAAAAATCCCACATAGCTTTCATAATGAATTTAAATAACCTCTCAAAAAATAATTTGTACCATACAGAAAAAGGTCACAAGAGTACTTCTTCTTCCAGAAATGGTAATTAACATATTATTTGGCTTTGTATTTTTTCATTCTTATAAAGTGATGTACATGGCCAGCAGTTACTTGAGGACTCTGTTGTACTAATGTTAGCAGAGAAAAATTTTACTGAGAAACTCTATAAGGTGCATGAGTGGACTCACACTGAGAACAAATACACAAAGAATTCATGTGAGGCACTTCCCAAAAGTTGTGCACGTTGAAACATATCATAACTCCGACAATCTCTTTCAAATGTTCTATTGGTACCTATGCTTCTTCATGTTGATATCATGGTGAGAATGCAGAGCTTTATGATTTTGTGCTCAGTGATGTACACTGCTGGAGAATTTTGCTTTCAAAACATGCAGTTAAACACAAACCTCACTTCAAACTCTTAAATCAGTAGGACTCTTCATGTGCCTGGGTACCTTCCTGAATGAGGCTAAAAGCAAGAGGGGTTTCCCCACCTAAATCAGCTAAAGATGGAGCTGAGAGATGAAGCAAGGTAGCAGTCAGTGCATTTTGATTTGTCTGAACAGCTCTCATCTTGCATTACCTCTCATTAGCTTGGCAAACTCCCACTCACTGCCCAGAACATGTGGGAAGCCTAACTAAATTTTGCTCTTCTCTATCTAATACAAGTGGTAACATATTAGTGTGTTTTTAGTGCTACTACAGCAAAAGGATGCTTCACATTTAATGTCAAAATGTGTTTTCCAGACCCTAAAGGCTCTATCATCCCCTCCGTTTTCAGACAGAAGTATAATGTGATGGAAACTTTTCCTTGAAAACTGCTGTCTTGCCACCACCCTGAAAGACAGCAAAACAAAGGAGTATTTCAAGTCACTTCGGGGGTTTGTTCATCTGGGCTTTTTGCAAAGAGCAAGTATGTAACAATCTGCTGAATTTTCCAAATTTATAATGAAACCAACACAGAAGCATAGCCTGTGTCCTGTTTGATCACATCTCAGCTAATCTGCTTATAAAAAAATTGGTGAGTTTCTAAAAGGAAAGGATTGAAGCTCCAGTTCATAAAGTTCTTCAATTCATGCTTAATACAGTCTGCTTGGGCTGACCTGTAAAGTGGCTAACTTGCAAAACAAAAGCAGCTAGCTGACGGGAAGGGGAAAACAGGTTTGCAAGGATAAATTCTTTTTATATGTATACAACTTTGAACTAATGTTATTTACACAGAAAATGCAAACTTAAATGTGAAAGCATAAAAGCAAGATCCATTTTTTTGCCCCAGAGGGCAGCAATCAATACTGCAGTCAAAGTGCATTTTCCCTGTATGTGAAGCAAAGATTTCATGCCACCTTGAAAACCACTGCTAAATCCATTGAGATGATGATTAGAAATCTTTCAATTTCCAATCCAAACACAGCCTTTTTGTCTAAAAAGGTGTTTGATAGTATCCATCTACTTTTCTTTTTGTTCAAATTGCTTGAATTTAGAGAGTTTATTTTAAAAAACTGGCTTAGTGTCAGATGCTTCCATCATGATAATCCATAGCCTGAACACAGTCTGTGAGTATTCTCTGTCCATCCTAAATCATCTATTGGGTTGTTGTTTTTTTTTCCCTAATCAGCAAAAGCATAATGAGAATATGCTTTACTCAGAGCTATTTTGCACTGTGGGATCATTGCACAGCTTGAGTAAATTGGAATGAAGGAAAAGCTGTGATCATTCAAACCACTTATTTAAAGAGATGTTGCTCACCTCCTTCTTCCCTACTGATCTTCCAAGAGGCATTTTTGAAGTATTTTTCCATGTAGCTTTCCTCTTCTTTCATCTACTCTCTCTGATTGTAGATGTCTGTATTTTCATTGGTGCAGGCTACAAAACCCAGGAAAGGCCTTACCAAATGAGTGGAAAGCAATTGTTTTCCAATACATAACTCTGCCCACAGCAAATGTACATCTGGGATTTTCCATGACCCTGTAATTGACCAGTAACATCAATAAGGGTTGAGTCACAGGCTTAATTCACAACTCAACTATTTCCCAGACTTACCATCAGCTCTTTCTCAAACTTACTAACACCTGTTTCTCACACTTACACACCATTCACACTTATCATGCATTTATATCAGTGTATTATAGGAAAGTTCAGCCTGCCTTACTCACACAATTTAGTAATACTTTGCCAGGTCCCCAAAAGTGCTCTGTAGACCTGCACCAGAAACTCACTCTCTGACACACCTGGACACTGAAAGTGGCTGCTCTGCCCATCAACAAAACAGTCCAGAGACAGGCTGAAGCAAGATTTCCTCAGAGATCATGGGAATTCAATCTTGGTGCACCACAGAAGTAATTAGAAACACTAATGGGCATGATCAGGGTAGAGCACAGGCTATATCAAGAGCAGCTTCAATTACAGGGACAAGTAAGTAAATACAGGAGGATTAATGGGCTTTGTAGATGAAATTGAAGATGTCACTGCTCAGTGCAGGCAGGAAGGACTGAGTGGGCTCTAAAGGTCCCTTCCAGCCCAAACTATCCTATGATCCTGCATATGCTTTCATGCAGTGAAGAAGAAGGAACAGCAGAAGGGAATGAAAGTGATGAGAGGAAAACAAAGATCCAGGTGGTTGTTTTTTTAAAGAATCTCCAAGACACTCCAGATAGTGTATTCTGGATGGAGCAAAGCAAGTATTTGGAAGCCCAGAGAGGGGGCAGGTGTAGCATCACCTTCAAGAGAAAAGAAAGTTGTCCTTTGTCAAAGCCAGGGATATTTGGACAGCTAGACAAAGTACATGCTATACAATGTACATGCCCTGTAAATGCTATAGAGAAAGAGGCAATAAGGAGTAACAATGCAGCCCAGCAAATATTTGTATTTCCAAACAGTACCTCACACTGACAGGTAGTCCAAGAAGCAGAGATTGAACACAAGTTGTATGAGAAATCTGCAGATTTTAAACCAACAGTTAACAGTGTTGTGGATCAAGTCATTCATGCACCCTTGGCTACAGAAGTAAACCTTCTATTTTGTCCCTTTTGTTTATTGTGTGTATATATATATATATTTCTTTTCATTTCATTGCTCTTTACTACTGCTACACACAAAATTGCCCTGACCTGCTTTAAAATTTCCTTAGTAACTCAGAAAAATTACAGATTGAGCAGTTACCACAGTACCTGTAGGATTCTGGAAACTGAGAATCTATCCTGTTTTGTCCCTTATCATGTAGTGCAGTTGCTGAGGAACAGAGGCACATTGCAGAAAACAAAAAGAATAACGATGCACTGTGCAGAACAGCTGATTTGGGTTTATGGCAGCATGAGGGAGGCTCTGAGCAGCTCAGAGAGTCTCATCCCCTCCAAGGACTCAAGAGCCCTGACTGCAGATTAGGACAGGGATTTCCTGCACCAGCTCTGAGGGCTCTGATTCAGCAGCAGCAGCAGCAGGGAGGTTACCTTGTGATGGCAAACGTCATTGCTGCGTCCAGTTATTCCCACTCCACCCATCTGAGATGTTCCCAAACCTTTTGCAGGAATGACTGAGCAGTCTACACAGAAACTTGTTTAGTTTATAGTATATTATAATAAGGTAACAGCAAATTGCTGCCATTTTCCCTTAACACAGCAAGCTGAACTCTGGTTGCTACAGGAAGAGGTATGGGCGATCTCTGCAGCCACAAGAGTAGTTAAGCCACCTTTACAAGACAGACTTCTTCAAGAAGAGCTTTGGTAGGCTGTATAGGAACAAACTATGATTGATTCTCCAAGGAAAGCCATCCCTGATTGTGAGTCAAGCTGTGGCTGATTCCCTCAGGGAAAAAAAAACAGTTTGAGAGATTGCTGCTCCCGCTCGAATGCCTGGCCATGAATTCACACTCCCACCCCACCTCAGAAGCTATGCTGATTCAGCAACCCTGTGAGCATGGCCTGAAACGTGTGAATTGACTACGTTAATCTCTAGGACTTCTTTTTCAGCAAATAAGAACTATTTTAACCAAATCTGTCGTCACTTGGTAATGATGTAGAGCCACAGCCCTAGGCTGCATGACATTTAAGATTAATAATATTTGTTTAACAGAATTTCTCCTAATTTACTCTTAGCCACAACATACATCCTAGGTAGAAGCTCACAGAAGTTTACAGATGATTCTTGACTTGCAAAAGTCACCTGCGTACAAAAGGATCTACATCTGTGTACAAAAATATCTAAACCAAGATCTAAACCAAGACTATTTCCCCATTTCATTAGTAGCTATCAACTGGAAATGTATTAGCAAGACCTTGAAGTCTTTAATGTAGCTTTAAGAACAAAATGGTCTATAAGCACACTGAGGACAAAAGCCCATCCTGACAGATCAGCCTTGCTGATGAATAAAAGGTTACAAACCATGTTTGGGATGCCTTTTTCTTGCTGTCAAGTAGTGCTGAGGTGTTGAAGACACTTATGGCATGCAGGACTTCAGCACCATGTCATCCACCAAGGTTTGGGAGAAGATTCAGGCAGTTGAGGTGCATTAAATGGTTGTGGTGTGTGAATGAAATGATGCTTGGATCTATGGCTAGTCTCAGGTTCAAATTTCCCCAAAAGATTCCTGAAGAATCATGGTCCTGAATGCATTGTATTGTCTTGCTTTAAGATCAGGCCTCATATTTTTTTCCTTTACCAAAATCAATATTTTTATCTCTTGCATATGTGAATGCTGTTATCTGCATAGGTTTAATCACATGCATGGAGTAACCGTACATGCACATAAAAGGATGAAATTTTCTATTGAAAACACATCCTAAGAAAACCACTGCTGGGACAGGGATTATTTATGACTCACAAAAGCAAGAGAATATAGGAATTCGCACAGTCATTGCCAGCAGACATACATTTACCCTTCTCTCATATTCATAGTATTTAACCTCTTACTCCATTTAATTTGCCTTGTGTCCTTCTGTCAACAAAAATCAGTAATGACTGTGGCACATCTTTTATGTCATGGATGAAGACTTACATGTTTCATCTCACTTCCAGTGTTGGAAATAATTCCAACCCAACCCAAGAACAGAGGAACTTGTTTTGCTCTTCTGTTTACAAGTGTAGACTCAATCAAGGACAAATCTCTGAGCATGACAGATTTGTTCTAAAGTAGGAAATGTGTTTATTGGCTTTTTTTAACTTGTAGAAGTAATCTTATGCCAAAAAGTAGGTCTACTCTAGACAGATGATAAGAAGGACTGACCCTGGA
The DNA here is from genome assembly GCF_048771995.1 of Taeniopygia guttata. Lineage (NCBI taxonomy): Eukaryota > Metazoa > Chordata > Aves > Passeriformes > Estrildidae > Taeniopygia > Taeniopygia guttata. The sequence continues at coordinate 117,498,369 of NC_133026.1, forward strand.
ACAGGAATGTGTTACTATGTTGCCATTCTTTCCATCACTGCCTGGTAAAGTTCTCATTCTGTTCTTCAACTTATCCTAAAAAACACCCAAAAAAACCAAGGCACACCACTGCTGGTATTTCTAATATTAAGACTGTGCTACAAGAAAACTTTCTCAAACAAAAATCAGGTCACAGTTAAGCTCATAAAAAAAGCAAACCACATCACAATCTGTTCTCAGTCTGATTCCCTAATGCATAGCAAGATAAGCATCAAGCACTTGGGAAGGCCTCAAATTAGCTTAGCTTTGTTTTGTTTACCCAAAATCAGTTCAGTGAAACCACACAGTTACAACCAGTCAAATGATGAAAATAGATTCTGGTCTACCCATCACTATCCACAGTGCCTGCAGTCATCCAAATCTCCCTGCTATCTCAACAGCTATCTGTGTTCTGGCTTCTGGACTAAAAATCAGCTCTGCTTAGTTATCCACTTGTAACTGCATTCCAAACTACCTAATCTTAGGTCTTGCAACTAGAGCTACAGCCTCCTGACTTTCATCTGCACAGTTTGGGTTTTTTTTCATAGATACAGCATTCTGCTATAATCACATGAAATCTTTGGACAAGAAATTGAAACCTGCTCATTTACAAACCAACCAGAAATGTTTTGAAGTGTGTGAGCACAGATAATATCATCCCCATCAACACAACTTGCTTAGAATTAAGCATGTCCCCTATGAGGTTCCTAGTAAGGCCTTACACTGGTGAAACCATGAGAAGGAATGCCCCATTATCTGTAATGAGTAATATAATTCCTGTAATAGGAAAAGCTCTGACTACCAGATGTATTTTTGTTATACTGCAGAAGTCAACTCACACATTTTATAAAGGTTGGTGCCTTAAATCTTTGTAGGTTTTTTTTATTCCTTACAGACCGGTCTTTTACATTATATGGACTAGCAAATAGGAAAGAGTCTGTTTAGTCAAATTTGCATTCCTGTGTTTCGTAATTTGGACTGAAAAAGCACTTATATGTCCCAGGGAATAGGACATATACGGAAATACATTAAATATATGTTACAGGGGTTTAAAAAATGTATCAGAAAGCAGAAATGGGTCCATAAATTGTTGTACTTAATATAGCTTCAGTGAGCAAACAACTTCTCCCTTTTACAAAAAAAAAAATTCTACAGCACAGATTTTTACTTCAAAATGTACTGAACAAAGTCAGTGGAAGGGAATTATTTGGAGATAGTGTGGATATTTTAAGGGCACTTTTACTATTTTCCAAAATTATCAGCACTTTGAGTTTGCCTGATAAAAGTGTTCTTCATAACAATCCTCGCAGCAGGCTTATGAATTGATTGACTCATAACTACATCTACTGCCATCCAGAGGTAATTGGCAAAAGTTTGAAAAGTAAATCTAAGTTAATGGTATCACTAACAGTGAGACATTAATCCTGTACATGAGAGAAGCTCCTATCAAACACAAACCTCAAGTTGCAGCCCAGCTGAACAGAAAGTATAAAAATAAAAGTTAAGTAGGATAATTCTATATTCTTTCTCACAAGAAAAACAAACCTGATGGTATGTCACATTGATGTTGTAGTTCTTTTTGTGCATCACGCATAGCCTGCATTATGCTTTCAAATAATCTTTTGAACAAGTGTTTCTGCAAATTATACTCTACTATATTTCTCATGCAGCTACATTTTTTGTGTGGTTAAAAAAAAAAAAAAAAAAAAAAAAAGACCCAAAACTCTACAGCCTTCTTCACCTCAAAGAAAAACTGCACTTTGCAAGAGAAAGTGCAAAAAAGAGATACTGCCTGGTCACCTCCAAGTAAAGAAAGCAAGGAAACAGTACAGCATTAAGCACATATATGCACATACTGTGACATGTTATTGCTATTGTTCATACTGAAGAGATAAAGTACCTCAGGGAAAGGAAGAGCGATGATGAAATTGTTTCATTATATACAGATTGTAAGTGCCCACAGTCAGATGTTGTCAAGCCCTACATCTGAGCACAACCCATAGGCAGTCTGTGAAATGTGATATTTGATATGCCAAAAGGAACACAGGAACCCCAGAAAAGAGACGATCAAAATGAATAAACACTTCTAAAAATTCATTCTTTTAAAAATTGCCGGAAAAGTATTTTCAAAAGAATGAATTAAACATGAGATAATAAAAGCATTCATTTCCTAAAAGCTGTTTCTATAACTGAACATTGGTATTAGCCTTTCATCTTTTGGAAAGCCCAGATTTGCAGATGTACACACACATCTATTCCCTTGACAGAAGCCATGCACCTGGTTGCAATCCCCAGCTCTGAGCTGGGAGTACAAGCTCAAAGCATGGCTATGGTTACTACAGTCAGCTCAGAAGCCCCTCCTCAGAATGGGACAGTTTCTCAAAATATCCATGACTATTTACAAATCTCTGTTTATAAATCTTTTCCAATATTCTTCCAACAACCACCTTCCCAACCACACTGTGAAATCACAAACTGCAAGCGCCAAAAGCAGGGTTGTGCTCTGAGGTGCAGATTCCTGAAATACATAAAAAGGCTGGAATTTAGATCAACACAGCAGTTTCCAGAAAGTAATTTTTACTTCTGAGATTCCTCTACATGTTTTCAGGTAAAACAAGATCAATTCCTGACATGCACTCCTTCTGCTATTCCAGTGGGAATCATTAACAGTTCAAGCAACTTTGGAAGTGCAAGAGATGATGTCCTCTCAGCCCAAGGCATCTACCTGAAGCATTCTGGACTTTGTACAAATACAGACCAAAAGAACTCCAAGAGTTATCTGCATAAGGATAAAACAGGAGGGTACCTGGATCAGTGTAAAGGTATTAACCAGACTACCAAAATGGTGGACCTTGCAGTCCAAAAGTTCAAATTTATACCTAAATCTAGATAGTGCCCATGCATCTCTTAAAAAAACTGTCTTTAAAATTAACTTTATCTGCAATTCCAGGTGAAAGTACAAGCTACCCAAGAGAAGGTACAAAATATTATCCAATGCCATCTTGTGGTAAACAAGAAAATAGTCCATGCCAACAAGCTTGGATTTAAATACACAGGGATTCTGTTGCTCCACAGTATACAAATCATGCTCAAAACAGCTGACTTGGGGGGAAAAAAATTCTTGGTTAGACTGTGGCAAAGTTGTGTTATGCTAGCCATTAGAATTTAAGAATCAGCTATTTGTCCTCACCTTACAAACATGGTGTTTTGCTTCATTTCAATAACATTGCTGTGGCATTACACTCAGAATAATTTCCATCACTCCAAAACTAATGTAAAGGCAAAGATGGAATAATAACTTAGAAGATAGTATGCCTTGTATAAAAACACCCATAATTTCCCTCCACTACAGCTAAGTGCTATCAGGAGCTTGTTTTTAGAGCACCAGGGATCAGCTCAAAATATCATGGCCACACAAGCCAAATCACTGTATAGCTATAAAAGGATTCTTCTGCAGCCCATTTGTTTAAAAATAGCATGGAGGTATCTGTGACCCAGCTGACCTTTAGGAGCACACCATATCACCCCAAATCACCTCACTTATAATTACGTCTGTGAAGACATCTGCCAGATGATACTGCTTCCCAAATGCTGTTCCACCCCTCCCTTCTCTGGAGAGAGATCTACCCACAACACCTGTGTCAGTCTCGGTGGAGCTGCAATACAGCGCTTGAATTTTGATCCTGCAAAGAGCACTCAGTGGGACTGTTCTACAGCAAGAAGCATCAGAAAAACTCACATGCTTTAAAAAAATCACAAAAAAAAAAAACCCAAAAAAACCAAACCAAAACAAAACAAAAAAAAAAAAAGAGAGAGAGAGGAAAAAAAAAAAACAAAGACATGTTCCTGTGTCACTGTCTCGGTGCTTGGATGCCACGGCACGTCCCTACTGCAGGCAAGGGAAGCTGCAGGGCCCCATTGACTCTACAATGGTCCTACCACTCTGCTTTTGGCATTTGCCTCCCCTTATGTCCTGAGTCTTCCCACGTATGTTCCACCTCAGCACCACTCATGGTAGCAGCACGAGACAGATTTGGGGCCACCCTGAACCCCACACAGCCCCAGCTTGGGGGTCACAGAGGATTTCATCAGCATGATTGGTGATCATCAGTACCATAGGTGAGGGGTCCAGAAGGTGAAGTCCCATGAGGAGCGGCCAAGGGAGCTGGGGCTGTTTTGCCTGGAGAAGAGGCTCAGGGGTGATCTGATCCTTCACTACAACTAGGTGAAAGGAGGTTTGTCATGGTTTGACACAGAAAAAGAATTTTTCCGGAAAGAAGAGGTCAATTTGGACATTGACCAATTGAAGGTAGACACGCCTCTGAGAACACAGAGGGGTTAAAAGCAGAATGTCCAAATTGACCTCTTCTTTCCGGAAAAATTCTTTTTCCGTGTCAAACCACGACAAGGTTGTAGCCAGGTAGGGTTTGGCCTCTTGTGCTAGGCAACTAGCGATATAACCTTGAACTGCACCAGGGGAGGTTCAGTTCGAGTATTAGAAATAATTTCTTCACAGAAAGGTTGATTAAACAGTGGAATGGGCTGCCTAAGGAGGTGGTGGAGTCACTATCCCTAAAGGTTTTTAATGAAAGACTGGACGTGGCATTCAGTTTAGCGCTCTAGCTGACATGGTGATGTTTGGTCACAGCTTGGACTTGATGTCCTCAGAGGGCTTTTCGAGCCCAATTGATTCTGTGGTTCTGTGACTGGCAGGGCATGTCCATAAGCCGCTTCCCTGGCAAACCAGGGCTCCTCTGGCAGGCCGCGGGGAGCCACGGCTCCCTCTGGCGGGCCGGCGCGGCGGGACTACATCTCCCGGCGGGCATTGCGCCCGTCCCGCCCCGAGGGCACGGCGGTTCCGGGCCCGGCGGTTCCGGCGCGCTGACCCGGCGGAGCTTTCCGCACTCCGGGGCAGCGGCGGCGCCGCTCGCACGTGCAGCCGCTGCCATGGCGGCCGTGCGGGTGGAGGCGGTGCTGGCGGCCGCCGAGGAGCAGGAGGCGGAGAAGCGGCGGAGCATCACGGTGGAAAAGGAGCTGGAGCTGGAGTACGACCTGGGCAATTTGCTGGCCGTGGACCGCAACCCCCCGCCGGCGGCGGCGCTGCGCGGGGCCGGCCCGCGGCGGGAGGCGCTGCTGCAGGCGCTGGCCCGGGACAACACGCAGCTGCTCGTGTCCCGGCTCTGGGAGCTGCCGGCCGAGCGCGCCGGCGGCGCCGGGGGCCCGCTGGTGGCGCAGCTGCCCGAGCCCACGTTCCGCCTGCCGCGGGAGAAGCCGCCGCCGAAACCGCGGCCGCCGACGCGCTGGGAGCAGTTCGCGCGGCTGAAGGGCATCCGCCGCAAGAAGAAAACCTCGCTGGTGTGGGACGAGCAGGCCAAGGAGTGGCGGCGGCGCTGGGGCTACCGGCGGGCGGGCGGAGACCCGTCCCGCGCCTGGCTGGCGGAGGTGCCGGCGGGCGCCGACCCCGAGGAGGACCAGTTCGCCCGGCTGCGGCGGGAGAAGCGGGAGCGTGTGGCGCGCAACGAGTTGAACCGGCTGCGCAACCTGGCCCGAGCCCACCGCGCCGGGAGCGCCGTGCCCGCCGCGCCCCTACACCCCACCGGCCACCAGGACCGCGACGAGCTGCGCCGAGTCGCCCGCGTCGCCCGCGTCTCCACCGCCTCGCTCGGCCGCTTCCAGCCGCGCCTGCCGAAGGAGTCGGCGGAGCCGCCCTCCCGCAACAGCGGCAAGAAGCGCCGCTTCGAGCCGCTGCTGGGCAACCTGGCGGCCGAGCGCAGCCGGCAGCTGGAGCTGCTGCGGGACATGGGCAGCAAGAAGCCGGTGCTCGACATCACCCGCGCCGTCAACAAGCAGCTGCGGCAGGAGGAAGCCGAGGCGGCCGCTGCCAACAAGGGCAAGAAGCAGTCGAAGCGGGGCAAGCGCGGCCGCCGGCAGCAGCGGCCTGGGCGCAGCGGCAAGAAGAGCGGAGCCCGGCGGCAGCCGCAGCAGAAGAAGGCTGCGGGCGGTGGTACCGGCGCGGGCAGGAGAAAGAAGGCGTGAGAGACAGTGTGCAGCACGGGCTGAGGATGCCCACCGAGGCGTGGGAAGGGACTGTCGCTGCCAGCCTCCTGCCCGGTGTTCTGTTCACACACGTATCTGTCAATAAATGCGTTCTTACCTTTCTAAAACATCCTGCGTTTGGCTCGTAGCTGGTAGACAAGGAGGGCTGTGTTCTCCATCCAAGGGAAATCGGTGTCCTGTGAAGGGAGAAGGGTGCACCAGTTCCCTCCAGTCTGGGGGTGTCACAGTGACTTGTTTCACAGGTAATGTCGCTTCACAGTTGGCCTGCAGCATCTCTGCCAGGACAAAAGCTGAGCAAAGCTGTTTTCAGGTGGCTGGGACTGGATCGCAGATGTGACCTGGAGTTTTGATGGAGTAGCAGCCACAGGTCCAGTTAAAGGATGTGGCTGCTGCTCGCTGCCTTGGGCAAGTGGCCTGACGGTGGAGCTCTTGCTCTGTAAATCAGCTTCTGCCGCTCAGCTCTGTGGTATTCAGGTTCAGTTACAAAAGGAACATGGAAACTTAGTGTAAAATTTATTCCAGGGCCTAAGAAATTGTACAGATTTTCCATAGCATTTTGTTGATGAAAAAAGGAAGTCTGAAAACTGCTGAGCAGCCACTGAGTTCAGCAGAAAAATGTTTGTATTGTACAGGTTAAAACCTAAATTTCTCCCTGTAGTAACATTAATCCATCATTTTATAGAAATAATCTTGGTATTTGCCTAGCAGTTTGAGAGCAGGTAGTAGAAATTGTCTGAGACTTCTTCCCATTACTCTTGAACTTCGTAATGTTGTATATACAGTTGAAATAGAAAAAAAAAATCTGTTATCTCAATGTGTGGCTTAGCTACAGGGAAGATGTAAGAAAGTTAGTAAAACAAGTTTTAGTAATCTCAATTAAGTTAGGTTTTGAAACTTTGAGGGTTTTAGTGGTTAGTGACATTGTAATGCCTCACTGCAAGAGAGTTTTTGAAAAAGCTGGATGACTTAAGCAGTTTTCTTCTTGTTCTGTAGCACTTCAGTTAGGATGGCAACTTCAGTAAAAAGCATCAGAAAGCAAAACCTTTGTGTAGAGGAGTGCTGAGGGCAGAAGAGGTTTGTACACCTTGGAGCCTGGATGGCATTGATGGGCTGACCACTGCCCAGCCTGTGGGCCTTGCATAAGGTATGTTCTTTGCCTCTCTAGTGCTTCTTGCCCATGTGCTGAGCTGTCTGCAGCACTGCAGGACTTGTCAGTGGCAGTAGTGGTCTTGTGGGCACAGCCCTGTGTAATCAACCCTTCAGTAAGTATCAGGACAAACTAGGGCCAACAAGCACATGGAGGGATGGAAAAGGTTGTTAAAGAGAGATATTTCCATAGGGCACGCCTTGTACATGCTCAGCCAGAGAGAAGGGCTCTTTTCCCATACATACACACACCTGATGAGAGCTGATGTGAGCTGCTCACAAGGCTATTGGTCAATTTTCTCCACCAAAATCCCAGGAAGTGTGTTCATCTCCAGCAGCTAAGTGGTCACCTGAGCAGAGGTGCTCCTATGGTGTTGCCACCTTCTGGCTCTCACAACTGGATAAAGGTTTTGCAGCTTCATGTGGGGTCTCAGCAGACCACTAACCTGCTCTCCCAAGCTCAGCACCTTTAGTTCCTGAGTTTTAGGCTCATCTAATCTTCTCATAGAATCATTGAATGCTATGGGTTGGAAGGGACCTTAAAGACCATCTAGTAAGACATAAAGAGCATTCAAAGGTAAAATACTTATATATGTTACATTAGAAAAATGATGCCTTTTTGTCAGAATCCAGTGTTTCCTTTGCTCAATACTGGCATACTACTCTGCTGGCAGCTAAGCAGCATAGCTTACAGCTTAAAAATTTGGTTATAGAATTTTGATCCCTCCTGCACTATAATTTACCATGATTTCATAGAATTACAGAATTGTCATGGTTGGAAGGGACCTCTGGAGATTATCTTGTCCAAAGCCCCTGCCAAGGCAGGGTTGCTTAGAGCAGGTGACACAGGAACATGCCCAGGTGGGTTTTGAATGTCTCCAGAGAGGGAGACTCCACGACCTCCCCGGGCAGCCTGTTGCAGTGCTCTGCCACCCTCAGTGTGAAGAAATTCTTCATGCTAAGGTGAAGCTTCTTGTGTTTTAGTTTATCCCCATTCCTCCTTGTCCTGTCACTGGGCACAACTGTAGAGTCGGAAAAGTATTTCACTTAACTTCAGGACCATGGGTTTGTTTTATTATTTTCACTTTGCAATTCCATTACTCTCAGTATTTTTTTGTGGCAAAAATACAACACACACTCAGTCCTAATTAAATTTTAGTGGCTCTTCACTGGCATTCTGTGCTGTCTGTTTTAGCAACCAGATTTTCTTTGCCTCCAAGCAGGCCTGAGTTGGGTTTTGACGACGGGGACCGCGGGCTGGGGGTGCTGAATGCGGGCACTTCTCGCCTGACCGTGCGAGTCCCTCTTTGGGACACCCGTGTGCGGGGCCGGACAGCGGCGCTGTCCCGGGAGGAGGCGCTGCCGCCGGCCCGGCCCGGCCCCGTCCCGGGCCCCGGCCCCGTCCCGGGCCCCTCTCCGGCCGTGCCCAGATCCGGGCGATGGCGGCGGGGCGGGCGCGGGTGTCTCGCCTGCTGCGGCAGCTGCAGCGGGCAGCGTGAGTGCGGCGGGACGGGGCGCGGGGGTCCCTCCTGGGGGTTCCTCCGGGGGTCCCTCCGGGGGTCCCTCCCGGGCCCGCGGCTGGGAAGCGGAAAGCGGCGGCCGCTCCGCCCCTGCGAGCCCTCCCGGTGCCCGCTCCCGCTGCACAGAGTCCGGCTCAGCTGCAGGCCTTTGGAATGGGTGCTTGCAGGAGACTTACAGGACGTAACGCTTTAGTTTTCGCCTTTAACCATGCCACTCTTTTTTTTTTTTTTACATTTTAACTAGTTGTCGGTGCCCGAGCCATGGCCACACTTATTCCCAAGGTAAGGCTTAATTTGTTTCTCCAGAATAATTCTGTAGGAGGCCATGACCCTGTAGAGGGCTGTATGTATCCACATAACCTGGGCAGAGGGTGCAGGTGGGAAGGAACAATCTAAAGGAGAAGGTAAACAGCCTGTTATTTTGCAGCTGTACAATGGTAGTGGTTATTGTTGAAGAGAGTCACTGCTCCCGCATAAACCACAGTTACTGCTCCTGTCCCCTCCCTCCCCATACCATGGGGCCAGCTGATCTGAACTTTGCTCTAGCTGTCATCACCTGAACCATCTTGTCTTTAGATCTGCTTTTGGATACACACAGCTTACATCAGAAAAGAAACAGGAAGCTATATGGATAAAAAGTAGCCTAACACAAAGGTGTGTGTTGGCCTGGGGAGTAAAGTCTCCACAGGCTTTTTATACAGTCAGTCCCAAGAACACTGCTCACTTAGGCCAGGATTGTAGACTGTGAGCAGGGGAGCTGCACTGACTTACCCAGGTCACCCTAGGAGGAGTTTCTGTTTGCATGGGCTGTAGGGAGGTTAGAAGAATAACTGTCAGTCTCCAGATTGTTGGTAGTGGTTTGGGTCATAATTTCAGTAATGTGTAACTCTTAGTAGCATGGTTTCACATGCTTAGAACACTTCTTAAAGAATTGACATTGTCATTTTACATATAGAAAAGCTATTTATATGTTCAGATACTTGTTTTGCCCAAAATCATCCATACAGCAAGACAATAGTGCATCTGAGAAATAGAATTTCATTATTTTGCTTGTCTGCTTGATGACCTACTCAGTCAATTCCAACTAAACTCTTGCGAAACTGGAGCCTGAGTTAAGAACCCTCTCTGAAAGTTTTAGGCAGCAATAGAGTCTATAGCATAGCAAGATGATATCAGTTCAGTACATCTCTAAATACTAGGAATTGATTGAACAGTGACTATAGCTAAAAAAAAAAAAAAAAACAAACTTCTTTATGTTTCTTGGCAGTGTTCAAGGAAACAGTGCAATTTTTGAACTCAGTAAAATTCGCCCTGAAAGTTAAGTTTAGTTCAAGAATGTAACAGCAGGGTGTCTATTATACTATCAGAAAGCAAGAGTGTAAATGGTTTGGACATGTCCTTAGCATGTCAAATTAATGACTGAAAGTACAGCAGACTCCAGCTCCAGGAGAGGTCAAACATGTACAGCCTAGCTAGAGGCGGCAATGAAAGAGCTGATAGCAGCTGGCCTGTGCTTGAATAGAAAGTACGTAAAGGGTTTTAATACATCTATCTGCTACTGTTGTGGGTCAGTGCTTCAGTGCACCCCAGCATGTCTGTAAGCCTCATTTTCATGGCTTCACTCATTGGATCAAAATCCAAATTGTGTATTTTCAATCAATAGAGCAGACGTAAGGCATGACTCCAGCAGGAAAAGAAGAATGCTTTGCCTGGTGTTTTCTTGGAGAAGAATGGGCAATTTCAGTTGATGCAGTTTGCTTCACTCTATGGCAAAATCAGAGTACGCCAGAAAATTAGTTTTGTGATAATTCATGCAAAAATGACACAGCAGAAAGAAGCTATGACTCAAATACTGCCCTTAAAAATATCTTCTAATTAAAGTTAATAGTAACACACTGATTCTTATTTATTATTAGCAGTGCACACAGTAATTTTTTAGCAAATAATTCAGTTTGACCTGCAAGTTCAGTACTAGGTAGAAGTAAAAAGTGTAAACACCTGTTAGTATTGCTCCCATGCATACATAAGATGTTCTCAGATTATGTATATCTCAGATGATGTAAAGAGGATGTCTCATGAATTTGTCTTAAATGTTGTTCTGAAGGTTGTCATGTAGCCCCTTATGCATTTCTAGCACCTCTCAGCTTGAGTGAGATATAACACATACTCAGTTCTACTTTTTTGTGGGCTATTCTGGTCTTTGTAGACTGCAAACAAACTCTCATGCAACCTTCCTGCCAATTTATTCAGTTTTTATAAAAAATACTTAATTCTTGAAAGAACTTGAAAAACTCGCTTGTTTTGTTCAGTTATGTGAGAAAGATCGAGTATTTGGATCATTTAATCTCATGAACAGCAAGGGATGAAATGGGTAAATGTTATGCAGACAAGCTGAGGTGACCTGTGGAAATATGTTAGTGATTCCAAAAAGCAAGGGAATCTGTCAACTCTAGAGCTGAGAAACAGGTTGAAATAACTTACTGTTTCCTAATTCTACTGTTTTATTTCTGTTCCAGTTCCTGAACAGCCCAACCTGGGGAATACAGACTATGCATTTGAGGTAGATTTAATAATAAAATATGTTTCATTTAAAAGTTGTGCAAACAATACTTCTTGACAAATATGGCATTTAACAAATATTTGCATTATCAAATATTTATATTTCACTTTGAACGAGTAAGGCCAGATGCCATTTTTGATGAGAAATAAAATGTTCTTTTTTTTTTTTTTTAATAGATGGCCATTTCAAACATCCGATATGGAGAAGGAGTTACAAAAGAGATTGGCATGGTAAGCTGCTATGGTGTAAGTCCATCGCTAGGAAAAAGTTATTTTCTGAAGGGCAGCCAGTGTTATCAATCCACTTAATAAAGGAAAGCTGATATATGGTGTGGTCCAATGTATCAGTGCAAAAAGGTCAGAGCATAGATGGTTGAAGAACAGAGGTGTGGTGCACCAGTGGGGCTGTGGTGTATGAAATGCAGCGCAGGGGATAATTGAGTAGTGGATACTTTGCTACAAAGTATGCAACAATATTTTTCTCTGACAGCGATTTTAATTCAGAAAGTTTTGAATCTTGCTGACTCACCAGGATTTCCTCAAGATGGCTTTCATATTTCTAGCGCTCATTAACTCAATCAGAGACTTTCTATTAAATTAGCCAGATATTCATTCAGCTCTCAGCTTGCCCTGTGTAAGTGTAGAATTTTTGTTTCAGCAGTGTGAGATGGTTCACCTGAGTGTGTAGTTCCAGTGTGCTTTTATCACTGTCTCTTTTCATTACATTTTCAATATTTTACTGCTGTGCTGTGGTAGGGAGTTGATGGAGACAATCTGTGAAAAGGCCTTTTTTATTCTTACAAGAACTTAAGAAAAAATATTTTAAAAGATGTTTTATATTTTACTATTGTTTAAAGCAGTTCCATGTGGTTCAACAACTTTAGTTTACTTCTATCATAAGACTTCAACTATATAAATTTGGCAGCTTTAAATTTTATTCTGCTTTCTATATTCTCCATGTGTGTGGTTAATGTCCTTTGTCTTCAGCTGATACGGTTTTAAAAATTTTGCAATAGCCAACTATTTTTAAGTCAGGGTTTTATTATTATCAAATGGTTCAGTTGATTTGGATTAGTGTTTAAATAGTGAAGTATATGATTTTATACTAGTTGTTTGGTTTTTCGATTCGTTATTGTAGGACCTGCAGAATCTTGGTGCTAGAAGAGTTTGTTTGATGACAGATAAAAACCTCTCCAAACTCCCTCCTGTAAATGCAGTATTGAATTCCTTGGCAAAATATGGTATAAACTTTCAAATGTATGATAATGTCCGTGTGGAGCCAACAGACCAAAGGTACAATTTGCTTCTGACAGTGCATTTCTCCAAGTAGTGCCTGGGCCTTTACAGGATTTCATATGGCTTTTTAAACACCTCCCTGTGGCCTGCATGCTGGTCTTAATCGTTAGTTTTCCTGTGTACTGGTTTTATCCTGACTAATTGGAAAATCTTTCTTGTGTCCTAAGTTTCCTGGATGCCATTCAATTTGCTAAAAAGGGAGAGTTTGATGCCTATGTTGCTGTTGGAGGTGGGTCTGTAATAGACACCTGTAAAGCTGCCAATCTCTATGCAGCCAGCCCTTCATCAGAATTCCTGGATTATGTCAATGCTCCTATTGGGAAAGGGAAGCCAGTCACTGTACCCCTCAAGCCCCTTATTGCAGGTAAAGCATGAGGAGAATGTGCGGAGAGTTGGGGCAAGGGGAAGATGAGTCAGTCTACACTGTCTGATACTTCTACTGAAATCAGTTTACTGTGACTGTTTCAGCTTCCTTTGGGCTAACTTTTCCTCTAGTTGTATTCAGCAGTCATTTTGCTGCTTAATTCAGTGAAGGTAAAATAAGAGGTTTTATCCTTAATTTGTCTTGTTTAGCTCAGCTAGACCTCATTTACTGAGAAAAGAGATCAAAGTAGCAGTTTCCTTTTGATCTGTTGGCTTTGGATCAGGGATACCTCTAAGATTTCCTGGGCACTGTATTTTGGGTGGTGTTACTATTGTGGTTTTCTTATTTAAATTGCAGTATTATATATTTCTTATTATTTGTTGTTATCCCCATTCTTCCTTTTAAGTACCTACAACATCTGGCACTGGAAGTGAAACCACTGGTGTTGCCATTTTTGACTTCAAAGAACTAAAAGTTAAAACCGGTGAGAATTTTGGTACTTTGTTTTGGGGTTTTTTGTTTGTTTTGTGGGGGATTTTATGTGTTATTCAAGACAATTGCTTTTCCAATGTCTTTGTTATTTCCCTGCCTTGAAAGGAAAGGATACTGCATGTCATTTCAGGTGTCATGTTGTTTGATTCAACAGCCACAGGCAAATTTTAAAAGCTTAAAGGTTTCCTCCTTTAATTAAATTTATATCATATTAACTTAATGAAATACCTATGTAATACAGTGGATTATATTTTGAAGGCAAAACAGGAAACTGAAATCTTTCAAGTCCTTAAATGGCAGAAAATGTTAATTGCAAAGGAAATTTCTATTTATATTCAGGGTCAACCAACTGTTCCTTATTTCCTCTGTATTTTTCTTTCTACTTTTAAGACTTCTGTTTCTTTGTTGTGTAATTGCAACCAAATGTTCCTTTTCCTGACTTTGGAAACCTCAGGCCTGGGATGCTGTGCAAGTGAGGGACACTGTCTTCCTTTGGCTTTTTCATCCCTGGCAAATAAAGATTAAGGCTAAAATGTCATCTTGAGCTTCATAGCTGTTTAAGGTTTTGCTTCTAAACATACGGATTTTATATGCCACACAGTCTGCAGAACTTGGGACCCAGGTGGGTGTGCTAAGGAGATTTGACAATAGCTCAACAGTTTTCTACTCTATACATCGTCAGTCAGTCTGTCTGTCTGTCTCTCTCAGAGCTACATCTTTGTGCCCTTAACTGAAATAGCAAGGACATGGTTATTGCTCAAGACAGCAATTGGCAATAACAATTTATTGCAGGTACAAACCAGTTTTGCCTTCTGACTGTCCACAGAAGATACAAATCTAAGAATACTGCAGATGCCACAGACATTTTGCAAGGCTGCTCAGGGAGGGATGCAAACAGAGAGAGAACGTTGTCTGGTATAATCCAGTTCAGGCAAAAGTCTCAAGTCATGTAACTCTTTTAGAGAGACTTCATCATCAGTCTCACATTGGTAAATACTCTCTAACCTCCCTTGTCTCTCTTTGCTTTCATGTTCATAGTTTCAAATATGTTTTTCCCTCCTTATAGTCATGTTTTGAACATTAAGCTTATCTTGTCCTATTTTGTTGCAAAACATTTTTAACTGATTCTTCTCCCTTTGCACATTGCAGGTATTGCTTCAAGAGCCATTAAGCCAACGTTAGGCATCATTGATCCTTTACACACACTGTCTATGCCCGAACGAATAGTGGCCAACAGTGGCTTTGATGTGCTTTGGTGAGTTTTCTGCACAGGTTGCTACTTGAATTTATTTAAATTTTGTATTTCTACTATGATGATTGTAGAAAAAATACATTTTGAGAGCACATGATCTTTTTTCTCTGTTTGCTGTTCTTGTTTAGCTGAGCTCTGTCAGACTTTCCTCTTCCTTAGTTTCACTGCCTCCCTCAGAATGTACGGAAACAAATCCTGCATTTGCAGAAATTTGAATGTTTTTGCAGTGTACTGGAGAAAATCTTTACTTCCAGAATAGCTGTTGTCAGGGAAAAGAGTCCAAGTGTCCCTTTTAAAGGGATCATGGAGATAGATGATTAATCACAATTGTAATAGCATTTATCATGAATCACAGACATGGCAGGGAATAGAGAATAAGAATTTTCCAACAAAAGCCATGATGTGTCAATAAAAATTCATAAAAGCTTGTGAGCTACAAGCAGGTCTTCACCCAGCTGTGGTCATCTTGGAACCAATCTCACAGTTTGCTTTTCACTTGGCACAAAATTTTATTCATCTTAAACCAACAGCTTAACTGCACAAAATGCATTAACATTTCTATTTGGAGAGCCAGAGCTTACTTTGCTTCTGGGTGATATGTGCATTAAAGTAGTCAATATGTAATAAAGCTGTGACTTCTCAAGTGTGGTGAAGGACCCTGGCAATGTCTGTAATGGAAAAAAGGTATTTGTTCATCAATGAAAATGGTTTGTAGTTTTGTTCATCTTAATAGAGCCATGTAGGCAGTGCCCCTCCTTTATTTGGTCAGATTCATGAGTATCTGGGAGGTGAGACTATTGGTGGTTCCACTTAGCTTAAATATCGTACCCATAATTTTTTCAAAGTCAGTACTTCTAAAATAAAAGTACCCTATGAAGGTTCCTGTGCTAAAGTCTCATATGGTTCCTGTCCTACAGAAAGGAAATGCATTCATTGCACATGTACAGCCCTCTTCAGTGAAAAACACTGCAGGTGTTCGTGCATCCAACCAGGCTTTTAGCATGGTGTGAGCTGATGGAAAGGCACTGACTTGTGTTTAGATTGCCTTCGGTATGTTTGTTGGAGAGGAAGTACTCTAGAGGTGCTGGCCCAGCATTCTTCCACTGTGAGATTCTATTTCTTGTTTCAGCAACTGTTGGACACCAGAAATAAATAGGAACCTGCATTCAAAGGACAGCAGGGCAGTAAAAGGGAGCTCTACCCCTTAAATAATTGGTTTCTCCATCTCTCTGTTAGTCATGCCCTGGAATCCTACACTGCTCTCCCTTACAACCAGCGCTGTCCCTGCCCCTCCAATCCCATCAACCGCCCAGCCTACCAAGGCAGCAACCCCGTCAGCGATGTCTGGGCTCTGCACGCTCTGCGCATTGTCGCCAAGTACCTGAAAAGGTAACGCACCTGACAACCCCTGCATGTGCTCAGTCCACAGTGCCCCTGCAAGAATGTAAGTGTTAGGCTGGAATGAGGCAAGCTGCAACATTAAGCTTTTGTTTTCTACCCTGGATTTTTCTTAAATGAAGCAAAATATTTTTCAGATAAAATTCAAAGTAACAAAAAAGGGATTAGTGGTTTGTCTTGAGGAGGTAGCTTTTTATTGCCTCTGTGAATCTATTTTAGAAGTCCTCAGTTAAAGGTCTTTCCAGCTGTACAGTTAATAGGGAGCCGCATTTACATATTTTTTTCAAGAACCTCCTTTCTATGACAGTATAAGGGGTATATGTAACAAACTGAATAAAATACTGCTAATTTTACTTCTGAATTAAGAAGTAAATTAAGCACATCCATCAGGAAGGTACTAACATGCACTTACGAATGTGCAAAAGTGTGAATTCAAACCTGCTTATTCTTAGAAGACCTTCAGTTTAGAATAGGTATTGCCTTAGCTGGGAGTTGGTGTTGATCCCTGTCAATAAAGATTTAGCCTGTTTACAGCTTTTGCATAGCATGTGCATTTCTATTAAAGATCAGTGTGGGGGTTTTTTGAAAAAACTTTTCACAGTACCTAGTGAGTCAAAATAGTTGGTTTTTGTTCCTTTGGAATCTATTCATGAGACGTTTTTTCCTTACTGTCAAACTACACAATGATCCTGAGGCATAGGAAGGCAGGGAATCATGTCTTCTTCCCACACAGGTAGTGGGGCCTAGAGCACCACCTACTGAGATGGTGAGAAAGCTGGAGTGATCCTGGAGCCATACACAGGATTACCAAAGATTATAACTAGAATTTTCTAATTCACCACTGAATTGAGTATGGTTAAATTCACTCTATTTATTTTTTTTTGAAAAGTGAAAGGAAGCTTGCCCTTCACTTAACCAGTATGTCATACTTAAGTGATCAGGATGCAGGATTGTTCTTTTACTGAAGCGTGACTTGATTCCGTTTCCACCATTTTTATCTCAGCTTCTTTTAGATTTTTTTGTATATCTGTCCATAAAGAAGCCCTCTCTCCCTTCTCCCTGTTGAATCACCTATCTGTAAATTCATTGGTACCATTTGCCTCCATGGTGCCCAGAGCCATCAGAAACCCTGAAGACCATGAAGCAAGAGCCAACATGCACCTGGCAAGTGCTTTTGCTGGTATTGGCTTTGGCAATGCTGGTGTTCATCTCTGGTGAGTACAGAGAAATAATAATCCCATCTGAGATCAGTTTATAACTTGTGTTTGTTCCAGATTGTCAAAGATGTTGCTGCCCTTTAGAGTAAGAGATTGTGGCCTGGCCTGTGATGCTGAAGGATCTGTGTGTTGTGGCAAACGGATGGGCTCTTTTCATTTATGTGTATAAGGATTGTACATTCTCGGGTTGTGATACTCAAAACCAGTCATGTGGAAATTACAAAACACAGCCTTCTTTACCTTCCTTAATAGTAAAAACAAGAGTAAAAAAGTCAATGACATTTTAGATGTTAGATTCCATGCCAGCTCCTCCACAGTGAGACAGCAATGATGTAATCTTGAGTTTTTCCTGAACTGATGCAATTATCTGTAAGTTTTTTGATAGGCAATCAGCAGTCTGAAATAAGCTGTAATTAATATTGCAAGGCAATATAGTTTCATTTGGATGAAAATCTCAAAGAAGCAAAGCCTAAAAGTGAACTGTATGCAGAAGTTACTAGCAGTCATTCTCTTCAGAGACCTTCCTTGCATTTTTTCTTTGAGCAAGTCTACTCTTTTATTTATATCTTAAAATTAAAGTTTCTTTTTCTCAGACAGTGAGAACACATAGGTATGCAGACTATGATATTTTTGGCATATTTACATTCTTGTAGGAAATTGAACATCTTTCAGTTCAGTCAGTGAAATAATATAACTTTACACTCATAAAGTAAGGAGTTACTGTCTTTTCTAGCCAGGTTCCTGAGGTGCGGAGGGATGAGGGTTGTCTGTACCTAATATCCACACCATACCTGTCAATACCTTCTGAGTATCTGTACTGAAGAAACTTGCATACTGAAAACTGACCACGAAAAGGCCTGAACACAAATTTTCCAAATACCGGGAGAGCTGCCCTAACCACTCTCTCTCTGCTCTCTGTTCCAGCCATGGAATGTCTTACCCTATTTCTGGCTTGGTGAAAACTTACAAACCAAAGGATTACAATGTGGATCACTCTTTAGTGGTAAAACTTGTTTCTTTTTGGGGTTTTATTATATATTTCAAATATCTGTTATCTGTCATTAATGAGCATTAAAGTCCATTTAAGTTAAAAGTACATGTCTTGTTGATGTATTTTGTTATTTTTTTCCTTTTTTTTTTTCTCCCCAGCCGCATGGCCTTTCTGTGGTGCTGACATCCCCAGCAGTGTTTGCTTTCACAGCACAGATACACCCTGAACGGCATTTAGAAGCTGCAGAGATTCTAGGTAGGAATCTCTGTGGGTACTGTTCTTGTGTACAAATGGAATTCTTTCCAAAATGATATTTTGGGATTGAAAAAAGTTGTGTATAAGCAATTGTCATTGGTTGTTGGGAGGGGTTTAAGTTTAGAAAACAAGATTCTGGAATTAGATGTCATGCAAATTAGATAGAATAATGCTGAATTTTGATATTGAATGATGTGATTAGAGGAGCAAGCTGGAGAAAATCTGATTCTTGGCTAGAAAAGTGTACAGTTGAAATTAACTGGAGGTCTATTGCAAATCAAACAAGAGGTCTATTGCAAAACAAAAAAGAGTAGCTGTGATTGGCACAACTCTTGTCACTTTATGAAGAGTACTTACTACAAAATGAACCAGTACTCAGGGGCATTTGTTAGCTAAAAGGAAATATTTTCCCTAACAAATTCCCTGCTGTGACAGTGAAATTAGAACAGTGATATTCTGAATCACTCCTGCTCTTTTTCCGTGGCACACAGCTGTGGGTTTTGGTCTTTCTAATGTAGGCCTAAGCTTATTTGTAGGTGTTGGAATTTCTCAGTGGCTGATGCCAAGGGAAAGCTTTTCCTGGAGTAGCTCTTCTCTGGACACATATGTAATGGCTAAAAAGAGATTAATGAACAAAATGGCCTTTTCTGCTTTTTAGCAGAATAAAAGTGAATGCTGCAAGCTGACAGCTCATTTAAAGGTTATTTTACAGTGCCTTGTTACGTGTGCAGTCCATCACCAAAGGGTGTCCTAAGGGAAAGGATAGCTCTTTATTATACCTCCAGCATGACTGTATGTAATAACCAGATTCCAGTGATGTAGTCTCAGAGCTGTTAGCAGTCTAGCTGTGACAGCATGGCTCTGCACTGAGCTAATTTATTTGTCCAAGGTCAGGGTTTTCCTGCACTAAGTTTTGTGTCGTGGCTACCCTGCTGCTAATACCCATGCTGGCTAAGGAGCAGTCACAGCCACGTGCACAGCAATGCAGGGAGTGGAGAAAAAGTGGTTAGGTCAACTCTCCTGGTATTTGGAAAATTTGTGTTCAGTCCCTTGTATGGTCAACCTTCTGTATGCAAGTCACAGCAGTCCAGTCACATGTATGACTTGCTTGTATAAGTAATCTCAAGCATTGTGGATCTCAAGAATAATGGGGCTTTTATATAGACAATGAAAATACCACAGTATTTTATAGAGGGTGTAAAACAACATGGTCATAAAAACTACATTGGGTGAAAGTTCTGTTCCTTTCATAAACTGTCTGTGAGGTTGTTCAGGCTTCCTCTAAAATATGCTGTCCTGCCTGTGGTCAAAACCAAAACTCAAACCTAGCTGGAATCACATACTGAGCTAATAAATATCTGTGTTCCTACAGCAATAACACACAACTAAAATTAGTTGAACAAAATGTGTCTAGATAACTGGTCAGCACAGCATGTCAGAAAATTTCAGGTCTGGCTCTTGATTTTAAAACAAGTGACTGAAAAGCACTTGCTTTAGATTTTGTGGTATTAACTTCACCATAAATTCTGTCTCTAAAAGTTCTGTTAATTTTCTTAGTAGAAATTTTAATTTTGTCACTGTGTGCCTTGCTGGAAAGGGATTCTGCTGAAAACATGTCACATGGAATTGAATTTGTTAATTCCCATCTGGGATGTTTACTTCTGAGTCTACTCCAGAGTCCAACTGACTACAGTAGCTGATTCAAATCTGTCATGTTGCCAAATGCAATGACTAAGAAGGCATTTTATGACATGAAGCAGATTACTAAATAGTTATGTTGTGTGTATGTACAGCTGTGAATTTGGCTACAGCCAGAAAAAGCTTAATACCTCCCTGGATGGATTCTTAAACAGTTGAAATAGGTGTGCATGTGGCCAGAGACTTTGGAAGTGCAATCAAAGAGTGATGTGTCTTTTAGGTTGAGCAAAAAGAAAGTACTAGAGCTATAGCAATATTTAAAAACTGCCAATCACATTTACTGTCATATTTTATCCTCCTCCCTTTCCCTTTTTCTTTACTATCTGAAGATAGTAGGTTTATGTCCTAGTTTCCCCTCCACAGCAAAATCCAGGATAAACTCAGACTTCATGGCATAGCCCCAATAGCACAAGACTTCGTGCAAGATTCTCTCATATCTTATTTATCAGTTTTTCCCAGACATTATTTGCTACATTCCTGCCAGCCTTACTACCTGAATGGCTCAGCTCTTCAAGGGGACTAGTAGGTCTCCTGTTCACTTAACTCCCTTTGAATGTTACACTGAGCTGTATGAGGATCACAGAAGATATTTTTCCTGTAGTTATGTATTGCTCTTACTCATCTCTCAGTATGGCACTTGGACCTAACATAGTTCTGGTGTAACATCACTGAGGTTACACAGTGAACCAATTTAGCTCACGTTACTTTGAAAGAAATCATATGGAGGAACTTGGGTCTCCTGTTTGGACATACTTTTATTATCACTTTTAAGTAAGTCTTGAACATTCATTGAAGAAGGGAACACAAGCTATTCTGTAAGAAATATTTGTAATCTTTCATTTTGTGTTGGTGTTTTCATTACTGTTTAGTAGATGTTTCAAAGAGAGAAGTTCCTCCTCTTCAGTTCTACAGTACCCCACACAAGTCAGCACATATTCAAACAGCAATAAATTTAGAATTTACTCAACCCACTGAACACTGCCGTGCTGTTTCCTGCCTTTTCCAGCCTACATGCTGTAGTCCTCTCTGAATGTGTAATTGAATGGAACAGTCCTCTAGATGTCAGCAAACTCAAGGCCTTAAAATGAAGTTAGCATTTGGCACACTGTCCATACAAATAAATACCACTGATGTTCATGCCTTAGCTGCTTTCCTCCCAGCAGTTAGTCAGACTGAAAAGTGCTTCTCCCTGCAAGCACAGAGGGAAAGGAAGTTAACCTCATGTGGCAGTTAGTCTTTTTGGCAGCAGTTAACGTGCTTCTGATCTTGTTTTATTTCACCTTTCACAAACTATTTCAACTGTAAAACGAGGACTGATTCCTCTTTTTACTTCATGCTGCTTTTAGGGCAGTGGCTGTTATGTATGGATATGTATTCAGCTGATATTATGATTAAATTAAGTCCAGGACAAGCTTCCTCTGCTCTCTCCACCCTACAGTCAAGGCATTATGTCTTATTTTAGGAGCTGACATCCGCACTGCCAGAATCAAAGATGCAGGGCTTATTTTGGCAGACACACTCCGGAAATTCCTATTTGATCTGAATGTTGATGATGGCTTAGCTGCAATTGGTTATTCCAAAGCAGACATCCCTGCATTAGTCAAAGGCACTCTGCCTCAGGTAAGACAGAGAGCAAAACAGCTTTTCTTGTCAAATAAAAGAGAACTGATTTTGGAAAAAAACAGAAGTGCTTCTTTTCCAGCAAGTTTTATTTCTATTCCTACATGAAAAATATTTAAATTGAGAAAATTATGGATAGCAAACTGTATTTTGTTTCACTCTACAGCTTAGGTTTTTCTTTTCAGTGGGATGGAGTGCATGCGGCAGTTTTTACATGGATACAGAAAAAAAGGGCTAAGTGTTTGGTTTGGGTTTTTTTTAATGTTACAGTTTTTAAAAAGAGGATGTTTTTCATAGGCCTGTGATCTTTGTAGTAGATACTGCTTTTTCATAACTACCTCTCTTAATTATGTGTGCAGGTGGTCTATAGATAAAGCCTTAATACCAAGTGCTATCTGGTAAGAATGATCAAAGTCACTTTGCATTAAACTTTCCATATTGAGAAGTTGCATTTTTCTTCACAGATGGCTTTTTTGTTCCATTGACCCCCATCAGAATTTGAAATAAGGTCCCCTGGGATGATATAGATTAAACTTGTAATACTCTTTATTGTTTCAGTGCCCACAAAGACACAGCAAAAAGCAACACACCTCTCTTAAACCAAAATCCAGAATCTTCCTTGTAAAAAGATAGTTTCATTCATATGCTATGGACTTAGTATTTGTTCCCACCAAGTTGCAAAGGAAATACATACTACAGAGAAAGTGAAAATTTTTTAGGCCAAAAGGTTATTCACTTTTTACAGCAGATCCTGTATAACTCTTCTAACTCATAAATCTCAGAGCACCTTAGAACAGTTACATTAACAGTAAATATTAATATTCCTATTTTATACCTGAGAAAGTGACACAAAGATGCAATTACTGAGGATCACACACAACAGAGCAGTGGCAAAGCCAGGAAGAAAACTAAGGTCTCTGCACACCCATGAAGTAGGTTATGTACATGCATTGTTACCGGGCATTTGGACGGTATGTTTTGATAAACATGCTTCTTTAAAACAAACATTGGATGCAAGCTCTGTGTAGCTGGGGAAGAGCTCTTCACCAAAAGACGTTGAAGAGTTTTTCTGTCTTCCTATGGCATTGGTGTTTCATTGCACTGTGTAAAATGAGATGACCCAATAGTTTCTCAGGCCTTATTTTTTTGTATGAGATGTAACATGATGCAAATGTATCAGTGTTCCTTAACAATCTGTTAGCAGCCACGGGCTAATCCATACAGTTTATTTTTTGGTATAATTTTTTTGCTTTTCTTCATGCAGTAGGTTTGCTTTGTAATATAGCAGCGGCTCATTCGCATCAGGAAAACAATGTGGTGCAGTGGTGACAGCACTAAAAAGTTTGCCAAGTATATTCCGTACCGTGAAGTGCAGACTGCAGGGAAAAATGTAATCTGACTGCTGGGATTTGGGGTGGGAACTCTGTTGGGACAGACATCTATGCTTGAAGTTAAAACAGAATTTTATTTCCCTTCTTAAGTGAGGCTGTTGAAATTGATCTTATTTACAGACAGCAGTTATTCTAGCAAAGAAGATGCTGTCTCAAAGTTCAAGGTGGCTGTGTGGTGATGTTTGAGAGGAAATGGGGGCACTGAAAATAAGAGATTATTTCAGGGCTGTAGTCTGTCCACCCACCCCCTGCAGACGTCCCAGAGGCGGCTACAATGGGGCTGAGCCAGTGGTAAGTCCGGAGCTGCTGGGTTTGGCACGAGACCAGAATGCACTGAGTCAGACTGGGAGCCAGGGCCTCACTGTCTGGGCACCAGCAAATATCAGCAAGCTTGTGCAGAGGTAGTGATGGTGCCTCTGTGTCGAGGCATATGGGAGGAGCATCCATTTGCAGCCTTCTGTCAACAGAGCTGGGAAATGCTCCAGTCTGTCAGGCTGTCAGGCTGGCTGTCTCCTGTCACCCAGTGTGATTTTACAGATAAATCTGGACATCTCAGTGCACAGAGCTGCAAAACTGGCTTTGGCCCAGATGGTCCTAATATGATGTATTTATGAATACTTGAGCACTGTGTTGTTATATTTTGCATATTATGAGTCTGAAAAATACAACACACTACTGCCCTAGTGCTGTTTGAATTTTCCATTTGGTTTCAAAACTGCATAGAAGAATCTTAGTCTTCTCTTTGGCTGGATCTCTGTGAGTAGCAGCACTGGTGTCAGCCATGGGGAAAGAGGTACCATTTGACTACTACCTATGCACCAGTAAAGCTTCTTCTGTAGGTAAAATAATGCACACAGAGCTGCACTTTTCAGACTCCTCACAAGCCATGCTAACCATGATTATGAGCTGTGAATACCACAGCTGACTTCTCACCATGCTAGACCACTGTTTCACGTTGATTTTGCAGTTCAGTGGCCTCGCTCGCTGTGTAACCACATCCAGCCTGCGCACAGTTGTGTCCCGCAGGCTGGGGGGAAGTGCCACAGTGGGGCTCAGCTGAGCCTCCTGCCCAGGCAGGGCACTGGGGGAGCCCCTTGCCCTGCATCCCACTCTGTGCCTCAGCAACTGATATCCACTGTCCACATGTGAAAAAAGGGGGGAACTGTAAAGCTGGAGGGCAGCATCTTTCACAAGGGTGATGTTGAAACAGGCTGCGTCAGAAGAAACTCTCTCTTGCCCAAACACACCTCATCTAGAGATAATGTGTTCCTAGTGTGGGCCTGGACTCTGTCTTTGCAGATATCTCTAACTCTCCCCAGTATTTCAGTAAATGTTAAAATCATTGGTTGTTGAAAACATGAAAGTTCTAATCATAACCAGTATGAGTTCAGTGATGTTGGGCCCTTTCAGCTGAGTGTTCCTGCAGTAACTGGGTACCTGCACTAATGCAGCTCCTCATCCTCAGTAGCACAGGGCTCTTCTGAATTGCAGCCCCTGACTTTGTGCTTGTTTTGTCAAGCAGAGCACTAAAGCATATACCTGAGTTTCATTTCAGTCAGTGGGGCTTTAGCACCTGAACATTCTGTTGAATCAATGTCCAAATGAAGACCAACCACCATTTCTTTGTATTCTGACTCTGAGGTGCAGGCTGTTTATTAAGCAGTTTCATGCTGTCCCTTGCTGTGTCTCTTTTTCGGAGTCTGACTTACAAGTGCTGTTGATTCTCCCCATTTACAGCAGCTCCTGGGCCTTGAGAGATGTTGTATTTTGAAAGTCTTGGTCCCTAAAACTCTAACTCCTAGTTCAGTGCTGGCAAATTAATTTTAAAAATTGACTGTATTCTCAAGATAATGTCCTCCAGTGTATTGACATCTGCAATGGAGAAGACTCATATTTGCTGTGCTTGACTCTGAAACTGAAAAGCATTCTCATCTTGCTTCTGTGAATTTAATTACAGGGAATTTTAGCTTATATATTCTTGAAAGTACTGTACAGTTAATGATACTTCAATTTAATTACTTGATTACTTGTTTTGCAAAACTTTGTTATTCTCTGTGAAGAATGTTAGTACAGAGACACGTAGTTCACCTACTGTTTGATTAATTTTATTGGTATCCATTTATAATCTAGTTTTTCTTTCATCTTGCAGGAGAGAGTGACTAAACTATCACCACGTCCCCAAACAGAAGAAGACTTATCTGCTCTCTTTGAGGCTTCCATGAAACTTTATTAGCTTAAACATGTTCTGGAAAGTGTGGTCTATTCTAACACAGAGGTAGTTTCTCATAGATAGACGACTGAACTTGTTTAGAGCATGGAAGAATTTGGGTAACTTTGACTTCTGTTCCATTGCACCCTGCCAAAAGGTCATGTAATTCATCTTTAACTAAACAGTGCTCTGAAGTGAGGACTTGACTGTGGTTTCTTTCTTGCTCAGGTGTCAGTGACACTGACTTGCATAAAAGTTGGAGCAGATTTCTTGCATTACTGGAGGCTTTTTTGTGCTTCAGAGGTGGTCAAAGGTAGAAAAATGTTCTAAGGGATATTTCAAGCCATTTTGTAAATTATGCTTCTATTTAAATTATCCATAATTTTTTTTTTAAAAAGTCATGCTAGTTAAGAAATAATGAAGGTAATTTTTAATTAGGAAGGGGAAGTCCCCTGCAGAAAATGTCAGCTTACTGTATTCTATACTGCTTTATCATCTTTTTACCATCTGCCTTTGCTAAGAAGGCTATTGAACTGGGGTGCTTTTTTGTTGTTTGATTAAGAAAAATCTACACACTTCATAGCTGTTTGGAAAAGACTGCTTGAGAATTTGGTTTGGGTTAAAATTCTGACAGATATTGTCATATATTTATCTTTCATTTTATAATCTCTGTAATTGTCATGTATTTATCTTTCCTTTTATACTCTATATGAGGTGTTAATCAGAGGAGCAAAACCAGAGTAAAGCATGGTCACACACTCAACAGGAGCCATATAACAGCAAGACAGCATCCATCATGGTCATTCTGTCTGGCTGAGGCAGCATCCCCTCTTTCCTGCTGTGTTCTGTGGAAGGAAGCTCTCAACTGTATCTTGCTTTGCTGTGAATCAATTGCTTCTGCTGAGCTCCTGCAGGTGCTGTCCCTCAGATTGCAGCCACCAGCCTAAGGAAGTGGCTGTGTGCTGTGGTTCAATATTAACAAGTGGTGGTGAAGCATTTGGCTGCAGAGTGCCCCACGGGGAGCACTGGTTAAATGTGGGAAGGAGCATGCACCTTCCGAGCAGTTAACCAGCTGGTTGACTGTCAACTAAGAAAGGGAAGTGGGGAAGGGAGAAAGGAAACCAACATTTTAATATTATTTTCCTTTATTTAAAAAGTCCACGTGGTTGTGTATACAGTTCTTTTAAATCAGATTCTGCTTCATGCTGGACTATTTCAGCATCTGATTCATGCTGCTACCACAGCTCAAGACAAATGAGAGAAGAGCCTTGTGATTTGTGGTGTGCATATTTCTTTCTGCTGGGGAAGGAGCACTTTTCAGTCACCCCGTTGAAGTAGAAGGCTCTATGCTTGCATCTTTGCATTTGTGTACTTGTCTGATCAAACTAGTGCTGTCCTAGCATCTGAGGACAGATGTGTACTGGATATTGACACTGGATCCATTTCAGGGCTGTTAAAACAGGAGGATGGATACTGTTTGAAGACTGCTTGTTTTTAGCACCAGAATGGGTTTGGCAGCCATAGGACTGCACTGCCACTATGTGATACACATGTGATTTCCATGTCCTTCTGAACCTTCCCCGCTGCTAAAATTGCCCACAAGTACCTCTGTCATGTAGGCTGATGTGGTAATAGCAAGGGATTCACTTCATTCTATTGTGCAAAGCTGACATGTTTGGAAAAAAAAAACTTTTTGTCCATCCCTGTTATTCAAAGTCAAGCTGGATGAGGCTCGGAACCCAGTCTAGTGAAAGATGTTCCTGCCCATGGCAGGGAGGTTAGAACTAGATCTTTAAGATCTCTTCCAGCCCAAACCATTCTGTGGTTCTATATAAACTTTTAGCCTGTTTTGTCTTTCCACTCCTGTCTTTCTCCAGTAGTTGGTAGCAGTACAGATTCGTGAAGAGACAATCTTTTCGTCCATGAGCCTAATTCATGGCAGTCCTGCTGTATTTGGGGGGGAATATACTCTCTGGGGAACTGAGCAGCATGTGATTTCATCACTGCAGCAGAGCACTTTGATGGGCTGCTTAGGGAGGTAGGATAACTTCTTCTAGCACACCATTTATCTGCCTTTTATGCCAGTATGGCAATTATTGTCAGGTTGCATTTTCAACTGACAGAACCTCACACTTACCTTCCTGTACCAGGTAACCTGCAGGTCCTGATGATTTATAAAATAAACACCATACTCCCTTCAATACCCATATTTTACAGATGAGACAAAGGGGTTTATGTAATAACTAACATAAGCAGATGGTGCTGCAAGAATGGACATTTCTGTTTTCCACACCTCTTTGACTGCATCAAAGTCTTCAACTGCCTTAAACTGGTTGTGAAATCTCTCCCATGGACATTAGCTACATGTGAAAACCTCTCCCGAGAACATCAGTCTCCACCACCAATTATTAGTTGCTAGTAGGGATTTTCTGAGGAAAAATCAAGATAGCTCAAGCTGCTCCAGAATGCTGTCTTTCAAATAGTGGTGATGTGACAGGGTGTCACATCCTGGCTCTTGGGCAGTGGTAGTTTTATTCACAGCTGAAGAGCTACATGAGTTTTTTCATATATTATCTCACTAAATTACTCTATACTGGTATTTCTGTGGGGAGCTGGGGTAATTGTGAGTTCCCAGTAGTGGTTGGACGTGTGTGAGATCTGGGAGGCCTGTTCTTGTGACTCCTGTTACTGCTGTGTTACTCAAACCCTCTGTGAGGAATCTATTAGTCTAGACTATGCTGAAATGCAGATAACAAAAGTAAAGCTTGTTTGAAAGCAGCATTTAACTCTGTGTTTTCTGAGCTCTGTGCAGGTAAACACAACACAAAACCTGGCCCATGAGATCACTCAGTCCATTTACATTGATTAGGTTAGCTTTGGGGAGCAAGTATGAACAGGTGCATGTGTAGAGCTGGTGAAAATAGTTTACCAGCAGGTATAGTTTTATCTGGAGTACCAAATGAAAATCTCCCTCACTTCACAAGGTAGAGCCTGTAGGATTGCTGCTTGGGATTTATAGATATGAGAGCAGCTGGTACAGTAGTTTGTCCATCCCCTCATTTGCCTCTTTCCATACCAGTGCTGATTTTCTCAGCAGTTAAAAAGAGAATAAAGAAAAAAAAATATGTACTTAACGTGCCTAAATCTTCAAAAACTCCTACCATTTCCTGTTTGAATAAACTTGGAAGAAACCACACATAGGTTAGGCTGTATGATCATTCGTGTTGCACTGTGTTATGCCGTGGCTGTCATCTTCTGTCTTGTGGTTGGCTTTCCATCTCCCTGAGACCTGAAAAAAATGGATGAGAAGGAGCAATGGTTAAGGGACACAGCCAAGCTCTGTCTAGGTTCTTTCCATAACCCCTGAGTAAATCTGCTTAGGCATCACTGTGCCCCAGGACACGTGCAGTGTGCCTGGGATTCAACAGCTCCAACCAGATGAATCCATCACTGTATTAAACGTGTCCTTGCAGAGGGCCTAAAGGAAGGGTCTCCATTTTTCCTCAGGCCATCCCTGCGTGCTTCCTAAATAAAAATGAACTTGATTTAAATCC
Source organism: Taeniopygia guttata (assembly GCF_048771995.1). Taxonomy (NCBI): domain Eukaryota; kingdom Metazoa; phylum Chordata; class Aves; order Passeriformes; family Estrildidae; genus Taeniopygia; species Taeniopygia guttata. The sequence goes on from NC_133026.1 coordinate 117,527,406, forward strand.
AAGCACCAGCTAGTGATGCCACCAGTTTCCTGATGTCTCCAGCAGCCATAGCTCACACAGCGTTGCACAAGCTGCTTGTCTGCTGCAGTGTCAGCCCTGAGCAGTGAGGAGAGGGTCTTCCACACCAAGCCAGCTCTGCTAATCCTGCCTCAAGAGCTGATTTAATCTTTGACATACCACCTGGCCACCTGTAGAAGAGGAGATTCCTCTGAACAGTGGTGTCATGAGACTGTCAGTGACCAAATTTGCAGAGGTCTCAGCTCTCTTTGCACATGCCTATTTTTCAGCCTTTCTGTTTACCTGCAGTGTACGTATGAGAAATCACACAGGGTCAGTGGGTCAAAAAATTCTTAGTGCATAATTTTTAAGTGTAGTGGTTCATGAGAATAAGCAGAAGCTTCTGCTGTTTGCTCTGAATTTCTCAAATAAAATGAGACCAAAACAAGCCCCATAACTTGGTTATCATTAGGGAGGCTTAGATGCAATATTTCTGAATGCAGTTTTATATTTCGCCATTTCTAGTCTTCCATTAACCCACTAAAATGCCATTCCGTTTCTTTTTTCCCCCATAGTACTGAAATAGCTGCCACAAGCGAGTGGGTAGAAAATGTTGTCCAGCCAGAAAAAAAAGAGGAAGAACCATTTGACACAGCTCAATAGAATGTTAATCAGGTTCTTAAGTTAACTGCTTTCCTAGTAATAGGGAGGAGGATGAAAAAAATACTTTCAGACTTTGGTTGCTATTGAACTACATGTATCCCATTTTCAGAGAACTCTTAAGTACAACAAATGGCAGCAGATATTTTCCTTATTTCTCTGAACATGGGAACTCAAAGGGAAAATTAATTTACATCCATGTGGTTGCATAGTTAAGTGAAGGCAGAGGAAATGAGATTTGTAGCCTCTGGAGATAATTCACTTGTTAATTTGTGTCACCTTGTACAGTTACAGAGCTTGATTCCTGAGCCACAAACACTGGCAGCACATGCGCCACCAAAGTCAACTTTGCAGCAAAGGAATGCTGGAATATTGCTGACACTGTAGTCTGAGCTCCCATTAAATGTTTAATTTAATCTAATATTACTTTATCATTAAATATATATCTCATAGCCCAGAATGGTTTATTGATGGGGAATCTTTTCCTCTGTGTTCCCTGACTTGCAGTGACTTTGACCTGCTTTAACAGTGCACTTGTGCTCTTTCTGGGTGTTTGACCATACAGCCTTAAATTAGCAAGTTGACATTGAAATGCTGATTTACACCTGCAGTCAAATGGATAACACATGTTAAAGACTGATTGTCAGCAGCTCCAATACGTTATTGCTTCATTCTCTGTCATTGTTTCTTGCCTTTATGGGATTTAAGGACAACATTGGGTGACGTTGTTATGGCTATGGACACAGCTGTGGGGGGCTGACACTGTTTATGGTCTTTGTCATTTATCTAAAAGCTGACATCACTTTCAGAAAATTACTGTGAAACTTTGGAAGTTTAAGTGTTGCTGTATGTTTTAGGACAGCATTGGGAATAAAAAAAGCCTTTTTTGCTACCATAAAACAAAAACAAACAGTTAACATTGAATAACTTGCTCTTCTGACCTTTTCACCTTAAGGAAGATTAATGGTGGTTTAGATCAGAACATCCCCCCTGATCAGGGTCTGAATGCTTCAGGGATTCAGACAGACAAAGAAAATCATTTCACCCCTAGGTCACCAGCACAGACCTATGGTGTCTCACTAGTGATCACTGGATGATTTCTCAGTAGTTTATGTGCAAGAGTTGGTGGTCATAATCCATTTTCCAAGGGACAAGTTCCTGCCTCGTGAAAGCTGTCACCATGTGCTTATCCAAGTAGGAAAAAATGGGAAATAACATGAACAGCCTGAATTTCATTTGCTTTGCACTACTGAAATCTCAGAGACTCTGTTTCAGTGGATCACTCTCTCTCCAGGAGGGGTTGAAGCCATGCTGGTGCCCTTCTCTGAGTGGTGGCACCTCCGTGTTCCCTTCTGGAGGGATGCAGCCTCTGGAGCACACAGGTCTCATTCAGGCACACTCACAGTGTCACCACTTACATTTAGGACATCCTCAAATATCACATCCCACAGCTTTCCTGTAGTCATCTCCCAGGTTTAGTTCTTGGTGCGTGGTCAAGCTGGTGTACTACAAATACTGTACTTGTATTTTAAATGGAAAACCTAAGGTTAGGACTCCTCAGTTAGTAAAACTGAGCAGAGAGCTGGCAGGCAGGTTCTGATCATAAAGTAACTCTTTATGACTTCTCATGTCAGAAATTATAAAGTCACCAACCCTAAAGCCCGATTCGGGGTCCTACCCAGCAGAGCTGAGTTAAAACACCAAGGTGCCCAACAAAGGCAGCAGGGGCTTGGCTGACAGGCACTAAAGGTCTGAGTGTGTTCTTCAGCAGGGACACAGCAAGGCAGGCTTTGAGAAAAAGTGGCAGACACATGAGTACAGTTCTTCACAGCTGAGATGTTGAGCCTGAGTATATAACGTGGTTACACATTACAGAGAGAAAAAGCTGGAGTGCTAGGGTCCAGGAGCTGAGAGGATCAGACTTCAGGGGGACATCTAAAATGAGAATATGCATTTTTTTAAATGTTGTAAAAACCTGAAGGATGAGGAATCTAGCCTTATGTCGCTATTAGGTTCCATATCCTTAGCAAGGCCCACAAAAACTCTTACCTGTTCCCTTTCGGATTTTTTTCTCACAGGGTTAGCTCTGTACAATACTTTCCTAATAGTGGACAGAGCAAGTGAACAGATTACAGGTAAAACTGAAGTAATAAAGGCAAATGCCTAAATGTAAAGGCTAACAGGATAAAGGAGAAGGACATGTAAAGATCATGAGTTCTGCGAAAATCAGGGATCTCAGAGGCTGTGGCATGACTTTAAAAGTACTGACCTCTATGTAGCTTATAAGCTTGAAAATCCTCTCCTATGTATTTGCAGCATTAATTCCTCTTGTTATCTGAGGTGATCTACTTTAATCAGATTCCTACAAACAAGTCAAGTGCTTACAGCAGAAGATCTTTGACACCCCTACTGGCAGCGTCAGTGGAGAGGACAAAGACCAAACCAGTGAAGATCAGATAAATCGCTTCATCTCATCAAACACTGTTTCAGGATAATTGGCATCAGAGTTCCCCTCCTCCAGGCTCTTACCTGTATGCTCTGTGGTCATTTGATGTACTGATTGCACAAAAAATACCTCAGAATAATCCTGTTTCAAAGGCACAGCAATTCTGAAGCCTCCTCTGTCACAGTGCCAGCTCCTGTGCTACTTTGCTTCTTCACACAGGCCACATTATTTGAGTCTGGATCAAAAGGGGACTCACAAATTTCACCTGCTTTTATGCCTTTAGTGCAGCTTCTACTTCGTATTTTCTAAGTTGCTAGTCCCATGGTCTCTAGTCCAAATAATGATGGTCCTTGTTTTAAATTTAATCTCATTTTCACACAGTGCTTAAGCCAGAGGAGGCAATGCCATCTGATACCCTCCAAAGACCTTTCATCCCCATTGGAGCACATGTATTACATGTGGCAAAAGGAGCTTGATGGCTGTGTGAGGACACACAAGATATGTAAGGTGACAGTTCAGGTTGCCTTACTCTTTAGACTCATTCATTGGAAAAATCCTAAGTATTTTGTGCCTGGTTACCCAAGAGTAGATTTTATTGCATATGGTGCAAGACTCAGGATGCTGTTGCAGCAAAAGAGCTGCCACTGCCTAAATCCAGGAACCACAGGACAAGCTTTGGTTAATGTGCTTCTTTGCCCAAAAATGGTTATGTGTTAAGCAGGAGCCAGTAGTTGAGATAATCTTAAAATGTTCTAAAGAAAAAAATTGGGAGTGAGAAGACGCTATCTAAAAATCATTGTGGCTTATCAGGGGAATAAAGACCTCACTGATCACTTCGCTTGAAAAATTAATAAATCCAGGACAAATGTAGTTCAAGATTAGCATCTTAATGAACTATTGTTGTCACTGCCTGGTTTGGACATATCGCTCCTTTGTTGACATTTTTAATGCTTTCTGTGGATTACCAGTACATGACCAGTATATGAAAGCTTGTTAAGCCTCCACGTGCTCAACCTGGCCCTAGCTTTAATACTGGCTTAGTGCAATCCCTGCTGTTGGCACAAACTCTGTGGGACTGGAACCTTGTGGTGCTGGGCATTGTGTTTCTACTTAATCATCATATGGACCTATTCAAGTGTGTTTTACAAGCTTGGGCACATTTGTGAATGCCCAATTTTCTATATGTAACTTTTATAAGAGAAGCCAATCAGGGTTTTTGTTTTTTCCTTTTGTCTTTTTCTTCCTTTTTTTAAGAATTCTGCAATATCATTCTGTAACTAGTGGGGAATGCTTTCAGCCTGGCTTCCAGGTCTGGTTGGTATTTCCTTTCCCAATTAGCAGAGAAGACTGTGCGCTCATCTTTTCAAATTGCAGAGCTCTTGCATCTCTCTCTCCTGGTTCCCTGTAGAGAATTTAAAGTTCAAAATGTTTTTTGAATGCCTCAATCTTGTTCCCATTCAGGAAAAATCTGTTACAGCAGCTTCTAGACAGATGCAAATTCACATGTTATGTTTGAAAATTCACTTATTCACAGACCTTTAAACTGTGCAGTGCTACTTCAGTTTTGAACTAATTTTGCTGTCTGCTATGAGTGTGAAGTTTCTGATAGTGTATCTGTCTCTCTATTCCTTTCATTCAGAGAAAAACAACAGATTATGTATGAGAAACTCACTGTATTGTTTGCTTTTTTTTTTGGTTGGTTTTCCTTTTTCCTTTCCTTTATTTGCAGTTGTAATTCTGTGGCCCTAAACTGAAACAAAGAGATTTTCCTTCCACAAAAAAAAGCTGCTGGCATTGCATCATGCAGAAGTGGTTTAGAGTAGATGCCTGCAGTATGCATGTGCAGTTTTATCCCATCTTATTTTTAAATGGCTATCTGTGCATCCCTCTGGTTCTCAATCCTGTTCCAAAAATACCTGGGGTTTATCCTTATCATATTGCCCAGCTAACAGTATGAAATAGGCTCAAATGGCTCAGTACAGATTAGATTTACCTCTTACGCAACAAGGTACAAGATCCAGGGAGAAGCCAGAGACCTGCCTTGGGAAGAGCTTTGTCCTCTGTGGGCCAGGGAATCCCTTGGCAATACCCCTTACACATGTAGAGAGTATCAGGTTGCTTCCCAGCAACTCCACTGGAAGAATACTGCACTGAAAAGGGATTCCTTTGTTCACAGAGGCCAGGATAAATAAGGTCTAGAGGTTTCTGATTCTTATCTTAAATAACTCAATGTTTTAATTACAGTTTTTGTAACCATATTTTTAAAATTTGATTCCTTTCAAGTTTACCAGCTCTGTCATACTCGATAAACAGGACAAGCATCTACATTTGTCTCCTCAAAATATGTCCTAACAGATTCAGGCTTTGGAAAAAGCACCCTTGCCAACTCCCCAGAGGGACATCTCATCAGCTTATTGGATTTTTCTGCCACTTTTACAAGGTTTGCTGAGACTTCTGCTGTTTTAAAAGGGGTTTTTTTTCCCTTTCAGCCTCAGCAAGCATTTTTTTCTTCTCTGCCTTTCCCTCCTTTCTACCCCCATTCCCAAGAATCAAATAATTTCCCTGTCCCAGACCTGCAGATAAGGTTAGATGTGTGTTTTGTCAGACAGCATGTGTCTGCTCTTGTGTCTGGAGTTCTCCTCCTCCTCCACCTCCTCCTCCTTCTCACTTGTCCCTGCTTACCTTTGGTAACTTTGTTTTGGCACCAGGAAATGTTTTGATCCTTTACTATCAACACTGAGTGTGGGTATTTGGTAAACTGCTGTAATAGTTTATTCTTCACTTTAGTAGAGAAGAAAAAATCTGAGCCTGGTTTTCAGAGATTTCATGTAGTTTGGGGAACAAAAAAAATAATCATAGACTCAAAACCTGTTTGGTTTTCTCCTCCCACCACGGACTGAACACTTGCTAGGTGAGTAGGGAGCTGGAAGGAGATACCTTCTGAGATTGTCTGATGTAACTCTGCAGTTCCTACGTTGGACATTGTGGAGAGTTTCTCCTCCAAGCAGAAAATTACTGCTTACACTTCTTTATCGGGTATCATGCGGTAGAGCTTTTGCACTACACTTCCTGCAGATATAATTACACCTATTTCATAGCTAAACCCAACATTGGACATTTGCCCAGAATATCTCCCACAGAGGTAGAAAAAAGTAGCCCAATATGTGCAGGTCTTCTCTTGAAGTCACATTAAGATTTCATGCAAAACCCTGAGCATTCATAGTACTCAACTACCCAGCAAGAGCTGGACAAAATGAAGGAAACTCCTGTTCATGGACAGGGGACAATTCATTCCCAGATGAGGATCCCAAATGAGGCATATTATATCTGACCTCCTGAGCCCTATTTTTCTGTCTGAAAGTGATGTGAGTGCCTTTTATCAGCTCTCTATACAGTGATTTTTCCCCAGAACATCCTGTGCCTTGTAAGGATGTGTCCAAAGCCTTCCTGACCTGTAATGAAGTGAGTGCCAGCTAGTGACCAGCTCTGGAGTCCCAATTCAGTCTGCATCCCACCAACCCTCAAAGGATGAAGAACCCAATTCTCGTTCTAAAGTTAAACCTCATCTGTGATTTCAAAATATCTATAGGTCATACCTAGAATTAGGAAAACAATGACTTAGATCCAAAAGTGCCTGTCTTCTCATAGGACTCTGAATATCTGAAGGTGAAATAAAGGGTGGGTTAGATTTGTTATAGCTTTTTTTTTTTTTTTAATGGACTATTCAGTGTTGGTCTTCATTATTTTTTTTTATCCTTTTGAAAGCTTTTAGAGCCTCCTGCATAACCGCCTCTGCCCCATTCAGTGCTGAATGGACGGTGCGCTGATCTTTTTCTCGGTGGGTAATGGATTTGGGTTGATTGCTTGACACAGGGACAATAGGGGGGTAAACAATTGCCTTCGCACCCGTGCAGCTCCCCATCTGTTGAGTGCGTGCGCCTTCAGAGGCAGCCAGGCAGGGACAGATGAATGCGCCAGCCAAGCCTGATGTTAATGACATCAGTCATACAAGCAGAACATGTGGCGCAATAAATCAAAAACTAATTGAACTTTTGGTTGATTATATTGCCGTCCCACTGCCTGCTTCAAGCACGGCACGGTTTCCTGGGACAATGCCCCCAGCCCCGCAAAGGCTTTGCTGCCCCTGGACAGCAGGAGCCTGCCCTGGGAGGTGACAAGTGACAACAGCTTCTCTTCGTGCACTGCTTTCTTGAGACAGCGACACCTTCCACTCAACCAAAATGCTTCCAGGCTTAGGATGTCTATTTGACCAATATTTATTATTTCAAATAAGAAACGTTCATCAATATGACAGTGACGGCCCATGTTCACTGGCACTTTCCATCTGGGACTGTTGGTGGCAGACATCTCTAGGAGAAGACAGCGCTTGTTTTTGTGTTAATTAGACACACACGTGGTAGTAATGAAGGCTATTCATTAGACTGATATAATTTAATATCATTATTCACACTTGAAAATACTCCAACTACATCAGTTGTTGCAGCCTGCAAGCCAAGATTTTGTCTTGTGTGTCCATGGCAGCATTAAGTCGCCAGAAGTTGAGGGGGCTGGTATTCATAGAGGTGGAAAGGAACAATTTCTGATGGGAGTATTAAGAAATGAAAAGCTCTAGCAAGAAGACCCTTTATTGAAGTGCATAAATATGGGATTAGACCCCAGACCCATCAAGTCAGGAACCCATCCATGACTGAGCCACCTTTCCTCCCCTTGCACCGACAGACATGCAGGGGGCATGGACATCTATGCACATCTGCTTTTCTTTGACATCTGCTTTTGAAATGTTTCTTTGAAAAACCCAGGATTCCAATATTTGTTTATGAAATGAAAAGGTAAAGCACAAAATGCTTTTCTTAACATACTTAGAATCATCTCCTCATTATATGTAAGGAGCAAAATTTTATGGTAAATGTGTTAGAGTACACATTTAACCCAACTTATTTCAAGCATCTTTGCAGTACTTCTGTAAACATTTGCCAATAGATTAGACTTTAATTATGAGCTATTTATTGCAGAGGATTCTCCACACCGGTAAAAGCAAATGTAAAATAAAATGCTGCTATCTGAGTAGAGGCTTAAGCAAGAGCTAAATTAAATCTTTGTGTTAATATTATTCATAGAAAGGCAGATGGGAGCAGAAAATGTTGCAATGAAGAATATGGAATGAGATGAGATCACAGCATCAGTCTGTCCTTTGTAGATCTGGACAATGATCACAGAGCCAGATTGGATTAGGGAAACCTATTTACCAGAAGTTCAGAGCGGTTGCATGAAGCTGAAAGGCAGTCAGTAAGGAGAGGTGGAAAATGCACCAGATTTACAGCTGCAGCGATGAAAATTTAGAAGTTTTCACTGTGATTTCTTCCAAATGTGAGTACATCAAAATCTAACAACGGCTACGGTGCTGTCTTTTAGAGGGATGGGGTGTTTAGCAGCGGGGAAATATTTGAAGAGAGCAGCTCATCACTTCTGCTATGCCGTGCTCTGCCTGCAGCCCAGCCCTCGCTGCTGCTTTCTCAACCTAATTCGTGCAGGTGCTTCAATACTGAGGCTCTGTAAAATCTTTACTCTGGCAAAATTGGGAGATCTGGAATCGGTGTTGCTATACCTATGAGGTAACTGCTAAAGTGACAGCTTGCAACTGTGTGGCTTTTCTGTGTAATAGAAAAGAGAATGAAGTTGTGCGAGCAGTTAGAAGTGGGTGAAGTGCATGAATGTTGAATTTAAGTCTGCTGGCTCAATAAGTGGAACATTTCCAAAGCCATGCCCTGGAAATGAATGCATGATTAACATTAATTGCTTCTAATGAAGAGTAAGAACCGGACAAAGCCCAGCCTGCATTTGATTGAACAAATTAGTTTAAACTAAATGGCTGCATATTTCAGCAACAAGAAAGCAGGGAAAAGCAGGGAAAACAAATTGTGGGGCCAGATCAGATCTTTACTTGCAAGCTGCGAGCATGAGCTCTCAGCTGCTTAATTTTGGAATATAATTGGAAATGACAAAGTGAACCAACACTGTAATTATATTTGTTGCCTGAAATCTGGGCTATACGTACAAACATCCTTTTGCAGGCAAATCCACATACATCATCTGCAAGGATTCGTTCTTCTCTTCTTTCTCCAGCTCTCTGCAGAAATTCGTGTTTGCAGGGACAGCCTCACAGCCCCACTGTTTGCATTGCTGCCATTGTATTCCCATGCAAGTGGGTCACTTCTGGCTACTTCTGTGATTCATCCTTCTTTCAATGCCTATTCAAGTAATTGCATGTTTGCTGGTGCTGTGACTTCCTTTTCATGCCTTGCCTTTCTTCAGCCCTGTAAACCTTTTGCCACTCATTCTGGCAGACAACAGAGGATGAGGGACTGTGGATCACATGTACTCTGAAAGTAGGCAAATTTATTACTGTTAGGCACATTTATGTGTTTTTTGTTTTGCACTAGCCTGGGTAGCAACTATACCAGAGCACTTGCTTTTGGTAGAAATCTCTAAAAAACTGTACTCCTTACACTGTGTGGTAAAATACCTAAAATGCCAGAGAGACAAGAAGGTAATTCCTTGCATCACTAAACTTCTCTGCACTTGAGTGTTTTGCTTATGAGCAATTAGTTTAGTCCTCACACAGTGAAATTCCAGAAGTAAAGGTGATGGAAGCAGCTTCAAAAACAACTTACAGCATATTCCTAGGTTAAAAAAAAGCAAAAAACAAACAAACAAAAAAAAAAAAAACAAAAACAAAAACTTAATTATGTTTGTCTGGCTTTCATCCCACACTCAACATGGTTTAAAATATAAAACAAGTCCTGCAGGAGAAGACAGTGAGGATCCCTGAGGATATCAGACCCTGCAGAACAGGCTGTAATCACACTGACAGCTTAGCACACTCTAGGCAGGCAGATAACTTCCTTGTGACAAGCTCAGTGTGGAAGTGCCCTGTGCTGCAGCGGGCTGCTCAAAGGGACCATCCTGTTTTCCTGTCGTGTTTCACCACAGCCACAGCACAGGCCAGAATTACCTCTCCAGTGGGCTCTTGATGCTCAGGACTCTATATCCTCTCTGGGGTGTGGAGGGATGGCTGTTAGACACACCCAAGCTGTCAAGGAAGGGTGACTTTGGTCTCACTGCCAGCTCTGCTTGTACCGGAGCCCTGGGAAGCACAGCCACTTGTTATTGCTGCCATCTGAGGAGAGGAGTTTTGCTGCAGTAAGGAGCAGCCTTGGATGACCTCCAGCTGCTTCCACAGCTCCAAAACTCTGAAAAGAGTAACACACAGCAGTGATAAGCACCACAAGTGAAATGTATGCCAACAATATAAAGGAAAGCTCACCTGAGGAGTTGGAGTCACCCATCATCCTGTTACAAACCTTCCTGGCTCTTGAAAGCCTTTGGATTATACACGGAGCCTGAATAGGAAACCCCCATTCACGTACCTTGCCCCCAGGGTCAGCCTTTAGAACTGGAGTTAATTCTCCACATTTGGCAGATTTCTGCAAGCCTGTTTCTGTCACTGGTGGCTAAATCTTGTAGCTCTGGTAGCCTGAACACAAGGCAGGGTAAGATATGATGAGAGGGAGAGCTGGGAGATCACAGTCTTTCAGGCCAGTTTCAAGTTTAGCTCAAACAACAAGAGTTTAAAGAACCTTCACTTAGTCCAGTAAAACCAAAACCAATTGCTTCAGTCCAGACTAAAGCTTGGCTTATGCCCCTGATATCCTGTGTGTCTACTGGCTGGGGGTGCTATGCTTTTGGTGTCTTCGTGGGTCTAAGAAATAAAAAGTGAGAAACAGACTTTAAGCAAAATGTCCCAAGCTAAAGAGCTGTACAGGTCATCTTGAGGATTGAAAAAGAAAATATTAGGTTTGGTGGAAATGTTGTGCTTTGGACATTATGCGGTGAAAGTGAAACAATGTCTTGAGGGTGTTTTTTATCTAACTGGATAAAATCATGATAGTCTCAAAGTTAATGTATACACTACTCATTTCCTACTGAAGTACTGGCAGGTGGGAGGCCAGATCAAAACTAAGGAGGAGGAGTGCTGCTCCTGGAAGCCTATGGGAGAGGCGCAGAAACTCGGGATGGGCTGTGGCCCTGTGGCCACAGATTTCTGTATTGTACAGCTAGAGCATGGTCTCTGAGATCACAGCAAAAGGGACTTTCTTTTGGATTGTTTCAGCTGGAATCTTCCTTACACCCTTTCTTCTCCCCCCTCTTCCCACCCTGCCCCCAGTGAATTCTTACAGAGGATTTTTGGAGGCATGTGCTCACCCCCACAGCATCCTGACCATGTTCCTGTTCTTCTCTTTGCAGCGTGTAGTCCTGCCCGAAGACGAGCCAAAGCTACGCAGCACATCCTAGCAAAGAGTGTAAGAAAAATCTCCTTTTCTCTCCCTATTTTATTTTTTTCCACATTCTAGTTGGCCTCACATACCCTCAAAATGCTGTGGGTAAATGGGAAGCAGATCTTCCAGGGTAAAGAAATGCATCCATGTCTGATGCAGGGAGTGGGGTGGGAAACAGAATGGGGAGTTTCTGTAAAGCTGCAGTTTATTTACAGAAGTGCTTTGAAACAAACAAAAAAAATGGTCTTGCCATGCAGAGCCAGCCAAAATGAACATAGTGGCTTATCAACACTGGCCATCTGAGGGAATCAAAGACTTAATTGTTGTCATAAAGCCTTCACAATAAGTCCAGAGAGACATGCAGGAATGAAAAGTAAGTAAATCACACCAAATCATATCAGTGTTAATCAAGTAGTAGTAATAATAATAATAATAATAATAATAATAATAATAATAATAATGTTAATCAAGTAGCCAGTATCCTAGGGAATTTGTGATAAAAACACCAAGCAATGGACTGTAACTTTGACCCCATAAGTTGACGCTGAGAGACCAAGGGAAGTTCTTTGTTCCCTGGTCCCAGCAGTGCTTGTCTGCCCCTGCCTCAGTCTCGGTGCAGAGGGCACAGAGGAGCCCCCCAGATTAAAATAACTGGACCTTTTTCATGCTCTGAGTAAATATCTTGCAAGTTCAGCTGCTTTCACACATGGGTGTGAGATTTCTTGTCTTCAGAGAGAGTTTTCAGTCCTGAAATCCACTTGACCCATTCACAACCCCTTCCACTGATTTAGCTGATTTGCAGGAATGACAGTCTCTTCTGCAAATCAAAGCAGTTCTTACAAGTTTGACACTCTTCTGACAAAGCATTTCTTCTCACCACAGACCTGTCTCTTATCTAGCACTTTGCTGAAGTATTTTGCTCCATGGCTTTCCCTTTTTCCATGCCCTTTCCTACTTCCCAGATCCACCCTCATTTTCAGAGATCCTTTTCTTTGTATTCCTGATTCCCTGATCTCCTCACAGAACTATAGGTCCTCCTGCTTACCACACTTACCTGTGCACTGGAAAAAAAACTCATCACATTCACTCCCTCCCTCTCTTTTGGTTATCAAAGCAGATCACAGGATCTCAATACATCACAGGACACATGAAGTTTTCCCCAGGAAGAGTCAGAAACACGTCTGTCATTTTTTGGGTAGAAACTATGCATGCGTATATTTTCCCAAATTATGACAGTATTGGTTTGGTTGGTTTTGTCCCATAGCTCAGGCTGAGATTTCAAAATTACTCTTCATTCCAAAGTAAGATGAGTCAGACTGCTGGAGTGCTATTCAAAATAAGCCATGTTGAGATACCCACTTTTATTTGTTAAACCTTTGGTTTATTTTGTTTTCCATGCAATATAAAAACAGCAGAAAAGTCCAAACCAAAAGTGAACTATTCTGACTTGATGAAACAAAATGCTGATATAAATTCAGCTGGTTTGCACCAAAATCAAAAGAAATTCTATATTTGTTATCTAGTTCCAAATCTCAGTAGATAGTTGTTTGTACTAAATGGAAGCATCTAATATTTAATTTGGATTGGATCAGCTGCTGTGGTAGCACTGTACTCATAAAAGCCTAAGAAAATAAGATAAGAAAGTACCTGTTTTGTTGCTGTATTTTAAGAGGAATGTGTTTTTTTTCCTTTGGGGCTTTCCTGACCCCAATTAAGGATCTCCTTTGATTGGGTCTTAGTCATGACGCAGGCAGCATCATATTAGCAGTGGGAACACCAAGCCTGAGGAATGGTCTGCAGCTCCAGCTATGAAAACAAGGATGGCTCTCAAACCAAAGTGTTTGACTGAGCGGAGTCAGCTCCTAGACATTCCCCTTCTTCAGTGGGATGCAGCTGCTTACAGCTCGTAAGCAAGCCTTGAAGTAAATTGCACATACTGAAATAGACATGCCTGTGAGGAAGCTGTGATTGCCAATTTCTAGACCCACAGAAAAGTTGCAGAATGATTGTTTATTTTTCACTTTTACACCTGCACCTGCAGCCAGAGCTGTAGAAATGCCTCAGCTAACATAAAATCTTCTGCTCTGGTGATTGCAGTGGATGCACAACTTTAATCCTCAGCAAGGACAAAAATAGCAACCAACGTGGACATCTGCCAGACCTTTTTTTTTCACAGCAGAAATACTCAAGCAGTGTAACATTAAGTGATTTAACATTCAAATTACTGACTGTGGGGAGTAACTTCTATCACATACAAGAACTCATCCCAAAAGCGTGATAATGACTGTGGAAGGGTGACAGAAAGGAGGAAGCACCATTTTTTTTTTTTTTTTAGCTAAATGCTTCACCAATACGTGTATTTTCAGTTCCCATTGCCCTGTTAAGAGTTATTTCCAGTGGTAGTAGATCCTTCCCTTCTCTTCTTCTAACCCCAAAATCCCTTGGGTAGAAATGTCTGGACACCAGTACCTGTCTACTTTGCAAGAAAGTAGAAAATACCCCTGTGTATGCTAGAGCTGTCCCATTAAAAATCAGCTCAGGATTAGGCCATCAAAATAATTTAACTCTACAAATATGGAATTTTCTCCACTAACAACCACATTGTTGTTCAGACTCTACCTTTCAAAGTTTTATCCAAAGCCAGATATTTAATTGTCACCTTTTCTGGATGGTTGTTGGTTGGCAGTGGGTTTTTAAGTCCAGGATCAGGATGGTTGGAAGAGCCTCCCTGTGACTGTCGTGTGTCCTCTGTGCCCCTTCCCTCTGAACACAGCTAATTCCAACAGTGGGTATGCCAGACCTCCGTGCTCTCATGTGCATGGCAAAATCCAATAAAAAGAGAGTTTGCTGGGCTCTGATTCCAGAGTCAGTGTCCTGCAAACGGACCAGGCCAGTCGGGTGCTAAAAACAGTAGGTTTTTAGAGAGCAGTTTGTTAATTCTGCATAGTTTGGCTGACTCTGCCATTTGCACATATTTAAATTTCCTGGTGTGTCTAGAAAAGAAAAGTGACTCCCAGTTGATCCTTCTGCCTTACCCTAGGTACCCTAGAGGAATGTCAGCTCCACTTTAGATCAAAACCAAGCTACAGCAGGTTTAGTTTCCTGACCTAGATAAGTCTTTACATATTACAGTAATGGGTGAGGTAGCCAAAGTCACTGTGAAATCTTGAATTAGGAGATAAGGAACTCCAAAAATGTGCTAAAACCAAAAACTGCAAAAAAAAAAAAAAAAAAGTGCTGCTGAAAATATGTTATAGAGATTGCACTGTTGTCTCCAGCTGTAATGGAAAATGGCACTGTAACTTATTTATGCAGGTTCTGCTGCTTGAAGACATTTTGGTATTACTGGTATCATATATAACAAGGAATCTCAAAAACATAGACAATAATTCTTGCTATTAATCAAGATAAAATTCCTCTTCTTTTCCCCAAACTGTAATTCATCCTGTGCAACACGTAGGCAGAATGTTAAGTTTCAAGTCCATGGTGGTTTACACTGATCAAATAAGCCACTTTCAGGATTAGAGGTGACTGCAGCTAGCATCCTACTTACCAAAAATGCTCTTTCCATGACAATGCAAAATAAATGACCACAGGTGTCTCAGTAGCAGGGCACTGATGACATTTTGTCACACACCAGCAAAGACTAAGTGTGACCAAGAGCACTGGACACTTTTCCAGAGATAGTGGGAAAGTCTGACTTTTGTGGCATTCCTTGAAAGCTGGGAGAGCTGGGTTCACACGAGGCAGACTCCGAGGGCTGTCATTAGAGATCCCTGCCAGGCACAGTCTCATCATATTAGTCCTGAGGACAGGTGTCTCCAACGGTGCCACCGTGGTGAAGGGGGTGATGCCCTGGTGAGCAGCTTGTAAGGTTTGTGTGGTCAGGGCGTGTGTGGACACAGGAGCCTGCAGCCTGCAAGGAGCTGCTGCAGAGGGACAAGGAGGTGCTGGAACTGCTCCAGGGGCAGCAGGGAGGGAGCCAGTGCCAACAGATTAAGCAGCAACAGGAGGCCTCTCACAACCAGCATCACTCTTGTTCTGAAACATCAGAGCAATTCTGAGGCTCAGCTCTGTTGGCAGCTCCAAATTTGTGATCAGTAGAGCTGGGAGCCAGCTGCAAACTTCTTTAGCATGTGCTTGTCTTCAAGGACACCAATAGTCCCTTTAACTTTAACTGAACACTGGGCATGTCTTTAAGTAGTTTACAGCACATGGAGCACGTTAGGCTCTGTGTCAAAATCTGCAGAAACAGGAGGAAACCCCTATCCAGCTTTGGATTAGGCTTTGGTTGCCTTAACTGCCTTTTCCAGAAGTACTTTTGCCTGTTATTGGGCAGTTTCTGCTCCTCATCCTACTAGTCAGTAGGATTTAGGTAATGTGGGCTTGTCCTGAGGGTACATGGAGACAAAAGAATTAAAAGTGGTTAGGCTGGGATTTTTCTTCTTTCCTGTTTTGGAAAACATGGGTTTGCATATGTTGTTATGTCTATGTAAAAAATCATATACACAGAACATTGCAGATTAATGGCAAATTGAATTAAAACTTAATTAGAGGAAATGGACAATTTGGCATGAGGGAACATGCTTGAAAATGGTCTTGTTTTTATCTTGTGTGCGTGTTAGAAGGCAGAGCAATAGACAGAATTAAAGCTTTTTCTATGTCAATAGTGAACTAGCCAGTTGTTGGTCTCAGTCTTGAGGCAAACTAACTATATTTAAAACATCTAGACAGCAGCTGCCAGTCATCAGTTCAAGGCAACTAACTGCTTTTCTCATGATCTTCCAACATAAGTCTAATAGGAAATAGTCTGAATAGTTGCCACATGTCTTGTTTCCTTGATGGTTTGGATCTTCACCCTGTTTAAGTAATTCTCTGTATGACAGCAACAAGTCTTTAGGGAAGAATTAAAAAAAACCAACAAAGTATGAAACACTCTGTCCTTGCTGCTGGAACTTTGATCTTCTTGAGAAAACTCTTTGCAGACCATCCTGGATAACAGTCCTGACAAATCCACTTCTCTGAGGTGTATCCCTGTTTTTCCAAACTCACATTAGCTCTGGCATCCCCAGTTGCCCGTGGCGGTACAGTGGTACAGTGCGTGCCATGGCTTAGTCGTAACTCATTAGAAAATATCTTGATTTTGTTCATGCTTGTTTTCAGGGACTGTTGGAGATTGGGGTGGGGGGCGCTGGAGAGGTGACGCTCAAAGTTGCAGCTGTCAGTGAGTTTTGTCTGTGTGAGCTAATGTTAGTGAAAATTAATCTCTAGGAGCACGACTCCTCTCTGCCTCGTATTCTCTGTAGTCATTTATCAGGTACAATATGTAAGTTCAAAAGACAGGGGAGACCTGTAAGGAAACAGCATTTGTAACTCACATTGCATAAGTTTGACTGATTGCCCAAGGTGTGATGCAATAAGAAAATAAATCAGAGTCTCAGAGGTGTATCCTATTCTGCAGAGCTTGGAAAGGGGCACATTTCAGTCTCCTGAGGAGAATATAGAAATGTGCAACTAAGTAGCTGGGTCCCAGAAAGACCCAGCAGGATTTTCCCATACTTCTATACACAGCACAGAAGCTGGAGCCAAACAAAATCCCACAAATCCCACAGTCCCCACCTGACAAAATCCCCTTTGGATGACAGCAAAGCAGTAGGAAGAACGAGCAGCCTTTCAGCTGCCCCACGACCTCGACAGACCACCTAATCCCCGGGGCAGGTGTAACGGGTGGTTTGCCTCTCCCTGTAGGTGGTGGCCATATCGGACCGCCGGCCGCACCAGGGCGAGCTCCTGCAGGTGCTGTACGAGGCCAGGGGCGAGGAGGAGGCGCGGGGCGCGGGCGGCCTGCGGGCCGGGCAGCGGGCAGCCTGCCCCGCCAAGGCCGCTGCCCAGCACGGTAAGTCCGCACTAAAGCCCTTCATTCCTCCCTGCCCACGGAAGGTTTTTAGATATCGCAGTCTGCCGGTTATGCAGAGAAGCAGGCGCTTTATTTTGTACCTGGAGGATAATCCCGTGTTTAAAATATCCAGTGGAATTCATGAGATAATGACCGTGGCATTGCTCAGTTTATTCAGAGTCATAAACTGGCTGTATTCAGAGTCGTAAACACTCCCTGACAATATTTTAGAGATGATAAATTGTAAATTACTGAGTTTGCCTGAGGCATCTTATTATATAAGGTCCCTGTTCGGTTGCTTAGAATCAGCTAGAATATAATCATTAGGGATGGATTTTCAGATTCTGGATGTTAGCCACAGACCTGATTTTTTGGCAACCAAAGCTTGTTCAGCATATTTGTGAGAAACCGTGAAGGAAAAATAGAGCTTGCCAATACAAAACCAAGGAGATGAGTAAACATAAACAGAGTGGCCATTCAGCTCCTCCAACACTGGTGTGTTATGTTTGGAAGACTGAAGCTGCATCAGGGCTGTGCAGTTTCACATGGGATGGCCTTTTAATCAAAAACACATCTTTTGCTCTCCTTTGAAAGAACACCCAGATGCAGTCAAGTCGTATTTCTTTAAAGAAATCCCACATGGCATGTTTTTCCAAGATAAATTGGACATTTGGATGTTAAAAGGTGCTAAATCTCTAAAGCAGGTCCATGAAGGTGCATGTTCCTCACATCACTGGTCTGCAACCACACTGCACATAAGCCATCCCAGTAAGGAACAAACCAGACACGAGTGGGGCCTGGGAAACTGGAAAGGAGGAAACTGAGCCTGGGACCATAGGAAAAGATCTCAAAAAGATATCAGGACCAGAGCCAAGATGTGGCTGAAAAAAAACCTGAACTTCAGTCCTAGACTTCAGGACTGGAGCAGGGACAGGAGAAGGAGTGGCTGGGACTGGCTACAGACAGCCAGAGAGGCAGAAAGGAGGGATTGCTGGTCTCTGCTGTTAGGGGAGAGGAGATGTAAAGGATGACAGATAGGTGCAAGCAAGAGAAAAGCTGTAGGAATCTAAAACAAGAGCATGAAAGGGGGAAACAGGTCTGAGAGAGGGAGAAAGGGAAATGAGTTGCCAGAACTTAGAAATTAAGTTTAAATTAGAACCAACAAACAAACAAGCAAAAGAACATAGATGAGGCCATTAGCATGTTTATTGCTACCATCAGAAATCCTTCACAATAGCAGAAGGGCAGTCCATTTCAGCATGTGAGAAGGCACTTCTGGAAGTGCAATTCACGATGCATCCAGCCACCACTGCCCTGAGGGGAGCAACTACAAAACCTTGAAGCCATGAAGCCATGAGGATTTTCTTTTGCTTAGATATTTTGCTAAAAGTTTGATAAAGAACATTTTCGGTATCCAATAAGAGGAACAGGCTGCAGGGAAGAATCAGACAAAGTAAGAGAAAACAAAACTAAATAAAAACAAAAAATACGGGCATTGGCTGAAGCACTGATGATCTATTTGCTGAATACTGTTAGTACCTAATATGCACAATGAGAGGAGGTAATTGCATTAACTTTGACATGAGGGATACAGTAAGGTACCTAATGGAATTACTGGAGGGGGTGGAGCAGGAAGAAGAAAGCTGGTTAGGATATTTATCACAGTCAAATATTGCCCCCAGAAGGAGGAGACAGTTCCAATTGCTAAGTCATGCTGGAGACAGCACTATAAGCAGCACCCTGCCTATTTCCAAATTTGCTGCTGTTATTTATATTCCACTGGTCAAAGAAGTAGAGAGGTCCACATTCCCAGAGCCAAATAGGAGGATTTGGCCTCATGAAAAAATCTGGCATCCCTCATTCATTTATTTCCTTGGCACAGTGAGCAGGAGTGCCAGTGAGCATTTATCCATGGATAAGTTATCGGATGAGCAATTAGTTGAAACTGAAGGGTAACCTTCAGAGCTGAGGATAGCAGAGAGAGAGATGTCACTCAGCCACAGGCAGAAAGGTGGAAATCCCTCCCTGTGTAGGGGAAGACATAGCACACATCTCTGCCCAAGTTAAAATAACTCCCAGAGCAATACAGAAAGGAGAGAATGATCTCCTAGGCAGGACAAACCTGCAGTGTGGGCTGATGAGCAGCATTTAGGCTCTTTGCTTCTAGAAATGAGTGAGTGTTTACAGAGGGGGAAAGGGCTCCCACTTAGCTTGGTCTGCTAAGGGCAGTTTGTCATCTCATTTAAAAAATCCAGGAGCAAGCTGAGAGACTTTCCAGAATGGCTTAAGCAGTTCCACAATCACTTATTTTGACATCACAGTAGATGATCACTCTGCTCTTTTGGCTATAATCAAATCTGGTGGGACTGTAACCTGTATCTGGGCTCTCTCCATATCTGGGCTTTACTGCACGGAAGGAGGTTTTTCATACAAGCTGTGCCAATGGGATAATTGCCCCTAATATCACGTTTCTTATGCTTTACAGTGGGAATTACTGAACAAGAGTCATCCAAGTCCTATAATCATCTGTTGGATGGAAAATCTTTGGTAAGCAAATAGAGCAAGACCAACTACCAATGCATCTTAAAACCTTGTACCCATCAGCATGTCCCACAGTAACAGCATGTCAGTCTGCTGCAGCACCTGCAGATTTCACAGCCTTTGTTAAAGCTTGAAACATAATTTATGCCAGAGAACCCCTTAGCTGTGAGCAGAGACTGGCAGAGAACTGTCCCTCAGGCACCAGGAAGAGCAGTGGGACAGAAACAGGCAGGCTCCTGTTCTGGATGTTCAGCCACCTGGAAGAGCTGGGAGAAATTAGCCTCTTGTCTCTCAGGGAATTTCACAAATTGGGGAAAAAAAAATTCTCAAGTGGAACAAGCATCAATTAATTTGTTTTCTCTGGACACAATAATCTCCAAAGTCAGAAATATAAATAAAGAGTTGATGGGAAAATTATAATACAAACCCCCAAAATGTGTTCTCTAATAGACAGAAAAAATATTTTGATTAATAATTACTCACCTTTAATAAAATGTTCTCCCTCCCTTTTCTGTCTTACAGTGGTCCCCTAATTTTCAAAGTCTCTACATTTAATAAAACCTTTCAATAATGAATAATAATAATTATCAATAATAAATAATAAAACTTTTTCAAAGAGAAAAAAAATGTTTTGAATAGTTTCTGACCAACACCAGACTTTGCTGTTGCAACTTTATGGTCTCAGAGGCCCTTTTGGATGGCTGAAGCATGCTTACTAGCTGATAGCTGAGGTACACTTAAGAAAAATGACAGTACAATACTTAAGGATGGTTAAAACTAATGTTATTCAGTGTAATGAATCTAATTGAACCGACCAATAGTTAACATAGCTAAATTTCAAAGGATGCTTGCAAAAGCAAGCATCTCTAAGTCTTTAAACATCTCTAAGTCTTAGGATATTTGAAAAACACACATAAATTTACCCAGTCTCAGATTAATCCTAGAAGAAATAGCCCCAGAAATCTTAAGACCAATTATGGTAGGAACAATAATATGAACATTTTTTTCAGGATTGCCAGTAAAATCAGTAAGTGTGCTTATCGCCTGAAATATTGAGATCACCTCACAATTTTTGACTTTTTTTTTTTTTTTTTTCTTTTTCTGGGCAACTCACACTTTAACTTAACATCTTGGAGGATGTGCTATTCTCAGATACCTGTTTATGGGAAAATGTGACTCAGTTCTGGTGGGTGATTTATGATCAAATAAGACAAGGAGGAAGTGGATGATTAGGCACTTCTGGGGCCATGGCAGAACAGGAGCATAACCAGGGTGCCCTCACAGCACAGAGCAGCACACAACAAAACAGGGAAACATCTCTGAATGCTCAAGGAACTGAGTGATGGCTGTGACATCTGCTTCCCAGGCAGCTGCAGAGGTGGGGAGCAGCAGGAGACAGGCTGCTCACTCTGCACAAAACCTCACTGCCTCAGGAAGCTAAACACAAAAACTAGGGAATAAAAAGTTCTGCAAGTGTCCCTTCTTTGAAGGGAGGTATAACTCTCACTCACTCAAGTCCTGTGCTGAGCTCAGTGAGAATATTCACGTGAGCAGCAGGTAATTGTGTGGGTGAGAGCTGGGCCGTCAAATCCCTAACCTGCTTTCTCTTGTTAAGAGATTTACAGCATTTACTGGTTTTCTTAAAACAGCCTCTTTCCTCAGATGAACCGGTGTCCCCACTCATCGGTGGCATTTCCTAATGCTGTGCTTGATCCTCCCACAGATTCCCCCATCTCCTGTTGCCCATATCACGGTGAAAGCTGTGGCTGTCACGAGCTCGCCCACACGCAACCGCGCTTCTACAGAAGAGTAAGTCCCTTCCCACCCTCCACACATGCCTCTTGTTTCCCAAAGGCAGGGAGAGATTGGTAAAGGTTATGCTGATTTTATTAGTAGCCACGGCCATTTATACAGCTGTCTCAGTGCCCATTACAGCTCTAAGGAAAAAAATAACCATAATTCAAAATAGAAGTATTTTCCCCCTAAGAAGGCTGTAATGTTTGCCCTAGAATGTGATTAGTAAATGTAATTAATCGAAGAAAAAAAATATGTCTTAAAGTCTAATTAAGGAATAGCTAGACAATAGTACAAATGCGCTTATCACCAGCCAGTTAACCCAGACATGAATCTGGGTGGGATTTGAGATGCCACCATTGTCACCTGAGGGACAGTAACTAGTTCATTGTCACAGTGTCCTCACGCTCCATACACAGAGATGGAAGTTCCCCTCACCCAGTGGAGCTCATCGCTGTCACATGGTCCCTGGTGGAAGGGCCCAACACTCTCCTTTGGCAATCCCCCACTCTTTGTTGGGTGGCAATTGCTAGAGAGGATACACTTAGAGTGGTCCCACTTGTAACCTGTCCCCTTGTGTCAGTGTCCCCTCTGACAGTGAGGGAACAAGGACACCAAGCTGAGTGGTGGCAGCTGCAGCATCCCAGCCCCCTGGCCCACAGAGCCCCTGCGCATTCCAGATTTGCCGGTCCCAGGAGTGGGCCAGGCATGGGCACATGGTTCAGCCAGGCAGCTCCTGGTTCTGAGGGGCTGATGCCATAAGCAGGGAAGAAGGGCCAGGGACAAACTCTCTGCACACACCTTGTGTTTTATTTGTTTGCCACAGGCAGCGCTGGAGGAAGACAACAGAGTATGACCTGGCCCTGCCACCAGGAGCAGAAGCTTCCCTACCACTGACAGGAGGCAACCTGTGTGGGACACCCAGCCTCCTGAGGAAGATGTGGATGAAGCACAAGAAGAAGTCAGAGTACCTGGGGGCGACAAACAGTGCCTTTGAGGCGGACTGATAAGGGTCAGCATCCACTGGAAGGGCAGAAGGTCCTTTAGCAGGACAAGGTGCTTTAGGATCAATCAGGGAGCAGACTCAGCACAGCTCATCCAGGAAAATGATATCCTATTTATTACTTGATGCCATTGTCTCAGAACAGTGGGAGAAAGGCAAACAAAGGTAAAAATGGTGAACACAATGCAACTCAATGGCCTTTCCTTGTTGCATTACACTAAAATCCCAACAATCCCACTAGATTTACATCTTGACTCAATGCTGAGACTACTGCTGACCCATCCACAATTTCCTATGTCCTGTCTGAATGAACTTGGACTTGGCAACAAGAGAAGTCTATTAAGAGGTTTGAGTATTCCTGCAAGGCAACAGATTGATTACAGAGTGCCATTAATCCCAGGGATCTACTTGTGTGCACCACTGCCTGTCATCTTCCTCTGTCATATCATGAGATAAAAACCTCATCTTACAATATGCTTGACCCATCTTGTGAATGACATATGCTAAACATCTCTTTTCCTTCAGTTTTGATGTTTCAAGGCAGGAGTAAAAGATGCAAAAATTCTAAAACAACAGGCCAGAACTGAGCACGTTTTCAAACATACGTACCAAACTGTGCTAAGTAACAAAAGACTTGTGTTTTAAGTTTTCCTGCCAGATCAAGCTATGAGCAACAGGATAATCTCAAGGAATACTTTCCGCCATATAACCTGCTTATAAGTGAAATGGTAGTCAGCAATTTACCCTCTACCCATGTGGTAAAGGATATTACATTAAGTGCACAAAATACTAGGAGGAAGGAAAGTATGTAAATGGTACAACTAGGTGACTAAGTATAAGATATTTGCATGTAAGAGACCTGTGCTTATGAATAGATGGATTTAATGTGATTTGCTTTAAAATTTTTTCTCTCTCTTTTTTTTTCAATTTAGAAATTGCTAGTCAGGTGCTTTTCAGGTTTCCTCTCAGAAAAGAATGAAACAGTTTTACAAAAAAGTTTTCACCACTGTTACGGACAATATTATATTAGTCATGAGCAGTACTTGCCTTCTGTGAGTGTTCTCCTAGTTATTATAAAAAACCCACTGGTTTCCCTAAATACAGAACTTTATATTTAAACTCAGAGGAGGCGTATCTCCTGTTTATAGTGATGATGACCTCTAATCTAACCGCCAATGCACCAAAGCGTAAATTAAAAATAAAGGTCTGACTCTGTGACAGCAGCAGAGGGAAGGAGCTCCCATCTGAAACTTGCTTGCCTGCAGCCAGTGCAGTGAAATGCACTGAGGTGCCATCACAGACAATGCCATGGTAGTGGGGGGCAGCTGGCCCTGGTCAGGGGTCACCACCTCAGGAGTACCAAGGGACCTCCTGGATGGGAGGGAAGCCAGGACTTCTGGCTTTGGGTTGAGTAGGGTGAGGTAGCACACAGGAGAGGTTTGCAGCTTGACAGCCTGAACAACCAAAGTTCACGGAATGGGAAAACAAATGGAGCGGGCCAGTAGCTTTAAAGAGCATATGGTCCTGATGGCTGCAAGGAGGGACACAGCAAAAACCTATTTAGCGCTGGACATGGTGGAAATGGTAGTAGGATGGGGATGGAAGTTTTTACTTAAAAAGAACTGTGGCTTTTCATACTGCTAGAGCCCAGTCAGTCCAGAGTGTGCATAGGAGAGAGAGGCACTGCACCTTCATGAAATACCTCTGTAAGCCCTCCTGTTCCGCTCTCCATCACTGCTCCAGTCACAGGTTCCTCCATCAGAGGTGCTCAACTGGTCAGAGGAAAACTTTGCACCTCGAAACCACACAGACTCTCCCTCTTCATTAGCAAAGGTGAAAGTCCTTCTCTGGCCCAGCAGCCCGAGACAGGGATGATCTGCTCTCCAACTTTTATTTCTTGCTCGTGGGAAAGAAGAACACAGTTCCTTGTGAGCCACATGCTGGCAGTGGTGACCAGTGTCAACCATGTGTTTCTCTGCCCTGGCATGAGAGAGCAATGCTGACACCCACTGAAGGCTGCACACCTGAACATTCCCTGCAAGAGGTTTCTCACAGGGGTCCACCCCACCTTTAAATTAGACCCTGGCACACTGATCCTGCGCAAAAATCCAAGCACCCTGACCCTTGCCAACGTCAGGTCTTCTATGACTGAGCCAAGCTGGAGCCATGGTCAAGAGTTTCCTGAAACACGTTTTACAAATATCACTAACCACACTTCAACCCCCTCCTCAGCCCATAGAACTCCTTCCAGAAACCCATATTTGTCTTTTTACACATATAGGTAAACCTAGTAAATTCAGTGGGACTGCTCCCCTACATAGCAGTACATACATTCAAAGAGTTGGGAGAAGACCAATCACTGCTTCCCCTTTTTGGTCTCATTTCCTAAACAAAGGAAAAATAAGGATGATGGACAGACACTGGGAAAAGTCCTTTTACTGAATTAGGTGTAATTAAGAGAGTGAACATTTGTGGTACCTGCCCTTGTAGTTAATATTGTCCAAAAAGTACTCAAACCCAGGACAGCAAGAGTTTTGCTTGTTGAGGAAGTTGCATTGGAATAGTAGTATTTATTTGTTAATTAATAGCTTTGAGCAGTATGAGGTTAGAGGTGGAGATGATTAATATTTCTTCTTAATAATTGCTGTATCTTGACATATGTATTTATGCTTTTCTTATTTATTTATTTATAATTTGGATCTACAAGAGAAGGAGCTATTTACAAG
Source organism: Taeniopygia guttata (assembly GCF_048771995.1). Classification (NCBI taxonomy): domain Eukaryota; kingdom Metazoa; phylum Chordata; class Aves; order Passeriformes; family Estrildidae; genus Taeniopygia; species Taeniopygia guttata. The sequence goes on from NC_133026.1 coordinate 117,552,826, forward strand.
AAGCACATTTAATTTCCTTGTATTCCAGGAACTGCTGTGGATTTTTTTTGTATTGTAGTAGATATTTCTTTTATTGATTTAAAGCTATGTTCTATTCTTAAAAAAAAAAAAAAAAAAAGAAAAGAAAAGAAACAACAAAATAAACAAGTAACATGTGGTTACATAGAGGTCTCAGAGACTTAGGAGTTTTTGGGAAGCATTTAGTGGCAAGTAAGGGAGAGTATACAGTACTGAAAAAAGGTGAACCTCTGATAGCAAAGAACATAAACTTTGTTCTCCAGAGCCTGAAAGTGTATTTGGGAGCAGCTCCAGTATGGTACAGTTGATAGAACCATTTTGTTATCAGATGTGCAGAGAAAAGCCCTGGCACTGTCAGCAGCTAGAAATAGATACCCCTTTACACACCTGACCTCAAGCACATCCCAGACGCAATATTTGCGTCACCTCCCTCCCATAAATAAGAGTGCCAAGACAGAGACTCCTGAAAGGGATTTAAGGCTCTGGTAGACAGTAAAACCAATTGACTTGTCAACAAAGTCACTTACATTACCTCAAACACAACCCTGGCTTTGGAGAGCCCCTGCTGAGCCATGGCCCAGCCTGAGGTGGATGGCACAGGACCGCAGGAGCCCAGCCTAGGGAAGGTGACTCAGGACTGCAAGTGGAAAGAATTCAGAACACAAGGGAAAAAGCTTATGGTGTGAGCATGGTCCATCAACCCAGACTTCACAGCTCTCCATTAGAGGATGACTTATTCCCTGCCTGCAGCACTGCCCGTAGTCACACAGCTCTGGTGAAAAGTTGTCACATTTCTGGCTCTTCCATTACAGACACCATCTATGTTTAGTATGAGCAGCCAGGGAGTGTCCTCTTGGTGAGTGTCCACACCACAGGAGCTGCCACAGATTTTTTCCAGGACCTGGCCTCTGCTGGGAACTCATCTGTGAATACCTGATCTCCAGCTGTGCATTAAAAATACCAGCATGAGCATGGAAGAGGATGTGGATATGCAACACATTTTCCAGATGAAGTTGTACAGAAAGCTGCATTAGGTTGACTCCAGCACACTGTCAGAAAAATATGAAAGAGTGATCACAAAAATAAGTGAACTTTACCATTTTTCCACCAAAGACAGAAGCTGCTAACTGTGCAGCCAAAGGCATTGCCTCTGGCACTACCAGACACAAGCCTGATGCCATAATTTATAACATCTGTGAGAAGATGCATTTTTCAGACATGTTTCATGTCGATTTATAATCTGGTGTTCCCCAGAACTAGAGACTGACTAGGGCACTGATGTGAAAGAAGGCGACTGCATGATGACAGTCCATCCCACTTACAGCCATTTGTCATTTATTTCCCTCCAAAAAAGGATTTCTAATTTCTCCCCACTATTTCAAAACCATCTTTATGATAGAGCTACTCACTAAAAGATGCATAATTAATTTGCATACCACTTTATTTAAATAAACCGTAGTGAATTTAGGCTAGGCTAATATATAAAATAATTCCTACTGATGCATGAAACAAAAAACCTCAGATATGCCTTACTCGCCTTTCTTCCCCTTTTGCTCTCACTTTACATGTCCTGTAGCAAACAGGGTTGCCAGAAGAGTCAATCACAGACACATCACTATTTGAGGGACTACCACACACCTTATACAGAAAATATTTAAACTCAAACATTGACATCAGCAGAATAATTACTTCTGTAAGTTACACAGTCAGAAAAGTTGCAATGCCAAAACTTGCACACACAAAAATTGAAACAAGTCAGATTTCGCATATGAGATCCCTAATAAGAAACTCTACAAACATTACAGATGTCAAATAGACACATTGTCTAGAGTAAGTTTTTAGAATCTCAGCATTAACTCTAGAGATGATCCACAAGAGAGCAGCTAAATCCCAAAACTTCGAGGTGAATAATGATGTTATTCTGGGTAGTCCCAATCTCTACTTATGATTACATCCTGTGAGTATACCATCAGTGTCCTGGTTAACTTTCACTCCCTCTTCCACCAGTATCTTTCCCAATTTTTTGCCAGCACATGGTGAACTAAGGTGGGTGAATGCTTGTAGCCCTGAGGAAGCCCTGTAAAGGTATATGACTGCCCCCATACACAAAGGCAAACTGGTGTTGATCTCCACGCGTCAATAGCACCATACAAAACATGTCTTTAATATCAACAGTGGTCATGACCCTGTGTGCGTGTTCCTGGATGCTGGCTGTGAGCTCAGTGATGTTTGGTACAGCTGCTGGTAAGGGGTCTGTGTCACCACTGAGGTGGCAGTAGTCTAAAGTTAATCTCCACTTACCATTTGGTTTTCACACTGGCTATACTGGGAAACTGGAAGCTGAGTGAGTGGGGATAACAATTTCTCAATTTTTTAAGTCCTCTAGGGCTGGGACAATTCCCTCCCAGGTCCCCAAGGGCAGTCATTAGGGTTTGGCATTTGTAAGTTTTGAAGGGGGAAGATCCGGGGCAATCTGCCACTGTCTAACTTGGTGGGTGATGGTTCCAAAGGACCACCGGCACCCCACATTGTCATGCCAAGTTCTCCCTTTCAAATCATCCAGTCCCAGTAAACTTAAAAGGAAGTCCCCTGTTGCCGTGGTAACAGTTATGGTAGCTTCTTCTCCCAGGAACATAAGAATAACTGCAGTGGTAGTTACTGGTTGTGACACTCCCAACACACTCACTACAAGCAAGGGCCATTTGGATTGGACAGCTCCTCAGCTGGTGGCATCTTGTTTAGTCAAGGCTGATATCTGAGCCCCAGTGTCCACTAAATATGCCAGCACTTTGGTTTTGGGTCCTGGAGCTACCATCAATAGATGTCTCCATTTCCATTAGCAGTGAGCTGTCCAAAACAAATCAAGCTGCTGCTCCCCTGCACACCTCAAGGGAGAGGAGCTTTCAGTTTCTCTATTTTGTTTAGCACACTTGCTTCCCTACCTATGTCAATTAAAAGGGGCATGCTCAGGCTCATATTACTTTTCTCTGCTCTTGTATTCTCGGACATTTTTCCCAGCCATTGTAATATCACCTCTTCTAACTTGTCCAGGGGAAAAAAACCATTATTTTTTTAGAGATTCCCTTCTGCCAACCTTGTGACCAAATTGCCTCTCATGAGTGGTCACTCCCACCACACCTGATTGGCATGGGGAAGAATCCTGTGGGAAACTCTCAGAATAAATTAGGTGGTACAGATTAAAAAGAAAATATAAGCAGAAATTTTGAGGTACTGCTGTGATCACCTTGGCATGCCTTTTCCAGCCCCAGTGCTCCTGGAGTTGTAGACTTTTTGACTCTCTCAACCCTAACCCCAACAGTAGCTTGACCCTGGGCCAGAGGTCCTCATTGCCATAGGTTGCACAGATTAAAGAGTGTGGAACTGGCAATGGTGGCACCCTGCCCTGGTGCCCGTGTAATGCATTTTTGAGTGCCAATGTCCCGGGAGCTGTAGGCTCTGTAGATCTCTGAATCCTAAATTTAACCCTCAGGGCATCTGGTCTGGGGACAAGACAGGAGACTGGGGTCTCCATCCCCATGGGTGGTCCAGATTAGAAAGATGTTATACTGGGGCCCTGCTGGGATCACCTTGGCATGCCTTTTCCAGCCCCAGTGTTCCTGGAGCTACAGATTCTTTGACTCTCTCAACCTTATCCCTAAACTATGTGGTATTCAAGACTTTTTTTAAGTGGCAGAACTCTTATTTAAATGTATGGGCACACAAATCATTAATATAAAAACTGAGGTATTTAGAAGGGAAAAAAGAGTTGAATATTTAATTCAGTCAGATGAAGGCCCAGAAAACCCCAGGAATTTAGGTCAAAGGGGGACAATTCAGGATGAAATAGAAGCAGTGTGAATGACGTGCCTCTTTTTAGTCATCAGGTTGGGGTTGCTACTAAAAGAGATATCATATTTAGCAGCCTTTAATTAATAAGCCCTGTGGAGTAATACAGGGCCTCAGAGCTGTTCTAAAGGTGGTAGATCAACGCAGACACTTGCTGGCAGCCCCCACTCCCAGCCAGGTGTTTCACCACATCAGACCTCCTGTTCTGCACATTCACCTGCCTAACATTTGACTCTGCTTTATTTTAGACTGATATTTCCCTACTGAGCCGTCACGTTTTGCATAGCAGTGAATCAGCAAGAGGTAGCACACAATCTATTTGTCTGATGCTCTGTTTTGGGGGGATGATGGAGTTCACTGGACCATAAAGCAGAAGAGACATGCAAAGGCCCCTGCAGCATGCAGAGTTCTTCCCCCCTGTGTCTGACGAGGCACTTTTGGGTGAAGTGAGCCCTGGACGCAGCCGTGTGAGGAGCTGATGCTGCAAAACCAAGCACCCTGCCTGTGATGTGCCAGCACAAGGAAATAGCAGTCTCCTCACCAAAGGCATTCTTAGTAACAAGGACCTCAGTAAACATAGCAAAAACTTCAGCAATTACAGCCCACTTCGGCAGTGACCTTAAAGATCATCTAGTTCCAAGCCCCTGTCATGGCCAGGGACAACTTCCACTAGACCAGCTTGCTAAAAACCAGCCTGACTTTGAACTCTTCCAGGGGTGGGGAACACACAACCTTTCTGGGCAACCTGTTCAATGCCTCACTACCCCACAGTAAAGAATTTCTTCTTAATATGTAATCTAAACCTAGCCTATTTCAGTTTAAAGTCATTCCCCATTGTCCTATCTGTACGTACCCTTGACAAAAGTCTCTCTCCAAGGGAGCTCTCTTGTAGCTCCCTTTAGGAACTGGAATGCTGCTCTAACTTTTCCCAGGAGCCTTTTCTTCTCCAGACTGAGCAGCTCCAACTCTGTCTCCATAGGAGAGTTGCTCCAGCCCCCTGAGCATCTTCATGACCCTCCTCTGGATTTGCTCCAGCACATCCAAATCTTTCTTATGCTGCAGGGCCCCAGAACTGGACACTATAGTCTGGATCATGTTTCGTATTACTTATTTAGAATGAACTCTTAAAAATGGTGTTCATCAACATTCAGATGTTGATGAACACAATGCCTATTCATTTAGTCTCAATTGCAATATATTAAAAAAAAATCCAAGCCTGGCTAACAGCTTTTAAAAATAATTTACAAATAGAAATACCAAGTTATTTTAGCTGACAACAACATACTGGAAGTGGGTCATCCCATTAGCTGAAGAGACACAAATATTCTAGGGGGAAAAGGAAAAGAATAAGAAATAAGCCTCAAATAATTTTCTTCCAGGGACAAACCCTTTGACATGGACATTCCCAGTGGCTGACATGCTGGGCTTTTGTGCCTCAATGCACCAGACACATGCAGCAAAGATAAAGGTCTGTGCAAAGCTGATGTGGGGCAGCAAGGCTGTGAAGGAAGGTTGCTGTGATCCATCATGCAGGGTTGCAAGGGGACTTTTGTTTGTGACCATTGCACACAACTCAGCTGACACCTGACCAGTGACTCTGGCTGTGAGGCTGTTTTGGAGCCAGGCACAAGGCACCACACACAGGTCTCCATGTGGAAAGCAGAGATGCTCTGTGGCTGTGCAGTGCTCCAGGCAATGTCCTTCCTTCCCTGATCTTCACCTCCTAAAGAAATGAGGCAGTGTGGCAGAGGAGTCGCCCCAGCTGTGCAAAACAGCTACGGTCTGGTTGCCACCACTCCAGCACCTGTCTTGCCACATCAATCCTCCCTGTGGGTAAGGAGTGGGAAACAGCCGCGCAGTCCCTTCCTAGGGACCCCATGGAGCAGAAGGACTCGGCCCATTCTGCCCTCCTCTGTGACTCAGGACATTCCCAGCTGTGCCACAGCCAGCCTCCCACATCTGCTCATGCCAGGGAGGGCAGGTCAATGCCATGCTCACACATCTGTTGTAGCAAACATGTGGAACAGATTCTGGCCCCACCTGCACACCAGCCGCAGCAGCTGGACACACTGAGTGCCTCTTTGCAGCCCATGCCCTCAGCTTTAGCTCCCAGAGCTAAAAATGCCTTCCTGCACTGGGCTAGAGACACTTTTGTAATGAAAGCTTAACCAGCATGATCAGTAAAGGTGGAAACACTCAGAAGCCAAGCATTGTGGGGGTCAGCAGCCTCAGCCCCATCAATAAAGGGTCAGGTAAACCATTCCTCACCCAGTCCAGCTGCTAAAGCTGGCACCAGCAGCTCTGTAGAGATAGCAAGGCAAAGAGGAAGATTGCACGTTCCAGCTGATAACAGCCTTTGTGCAAAGCAAGAGAAATGGCTTCTTGACACAACTCTTGTTTTTAGCCACAAACAGCTGGTTTACAGCAGCCTTGCTGCTGCACAGCAGCTCCCAGCAGGCATCTGGAGTGTTGTATGAATTAACAGTGCAAACATCACACACCAGCATTGTCCTGACACAGAGCATGGCTCTGACACCAAGTCAGCTTCACAGATTTTCCCAACATTCAGGTCCCCCCACTGGGTTGTCCAGGCCCATAACCAGCTTTTGGGGGTGCATCACCCTTCAGAAACCCTGGAGAGATGTGGGAGGGTGGTGGATGCTTTTCCCAGAGGGTAGAAAATCCCTACCCTTCCTTTCTGAATGTGGGAAATGGGAAATGTAGAGAGTTACAGAGCAGAGAGAGGCAGGCAACCACCCAGGTGTGCAGAGGTAAATGCTGCTTTGCTTAGACACAGGCTCCATCTTCACATCTATCCCTGTGTCACTAGCTAACCTGGCTGGCACCAGTATCTTCTGACTCATAGGTGCCTGCAATTCTCTCAGGAGAATGTTGGTATTAGCAAGCTTGCAAATTGCTGTTCTGCAAGACATTTAAAGGCTCAGTAAAAGCAGACATCAACAAAATAAAAATCTACTCCAGCTAATCCGAGTGCCTAAAAATAGGATACAAAACTGCTCTGCTGTGATAAACCTACATGTATTTATAAAGTCACAGAACTGCATCACAGCCATTGAGCTGAAAACTTCAACAATGACTGTTAATATAAGATGGGGAAAAGCAAGTTTCAAAACTCAGACAGAACAAGCATAAAGCACACAGCTCCTGACAGCCCATGGACTGCTCGGTTTCCAGTAGTTCACAAAGTCAGCACATGATGCAGTCATCAAAATGCTGAAGGAAGGCTCTGACCAGTCCTAACCTCTGGGACTGTGCCCTGCTGCCATGGAAGCCCTCTCCACAGGCTCCAGAGGAGGGGCATCACTTCATGCCAGAGGAGAGAATTTGCCTTCACAAAATGGACCCAGCAGTGCAAGCTTCTGCATAGTCTGTGTTTAGTTACTCACAGTTTTGGACCTGAGGAGCAATATTTTTGCAAAGAACTCAAGGAAATTTGAACACTTCCTTTTTCCAGGATCTGACAAATGCTAAAAAGCCCTCTGTCCTCTAATCTCTTTTTTGATGCACCATAACAGACTATTCAACAGATGTTTGGGGTGAAGTTAGAGATAAATGAGATTATGGAGCCAGTTTATGCAAGTCAGGTCACCCAGTTGCAGCAATCACTTTTGTCCCTAGATATCATCAGGTCAGCACCAAAACCCTTTTAGTAGTTCTGCCACAGTACCCACAACAGAAGAAAAACTCCCAAGTGACCTCCTCAGCATCTAGTTGTGCTCCCAGCTGGAGGGCTGTTAGTTTAAGCAGATAATTTCAGAGAGAAAGTAGCACATGCATGAGCCCTGCAACAGCCCTCTGCGACACTGGAGGCAACAGCTGCCTTAGAAAGAAACACTTCACATGATCTAGGAGATCTTGCCTCACATTTGTTGCATAGAGGGTAGGTGTCATACAAAACCACCCACTCACACAGGCACTTTCCCCTGTGGCTCAGCACCCGCTCCCTAATGACAGTGTAGCGGTGTCCTGCTGGGGCACCAAGTCAGGGGACATCTGGCTTCACCCTTTCCCAGCCAGCAACTCTACCACAGACCACCATCACCCACTGCAAAAGCAACTGCTTTATTTCTTTTCATTTCCCATGAGGAAATAGCACAAAGTCCATCTAATCAGGGCAAATACACACAGCTATTATCCAAGTTTCTGCATCTTGATAACTGACACAGGCACAGAGTCCTGGCTGATGTCACACATCGGGAAACGAAAGGACTCCCATCATATGTTGGAAACAGTGTTATTCAAAGTTATTCTATTGCTGCTCCATAAGCATCCAGGATAGCTAGACACACGTCACCTTAGGCTGCACACAGCTGAGGAAGAGGCTGCCTGTCACCAAGACCCCAGACTGGCTGTGCGCTGTGACCCATGGGCAGCACTGCACCTCAGGACACCGGAATTGCTTGTGTACCACATGCTGCAAGGCAGGGACAGCATGCCAAAAACAGCCCTTGTGTCTGCACCCTCGTGAACAGCCAGCTCCGAGTCTCTAGGTTTTATTTAGGTGGCACAAATATCAGCTGGTTCTCAGTGCATGGTCCAGTAACTAAAATTCCTCACAGAAAGCACTTCACACACTGCAATATGATAAGAAAAACAATCCTGCAAGTGCATCAACATCTTCCAGTGCTAAAAGGCATCCAGGAGTGGATTTAAACCAATTTAAAGAGCAAAAACTAAATATTTTTGAGTTTCCCACTGCCTGCTCCAGGCCAGGTCTGTCAGAGCACCTGTGTGCCCATGAGCATGGCAAGGACAGCCTGAGCAGCACAGAGTCAGGGCAGTGCCTGCATCCCTCACCTCCCCTGCTCATTTCAAACCTTCACCAGACTTTCAGAACCAAACCCCTCCTTTCTCACTCAAACCCAAACAGAGTTTGTAGCATCACTGGCTGACTGCTGCTGGGTATGAGGTCACAGCAAGGAAACAAGTCTGGCAACAAACCGAGCAAATGAAGGTCACTGCTATAGAGTAAATTTATTGAGGTGTCTGAAGTTCTTTCTTCCCTCCAAGATCTGGGTTCTGCCTGCTTTGCAGCTGTCATATTGCTTAAGTAAATCAATAGCCAATAGCTTCATTCATGCTCTTTAAAGAGCCAGAAAGGCCTTTTGTTCTGGGTTATGCACAGAAGAAAAACTGTGGTCCATAGGTATTATGCTACAATGCAGTCACTTCTATCCTGCCATCATACGCTTTGTGAGACAAAAAATTGCAAAAAACTCTGCCTGAAAATATTCTGTCCCCAGTCATTACACATAAAAACATCTCCTAAATGATTTCTCAGGTTTTAAATTCAAAATGAAATAAAACTTTAAAAATAAAAATAAAGCCTAATAGGAAAAAAAAAGTTACCAGGGTACAACAACAAGAGCTTTGGTCCAGGCACCACCTGAACTTTAGCCAGGTGTGCACCTGTAGGTTCAGCTCCAAATTTCATGACATCTAATATCAACACTCAGTAGACACACAGATGCTGGCACTTGAGGTGGGCTTGCTTGCTCAGCTCTTCAGATTTTACCAAAATCGGCACTGTCTTTTCCTCCCATCCTGCCGTAGTCAGACATTGCACAATCATGGTGAATTTTTTCAACATTTTTAATTATTTGCATTTTTTACTGTTTAAGCAGAGCTGGCTCCAAGCACCTTTGCAGAGCATGCCTTTTCTATGAATGCAAGCAGTGTCTAGCAATAGAGTTTAAAGGACATAGAAGGATGAGGTAGACAAGGACTGCTGCAGACAGCCAGATCCAGTGCTTGTCCACCTGCAGAGCTGAGCTGTTAGGGGGCAGGGAGCTGGGCTGCTCACACCTCCCTTATCACAGAACCTGGCACCAAACTTTGGGAAAGATGAACAGTATTAGAGGCTGCAGGTGATTCTTCCCTGAAATTGTGCTTGCAACCACTAATTCTCTTCAGGGCAATATTTATCTTCTTACCTTGCTGTTACCTGCTCATTTAAACCTGGAAAGGAGAGAAACATGCATGCTTACTCCTGCCTTCCCCAAGGACAGGGAACACAATGCTGACCCATACAGGGCCAGGCTGGGTAATCAACACAGACCCTGATGACTCCCGGGCAAATGTTTACTGGCAGGAAACATTAGAGAACAAAAAACATGCTACATTGAAAGGGTCCCACAAGGATCATTGATTCCAACTTTCAGCCCTGCACAGGACCATCCATAAAACTGCTGACAATGTCTGCCATGAGTTGAACTGAGGCTCCAGACCCAAAAGCTCTACTGAACATGATTTTCAGAGGATTCAAATTCTGCAGCTATTTACAGACACATGGTTGAGGGCCATTCACTATATTTATGAGATGGGAGCACTTCAGGTGAAGAGAAACTCCCCCTGACATGTTGTTAACACCCAAATTTGCTCCTGAGCCATTGATGATGGAGGAAGTCAGATGCCACACATTGTCACCAAGTTCCTCAGGAGCTTTGTGGGGAGAGAGGCATCTGCTGCCAGCCAGCCATGGCTCTCCTCTCCAAGGCCAGGTCCAATGGAACCCCTGTGCCCGCTTGGACTTTTGCAGCCTCCACTGAGCCCTGAAAAGGGTGACCTTGGGTGACCCAGGGTATGTTTGCCATTTTCCCTCAGCCAGACAGACAAAAGCATTGGAAGATGTAATATGTTTTACACATTTGCTCAATGCAATTAGCAACAGGCTCTTAGCCGAGGGGCTGCATTGTCACACTCAGCTGGAGCCAGCTAAGCTGATTTGTCCGTGTTCACAAAATTCCCCTTTCACAGGCCAGTGATTATGGTCAAAGGACAAACCGATGAGGTCCCATGTTGGCCCCAGCTGCCAAAAGGTCCACCCCCTCCACCTGGTCCTACAGGGAGATTGGAAATTTCTCTCTCACTGTTGGACAAGCAGGTCCATGCTGCAGCAACTTCCAGGCTCCCTCATTCTCTTGTTCTGCGCTGGAACTCTTCTGCCCCAGCTCGGCTGGCCAAGTGGCTAAAACATCCGTGCCAGCACTGCAGGCCAGTATTTACAAACTACACAATGTACAAACACAAGCATAACCATTGCTTACTTGGCCCAGGGAAAAATGCTTGCACTCCAGAGTGCTCACCACAAGGCACAAAAGGAGCATCAGCTCAGCAAACACAGGATGCTCCATACCCAGTCACTGAAAGTTTGCAAAAGGAGATACTGTATTAACAGTAACCAAAAAAAAAAAAAAAAAAAAAAAAAGGAGGGGAGCAGGGTAATGAAAAAACTCTCCTCTTCCCGCCAAAAATTATGCAGCAGCAGGTCCGCAGAGTGTCTGCCAGATGACCCGCTTGTCACACTCATAATTGCTTCCCATCTGGTGTCTGGAGCACACAAAGCCTGGCCGTTTGCCAGCGCAGGACGACGCACAAACTGGCCTACTTCTGGTGACACGGGCCCTGCAGACACCGCTGATCCCCCGTTTCCGTATGGCTGAGGAGAACGTGGCATTCATTTGTAAATTGCCGGCGGCTGATTGATCCGGCCATTCGCCCCGCTCGGCGCGGCTCACGCTTCCCCTGAGCAGCCCCAGCCCCGGCGCCGGGCGAGTCCGCTCGGACACCGAGCTGCCACAAACACTCGCTTGCCAGCGTGAGGAGCAGGCAAACACACTCGGCTTTGAGATGAGCACAAGCAAACTCATCCCTACGTGTACGTGGAAGCACATATTCAGCCGCTCCAGTGTACAAAGCTGGTTTATTTTCCAAACTGTTTTTCCACCTAACATGTAGGCATAGCTCCTGCTGTTCAGATACTTCCTACAAAGGCTTTTGAGATATTTTGTATCACTGCATATAAGCAGTCTTCAATAAGCACTTTTGTCTGCTCTACTGGTATGTCCTATTAATACTTTTTAAATTTTTTTTTTTTTTTATTTAATGCCTGCTGGTGTAAAAGCCTGACACCCTCAGAAAGCTGAGCAAGTATTCCTCAACCTATGGGAAGCAGAGTGCACAACACGATAAGGGGTACTCTGAAGCTCTGATTGTTGTGCAACCAGCAATCACTTATACAAGGAGTAACTATGACCAAGTAACTGGACAATGGTGGACAAGGAAGTAAATGCTGGGTAAGCAGAATTCTCCCTCCTGAAAAGAGAAAAGCACCCCTTCCCCTCAGACTATGACACAGGACAGTCACACATGTCCACCACTGCCAGCCAATATACAGCCCATTCCCATCTTGCACTGAGGCTGTTAACATCCATTCCCTCTGTAATCAGAGGGTGTGATGACACAGGAAATCAGAGGTCAGGTAACTAATCCAGAGGACTCTAAAAATAAACCCAAATTATAATCCAAAATTTCTGTAAAATGCAGTAGCAGGTAGACGGAACTCCCATTGCAATAGCAACAGCACCACTGGGGTGATACAGCCCAAGAGTGGGCACTGTCAGAAGGTTCCTTTCAGTTCTGTACCTCACAAAAAACACACACAGCAATGAAGCAGAAGAGAAAATGAAATTAAGAAAGAAAACCACACCACCAGCAGAAGCTGAAACTGAAGAATGCCATATATGCCATATTGCACATCTCTTACTCGAGATGGAAACAGACGCTGCACTGCTGCGGTTTCTTCATTTAGGTGATATAGTGAGTATGAGCATTTGGATTTTTGCTTCATACAAAAATGTAAGATTGTATATAAATATCCAAAGCTTACCTGTTCTTCCAACACATCATGCTAGCAGAACTACAAGGATCCAATTGTTCCCTTCAGCTGCAGGGCAAGAATCCAACCCACTTCAAGGGATAAGCTGGCTGTCTCCAGAAGCCACACACACCAGTATGCTGCAGCTTCAAGAGGGACCAATCTTTTGGCTCTGCTGGCTCAGAAACAGTAATCCACATCTTCCTCATGAAAGTAAGCATTTAAGCCTATAAAGCTTCAGCTTATCCAACGTCAAGGAAACTTATGAAAAAAAAACTTACATGAGGTCCAGCATTAGAAGAAATCAGTGTATTTTCTGCCTAGGTACTGAACCATTATCAGAGTATTTGTCACAATACCAAATGCAAGAATCAATTTCAGTTTCAAAATTTTTGTTGACATTGTTTGTCTTGGTCACAGGTATGGCACAATGTTAGTCCATTAATATTGAGTATTAAAACCCTTATTTCATGTTGGATTTCACAAAGCTTGATTCACTCACAGCACTGGATCAGTTTTAGTTTGGTGCAAATCTAGAAGAGTCATTCTCATGTAAAATCTGATTAACAGCAGTAGGAACTGGGATTATTCTCACCAATCAATTCCTAAACACCATTTCTTCCAAGTAAATCAGATCCTTAAGAAAAGCTTCCTGAGTTTTCATATAATAAAACTTGGGATTGTATTTCCTGGCAAATCTGCCTTACTGGCTGTCCATCTGCTTTGTTTCACTGAGAAGTCAGTACAGAAAAACAAACTTGTTACATCACTTGACTCTTGCTTTCCCCTACCTATACTTTGCCCCCATTTCAGATATCAGCAACCAGCACAAACAAAAGCTCTTAGTCAGTCCACCTCACTTGTCCCAAGTGATGGAAAACTTCACTTGCAAACAAACACGAGCATGTCTGCAGGTTACTCATACAGTGGCTATGACAGCCAAATCCCCAGAAAAGCCCCTGTAACAGTCCAGAGTTTGCTCATACAGCTTAAAGCTAGATGATATGAATTACTGGGACCCATTTCTGAAGAATTGGCTCATGTTAGTCCCTCTTGTCCTTTTCCTTCCACAGATTACCTTAACTGTCATTTATACTGTCACAAAACTGGGAAATTGAAATTTTGCATTGAATGCCCATATTTCTATCAAAATAAGAGTTTAAGTCTAATATGTCTACCCTACAAATGAAAGGAATGGAACAAAAGCTTTACACTATCAGCATTCATCCCTCAAATTGTCTTCTCTACATAAAAAATTGTGTTACAGCTTTGAGAGACAAATATAAACTGATAATCAGATACAAGTAGGCTTACATGCAGGTTGGATTGAAGCAAGTACTGCCAAGGAACTCCATCCCGCTGTGTAACCCACTGATTTCCACATCTGCTGTCTCTGCCCAGTCCAGAAAACACAGGTCTCTTGCAGTTCCACAGGCACACATGCATACATGTTGCTTTAGTGAGCACTGAGTGTTATAATTTCCAAACAAAAGACACTTACAGTAACCTGGTACATAGATGCTTTATTTCTGACATTAACGTGGTCTGTATTGTGAGATTCTCTTACATAAAATAAGAGTTTGTAGTACAACAAAAACTAAGATAAACAAGACATTTGTTGCATGTTATGTCAAACCTTAGAACAAAAATATGGTGTAATATGTATTTAGGTTTCATGCAAGTTTGGCTGCTGCATGTACAATTTACCTATAAACTGAAAGAAATGCAAATGCACACAACATTCAAAAAGTAATAAGATGCCTGACATATGAAAGATAAAACCTTCCTGCTAAAGCAACAAAGTAGGAGTTAACTAAACGATCCAACCAATACCAACACAAATTATTACTACTTATCATAAATCTATGCTTAAACTTGGTATAGGTAGCTTTGATGATATACCATTTCTACTTCAATGTACCATCCAGATTCTAGATAGTTATTTTGTCTTAATGTTTGATTTTATTTTTTTGTCAATTAAATGCTGTCTCCAGCACCACATGTTGCTGTTAAATCCATTCTGGTAATGCACACCTAAATCTAGTACTGCCAAGAATTCCAACTGACTCTTCTAAATTTTGCTAGGTGAGGAGTAATCCTGGCATGATGGGCATTTTCTGATCCCTTGCTTATAATAGGATTCCCACCCCCCCAAAAAATTTGACGTGAATTAAACACTGCTAAAAATGTTTGTGTCTATTACTATCAGAGCCCATATCAAAAAGCTCATAAAAACAAGGATTGTATAAGCTTTGAGATGCTTTAAAAAAGTTTAAGAACCCATTACATTCCTTGTGCTGCTCATCATGTGTTAAAATTCTCCATTTATTAATTCTTCTCTACCATCTTTGATATCAAAGTGTTAGGAACACTTTCCACACCCTGCATAGTACTGGTTGATCTCATAAAGTTAACTAGAGAACCTGACATCATGTAATTTTACATACAGTGCATATGATGCTCGCTCTTTCCATCTCTCATAGCAGCAAGCCGATTCTGCCACGATCTGTAGCAGCACACCCGGGAGTGGAGAGGAAGAGTGTTTGAATTATAAATAACTAAAACTACAGTGTACAATTCCATTTACCTGTCAGTATCTGTTGAGAGCACTCCATTACAACTTGCTCGAAATTAACTACATAAAAATCTCTACAACAAAAGCAAACCAAAACATTCCTTCAAAACCAAAAATAAAGACATAAAATAAGTGCAAATACCTAAAATAGGCAACTAAAGCAAGTGTTGTGACCTGTACACCTTTAAATAAGGACAAAGATTTTTCATAAATAAAAGAATGTTCTCTTTGCTCTTCAAACATTTAGTCAGTATATAATGGTCAAAGTTAAGTGCAGATACAATGTTTTGAGATCCAAGGTGCCAAGTTTCTTAAAAAAAAAAAAATACATATTGTAAATGCATTAGTTTTTAGTTCCTATGCAGGACAAAGTACTCCTCGGTCACATATAAGACCCCCACCATTTCTTTCTAAATATACTTAAACAAGGTACAAGAATAGTTGCTGTATAATACAGGAATACCTTGTAATTATGTTGTAGACCAACATGATTTTAGGGCTATAGTGCAATCTTTATGTAGATGTAGCATACAGTATAGATTCTTACACTTCACCACTGTAATTCTTCTGCTATTTAATATATTTTAAACTTGTCCTTTTTCCATTTTAGCTGTTTTAACAGGAAACAACATTGGCCTCTAGACAACCTGCATACATATAAATATCTACATTTAAGCTTTGAAATGGAAATAAATTATAAAAACAGACTCCTTTCCAATTTACAAAATTTTGCTTGTTCCTACATACTGTACAATACATTCAACAATCATCTCATTTTGAGATTTATGAAGAAAATACTGATGCTTTACACTAAACTTAATTCACCCCCTCTGCCTACTTCTAGTACCATTTGCAAATAAATATATTTAACACTGTAGTTAATTTCACTGTTTTGCAGCATACCAAAAAAAATTAGTAGTGCAACTTTCTATCCTTCCTTTGTACTCCTTTCCATTGTGTTTCTTTATATACTAGAAAAATGCTACATAAGCGAAAGCACATTCAGTCATGTATGTTGCTCGTTTGGAAACCAGTAACAACCTATAAACCTACTCTATGTTGAAAATGCTCTAACAGATAAAAAAGCGATGCAAGTCAAAAGAATAAATATGAAAAATAGACCTAAAAACTGTATGTTGTCAGTACTGCAATGTATTTTACCCTTTATATTTTAGGGGGTTACTCTTTTAATATCTAAAAAATTCATTGCAGAACTGTTACGGTATCCCTTCATAAAGAATGCAAGAGCTTGATGTCTGTTCTTTGTCAGTTAAAAGAAGAAAGGAAGCTTTAAGGTAGATTTAAGGTTTCCCTTGGCAGACTCTTCTCAAAGACTTAATTCCCAAGTATCACACAGGAATAGCCTTCAACATTGTTTCAGTTTCAATGGCAAGAGATGGTTGTCAGCTGCAGTGACCATCACAGTATCAGAGACCTTGAATTGCTGTTGGTGGCAGTGTATGTGCTCAGATACCTTCTTGCTTGTTCAGTCATGATAAGCTGGTCTTCTGTTTTTCCATAAACAACTGCCTCCCAGTCACGATTTGGCTGCATAAAATAAAATTCTGTTTAAAAGGTTATTTTAACAAACTAAAATACTTGAGCAATTCTCATACAATGTTTCAGAATAGTAATAAATTATTAAAGCCGAGCAATAGTATATTTTACTGAGAAGGATCCTGTTCTACAGTACAATACCTAAAACCTGCAACAAAGTTCCCTCACCACCCCCTAATCCAGCTTCCCAGCAGTGCATCTGGCTTATGGTTCGAGTTCTAACACACAAAATGAAAAATATTCTTCAATACAGTCTAACCACTTCAACAATCTACATAAAATGGAAGCTAATTAAGTTATCTTCTCTTTGAATAGCTTCCTCTTTAAATGTGCTAAGTTCAACAGAAAAACACATTACTGACAGCTGTCTGGAAACAAAGAAGGTAAAATGATGTGGGAGCTGAAAAAGAAGATTGTGAAGAACTTTACCAAACCAAGTGACAGCTGTGGAAGAACAGTCAGATTTTTTGGGGGATATATTAGAAATGGCAAAGGAATTGGAAATAACAATGATGAATGGAAGAATAATTAAGCTACTAGTCCTGTTTTTTTCCATGAAGCAAAGCCTACATCTTCACATGATGTACTGAATCTTGAAGTGATTCGTTTCAGCTCCAAATTGGACCTGACACTGGCTGATTGTAGCAGGATGAAGAATGCAAGATCCTCTCCCTCCCACATGGAACTAGAAACTGATCCTTGGGATCAGTTCCACATATTGATTCACAAAGAAAATTAGCTGTTTGAGCTTCTCTACAAATTTAGCAGAACTTGATTCATGGAAGGATCTTGGGGTTAGAGAGGCCACAAATCTGAGAGAGAATTTCTCTGGGGAAAAAGGAAAAAGATGGTTCAATGAAAATATTTGCGAGTATACTATGACTAAGCTCCCCTTTTAAGTATTCTGAAGGCCATTGTCCTAGGTTGACTGTATGATGCCTTTATCCCCGATCGATCGTCTGCCCTGTTTATGCTGAATAATAAGTTTTGCACCTGTAAGGCTTGTTCCAGGATTGAAGGGGGGAGGGAAGAAGTGCGGAGTTTGGTTTCAGAAACTCCACTCCCTCCTCCACATTCCTGCTCCTGGACTGTGTTGTCTGCGGACAGACAGACAGCAAGACAGAGCTCTCCTTTGCTTTTCTAGTTAGTTTTAGCTAGCTGAAGCAAAGAAGTTCCCTGGACTGTGTTTTTTTTCTCGACTGAACACCAGAAGAGCAGCAGCAGCAGTACCTGTGGTCCAGCGGGCCGGGTCTGGGCCGCAGCATTTCCAGCGCCACAGGCACTGATCAGAGACTGAGTGAGCCCAGCTGCAGCCCGGGGGGGCTTTCTGAGTTTGTCTCTCTCACGGAGTGGCAAGAAGTTTTACTGCTTAATACTGTTTAAGTTTGCTTGTTTAATAAACAGTTTTTTTCCACTTTTCTCCAAGGAGGTATCTTTCCTGAACCAGCTGGGGGGAGGGGCTGATAGAATCTGCTTCCTAGAGGAACCCTTTTGGGGGTTCTTTCCCAAATTTGCCTTGAACCAGGTCAGCCATACTTCTAGGTCAGATAGATGTATTCACCTTTGCTGCAATTCACAGCAAAATTAATTTTTCTTTTTTTTACTTTTAATATCACAATTAAATGAACTTTGTTCTTCTTCCTCATAAGAAAAGATCAGAAATCAATACTCTTGTCTCTCTACTTAAAAACATAATTGTTAAAGCAATTAAGTAAAATATGGAAGATCAGGCTCCAGGTGTCCCATCTTCTGAGGTTTTAATATTTTCATTAATACAGAGCTGTAGATATTCTGAGAAGACCAAAATATCTTACACATTAATTCTCTATGGGATAAACTGGAACTGGTACAAAGTCAGGTCAAAGAAATCTCTTCTTAAAGCTGGTGATCAGGACAGAGGGAAAACTAGCTTCAGTGATTTTACCAGTATGGAAAATATACATATGTAAAAGAACAGGCCTGTTACAAAAACCATTACCAAATAGAATCTGTGGATAAACTCTGCTTAATGAATCCCACTGGGCTTATTATGAAGAGTAAGCACCAGAAAAATTTGCGAAATTAAAGTCCTAAAGAAGTCTAGTTTGCACCCGGTCAAGTTTTCTAACTCATAGGCTTGGGCACCCAAATCTGTTTTGTTGGTCTCCGCTACCCTGGTTTCGCCCCCCCCCCCCCTCCCCCCCCCGCCAAAATCTTAGTGAAACATCAGTTTGTTTCACTAAAACAAGATGTGAAACATCAGGATTGTATTTAAAGAACTTAGCTATGAACAAACACTTTGCAGAAAAATTACCAACTTACAAGAAATAAGAATCATGGAAACACTGAAACTGGATCACTGGTTTCAACAATTCTAGATATTAGTTTAAGACAGAAATAAAGCAATACAAAATTTCTTTGTTAACCCACTAAGAGAATTAACAGAATTCTTTGCATCCAGACCTGAAGAACTTTCTCCATTTTGACATTTTTTGTTGTACATGCATTCAGTTTCTTCTTAATGACAGCATTTGCTTTGTTTGCTGGATTTGTATCCTGTTTTTCTGATGTCAGGTTACATCTGTTGTCCTGTATTTCCAACAATGGTGTCATTAATAAAGATGTGGTATATGCATTTTTTGACTATTGACAAAAAAGAGAGTAGAGAACAGGAATAATAATTAGTAATTAATGCAAAAACACTTCAAATGCTGTGTTCAGAGAAGTCAAAATGTAAATAAAGTAAATAATATCAGAAAGACCCCAGGAAAGAATCTGAAAAGAAAATGTAATGGACAGTATATGAAGAATTAGCCTGGTCCACACTGGGATCCATAGTACAAGGAGTTGCTAACATGGTTTAGGTATCACTGAGTAGACAGTTTCTTTACTCTAAAGCCATGCCACTTTGACACATTTTGTAAAGAACAAGGTTAGATAAAGTTGTAACTACAGAACCGTTTTAAGGAGGAAAAAAAAAATCACTTTCATGTCTAGGATGATCCTTGTAAAAGTAAGGACAAGGAGACTAGAGTCAAAAAAGTAATATCACATCAGTTTGAGGGAGAGGAACTGCTTTAAGAACTGAAATAACCACTGGATGGATCATGACAGAAGAATTTTATATATTGGTATTGTGTCTATGAAAATAAAAAGAAATTAACCCAGCTCCAGAATACAAAAGTGGAAGACAGATATATATCAATTTTAGAGACCAAAAATTAGTTCACAGTAACAGTGGCAAGTATTTGCCTGCTTGTAAAAACACTCCATTAAACTACCTTTAAGTATTTATTCCACCTTAGACCTTATTCCTAAATTATCATCATATGGACACACAATTTCTACTTTCAAAATCTTATTAATTTTTAAGAAGATACTACCACTGTCTCTCTTGCTAGGAATGAATGTTCTTGTTGCACCAGCATTCTTTATGAAAATTAAGGAAAAATCAACTTTTCCCCAGTCCCCAGACTTTAATAGACTACAGCATCATTGTGTATCTTAACCTGGACTCAGTGATCCACAATAAACAAGACATCACTAAGAGAACAGCAGATATTTTGGTCATTACTGGAATGGCTGCAAGCACTGCTGCTCCTCCCAAGAGATGTTCCTGGGGAAGCTGGCAATTCCCACTAGGTGGCAGAGCACCCAATACCCAACAGGAAGACTCCAAGGCTTGGCACGGAATCTAAGAGGCACTTCAGAAGGGAATTTAGAAAACTAGCTAGAAAGGGGTGTAACCTAAGCACCTTACACCAGCTTTTTAAGGACCTTGGCTCCTACATGCTGTATATAGCTTTAACCTAATCAAGAATCACAGACATTTACTCTGTAAGCATTAAACACATACCTGCATTAAGAACTCATTAGAACAAAGTTCTCCTACAAGACTAAAGAATAAACTATTCAATTACTCCACTGAAAAAAATCATTAAGCTTCTTTTTAAAGGAAAGAGGGACCAAAATATCCTCATATCTGACTTCTTCATGTCTTGATTGTTGAGGGAGAAGTATTCAAATTCCTTTAGGCAGAGGAAGCACCTAAACTTCATCTTTTACATGCTTGATATTTCTTTAAAGTATTCCCCTACTATGTGAAGCAGGAAAAACATGCTGCCTAATATGCAATTAGGTATTTTCAGAACACATTTGCCAGACTGTCAAGCATGCACAGCACAGGAGCAAATGTCATCTTCCTGGTATATTACAGAAACCTCCAGCATGCTGTGTATGCTAAAGTTTATAGGCAACCACCATGGAAACAGCTTTGCTACAAACCTGTAACACATTCACATTATTTTACCTACTCTGAAGGACTGAAAGGAAAAATTAATGCATGAATTCAAGCCCAATCCTCACCTATGTCTCAAGTGCATAAGATAGTATTTCAAACTGAAGGTACCTTTCACTTTCTAGATACATTAATCTAGACAATTTCAATCCAAAAATTTATTTTAGTGGGCAGAACAAAAGATACACAGTTCCATATTAATATTGCTGCCAGTGAGGCTCTTCAGTCAGTTTAGTTTAGTTTAATTCTTACCTGTACATCTAAACTATTATCTTCTGTCAAACGCTGGGCCCCAACCTCTTCTTTTTCCTGTGGATCTAGGACCAGTGATTTTCTGACTTTTTTAGAAAAGTTGTGCTGAAATAAACATTTTGTAGAGAAAATCTGTAAATTATTATTTAAAAGCAGTTATTACCTATTTGAGATTACTATTGTCATATTACCTCCTGCTTGCAGTTTTTATACAAAGTGTCATCTTCCTCCTTGGGAAATATATCTGTTCCAGTTTCCTCTTTCAAAACTTCCCTAATGTCTTCCTCCGAGAAGGCAAGTGGTTGGGACTAAACATTAATTGAAATTGAAGAAGAAAATACAGGAAGTCTATTAGTGGCCAGTTCTTACAACACTCTACTGTCAGCTAATGTAGGCCAGAAAAGAGACATCGCAAAACATAGCAAGAAAGGACCTAAGCTAATGTAGTCCAAAACCACGGGGTTACATTCCAATGCCATGAAGATTATTTTAAGTTCATTTTACTCCACATTTTTAGCTAGATAAAACATATATATGCACACAATGCCTCAAAAAATGCAAGGTAGCATTGAAGAAGACAAGCTACTTGTTTGCAAATGGTTATCCACTGATAAAAGGGATAGAAGTAATTGATATATACTAAATACCTACATAAACACATATATGTATATATACATGCATAAAAACATACTAAAAAACTGTACTAGAAATGTGTAACTGTTGTTGTGAAATGAATTCATACCAATTTTAACACAAATCTTTGAATAGGACATTGATAGTCCTAAGTACAGTACAGAATTTCACAGAAGCCATACAGATGGCTCCTTTGTGTACCAACAGGAGAAGAATTCCCTTAAGCCCTCAAAATTTGATTTTGAACAGGAGGTTAATAGTGGACAGAAACAGGAATGCCAAACCACTCCATTTGCATAGTGAGGGACTGTGAATCTATAGGGTAACACAGATGGTGCCAAGCCCTGTGGCAAAGTCTGAGCTACCTTCTGTGTTTGCAGAAAAGAAGCAGTCAATATATATTGGTTGGAATCTTTTCAGAATTTGAAAAGCATATGTCTCCTGAATTCCAAAAGTTATTATGTATTAACATACCTTAGCTAGGCTAGGAAGAGAACAAAAATTGAATTCATTTGGAACAAACTAACAAAAAAAGGTAACATTACCCAGTCAACAAAACAAAAAGAAAGTATTTGACAGCCAGCAGAATCAGGATCATGAACTGCTATACTATAAAATTTTGGGGTTTAGGATGAAGAAAACTGCAAATATTACTCAAGATTATCACACTGTGGTAAACACCTAGTTCCAGTCCTAGTGCTGTAGAAGTACCAAAATCAAAGAACAACTCAGCTCTCCCATAGTCCAGAGGATTCAAAGATAATGCAGTTTTCAAGTGAAATGTGAAAGTTGTTTAAAATAATGAGGTCAGTCATATTCATCTACAGCAGTTTGCTCTTACTGGACTACCCAGCTCAAGAATCCACACCCATTCATTCTCTGATTTACAATTTTTCTTTTGAAAAAAAAGGGATCCTAAAGTATTAAAATTTTCAGGCAATTATGCAACCATCTTGTAAGAGATATAGTTTTAGCAAAGATAGGCAAATTTAAAACAACTCACAAACATGAAACTGATGCATTTAAAATTACGTTGGATCAAATTATTACATGTACCAAATTACTGTCCAAGAAGACAATACCTTCATAGTACACTGAAGGAGACAAGTCTAACAACCAGATCCAAAGCAGTTTTGATTGACATTCTAACTGTTCTCTGGGATAAGCAAATGCTTTCTAAGATCACACTGAGGCTTACGATTCAGCAAAACCAAGAGGGCATTTAGACTTCAGCAAAGAAGAAAAGGAACAGTATCATCACATACCATAAGTCTGAGAGGACCATACTTTTTTTCCTGAGCAGCCAAAGCATTTTTGAAAGGAGTTGGTGTCCTTGGTGTTGAACCCAAAAGAGATCTTCTCATTGTGGGACTTCTAAAACTATTCAAGCATAGAAAAGCATTCATATGTGCATTTTAATATTTTAATATTTTATCATTAGCAATGTAATAAAATTAAACTAAGGAACATTTTTAAATACCTTCATTTACAGAAAATATATCACCACCATGCATCTGAAAGTACTAAGATCACCATAGCATTACCCCATGTGTATTAAAAAATACCACCACCACATGTTTAATGCAATAAACCTACCCCACATTTTCCTTTTGATCTTGTGGCGTCATTTCCTTGTGTAGAGGAGTTGTAATAAGAACTTTCTGCCCACAGATTGGAGTAGATGTAAATGCAGGATTTTCAAAGTTAAATTGTTCATTTCCAGAGCAAGTATTGAAAAACTACGCATAAGAAGAAAAAAAAAAAGGCAACCTTACAGGACAAAATTTCACCATTGTGCTACACAGCAAAAACCCCCAAATTATATACATATATCTGAAAGACTTTTACTGACAAATCCCAATACTTTATTCTTGACTTACACTTACTGCTGAAACCTTGATTTTCTTCTTAAAATACCTACTCCTTAATTAGGTCACAGAGACAAAAGATCTCTATCAACAGTTATTTGCATGAGAAAGTGTGAGCTGAGGCACAGGTTGCCACTGCTGCTGCCGCCCTCTCCATCAGTTTTCAAAATGCAGGTTGTTTAACAATATCTTTTTAATATATTCACCCCTATGAAGATGCTTCAAGAAGTTTTTTGACATATTGATTTAGGCTGCAATGTACTACTAGGTTAGAAACTATTTACAATTTATAACCAACCCACCCACCACAGTCTTCATGTTTAGTCATATTTAAAAATACATTCACCTGTGATGGAGAAAATGGTAGTGTTTTCACTGGTGTCCGCTTTAGTGCAACATTGACGGCATCGTTACACAAACCATCATTCAGATCACTAACTGGGGACTGCCCAACATGCAATCTCTTTTTCTTTCTCAGGATAGCAGGTGGATTGCTGAACTTAGTTAAGTTTGAGGTTGTCGAAAAAACTGTTTCCTCATCCCCACTGATGCTGCTGTGGTTTTTGCCATCAAGCATAACGCCGACATTATACTGGCACTCAGCAGCCCCTTCACCGTGTTGAAGCCGCATTAGTTTTACTGGAGCTGGCTTGACAGGGGATACAACAGCCTCGGAAAGCTCAAAACAGGTATCACTCCACGCTACCGGATCCTATGGGGAAAGGTGCAAAACACAAGCAGGCTTATCCAAGATTACTTGAGAATGTCCAGGCCAATCTATCAGCCCTCTACCACCACAAGTCATATACTGAATTATTCTCTGTGTCTTTCATACAATCATAAAACACTGGATATTTTAAGACACAATTCTTTTAAAAGAGGCAATAAAGCACTTGATAAGGCAGAAATTATAGAATACAAAAGAAGGTAATTTAAGAGTATCGTACACATATTGTGCAAGTTGACATTCTAATTAAACACTTGCTTTTAACAAGGAATACAAACTTACGATTTCCATAAGGTCTAGCGCCTCTGCAAATTCTGGAATGGTTTGTAGAGGTGTTAGCATTCTATTTGCTTCTACACCCAAATACTTAGGTGGTGAATTGTGCTGAACAGGTGTGATGCGGGTCTCATCCATGCTGTAGAAATTACTTGTTTGTTCCTCAAGACTACTTAGTGTATTAGGCATACAATCCTCCATGATAAAATTCCCAGACCAACAAGACAAGCTTCCAGCTTGCTAAAAAATTATGAGAAATACGTTAATCTTATTCAAATTAGAGGTTGAAAAGAGTCAATTATGTGACTGCAGGGTGGAAAAAAAGTAGCGTGTGGAAATACTAAGCATAACAATTAATTTTGGCATTTTCAAATACTAGTTATCTGTTTCAATTAAAGACGTTACTCTTCTTTTTACATTAACATGCTCAACATCCTCAAATTGTGCAAGATTTTTATCTTACCTCACATTCATATCTTATACACACTCACAACTTTGGTAATTATGGGCTGTATTGGAAGCCATCTCTGATGCAGGTTTCCCAAGTACTTGAACACCAGTATATTATGAAGTCATCTTCAGTACGGAACACTGAACTTCTAATTTTGAGATTAGAAAATGTTCCTACAGTGTGAAATACTACTTGTTTGATCTGGGGTTTTTCAATGCATATTTTGCATTAATAGTTAATAAACTTCTAAAAGGTTATCCCACTTCAGTAGACTGCTTTGTACCCAAGAAACAAATTTTAATTTTCACTGGAAATCTAGAAGCAAACCAGACTCTACTAGATAAGCATAACTGCACTGTTTCAAAAGAATGACAGGAATAGCTCCACCACATAAAACCTGCAGCTCACCTGTAACCTAATGATCAATATAGTTGGATTAGTTAGGTGTCTGTTATGCACAGCCCTCTGAAGAAATCAGTGACCGCCATCTGCAAGTCACCACAATTCTACAGAATTAAGGAAAGTCCACTGAATTTACGCACAAATTGTGTACAGTGCATATTTATTTAGTGTTTGTCATGTCCAAATGTGGATATTAAGTATTGCAAGCACTCACACTGAAGTTTGAAGGAAATAAAATCTATAGGACATTTCAAAATCAAATGGGGCCAAGCCCATGTATTTTTCACCTCTACTGAGTAGATGATCAATATTGCTGATCCATAAAACTGAATGGCAATGATATCAAATGTGTCACCTCCTGAAGAGGATTAAAATAATGGGTCATAGGAACTGCCAAATTGCTGGTCATATTTCTGCTGTCTTCACAGTTTAGAAAACTGCACTAAAAATAAGTTGTCTCGGTTCTAATATACAGATTTTTGGTTTTCAATGCAACAGCCATAGGTTTGATTTTAGAGGGTCAGGTGAAAACACCCCACTAAACCACACAACCGTTACTGAATTTCTGAGGATTAACCTCAGTAATGCATATTCAAATATATATAGAAATTTACAGTCCTTACAGAAGACATTTGTTTTCTTCTGATTTCATTCTCTGCTGACATAAGTAGCAATTCAAGTTCCTTTATTTTCTTTTCCTTATCAGGATCATCATCAATAAATGGCTGCTGAAAAATTTAAGAAAGAAGCCATTACTATTTTTCACTTCCACCACCTCTTCACAGTAAAGATTCTGTATTATAACACAGCTGCATTTTTAACAGGAATCCATGCAGAGAGGGAAGAGAACTGTTCAGGTTGTATCATATTTTGTAGTACAGAAGTCACTCACAACTGAAACAACTCCAATTACCAGGAGATGGATCTGATGTTAAAGTGGTGTGTAAGGTGGTATTTTAACTGCATTCTAATATGGCCTGTAAGTTATCTGTGTGCTAAAGCACCTTCTAAAGTCACTATATTCTTATCTTTAATAGAACCAAGTGCTGGCACACTGGTTTGTATGTTTGTGTTTCCCATTCCTTCCACAATTGCATGCTATTTATCATCATTAAGTGTGCAAGAAAGTGTTCCAAATCAGCATTTGCTGACACAGTATTTATAGAAACAATGTCACCCCTACTATCAGAAAAGAAAATTAAGTAATAGGTTTTGATTGGTTTGTTACCCTCCTTAACACCTTCCATTATTGCTACAAACACAGGTGAGGATATATGCTATCACCAGTTTAGAGACTACTTCAAGGAGCAGAAAGTATCTTATACTTTTCTGTGTAGGGCAATCCAGACTGTCAAAAGCCATTTGAGGCTTTGCTGTGACTTGTATTCTTATACCATTATCAGGGAAGAAAATGCAACATGAAACAGATGACCTGCACAGGGAAACTTCACGTAGAGAGCTCTACAGAATTCCTCTATCTAACACAAACAAAACATGTATTATTCCCTGTGTCAAAATACTTTTTACTAATCCCAAATTCACAAGAATTTGTCCAAGGCCTCATATTAGTAACCAAGATATATATTCTGCACCACATGAGGAATTTTAGATATACTGCAAGTGAGTCCAAAAAAGCAAAAGGAAATAACATATCCAATTTCTATTTGTTTTTAAGTTGCTTAATTCTTCAGTACTTAGAATGCTGCAAAAGAGCAACTGATTGAAAGATGTTTATCAGTGAGAAAGAAATAAAACCTAAAAAGCACAACCAGAAGTGTAAGTCACAGTAAAGCGGATAGGGTTCTATTTATTACATACATGTAAATTGTAAAGTCTTGTTTTTAAGCATCTCATAAGCTAGGTAATACTAATATATGTCACAATTTAGCCTCAAGATTTGACATGTAGACTATGTTTTAAGCCATATTTCTGTCAGAAATAAGCACAAGCATCATGTGTCTGGGATATAGAAAGAGCTTCATTTTTCCTTAAAACTACCAACTACACTAGCAAGCTTACTTACAGAGGAATCTATATAAATTTAGATGACTAACAAAGACTAACAGACATGTTGAAGATACACAACTTTTCATTTTACTGAATAATACTATGCAGTAAATTCTTTTTATTTTATGAAGGCTATTAAAAATTTACCTGAACTATGTTGGAAGAAGATGGAGTATGTTCTAGACAGCTGCCTTCTGGTGAGGCATACTGATATGTTGGAATCTAAAAAACAAAAAACATTTCACAAACCCTCAAGAAAAGGAGAATATAAAATTATCTCAAGTTATTATACATAAATTATTTATGGTTTACAAATCCTGAGTTGCCATAAAATCACAAAAATAGTTAACAAATCTTCAGTCTTTCACATATGTTTCTTGTTTCAAACCACTGGGAAATACTTATTATTCTAAATTTTGAACTTACATGTGTCTGAACAGGCACGTAATACTGATTCTGAGTGTGCAAATGTTCCATACTCAGACAAGGTTGGGGCTGAAGTTCAGCAGAACTAGCACTTTCAAACTTTATAACACTTTGCAAATATCCTTCCTGTTCCACTTTTCTTCGCATTGTTGAATTCCAGTGATTTTTAATTGAATTATCAGTCCTAAAATGAAAGCATAAAACAGTGACTCGTTTCCATATTTCAAAATTTAATATATGACACAATTAACAGGGTTTGTACAGCAGGTTAATCTGAAGCCACAAATCCAGAAAGCTCCAGCAGCTTAGACCAGAGGTTCTGTTATCAGTAGGGTTTTGGCCTAATGACTAGAAAGCTACTCTTTTTAGAACTTTCTTCTACTAAACTTCAAGTGTGCTGGAAATTAAAAAAGGAGAAAGCCTTGGTTCTGACTGTAATCACGACAAAGAACCTTTCTTCTTAGATACTTGGAATCATTTCATAAACACAGAGTTATTTACCCTTCTGCTATAAATTTGCAGTATGTGTTGCTAAGAAAATCACTGCACTGTCACACAGCATAATAAAGACACTTTCGCTGGTGTTTGCTACTGGGAAACATCTCTTCTAAAATTGACAGTCTGCAATTCCCATTCTGCATTTTATGTGCAGCTTTGTGGAAGAACATCCTACTGCTTCTTCATGCCCTTGATCATGGATAGGACAAAACAGGCATGGCATTTTGACAAGCAGGCTGAAATCACTCCTAACACTAAACAAACATTAAGGCAAGAGTAGACTATGACTGCATTACCGTCTAAACAGCCTTAGGTAGAGGTACAAAGAAACAAAAATTGGTTAAAGCTCCATTCTTCATTTAAGGTCACTCCAAGAAGTATTCCCCTTTTTCATCCCAGGACTGCTGGACTCTACAGATCTTCTATGTCTATGATATTTAGCAGTCTTTAGCTAACAGTGCCAGATTCATTGACAACAAACAAGCTAGTAAATAGGAATTCTTCTGTCAAACTAATCTTCCCTCTCCAAAATTCTATTTAGATGCAACCCAATCTCTTCTCATTCCTCCAAAGGATTTACTGTGAGCCATGGATTGTGCACTTCATGAAAACACAAAATTTTTAAGCACACATCCCTCATTACACCAAGGTAAAAAATGCTGACATTCCTCAGGCACAGCTAGACAATCACCTCTTGAGTGCACAAACTGAATTCAGAAAGGGACAGCTTAACACTGAATTTCAGTTAACAGTACAAGATAAAATAATTTCAATCAACTCTTCACACACTAAAATTTTGTTTTCCACAACCACAGAAATTGGCAGTGAAACTTGAAAGAAATATAAGGCAAACAATGCATACAATTCATTCTTAACTTAGAGACTTCATGAAAACCAACTAAATTTCCAATGCGTGACTTCTGAGTCTGGATTTTTGAAGGTTACTAAGATTTTATTTTACAAGAGTCCAGTTCAATAAGTGCTACATTAAAAAAAAAAATCAGATCTTAAACCAGGAAAGTCACCTTCAAATGCATATTAATGAAGGCACTTTGAGATCAAGTTTGATATAAAATAATTTTTCTACTACTGCTTGCAGTTAATTCAGTTCAGCTCTATTAGAGAGGGTTTTTAACTGATCAGGAGCAATCTGAAGACACCTTCAAACCATTAGAGCTCTTTCTATGGGTTTTACGTCTTTTTAAGAATACAGGTCAAATGCAAAAGATTTTTAGCATCTATCAAGATAACTATGTTTTGATGTAAGTCTCAGCAGATGCTGTCTAATTTGAAAGGGTACTGAGATGAGCACTTTTCATAGTCCAACATTTAACACAAATAGAGTTGCAAAGCACCTTCCAGGAAGAAGTTTTGCTATTTCAGCCCATCGGTTTCCCAAACGCTTGTGAGCTTCATAGATTATTCTGTCCTCTTCTTCTGTCCACGAAGACTTTTTTACCTCAGGATTGAGATGGTTGTGCCATCTTTCTCTGCATTGCTTGCCTATTCTTCCTTTCAGGTGTTTTGCAATTAGAGACCAGCGCTTTGGACCATACTTCTGAACTAATTCAATAACCTGCAATACAGATGAAAGCACATTATGATTTCAAAACCTAATTTACCTAATCAAAGGCTAAGAACACCAATAAACACACATTTTAGAACAGCATTATAATAGGCAACTGATATTAGGCCTAAGGAGGCAGACAGTGACTTGGGGGTTTAAAAATCAAAAAATTACTAACTCAAAATTCTCTGCGTTTAAACTATAAGTGTATACTGATGAAAACATTCACTTGGAAGTTTGCTTTCAATCACCCACTGCATAAGCTGACATTAGGAAAGCCCAAAAAAGAAACAGGTAAACATTTTGTTTGACTATTTTTAACAATATTCCTACAAGGGAAGACCCACACCTCTGCATCTAGAAATGGAATGGAGGTTGGGAGTTTTTACCAAGTAGAAGCTTTTTCTTAAAAGACTAATGAGAACTGTAAAAAAAATAGATTAGAAAGACCATATTCATAAAGTAACAAACAGTAGTTTAGAATATCTTAGAACAGTTTTTAACAGTAGGAACAAGAAACCAGTTTGAAATAACCACAAGAAAGCTGTATTTGTATCTCCCTACCAGGCAGTCCAGGTTGTGCAGGCAAAAGGCTACAGTATGGATGAACAACAGCAAGGTGAAAAAGGAGCCTAAAACACTGATAGCTTCTTTACAAAGAAATGGTTTCACAGAATATTCTGAGCTGAAAAGAAACCAGAAGGATCATCGAGTCCAATGGCCTATACAGGGATCACTCTCACAACCTTGGCATCATTAGCACTATGCTCTAACCATATGAGCTGATCTCAGGGTTGTAACAGTAGGTTATTAAATAATTTCCCTCATTCCCAAATCCTTCAAGTCTGGTGGGTTTGAGGAACAAAAGATGTAAATGAGACCTTTGGTCTTTAGAGCTACAAAGAGACCCTCCCCCTACTTGGTAAGCTAGAATAATTCAGTCAGCAATCTCACTAATGGGAAATTAAATGCTTCAGCAGACCTGACATTCCATCTACTTAAGAGAGAATTTTTTTCTTCTCATACATCATAATGCAATAAAAGTATCCATGTCACAAGATGCATCAGACATCAATTACATGGGAATGGAACTTAAAAAAAGTACACATTCTTAGCAGTCATATGCCAATTTTATTAAAGCGCAGAGTATCAAATAGCTTTTGTTACCCTCTGATCTTCTTCTTTAGTCCAGGGACCTTTAATCAGTTCCGGGTTTAGTACCTTCTGCCATCGATGCTGGCACTGAAAATCTGAACGATTCTGAAACAGTTTTTGAAATACAGTGTAGATGTTAAACCCTCGAATACACGAAGTTGTAAATACATTCTAGCATGAATTATTAGCTTACTTCAAATTAAAATACTTATTTAGAAATTGTTCTAAGTACAATAGTTAAATTCTACCTTATTATTTCTTATTCCACTTGCCTATAAAAAACTCTTCTTTGGAAAAAAAAACAAGCTTGCATGAAGCTCTAATCTAATTACTTCAATGTACTAACTTGATAATCAAATTCAGAACTTACTCTTTGAAGAAAAATTTGTATTTATTTTTGTCCTCATTACTCCACACTTTCTCTGACCTTTGTGGCTGATCTATTTTTGACATTATCTATTACTAAAATAAGGGGAGAAATTTTTTAAGAAAATACTTTTTCTTTCAAATAAAAGAACACACTTTTTGCTAAATCCCAAATGAATGTATTCTCAGCTCTTTACTAGAGTGTTAAGGAAAACAGGTTTAGATCAAATTTAGTTAACATATACTAATTAAACAACACTGTTTTTGCCGGTCAGGACAGATGGTGCTTTTCTGTAGCTTCACTAAGGATCTTTTGAAATATTGTTCCCAGTTATGAAAGAGAAGAAACCTTCACTTAGCCTCCTAAAAGCTGTCTATATGAAAGGGTTGGTCCAATGCTTAGAAATATTCAGGTAAGAGCTGCCCCAGCACAGCATACTTTTTTAACACTGGGACATAATTATTTACTTGCTTCAGTGCAAGCTGTTGGATAGAAAGGATTAATTGCAAGGTTTTGCTGTTCTTGTGTACCCAGTAAAGGTGTTATCATGCTAAGATGAAATCAATGAAGTAGCAGACTGCAAGACCAGCAAAAACACCCAGAACATTAACATGTGAAATTACATTGTTCACAGTACCTTCAAGCTAATTACAAGTAGTAACTGTATGTTACAGTACAGTTTTTTACAAAACATCATCATTTCCTGTTGAAGACAAGCTGTAAAAGACAGACTCAATATAGAATAGCTGTTACCATTTGGAAAGAAAACATTTTAAATTGTGGCCTTTTAGTGCTTTTATCTTCCAGACATTTCTGAAATCATAATACGATTTGGAGAGAAGGGCAAAACAAATGATGGAATGAAACAATATTGTTTCAGTCTGCCTTAGCCACAAAAAATATCAAAAGCGATTACAAGCTACACTCTCGCTCTTGCGAGTGACCTTGAAGCCATCTTCACTTTTTTTCAGGCAGAATGGAGGGAAGGCTTACCTGTGCCTAGTCCAGCAAAGAAATAAGGGTTTAAAAGCACAGCAGTTTGAAGACATTTACAATTCAAGTTACCATTGGTTTTCCTAGCAAAAGGCCATCAGCAACAAGGTAAGTGTGAATTATGCCAGCCTCTATTATTTGGCTGTTGCAATAGGTTGCCAAAAAAGGCTGTGCAGGCTCCATCTGTGGAGATAATCAAACCCAAACCCCGTCCTGGGCAGCCTGCTCCAGCTGACCTTGCTTGAGCAGGGGCTGTGAACCAGATAACCTGCAGAAATTCCTTCCAACATTAATGATTCTGCAGCAGGCACCTGATTATGCACATTTCCTATGATGACTGGGGAACATTTTTTCAATCTCACTTTGGCCCAGCTGAACAATAGGTTTTTTGTCTCCAGAAGTATTTGTTTTCAGATGGAGAATTCTTTATTAAACTGATAGATCTGTTAAATGCAACTCCATACTACACCTACATATCAGTATCACCAAATGTATTTTCAAACAGCTTAATATAAAATTTTTTTGATTCTTCTCTGACATCCACTCATTTCACTAATTTTTATAAGGGAATAATGTACATGTAAGGAATATGGACTTGCTTATGCATGACTTAAATTTAGAAGCTTTGAGTATATTACCTGATATCTATATTTTGCCACTTGGAAAAAAAAAATCAGAAGCATCACGGTTGCACAAAAATTTGACGAGAACAATGCAAAGTTATCATTGTTCAGCATTTAGAATTCAAGACCTTTTTTACCTTACAGTGGAATCTCATACAACTACATAATCCCACACAATACTGTAAGAACCTCAAAGGTAGGAGGAGTGTAATTTTTTGATCTCTAATATTCAATATACAATACCACTTCTAGGAAGTGATTTCAGCCTTATATTCTACCACATTTTTACAGCAGGCACATTATAACATTTGTTCAGATGAGAAACAAACACCATCAATTCTAGTTGTTGGTATTTTCTAGCATTACCTCAGGGAATCGGTCATCACTGTGAAAAAAATCAAATCCAAACAAACAAAAAAACCCAACAAACATGCACAATAAATAAAACACATGTGCCCCCTTTCCTATGGCAGTTAAAAAAAATCATCCCACTCATTTCAAGCAATCTTTCAGATGCAACCCACTCTCCTAACTGCTTCAGAAGAAACCTGTGAACTGTGGATATAGCCACCATGAGTAATGGAACCAGTAAGATACAGGAATATATTCTAAAATTAAAACAAATATCAAGTGTGAACAAGATATTTTTGATCATTTCAGACTATCACTGCAGACTGAGCCCATAAGGCTTCGGCCTTAAGCTCTTCAAGGTCTGAGCTAGAGCTCAAGTCTGTTTTAGAAGAATCATCTAAAATAGTTTTTATTATTTGATTCTGATTCTACTTCATTTCATTTCCAAGCTAGACATATGACCAAAGTAAATAAATACTAAGAGAACTTAACTGAAACAGAGATTCAACTTACTTGTAGATGACTAGCAATGAAAGCCCAATCATCTGTACCATTTTGTTCCACCAGCTTCTTTAGCCTTTCATCCTGTTAAGACATAATCTCAAGCAATAAATTTTACATGCTACCCCATTACAATACAAAATAATAACATATTTCATGAGCTAAGAAGATCAGGTAGAGATCAGAGTAAAGCAAAAAAAAAAGTATTACCTCTTCACGGGTCCATTTCACCTTGCTACATAGCTTCCTCAAACCTTTTTGTTGTGGTACTTCATAGTCATGATCCATATAGTGAAAGTCATCGTCATCCTCACTGCAAAATACAACAGATGAGCGAAGAAGATCAAAATAGAGTTTAAAATACTTTTTTTTTTCTAATTACTTGCAGCTTTTTTCCAATCTGTACATATTGTTCTAAAATGACATATGGGATTTGCATGATCACAAGGTCTGCCTTCAGCAGTTCACCATGTCAAAGTAACAAATGAATTTTAATTTCAAGGCCACACACTGGACAGATAACTCATTCCAAGTCAAGATTTAAATTTGAAGTAAAAACCAGTTTTTAAGATTCATGTATTTCTAATACATTTTTTCTTCTTTATTTTCACGAATGAACTTATAGAGTGGTTTGTTACACTGCAAAATACATTCATGATCCACCTCCATAAGTGAAAGAACAAACACAACAAGAATGTCAAATAAGTAAATCTCAACTTGAAATTATAAGTGGGCTCCTGACTTGACTAAAAGCGTTGCCTCGGTGGTACGGGAATTAGACACAAATCTTTGAAGACAGATACGTTCCAGAATAAATAACTTTGGCATCAGGGCTGAGCCTCGAAGCACAGAGCCAGAGGGCAGCCAGGTACCTCCGCGTACATCACGCTCCATCTACTGGAGACACGCGGAGCTCCACCGCCTGCAGAAACAAAGCCTTCCAAAGAAACACGGGCAAGTGTTTCATGGAATCGGCCCTGAAACTTCGGTCTCAGTGACTCATGTTAGCATAAATTCAAACACATGCGGAAGCCTAACTCTAACAACAAGAGCTGCAGTGCCCCTGCATTAATTACACCAAAGGCACAAAGAATAGACTCCCAATCCAAATATATCACTTAAATTAAAAGCAGTTTAACAGTGCAATTTTTTTCTCCGTTTTATTATTGGTACAAAGCACAATAAAAATATCATAAATTCAGGTTCAAAACAAAAATTATTTCTGCTCACCCTTGACAACTATACTTTTTCAATTGAAAGTATAAAAAAACCCTTCCCCAGTAATGAAATCAACCTGTGCTGGCATCCCAAGAGCGATTCCATGGGCGATCTCTCCATTATTTTCTAGAACATGCAATCAGCACCCTGATTAACCACTTACACATTATTTCCCATTAAGTCTGTTCCTGTTAGCCACCAAGGACATACTTTATCCAAAAGCATTACCATATGATAGTAAGTGCCCAAGTCCTGCAGACTTGCTTCTACATCCTACACCACACCTGCATTTGCCCTACTTTAGCTTCATGATGCAGCAGTAAAACATAAGCAAATCAAAACTTTGCTGAGTTACTTAAGACAGCAAACTTGTGGAAAGGTCAACAGCAAGTTCTTCATCATACTTTCAAAAAAAAATGCAAACGTTTTAAGAGGTTTGCATTAGGTGGCTTAATACTTAGAAAAACAGAACTTAAACGTAGAAGCAGCAGTTTTTTCTACCTCCCTACCAACTCCTCTTTTTTCTTTTGTCCACAGATGTTTGACAAACTTCAGGGATCTATCTTAGGATTGTAATACTAAAATACAGTTCTCATAATACCATTTCATACCAGGCAGGCCATACAGCTCACTTATAACTAGAATCAGGCCCTTAGTCAACACGACTTCCTCACCCACTGCACAGCAAATTAGTCTGTGAGCAGTCTCCAGCTAGGAGAAAAGTCACGGGGATTCAAAAGAAGAGAAGGGCTCCACATACAAAGCGGTGACGCTGCTGAGAGCGGTGCCAGACCAGGTGGGGCCCCACAGGTAGCTGCGGTGCAGAGCCCTGCGCTGGGAGTTCTCCGGGTGCACTCGTGTCCCACAGCCACACTGGTGCCTCTGTCAGCCAAGCAGGCATTAACCTCTCCTGCACCTCGATTAACCTGAACAACCACTTAGTCCTGAGTCTTGTTTAGACTAGTGCTATGATAGACTATAAATCAAATCCTGATTAATGAGTGGGACTATTACTTTAGTTTTCAATTAAAAAGACAAGATTTTTAAACACATGGGGTTGTTATAGTTCATTTGACAATTCTTTTGCAGTTATGAAACTGCTAAAATACTGCACTGAAGTGGAAGGCATCCACCAAGATTCATCCAACAAGGCATCTGGGACAATGAAGTACATATTTTGTGAGATCTTTGCTAGTTGTCCATGCAAGTCGGAGTTGAGGACCATTAAAAGAAAAAGATCAAACTTGCAAATGCAACAAAAGAGCAGTTTAACTTTAAATGAATATAAGGTTAAACCTAATACCATTTGGTGCAAAACAATTACAGTTTCTCCTTACTCCACACCTAGAATAAAAGCCTTGAAGTAACTTTCATGAAAACTCATAGCTTCAATGATATAGTTTTGGAGATACCATCATCAGACACCAACACAACATCCGCCTCAGGCTACCAATCTCTAACCAAACCTTCCTCTGCTATCCACAACCCACTGTACTTTCAATCATGAAATCAAAGCACTCCACAGCCATGGGAGATAATACAATCTAAAGCTTGACAAAAATGAAACTACTGCGTGTAATACCACAGGTGAAAGTTCCTTAAACTACAAAATGCTGATTAGGAGTGCCAAGAAACATGCTGTCTCTCAGCTATTCTTGGAGACAGCCAAGCACAGACAGCTTCAGTAGTCTGTGAACACCAAAGCATTGCTTTCTTCTTTTAGTTGTCATTTTGCAGAAAAATATTCTCTTATAATTTTTTTTCACGTCAGAGGACAATGCAGAAGCAGTTCTAGTATGTGTAACTTTGAAACCACCCTTAATTCCATTAAAAGTATGCATTCACAACCCCAGATGCCATAGATAACTCACCAAGTATCCTTTCCTTTCTCAATCCTAATCCTTCTCTTACATCTCTTTGTAACTTTCCAGAAACTGATTTAAGACAAGAATAACCATAGAGACAAAACAGTTCTCCAAGACCCACCTTCTGAATACAAAGCAAAGACACGCCCATTTTCATATCAATATAACAAAAGATGTATGAAAGCCATCTAGGGCAGCTGCTGGAGCTCTTGTGCAAAACTTTCTTTCTCAGGAACATTTCAGGCTAGAGTGTGAATATATCAGCTGAGAAAAAGTAGGTGCGTTGAACATATTGAAAGAATCAACAGGCACAAACCTCACATCAAGGCTGTGCCAAAAGGAATTGTGAAGTGAAAGGGAAAAAGTGTTACTCCACCAAAGGAAAAATAACCAGCATGGAAAGCTACTGCGCAGACGACGTAGTTGTTACTGACAAGCTCAGTTGCCCAGCTGAGTTACAACAAAAACAGCCTGCGCGAAAGCACAGAAGTGAGAGCGGCTGCCAGGGGAAAGGCGGGATTTGCACCCGAGAGGTGGTGCCCAGAAGTCCGAGAGAAGAGATACCTGCGAGGGGGCCGGAGGGGGAGGGAGCTGGGCAGTGACAGCCGAGAGCGGGGCGGTGGAAGGAGGCCGAGAGCAGCGGTGAGGGGCGGGGCGGCACCTGGCCGGGATCCCGGAGCGCGGGGGGAGCACCTGGGCTGGGGACGGCGGCGTGGACGGCAGCACTGCCCGGGAGGGGATGGGGGGCAGAAAGCGCAGAGCGCTCGGTCCCGCACTCACCTGCGCCGTCTCTCCGCCATCCTCGGCGCGCACCATAGGGGGGCCGCCGCGGCCGCGGGGCGCAGCACGGAGCCCCCGAGGCGCCCGGGCTCCCTCTCTCACAGCAGGGCAGGGACGTAGCGGGGCACCGGCGGCTCAGAATGCCTCCAGCCGGGCAGGGATCCTCCCAGGTCCCGCTGCTCCCCGCGGTGCCCGCAGCGCCCCGGCGGCCGCCCTCAGCCCCGGCCCGGCCCCGGCGCGTCAGGCATGGCTCGGCCTGGCCGCTGCCCGCAAGGTCGGGGCGCGCAGCGGCCCCTTTCTCGCCCCTACTGTGCCTCGCTCTCCGATGCTGTCAGAGCTGCCGCGGGCTCCGGCGGCGCCCGCCGCACTCCTTCCCTCCGCGTCCGGGCCGCTCTGCTCCGCCGCCCTGCCCTGTGCCCGCCCGGCCCCCGCCGCGCACCGGCCGCCGCCGCCACCGCCGCCGCTCGGGCTCAGCCGCCGGCGCTCGCGGCGCGCTCGGCTGGTGCCGCCCGAATCTCGCGCGCAGCCTCCCCCCCGCGAGCCGCCGTTTGAATCTGCGCAGGCGGACTGACGCCCCATTGGCTGCCGCCGACCGCACGCGGCTCCGCGCGCCGGGCGGGAGGGGCGGGGCCTCGCGCCGGCGGGCGGGCGGTGTGACGGGGCCGGGGCGGGGGGAGCGGGGCGGCCCCGCAACGCCCCGCCGCGAGCGCCCGCGAGCCGCCCCGCGCCGGCGGCAACGGCGGCGGCTCCCGACGGCAAAAGAGTGAGAAAGTAACGGCGGGGCCGCCCCCGCGCGGCAAAACCGAGCGTCTCCTTCGAGCCGGAATCGAACCAGCGACCTAAGGATTCCCGCGGGCCGCGCCTCTACAGTCCTCCGCTCTACCAGCTGAGCTATCGAAGGGAGCTGGCCTGTCATCCCGCTCCGCGGTATAAATCCTGTTTTCCGGGTGCCACTGGTGATGTGCTTGCAGCTGGAGCTGGAATTCCCTCCCCGAGAGCAGCTGGACCGTGGAGCCGCGCTCCGGACGGACACATGGAACTGCGAGCGGCCCAAACGCCCAGCGGCGCCTCCCGCACCTGGGTCCTGCTGCCGGCGGGTCGGTCAGCGCAGGGGGCGCGGCGCTCTCCGCTTCTCACGCTCCCGCGCCGGGGCGATCTGTCCCGGCGGACGAGAGCAGCCCTTCCCGCTTCCCTCCCTTGCCGAAAAACCGATGTTTTATCGTTGCTCGCGTGCTTGAGGAGCGGGAAGCGAGGGTCTCATCCATCAGCCAGCCAGCGCTCTTACGGAGCTCCTGCTCCCGCCACGGCACGGGTCTGTTGGGAAGAGGCCGCCCCCAAATAGAATCAGGTTTGAAAAGACCTCTCAACCACCGTCAACTGATCATGGCACTGAGTGCCAAATCCAGTCCTTCCTTGAAAACCTCCACGGGCTATGACTACACCACGTCTCAGGGCAGCCCATTTCAATGTTTAGTCACTCTTTCCGTGAAGAAATTCCTAATGTCTAACCTAAACTTCCCCTGGCACAGCTTAAGACTAAGCGCTGTCGTCCTGTCACTAGTTGCCTGGAAGAAGCTGAACCCCACCTGGCTACAGCTTCCTTTCTGGTAGAAACACAGCGTCACATCCTCGATGGCTGTGCTGATGGACACATGGACTCCACAGAGCTCCTAGGAGAACAAGGTGGGACCATATGCTTTAAAGACAGGTGCTGGCAGCTGCACTGTCAGAAAAAAAAAAAAAACAGAAGGGTAGGGACAGCATTTAAGGATGTTAAGTCACGGTTTTCACTTGACACTGGAGTACTCACATCTATCACAGGGACAAACCATCACTTTTTATTAATTGCAATGTGATTTTTACTTTAATGATCAAAACAAATCAAAACGGCAGATGGTTTCTTATCCATCATCTTCTTTCCAAATAAAATTTTTTCGATGGTTTACATAAGGAAATTTGCTAACCACCACCACAAAGGCAATGACCTCCTGAAGCTATCACCATTGTGAAGTAAAAGCTACATTCCAGCAGAACCTCTGTGTGTTCCAGGTATTTCCCTACACGAGACTTTAGCTGGAACTATAGAACAATTGGGATTGGAAGGGACCTTAAAGATCATCTAGTTCCAGCCTCCATGCAATGGGCAGGGACACCTTCCACTGGATCAGGTTGCTCAAAGCTCCATCTAACTTGGCCTGGAACACTTTCAGGGATGGGGCATTCATAACTTCTCCAGGCAACCGGTTCCAGTGCCTTACCACTCTCAGTAATTGGTGGTCATTTTTTCCTAATATCTAATCTAAACCTATTATCTTTTAGTTTGAATCCATTCTCCTTTGTCCTGTCACTACATGAGCTGTTCCAGTTATGCTTTAAATTGTAGGTGCTCCACTCCCTTAAACATCTTTGCAGCCCTCCGCTGGACCTGCTGCAGAAACTCCTTGTCTCTCTCCTCCTGAGGAGCCCAGAACTGCACACAGCACTCCAGATGTATAGAGGGACAGGATCACCTCCCTCCACCTGCTGGCAGCGCTCTTCCTAATGCACCCCAGGGTACCACTGGCCTTCTTGGGCACCAGGGCACACCGCTGGCTCATGGGCAGCCTGCTGTCCTCCCGGATGGAATACACAGAAGTTATCTGAATAAACTAAGCCGTGTGTGGAGTCTGTGCATCCCTACAGCACCGGGGCTGTTCCCGGTGCATCCAGACATCACTGGGGCTGTTCCCGGTGCATCCCCACAGCACCGGGGCTGTTCCCGGTGCATCCAGACATCACCGGAGCTGTTCCCGGTGCATCCAGACATCACTGGGGCTGTTCCCGGTGCATCCCCACAGCACCGTGGATGTTCCCGGTGCATCCCCACAGCACCGTGGATGTTCCCGGTGCCTGCGGGTGGGAACGCCGGGCTCGCAGCGCCCCCTGCGCGGGCACGCGGGAACTACAGGCGGAGGCACAGCCCCCACGGCACGGGAGGGCAAAACCCCACCAAAAACCCACCAAAAACCCACCAACAACCCACCTTCACCCACTCCGCAAACCCACTGTTACAAGGGAGAACTAGTATCGTTGCCTCTTTTACAAAGAAAAGTAAATCCTTGAGGATTTTATTTGTAGTCTTTGCTAATAGGTATTCAGCACCAACCTACATTCCCTGTGATGTACTTTTAGTATCCAGAGATGACAACGCAGCAGGTTTCCCCACATCAAAGCTCTGACAGGAGTCTTTGAACTACAAAAGCTGTAATGAAAAAGTAATAAAAACCACCCTGAGACAGGATTTGTGTCATCAGCCTTATACAGTATGAAATGGCATCTTTTAGTACTAATTTATATTTAATTCACAGTGAAAGGAGCCTGAAATAAAAATATTATTGTCTAAATAGGTGCCTTTTTGTATATTCCCGTAGTAACATGTGTGTTCCTAATTTGCAGGAAACAGATCCTGAAAGCATTAGCTGAAGCAAATTGCTAAAATAATAAGTACTGATGGTCCTGTTGTTAAAAGATTCCTTAGCCTAAAGATGTAGTTTGTTATGACATCCAGTAAGCATTCTCCTTGGAGTACACCAGTAAGCATATACACACCTCACTTCCTTTTTTTCTTTTATCCTGTTACTGTCCTGTGTGACAAGGTCTAATGTTTGAAATTTCTTTTGCTCCTACATACTAAAAAAAAAGTATGGAGATGCATTCCCCTCTCTCTATCTCTTCTTCTAGCAACTTCACAAAACCAAGCCAAAGGCCTACTACTCTCTTCATAGAGCCTATAAGAAAGAAGGCACAAACAGACCATGTCTCTGTAGCAGGATATGGACTATCCCCTCCCATCTCATCTGAGCTGTCATGGCTCACAAGCCACCAGACCCAGTTTCAAAGGCTTCTGATAGGACACTCACCAGCTAGCAATATCTGAGTCCCATTGTGCAAGAATTTCTTTCTGCCTTGGTTTGCCTTTCCCAAGACTCCCTTGTGACAAAGGAGAGCCCAGTTCCAGCCTAGACCCAATGAACATGATCAGGTGCAAAGACATTGCTGCAAGTTCAGGGTGTCTGAAAGAGGCAAATCATAGCTCATAGACCTTGAATCACAGTGGACATACTTCAGCAGCATTTTTTGCCACTTTACCATTACCTTAGAACTGTTACTTGGGTCTCCTGACAAATCAAAACCAAACAACACTTGAATCAGCTGTTGGCATTTGGATCTTGCTTGTAGGGTTGCCCAAGTACTAATGGCAGTGGGCAACATATTTCCAAAGACAGGGGACACTTGCTCTTACCCAGATGACTCAGAGGGCAAAGTGCCCTGGAAGAGACAGTGATGGTCCTACCATTTGTTCCATTATTTATTCCTTCTTGTTTAGTTTCCTGCTGATCTGCATGGATAAAACTTCTATTAGGCATTCATTATGACCTTAACTAACACCAGATTCTCCCTGTTAGGAAACAGATTCTTTCCCATAAAACACTGATGCTTCAAAAAATGTCACCAAGCTGCAGTGGTATGAAGGTACCACACTATAAGGCCATATATTAAGTCTATATGTATACTGTTTTTTACTGCTCAAGCTTGGTAAGAGTTCCATGATAAAACCTTTAGTGAATAAAAAATACCAGTCATGATCCCACTGCCTATTGTCACAAGGAAATGATAGAAAAACTTGGAAGTCACATGCAGAAGTTTGTAATCCTTTGCTCCCATGCTTTGGAATCTCATTGTGAATTCAGGCAGCCAATTGACAGTATTCATGCTAGGGAGTAAGGAAAAGTGGAAACAAAAGGCTTAAAGGCTACCATATCACAAAAATACCAAAATAATCTAGTGTATCTGAATGGGCTCAGAATTTATTCTGGTGCATTAACCTTCCTGACAATCATGCACTCAAAACATCTTGCATGATTCCAAAGCAGCCTATATCAGCTTATCAAGGAGGCTGTACAACCATTGAAAGAATTCTGAAGTGGCCTTGAAATCAAGCCTTGGACTGAAAAAAACAACCACAGTTCCCAGGCTCAGAAGACCAGTAAAGCAGCTCCAGGAATATAGCCTTGCCAGAGACCAACACTAGGATCCTCTTGCACAGAGTGCCAGGAAAAGGTGTCATTGCACAGCTCAGAGGGATGCTGTCACTTTCAAACCAAGCTCTAATCCTCACCTCATCTGCTGTGCAAAGTAGTGGCAGATAGACTGATTGACAGCATTCCTTTAAAGAGATGAATTTCATTTGGCAACCACATCCCCTATAGTTTCAATGGCATGAGCATTCACTTAAATAAGGCACTGTACAGGCAAATATTACTTTTTAGGGGCTAAAAGTAGAACAACCTTGAATCAACGTAAAGGGAAAACTTTCCT
Source organism: Taeniopygia guttata (assembly GCF_048771995.1). Lineage (NCBI taxonomy): Eukaryota > Metazoa > Chordata > Aves > Passeriformes > Estrildidae > Taeniopygia > Taeniopygia guttata. Next base: position 117,596,093 of record NC_133026.1, read on the forward strand.
AAGTTTACACTCAGACATTACCTGTCTTCTTGCTATCAACTCTCACAATAATTAGTAATGATACCACTGCAAGATTAGATTATAATATTAATCTCAGTTAACAACCTTTCTAATTTCACAAATGGCACTTATTTTGGAGATTATAGCAAAATAATTTTACTAGTTCTTGTCAAGTATGTAAATGTTTTAAAACAAGTATTTCACCAACATATTTACAACTTTGGAGACCAAAGGGGACATATGCAAGTCGACTGTTAATGAGGTACCAGCATTACCCCATGGTTTTAGAATTACATCCTAGAAATGCAAGAGAAGTCAATTCTTAGATTTTTATCAACTCCAGGAGTAAACAATTACTCTTAAAGAAAGGGACTAAAGCTATCAGAGCCAGACTGAGCCAACTGACAGGCAGGAAGCAGTAACAGTGTCCTGGCAACTGCCTGATCTAGATTCAGGCAAGCCTAGATTCAGCCTAAATTCAAGAGTATCCTGGTGATTGATGAAAAGCACTTGCTTGACTTTCTACCCAAAAATCAAAACTTCTTTATAAAAAGAACAGTGTTTTGATTGCCAGCTTTCCAAACTAGCAACAAGACTCCCAACACTAATTACAAAAATAGGAACCACACAGTCAAATCTGCCAGGATCACAACCAGCACTTCCAGAGGTGCTGGCCCCTGCTGCTTGCATAACAGTAGTTTGCCTCTTTATCCAAGGCAAGTGTTGCTCCCATGCCCTGCAGAATTCCAGCAAGAGGAGAGTAGAGAAATCAGAGGGTTCTTACAGATACAAAAGACTGCATGCCTCCATCCTGGCTCCACTTCTCCAGGCAGAACAGGTGTACATGAAAGGTCTTCAGTTACCATAAATGTATTCTCTGAGTTTCTGAAAAGATGTGAGTTTATGAGATGTAGAATGTAGAACCTCAGGGTTAGGGTTGGAAAGGAACAAAATGTTAAATAATAAAAGATTATTTTCACAATGGCAACAGATAACTGGGAATTTGTGGGCTGCTGATTTAATAGAGACCTGAGAGTCCAAATTTACCAGACTAAGGAGGGAATGGGCTAGCTCAGCTGACCTAAAATACAGGGAAGAAAATAAACAAAAACAATATGTTGATGAATGTGGCAGCATAAAGAAGTGGTTACAGTTAGGAAAAGCAGAGGGAACAAAGAAATAAATAGTGGCATTTATTTTTTTCCATTGTACCATGCCTTGACTTTTCTTATTTTGAAAGCAAAACTAAGCAGGTACTCTTGACCTTTATTTTCTGCATTCCTCTTTGCTGCCTGCAAAAATAATTGCTATTTCCAGCATCTATCTTAGGAAGCCAGGAAGGGCCTTATTCTAAGAAAGACACAGTGGAGAAAGAAGTAGTGTTCTTGTACGTGCAGCAATCAGATGTAGGATTTGTTATGCACTGAGCAATGCTTGGGCAGATTTGAGCATACAAGTAGTTAGAAATAAGTGTTATTTCATTCCCCATCCATTTAAGTTAGGCTCTTGCCTTTTCTGTGTGTTTTGGCTTTTTTCTCACTGCCACAAAACCTACCTTATCACGGGGCAATGTGTGGTAAGGTCTCATCCCTTCTCTTCCATGGGGCTGAAATGTATATATTTGTCAGCTTCTGCTCCTGGGAGAAAAGAAAGTTGGATCTCAGGGAAATCCCCAGATTTGGAGTGAGTCACTGCAGCTTCTAAAGTTCCACCATGGAGATGGAATAACATAAAACATGACAGCCGACCAAACTACAAGGTGAATTTTTACTAACACTGATAAATCCTTATGCATCTTCTTCCCTTCTGAATATGCTGGTAAGTACTCCCATCTCCCAGGAATCTCCCTTTGTTCCTTTCTGTGCCATATAAGGTTTCTGTGCTTGTAATAAGGTTTTCTTACACATCAGTCTACTTTGTGTGAAATTCGATCATTTGTTGCCTCTTACTGTCTCTAAGAAGCACAGTATAAATTAGAAGACAATAAAATTGCAAAAACATCCATGGTAAAAAAGGATATAGAATAAAATTCAAGAGACAGATGATAAACAAGCAGGAAAGGCAGCTCAGTGTCAGAAGACCTCTTGAGGATTCACAGAGGCGGCACAAATGCATGTGGGAAAGGAGAATTTAAGATCAGGAGGTAGCATCTGGCAAGTATTGCTCTACGTTTACACAACAACGTGACAATCTAAAAGAAACTTCATTTTAAAGATAATCTTATACACTGACTTGACAAAGTAGCCTATAAAATCAAGTTTTCTTATTCTGAAAGAAGTTGCTTGAAGCATGCCTTGTGGGTTTGTAAGAAGTGACTGCATTTCATCCAGCCAGACTCCACAGACTGTTGGCTAATATGAACCATAGCACCATTTAAACCTTCTTATAATTTCCGGTAACTTCCTTCCATCTGCCATCTTTCTTTTAATTTTTCACTTATTGAATATGAGTTTCCAAACAGCACAGACCCAGTCCAGACCTACAGGATCACTTTTGAAGTGAAATTAGATTTGCTACCAGCAAGACAAGCCACTAGAAATATTATTTCCAGTGGAAAACAAAATTAGGCAGTCTTTTAAATACAGAGGTGGATAAAGTCCAAAATACAAGTCTGTGCAGCTACCTCATAATCAATGTTTTTCAGTAACAGAACAAAGAATAATAGTCTTTTCTGAAATCTCTTAAAGTGCCTGCAAGTTACTGCAAGAGAGGTCATGCTTACACTGAAGCCTAATTCCTTTGTGTTAACAGATGTTCAGAATAACTCAGTACACAGCAATTTAAGTAATTCAAATCCAAATAATCAATTTCAAAGCACCTGTAGCAACAGCGTTTCTGCAATGTTAGCTTGGCCATCAAGTCTGCTGTGAATCTAAACATCTACTTTTCTTTATCCATTTCTGAGTAGTAAATACTCAGAACTACACAAACCAGTAGAAGCCAACATTTATCAAAGCCTCTACATCAAGCAAAGCAACATGATTTCAATTAACTTCTGCAGACAGTATAAGGTGTTTGAATTGACTTTGTAATACCAAAAGCACCTTCCATAAATCACTACACATGCTGATGAATATCCAAGGTTCGCTCTCACCCTGACCCTAAGGATAAGACTGTATTTTGAGGAGTTTTATGGTGACAGGAAGATGGGGTTTTAAGTGATGTTACAACAGATTTGCTGTGGACATGCATAAGACAAAAACAAGACCAACCAACCAAACAACAAATAACAACCGAAACCAAAAAACTCCAACCCAAAATAAAAATTTAGACAGATATTAAGACTATACAATTAATTGCAGAAGTAAAATTAAAACACTTTGAAAGCACACAACTTTGTTGCTTCATACATTCAGTACTGTTTTTGGCTAAGATGATAAGTACTGTATTAATAAAGATGAGCGAATTTCTAGCTTAGCATTAATCATTTAAGCTTTTGAAATACAAATCTTCTAAAGGATAATTTTCAATTCTTTGTGATATGACATGCAATCAAAATTAACAGTGTTTTACACCCATCATTTAAAAGAATGCTTTAATGCTAGCACACTTGGAATTAAGGCCTTTCAATAAATACAGGAAGAAGTAACAAGAGTTTTGCAGATGGGTTTTATGGCTTGTTTCTAGGCTCAGAAGTTCTGATTAAAGCAAATTTGTGAAACAAAGTACCACATGTAGCTGGTGGTAAAAGCATAGAGATAATTTAAATAGTTGTCAGTATGTTCATCTTTGAGTATTGCCAACTTTTCAAAAGCCTGGTTCTTCCAAATTGTACTATTCATACTTGACTATTATATGCAGGCATTAAAATTTTGCTTTGAAATACACTTTGACCAACGTTTCAAATCACAGATTGCAAGGTATCTTAAATGCTGACTTGGTCAGCATTTTTTCTACATCTTCTTCATGACAATTAAAAAAAAAAAAATTCAGGTCTTGAATTTTGGTCTCAAATATACGAAACATATATGGTTTAGAAATGTCTCAAATTCAAAGGTCCTATGTGTTCAATGAAATATTGAGATTAGGCATGAGGTCAAAAAACCCAACCTTTTTCTTAAAGAGATTTTCTCTCAAAAATTATTTTGAGAAAGAACCATTACTAAAGGAAAATGGGTAACATCAGATTTTACTTTTCTAAGAATTGTATCAGTTTTTCAACTTCTGTACTAGTATTCATGTATGCAAGTATAATGCACTTTATATGCAAAATGCAGAAAGTAATACATTTTCAACTGACTCATTTTGTAGGCAAATCAACATTAATTAAACAAGCTAACATGTGAAAGGCTAGATAAAAATTACACCTTATAAAACCAAAGCAGATGTTTCAACTTATAGTTTTAATATAGCAATCAAAGAAAATTCCAAATACTGTACAGTGAAGTGTAGTATAGTACACTATATACTGTTATAATACACTATTGTTACATTACTGATAAAAAAATCAAATATAATTAGTACAGCAATCACAAATAGAACAAACCAAACCTTGCTGGATAACAGCCAGTACTGTGAAGATGGTATAGTTTCTATGCTAATTTATTTTTAATTCAACATGTAAAGCACTTACTTTTTAAAAAGATTTTTTCTAAATATATACACTATTTTAATTCCTATTTATACATTTTAAATAGCATTCCCTCCTAAAAGTGCACTCTTTCATTTCTTGGCAATAATCCTCATCAAACGTAAAATAACTCTGAAAATACCACTCTTGTTTCAACCTTTTATTGCTCAACCACAGGCATAAGGGCTCAGAGGGAATCCTGCATTCTAAAGATCTTAAGCAACTTCTTCATTAAGTTAAACTGATATCCACAAGCAAAACAAAGAAACCACTCTCTGTTGTGGCTTTTTTAAACAAAAGGATTAACTTCATATTCATATTATTATTATTTTACAAAAGCATGTAAATTCTGATATTTAAAAATAGGAGCCAAACAAATGGAGAGATAACAGTGGCATCTTCTTAAATCATTCATTTTCCATACAACTCATATTGAGCATCACTCTCCCAACTGTAAACATACCAAGAATTTTGTTACCTGGCATTTTCAGCGCATTGAAAAAGTAGCAAGCAACTCCACTAACCCTGTGACAATGACAACAGATTCTACTTTATGAAAGATTGTAAATCAAGTATTTTGGCCTTGCAGGGTTGTTAGCACACAGCCCTGTGGCACTGTGCCTCTGTGACACTGGTAGAGCACTCTGTCAGAGGCAACGTCTAGCTTCTATTTTGCAGCCAGCACAAGACTAGTAAACTATATGGAATTCACAAAGCCAACAATGCACACAGCTGTTTTGTGACTATAACAGGGAAGACATCCCAAATTAATTTCTTTGATTTTATTTGAAAATCTGCTGTTTCTTTTCCCTTGCTGAAATGTAAACAATTCAGAGAGAAACAGCACTATCAAAAAGTCAACTAAGCATCCAGCCATTTGAAGTACTAAAAGTCTTGGAAAACTGATCTGTTCTCCCAAGGTTTCCTATATGCTCCTCAGCAATCTATTTAATTCCCCTTTTTTTTTTTTTTATTTTTGTACTAGGCCTATATTTTTAGCAGTCATCTTTGGGTTATTCATACTAAGCCATAGTAACATTTAAGATTTTCCAATAATGTGTCTTCTTTGCCATGAGAGGCAGCATAGAAGATCCTTGGCCTTCAGACAAGAAAGTAATCAAGGTGGGTACTCAAAACCACACCCTCTTTCCACAGGCAATTTGGCAGCAAGAATTTGGGTTGTTTGCCTTTACATTTCAAGAAAAGGGCACCATTCTTGACATTTGAGAAGTCCTACTGACACATCATATCCACAATGAGCTGAAGTCTTCCCTGCCCTTGTACCTCACCAGCATTTTCCTGACTAATAGGGAATTCTAACAAGCACACTGGTGTTTCTTGGACAGGCACACAGATTTGTCTCCACTTACATTTGCACCCACTGCCAGCAACCAAACAAAACTTCTGTTCCAACTGACACTTCAGTGTTCTTTATTTCACTTCTGCACAGTCACAAATCTCACTGGCACACAGATAAAGTTTAGCTTCACTTGAAAGTATCAAAAGCTATCTATCTTTCTCAAAACCACTGATAAAAGCATGAAAAACCCATGTGAGATAAGAACACTGCAAGAAAATATGCACAATCCTGCCTTCCAGAATTCACACCAGTGGATCTTGTGACTGACACGATTTTGCCAGTCCTGTGAGACCATCTTCTTTTAGGAACTGGAGGGTTCTACACGACTTGTGGAGGGTTCTACACGACTTGAGTGGGCCCAAGATGACACAAATGGTGAGTCAAACAGAGCTATTATCTGTTTCTATGTCAATTTAGATAAGAAGGAAAATGTCAAATTACCGCTGAAATGGGAAGTGTGTCAAAACTAAACCAAGCCTTCCTCTTTACACAGTAAAAGGCACACAAACTTCTGCAGTCTTACCAGAAAGGCATGAAAGAATTAAGCATTCTTCCTTGAAATAAGAATGATGTGCAATAAATACTTCAATTTATTTCAGACTTGAAATTCTCTCATACACACTGCTCACTCATTATTTTTCCAGCCAAGGGAGACTTTTTTTCCTAAAGAAAAGGTTAAAACTGTCAAAGCATTGGTTACCTGGTCTAAAATGCAAGATATCCAGGAGATTCCTCCCCCTCAGCCTCCCCTGATTGAAATTCTTTCCCAGGAACAAGTCACTTCTATACTTTTTTAACAGTGTGACAAAGCACAAGCCTCTACTCAACATTTTCTATATAGATGTAGCCTTCAGCGAGCTAGACTGATTCATGGGAGACTAAATGTTTTCAGAAGTCATGGCAGGTTTCCAGGTGCTGCATGTGCATCCTGTTTCTCACTGAATAAGCCCTGCCAGTTAATCAGTGCACCAGCAAGGTCAGTTCTGGCAAGCCAATTACTTCATACATTCCAAGTTTCCAAATTGCTAACTTACCAGATAGCAATTTGAGATCTTAACATTTTTCATTTATTTGTAAAAATGTGATGTTTATATTTTACCTCTAAGTAGTGTATGAAATCATAAAATATTTGTACCATCTACATAAAAAGTTAACCAACAGAGTCATTTTAATTTACCTTGACAAAAGAGAAGGGCTATTCTTTAAGTGACTTGCTTCATTTCAGTTCTACATACAAAAATAAATCCTTCCCCATGGGACATTTTATCATACTAACACTTAGAACTGTTTAAGTGATTAGAAATGTAAAAAGTGAGAAGACTTTCCTGAATACAAACATACACAACACAAACCACATTTGTGAACTGGTAAAAACCTACATGTGCACAAACACAGACTTCAGTATTTAAATGCTCTTAATTCCTTTGAAGCTGTATTAGCATCTTTTCATCCATTCAATGTTATTTTACCATGAGAAGTAACAATAGTGCATTTAAATGACTATGAAGATAGGAAGCAAAGTGCAGTATCAAAAACACATTCCATCCTTAGGGAGCAAGCACAATGGCTGCTTCTTAAAAACTAGCACTACAGGTCTGATGAACACACTACTTAAGTGGATACCAGCTCTATTATCACTGATGCAGGGAAATTTGCAGCACAAACTGAAATGAGGCTGAGAGAGGTGGGTAGTCTTTATAGACACTGAAACAGCATGTATCCCTTGTTCCCACAGAGTAAACAGTGAGCTTCTAAAAGCTCAATTATCACCAAACACTTCAGGATAATGTGTGTTAGAGAGTCATTTCCTTCCAATAAATTGTTAATTTGCTCTTAAGAGGACAGCTGTTATTTCATTTTTGCCATTTCTAACCAATGTTAGCAATCTAAGTCTTCTAAAAGAAATGGATTTGCCATTGAGTATTTGCTCTTACTTGCAATTTCTCTCCTGTAATTGTCTCAAAAGTTGCACAACCACCTGACCAGTTTGGTATTTGGGAGGAAATGCTACCAAGAGAGCACCAAAATGGTTGTGTTGGCTCAGCCAGCCATGCATAACCATACCACATTCAATATGTCTCAATCATATGCTATGTGGCCTTTTTTCTAATTTGCTTTCTAACTGATAGTAGGAGAACTTCAGTTTACTAAAGTTACACTTAGTCCAAGATTTCTGAGAGGAGGATATGAATGAAAAAGTTATTAAGTTGGAGAAGTGCCAGCAAAGTGTAATTAAAAGTACTGTATATGCTACATTATCAAATTGAGCAGAAGGTTAGTTTCAGTTACTTTTTGAAATTTATGTCTAATTTATGATAATAGGGTATTTTTTATTTGAATTAAGTACCTGGGACAGAATTAACTTTGCCGTGTTTCTAGTTTTGCCTTTCTAGCCCTTTCAGTAACCTTAAGCTACCATGGTAAGAACCTTGCATGGGCTTAAATGTTAAGACTTTTAAGAAACTAAAAATTACAAAGAATTTTCAAGAACCCACATATACAGCAGATATTCATCTCAGTGCATTTCCTAATAACTAATTTACAGGTAACAGAGCCAGCCTGGGCAGCAGTATGGTAATATTGAAAGCTATTGCCAATCACATGCCTATCATGCACTGAATAAGATGATATAATCTTTGACATACATACAAGATTTAATAACTAATCACTTTGTGTGGCCCAGCCAATAAACATTACATTTGAACAGTAATTTCTTCTACCCTTATTAGATTTTAACCTATCAAGAGTGATCCATTGGCTCAGTTGCATTAGTGATTCCTGCATCTTGACTATCCATCTCCTCAAGCTCCTCAACAGAATTTCCCTTTTGTGCTTTAGACCTTGCAGGGAATGTTGTTCCCACAGAATTCACCATGTTACCATCAGTTGATTCAGTATTCAAGTGTTCAGTACCACTTGGTGCAGAGAATGATTCAGGTAAGGCAGCCTGAAAGCTCCCAGTTTTAGCAGTTGAACTCACTGCCTCTACTTTTCTTTGAGATACATCAACTGATGCTGACTGCTCTGTATTCTGATCCCGCAAATGTCTATCCATTGAAGCCTGAATAGAAGAGACCATTTCCTGCAACTTTTTTCTCTGTGCCTCAATCAAAGTGGGGTCAAGCTGCCTGCTGTCTCTCATTGTCACAACTCCCGGAGCAATTCGAATAAGCTCACTGTTACCAGAAGCAGCTGTGAATACAGAAGGCTCAATTTTAGCAGAAGGACTGAAGTCCGTTTCTGTGCTATGCTTTCTTAAAAGTGGTGCTTCCCTGGCTCTTTGATCATGTTGTTGACTACTAGATGCAGTTCCTAGGGAATGACCCTTTCCTTGAAATGCAGTTATGTTATGTAGTTGTTCAGATTTCTTTTTCACCACTCCACCACTACCCAGCTTCAGCATTCCATGTGAAGGACTTGCTTCCCTGCTTCTTGAAGTAGCTTCTGCTCGCACTTGACTTAAGGCCTCTTTAACCAGCTCTTCGACATCAGGACCGATCGGGAAGTGCCCAGCAGCATCCACACACAGCTCTAATCTGTCTTCTGCTGCATTGTACACAAAGTTTTTACCAGGCAGATGTGGAAAAGTGCAGTGCTTGCCATCAGCCAAACCTATAAAGACAGAAAAAGTTATTCAAAGTGCTAACATATTTTAAGGCGTGCTCTGAACACACAGTAATTACTGTATTTAAATTTACTGAAACCAGTATGTAAATTCAAACTGAAAGTTACTACTATGGGAGAAAAAACTTCGGCTTTTATGCCATACAATAACCACAGCATGCTGCAAAGATGCTGCTGCCTTCTATGATGACTCTGATAAAGAGACAATACTGTACTATTACAAGATAAAATAACCACACCCCTAAAACTTGTAGTAATGTAAAACAAGCCAAACTCCATCACTACCACCACCCCACACCCCCAAAATCACATAAAACCAAAACATCAAAAATCAAAACCAGAAAACTGACAAGAAGAACATTTCAAAACACTATGTGGAGAAATACTATTTGAGACTACTTCCATACTAGTTAGAACTGTAGCAGGATTTCTGGTTGCCTAACTGCTGCTAAGCCTGAGGAATTTCAAATTTGCTATTTTGTCTTGTTCTCTGAGAGGAAGTGTTGCTAGATTAACAGAAGTGTTTAAAGCTTACTGTATTTAGTAGTCCTGGATATTATAACTATTAACCTTTACAAAACAAATATAAGACATAATATTATTGCTCTGCTGTTTAATTGTCCCACTTACAATTTGACCAATCTGTTAAGACTGAGAGTTCACTAGATAATTTTAAGTTCTGAAGTTTCTGTGTGCCAAAAATGGACAACATTCATTTTTTACAGTTTATCATCATGAAACACAAAATAACTCTTTCAACTCTGTCCCATGCAGGCTGTGGTAAAAGCAGTAAGGTATCACTTCAGTGATGGTGGCTTTCTGTGAGTTAAAAGCTATCTGCAGATGAAAACTTGGCTGCAACCATTCTCTTCACTTTAGTTCCATCAGCTATGCATGGAGAGCTACAATGAAAACAACACAGTTTAAAAGGTGCCAGGAACAGGTAAATTGTTGGGATTTTTCCTCTCATTCTCAAAGTTCTTAAAGAAAACCACCAGAAATTATTCAGAAGGGAAGAAACACAACAAGCAAATTCTATTTCTAATTTGTATTACCAAATACAGTGCTTTCAAAACGAATATTCTGGGCAACAGTGGAAAAGGTCATTTAATAATTTGATAAGTTATTAAACTGTTTTCCCTAATGAACCTACTGATTAAGCTCACTCATCCTCCACAACTTCTGATTCACACATGCACAATTGCAGAGGACCTACAAATAAGATTTTGTTCTGAGACCTTCAGACATGTAGCGCCTTTCTTTACATATCCATGGAAACCAATAACCAAACAGCCAAAATGCAGAACAAAATTTAACCTCAAACACCTGTCTAACTAAAGAACATACTTTAAGTACACAATTTAGCGGCTCAACTTTCATTTGCACAAGAGGGAACTGAAACAATTCCTATGATTGACCAAAACTGCCTCTGAAACTGCAATCCCAAAATCTCAAAGTAGGATCTTAAACAAGATCTATTAAATCAAGTTTCAATCGATTAACAGTACCTACACTTCACAGACAGCTTTGTTCCCAAGGTCCAATATGATAGGTACATTATTACATTACCTAGATGATTATAAATAGGTAAGTAGCTTCTTAAAGTGGAAAAATGAGTCAGATTGTTGCACACTGAAATTGTAAAAGTGTACTAATGCTGAAATAGGAATTGTACCTACCAAGACAGTCTGTATTTGAAACTATTGCACTTCTCTGTATGAAGGCATTTTACACTATTATCTCCTACAGCCTTATTTCTTACACAGTAAGCCAGGAAAAATGGCATTTAAGTTTGACATTCTCTCTGAGTTGGGTTAAAATTCCTTGGATTCATTCCAGGATTTCAAATTTGGCTAGCCATTAATTGGTCAAAAATACCCTTTCCATCAGGCACTGTTGAAAGCTGATTCACTTTCCACAAACAATACACCACTCATTAATGTACAAGCATAGCAAAAGAAGGAAAACTAAAAGGAAACAGATATAACACACTTGCATGCTAACTCTATTATCAGGCTAATAATTCAGTGAGAGGTAGTGGGCATTGAGTATCACACATTTTAATTTATTTCCAGAAATAAGTAAGATAAAGTTAAGGTTGATAAAACTGCCTAAGAAAATAATCAAACAGCAAGAAAGCAGCAAAGGGACCATTATAATAGCTGAAACCACAAGAGCTAAACTGTGAATACAAAGATTTCATCAATAAAATAAACTTTGGGAGAAAATAACTCCTTAGTACTTTCTTCTCTAAAGAAACAGTTGCTATTTTTTGTAGGCAGTATTTGAAAGCCACCTAAAAATCAAATATACTCTACTTGCTTGGTTATTCTGCACAGAACCCAAGATGCAACATTCAGCAATTCAAGAAGGGGATGGATAGTTTTACTTTTGAACAACAATCTTAGGAATAGTAGAAAAACAAATTTAACCAACCATTTAAATTTAAAATATGCAGTTCCCTGTATAAAAGATCTACTAAGAAGCACAAGAAACGTAAACTCCTTATCCAGTAAGCATCTTAAAGTAAAAGAATAGGTCCTATGATTGTCTTGGTTTTTGATCTTTACAGGAGAAAAAGATTAAGAAAACAAATAACCAGTTGACTTTTCTTGGTCATATTGTCATTAAGAAAAAAAAAAAGTTATCTGTACAATTCAGGAAGCGGAAATTTCAGAAAGTACAAAGTTTAAATTCAATGAAATAGGTTTAGGCAGATTCCCTAGTCTTTGTCTGAGGGAGCATTAGGAGTTCTCCAATATTTAAGAATGAATATTTACCATAGTAATAGAATTTTTTTAAATATATTTATGCTTACAAGTGACTCAATACCAACTTACAATTTTCAGGAGTTGGAAACAGAGGAAGGGAGGAAGGAAGGAATAAAAACAAAACTAAAAAATACCTGTTGTTTTCTTCATTATGCTGTAGAAGACTCCACCCTGCTGAAACAACTGAGGAAGCCCCTTTGCGTAAGACCAAACATCTTCTCCTGTAAAAATCAAACACGAACATTAAAATTAAGCAGTTGGATTTTCACATTATAATCAATGGCTGAAAATGTAACTCCTTAAATCAAAAGTTGAGTTCTCACTCTCTTCTATGCAATTAAGAATTTGAGTTTTTATTGCAAATGCACAGAACATGAGCCTGGGACATTGAAAGACTTTTAGAAAAACATACTGCTGTCTGCAGTCTAATATCCTACATGTTCTAGTACAAAAGTTCCCAAATTTGATTTGACCCAAGGTGCAGCTCCTGGTTCTTTGCCAGGCCCTAAACACGAGTCTCCATTCCCCTCCTACCTCTGCTTTCAACATTAAACTAGGAAATTACTAACATGCTTCCAAAATTCAAGCACACATCCTTGCTCATTAAAACTTGAATTCTACATCCCTACACCACCTCAAAAATCAGAGCTCAATTTCACAGCTGCCACACAGTAGACTTAATACTGCAGCTGAGACACAAATGTCCACCCAGGCAGCTGTGTAGAAACTATGTCTGTACCCTGATTTTCCTGAGAGTTAGAAACAAAATACCAACCATGAGGCCCTGGCAATCCTGTATAACCAGTGTTTGTCAACAATGCCAAAAATGGCATTGAAATTTAACAACTTTAAATGCCATGGAAAGGAAAAAAAACCCCCAACCTAGAAAGGAAAGGAATATAAAGAATGGAAAAGTTGGGTTACAGTGATGGAATATCAGTGACCTAACAGCACCTGCTCAATCAGTTCAGATCTGCATTTTGCCTATACCCTTTTCCTTATTTTGCTAACCACGTATCTGCTTCAGAGAAGTGACATGTGCTGTAGCTGTCTAAGCAGTACAAACTGCTTAGAAAGTACAAACTGCTTATCAGAAAGTTCTGATAAATTCTGTTCTCCTGATGCAGAAACAACTACTGTGCATATTTTCAAAAAAAAAAAAAATTGGTTTTCCCACTTTCCATTAAATATACAAGGAACATATTGAGATATTTTAGATAAAAATTGCCCCCTTCTGTAGGGATTGAAATCTCAATAACAACATCTCTCAAATTTCTATTAAGATTGGAAAATGTAAATCTTCAACTATAGTTAACTGGTTGTACTACTTGGATAGAGATAGCTGGAATGTGTGAGGCTGTAAAATATAACCCACCAATATGTCTTTGCTTGCTGTTATAGGGAAAATAAAATAAAAGAGCACAGGAGGCACAGGACTTTGTATGCTCTCCTGCTTGTCTGTTCCCCCACAACTATCACTCACCTCTCCACTGCAGGCATTACTCAAACCCCCATTTGCTTTACAAAGGTACAGTGCACATTCACTACATTCTCTCTTTGGATGTTTTAAAGACAGGAGACCAATATAATCTGATTAATTTTGAAAGCATTCCTTCAAACCATATACGCTCAGGCTCACTGCATTCATTTGCACATCAAGCTCACAAATTCAGCCTTCGCTTCCAAGCTGAACATTGAAGTAATAAACCAAACTGCTCTTCTTTCTTATTTTCCATGACCTACTGAAGGAAGTCTTCTATCACTGTTACCTGTGTCCTTACTCTCATTGGCAATTTGAAATGCACTTCCCCATACACAATGTCTCCAGAGCATCGCCGCTGTGCCTCTTCCAAGTCTCCCTGATGGTTTAAACACTGCCCACAGGAATCAAAATAACCACTGCACTGAGGAGTATCAGAATACAGCTGCCAGTCCACTGAAGCCTGAAGAGGCCACAGCCAGCAGGACTCCATACTAAGGACTCCTTTACTGCATCAAGCAATCCATCCCTATTTGAAGGACTCTTCTCTCTCATTCCACAAGACAACCACTGGACTTAAAGAAGAAGCCCTGTTTTAGAATTACTGATATTTTCCAAGGAAATATTCCCTACTTGCTGTGGGTATGATTTTTTAAGCCTTGCACAAGGGAAGCATCACTGTTTAGATAGCCTTTTATGCAATACTAACAAGTACTACATGCAGGAAAGCATGGAGAGCAGGGCTCACAGCACAAAAGCATCAGCCACTGAAAGAAATACAAACTAATGACACTGTTTTGACAGACATCTCCCACTGGAAGACAAAAAGCTCACAGTTACAACTGGACTTTCCCAGATCAGAGGAACTAGTATGCATGACTCAAACTACATTTGAGGTTTGCACATTTTTGTTGCTAGTTTAGTTTTACTGTTTGTTTTGGATTTGTTTGCCATGGTAGCAAGATGTTTATAGGTCACAAGTTAATTTGGATGATCATTTAGTTAAAAACTCCCTCAAGACACTACATGTATCAAAGAGATTATACTGTTCCTGCTCCAGTACACATTTCCTCAGACCAGATCCCAACCCCAGAACATTAAGGTATGGGAACAAATCAAGACTATCCTACACACAAACAGGCCTTGTCCACTGATGTAACCTAGCCTGCAGCTGCTGCAAGCCCAGGACTGTCACTTCAGACAGCAGAGAGAACAGGCCAAGTGTAACACAAATAAAACTCAATTGATAAACATACGTTATAGGTAAGCTCAGCTGGCTTCAAAGCAAGCTGTTTAATTCCATGAAAATCCTGGTATCACATAATACATTAAATTCAAACCTGGTTATTTTGATTCATTGTGTATGAATGAATTCATCAATGTAAAACAAACCAATCAAAATAAATTCGTATCTGGCTTGCACATATTCAGAGTGCCTCTGCAGGGGTGTAATTAAATCTGGTTTAAAATATAATGTTTTAAATATGTTAATGCAAAATTCCAATTCATTTAGTAATTTCCCTACAGAATTCCGCATTTTGAGCTAAATAAAAAAAAAAGAGAAAGCTTTACAAAAATCGTGCATAATATGTTAATTGGTCCAGAAATTACAATATTTAATTTCCCATGGCTTTTTAAAAAATTATATACAGAAAAACTTAAGAACATGATCTAAAATTCTAATAAGTAGATGAGACCAGAAAAGAAAAATTCAAGTAGCTGAAATAAGAAAAGTATTTCAGCCTATAGGAGACTGTATGAAAGAAAATGGTTTAAGCACACAGAATGAATAATTATGGGTGTATGAAGACACACTTCCACTATGGGCACTGGGGAAAAGAAAAGTGTGTCTGGCTCAATGAGCTATCTCAACAGCATCTCCCCTCTACACATTCTAATCTTACTGTATTATAGGAATGTTTTTAGGAGAACAAAGTTACAAAGCTGGCTCTCAGACCTCTGCAGCAGTTTTTAGCAGTACAGAAATGTTGCAGAGAAAAACTAAGGCTTCTTGTCTCAAAAGGTTGAATATGCCACCTTGAGGAATTGCCACCTTTAAGAAAGTGCAAGGACTTAGGAAGTTTGTTAATCCGTTGAAAAATCTCAATTGTGAACAGTCTAGTAACTAGATTTCTCTCACAAGTATTTTTAAAGGAAAATGAAGACCTAATGAGAAAAGTGATGCTATAGTAACAGCATCTTATTCAGTAATTGCATAAGGTTTTATAACTGGTTGGTTTATCACTCGCTGCTGCTTTTACTTCTATTAGTAATGCACAGTGGATACAGCCAGAGAAGGGCGAGATAAATTTTATTCCAACCGGTTCTCTTAAAGCAGAATCTAACAGTAGTGATGGCAAAGACCAAAAGTCATTCTTGCATACAAGATCAGCTCACAGTTTATGGATAAGCACCTGTAAAATAATTACACATCTTAATGCTTAAGTAACCAAGATATTTTAAAGCATGCTGAAGTTTTATGAAGTCAGTAACTATACTTCCAGCAGTATTTCCTGCAGAAAGGAGCGCACTCTTTTAAACTTCATCTAGAAGTTAAGACAACTTTTAAACCTAACTTTTTCCTGCACTTTGGAACTGGGGTGTAAATGTCAGTGTGACGAGATAAGTAGTGATTCAGCACACTATGTTGTAAAAGACACAGGAGTAAACAATCACACTTGGAAAAGAATCAAAGTTCTGCTTGATGAACTTCTGACATACCACTCTGTGATTACGTAATTGTTTCGTTTCTGAAACATCACATGCTTTAGCCACACCAAATCCCTCCAGCAAAAGAGAAGGCTCCCACAAAAAAACCTGTAAACATGACTATTCAACTGGTTCGTAGAGCTGAATATATAATGATTACAGTTCTACTTCCTGCCAGAAAGCAGCAAGAACTGTGAAACCTGATGAAGAAAATACACAAACAGGGGTCCAAGTCTCATGAGTTCAAAAAGGAAAATACAAAGGCACCTGTAAAAATCCTTTTGTCATTAATTATTCACAGTCAGATTTATATGACTGATAATTTATAAGCATAGCTTTGCAACCCTATGTCTAACCTTTGGAATTCAGATCCACGTTTAGATTCTTTCAGTTTCTCCTCTGTTTACATTCTGAAATAATACTTTTCTTAAATCTTTAAAAAGACCAGATCTTCATTTAAAACTAACAGATTACCTAAGAAGAAAATGTCAAGTTGATATGCTTAAACCAAGACAACTCCTTGTGGGGCCAAATGGCAGGATTTCCTCCTACTACAAAGATGAAAATTTGTTCCTCAAATTTCCAATAAGCAGACACTCAGCATCCCCTTCTCACCCCTGCTCTGAATTTATTTCCTGAAACCTGAATGAGATGTAGGGGAAAAAAAGTTTGTAGCTTTCACACGTACACTTCCAATGTGTGCCTAATGAAAGACAGGACAGCAGAGGCAATGCAATCACCTCTAAACCGTAATTTTTAAAAGAGGACTTTATAGCAAAGGTAAAACAAGTATCTCATATACCTCATATATACAATTTCTAAAAGTCACTGACAGCATATTAATATTAATAAAGGATTAGGGGAATTAAACTGATAAAGCATTATTTTAAAAAAGGGAAATGTGTATGTAACTACAGTTTGCAGCATGTTATCTTCTACTTAAAAACATAATTTTGAAGAATAACACGAAGTCAGCCTTACCCATGAGTGTTGCCAGAAGACAGAGTGAATACATCTCCTTGTCAACTTGCTCTTGCAGATCCTTCGATGAGATCTTACTGGTCACAGCAACATCTTCGTGCTTCACAGCATGGGCTGAGTGAGCTGAGGCAGCCTGCCTGCCTTCCTCCTTGCCCTTCAGAATTTCTATGGCAATCCTGTCACCGTGCTGCAAAGGAACAGGCTCGTTTTCCATGCCTTCTTTGGGAGGCAGAAGCTCCTTTGGAGGAAAGCCATAGCGAATACATTGCAAATACGGGGGAATATTAAATTCTCTCGCTATGCCTTCCTGGAGTTCCAAGAAGGTGGTAGTGCACTTCAGAGTAAGCATTGACTGCCTCCCATCATTGGTGGTTATTCGAATTTTCTTTTCTTTTGCAGATGTTGGAGAATATGGGGTTTTGGTTGGTGTAGCAGGTGCAGATGAGGGCCCCTCACGAACAGCCCCAGGAGAAGCAGTCCTGGGTTGCCCTTTATGCTCTTGTTTCAATTTTTCACTTTTCCGTTTCTGCATTACGGAAGCCTGGTCTGCAATGCTCTGCTGAACAGTTCTTTCAGCCTTGCTCATATTCAGCTCCTCCTTGTGCAAAGTTTTAGTCTTCTGTCCAGTCAAAATGATTTTGGTTGGAAGTTGCGACTCTGACTCTTGTCCCTGCTGTACATCCTCAGCTCTTTGGGCATGAGCACCATCAATATTTACAGGGGTATAATCATCAGGGTTCTTTTTGGCAGTTTGGTGCAGTATTGTGTTGACAACTTTCTGCACAAGAATCTCACTACCAAATTCACCAGGGAAGTGCTTGGTAACAAGTTTCATGGCGACATCATACACATTGCTGTTCAAAGAGGTGTCACTTTCATACTGGAACCAGTAGACAGTCTCTCTCACCACTCTTCCACCCCACTCTAGAGTTATAGGAAAAGCTTCAGGCAGATTGTCATATTCTTTACCTTCCCAGTAATGTTTGAATCCACAGCCACATTTGCCACCTGAAGACCTAGTATTAGTTCTGTCTCCATCAATATACAAAACAGACCCATCCTCTCTGACACGACGCATTAAGTTACCGTGGCACCAGTTACAAGCAGTCAAATTACTCAGGCCATAGTCTGGTACCAGCACATCCTTCACAGGGTTGTAAGAACACACCAAACTGTTCAGGGGAAAACTGTAATTTTTGTCAGGCCTTAGCTGGCCATGAGTACTTTTTGCCAGGTTATACAGCTTCCCCCCTGGAGCCAGCCACTCTGGGGGAACGTGATGCTCTGAAAGAGCCCCACAGATGAGGCACCTGTGAAGGCGGTTGTCCATCACTGCTTTTTTGGCAGCTGCAGTGACCTCTTCGGGCTGGACCCCTATTACACCAGTCCTTCTGTAGAAATACTGATGCACATCAGCTACAAGACTGGGGTGGATACCGTGCTTACTCATGAAAACCTCCTCCATTGCAGCAACAAGCCTCATCAAGTACTTATCCTGCAAACTTCTGTCTCCTCCAATAATACAACCACCATCCTCCTCTAACATGATGTATTTTTTTATGAGGTCTTGAGGAACTCCCCAGGCTTTAGGAAGGAGCTTCCTAGGCAGCTTAGGTAAAGCAGCACCTTTTATTCCAACCAGAGGAATATAATGGTTACGTCCTGAGCTACTCCACGCAATACAGATCGGCTTGTTCAACATGCCATCTTTCCCCATGCATTTTTCCAGAGGTATCAGACCAGGGAGGAATGTTGCTGAATAGTCCCCAGAGCTTCGCATTCCACTCAAGGAGTCTAACAGGATGATAGGCCGGTGAAGCACGTTGGCCAGACCAAAGATATGAATATTCCTAAGGCCCATTGGCACACCTTCTGGAGGAACAAACAAAGGGTCACATTCATTTATAATATCCTCCCATTCTGCAGCATCAATAAAGTCATGGAAAAGTGCCTTGTAGTGGCTTAGATTCTCCTCAAAATGCTTCTTTAGATTCTCTCGGAGTGCATGCCAGAACAGCTCCCTGCCAACAAGCGCTCGTGAGACTGCATGGACGAGGCAGTGGCCGTCTCCATCCACGTGGACAGGAATGAGGCACTCTTGACTGTTGTTGGCCTTCTTGATGTCCTCCAGGGTGTCGTGCAGGTAGATGAGGCTGCCAGAGCGGTCCTTCCCATAACCCATGGTTTCAACGTGCTCTGGCTCGATGAGGAAGGCGCGGTCGCCCAGGAGGGAGCAGTCAAAGATGTCTCCCTGGTTCATCTCCGTGAGGAGCTTGGCTTTGCCAGTCTGCTTGTCCATCCCATAGCGGGCCAGAATGGGGGCCAGGAGCTTGCAGTGGTAGTTGGAGAGGCCATTGACTTTGACGAGCTCGGTGTTCCTGCGGGGCGGGCCGGCGCCGCTGACGCCCAGCAGCGCATTCCGCAGCAGGTTGTGCAGCACCAGGTCGGGGTCCGTCACCTCCTCCACGGCCAGCAGCTGCCGCTGCTCGTGGCGCCGCCCGCAGTCCGTGCACTCGATGCTGCCGCTGCCCTGCGGCCCGTGCGCCGGGAAGAACAGCCGCGCCTGGCATTTGGGATCGGGGCAGGTGCCCGAGAAGATGCGCCGGTCTCGCTTCTTGGAGGCGGACGGAGGCGGCGGCTGCGGCTGCTGCTGAGGGGACGGCGGCGGCGGCTGCTGGGGCTGGGACATCGCTCCGCTCCTCTCCGCCCGGGCTTCACCCGCACCCTCTCCTCCGCCGCCCTCACAGGCGCATTCCCTGCGCGCCGGACAACGACCGCCGCCTCCCAGACACCGCCGGTGCCGGTGCTGCCCGTGCGGTACCGAGCGCCGCCCGCCGCCCCCCGCCCGACGCGGAAGCCGCCGCCGCTCTCACCGCCCCTCGGCCGCCTCAGTGCCCGCAGCGCCGCGGCCTCGCGCACTTCCACGCCGGTGGCGCACGCGCGGCGCCGCAGGGGCGGACGGGAGCGATAGTTTCGTTCGCCGCCAAGGCCCGATGTAGGGAAGGGATCTGTGTGCCATGGGGAGACTACAGAGACCGTAATGCCATGCGGCGAAGAGTGGGAGGGCGGGGGAGGAGCGAGCCCCGGCGGCGTTGCTGGGAAGCGTAGTCCGCGGGCGGGTGGGCCGGGAGGGACGAGCCGGGCGCTCGGCTGCGCTTGTTGCGCTTCCTGCGGGAGCGCTGGGGGTGCCAGTAGGGTGTGAAGTAACGCGCCACATGTACGTTCTGTTCTGTCTCGCTCGGATGTCGGTCTAAGGTGACACCCCACGTGTATATTCCCTCTCTGTGCCCCTCGGGTGCTGGTTTGAGGCAACACTCTACGTATATCCTCCTCTGCCCCCCTCGGGGGCGGCTCCGAGGTGACACCCGCGTGTGCATCCCTTCTGTGCCGCCTCGCCGCCCGCTCACACCCCGCAGGAGCAGCGGGCGAGGCTCCCTCCCGTGCCAGCCGTTTCCCCGGCCGGGCTCGGGGGGCGGGAGGCTGCTCACGGCGAACAGGCTGCTGCCGGCCAGGGGCTGACAGGAGGGGACAGGGCGGGGGCCGGCCGCAGCCTTCCCCTCAGCGCTGCCGCTGAAGGGGAATCCGGGCGCCTCCGAGGCTCCCCGGGCAAGGAGGTTTCCAAAAGCACGGCAAGCAGCGCGTCCTGCCAGGCAGAGTCCCCCTGCCAGCAGCGTTGCCTGCAGGCGTGGGCACACGGGCTCTGACCCCCGCCTCTGCCCCACAGGCTCCGCAGGCAGGCCCGGGCGGCGGCGCCGGGCTGGGCTCCCTTTGCGCTGCGCGGGGCCCGAGCTCCGCACGCCGGGCCGGGTGTCGGTCCCCGAGAAGCGGCGCCGGGCTGCCCCAGGGGTGAGCTATCTGAGCCGAGGTGTTCCCCGGCTGCCGGCTGCTGATAGCGACTCAACGAGGCCGACGGAGACGCGAGAGCGAGCTGTTAACGCGAGTGATCCCTCCAGCTGGTGCTACGTAAGGAGATAATGAGGGAACGGAGCTGGCGCTTACGTTATCTCCAGTGGCCGTCTGAAACGATACTTCTTTTGCCAAAATGAAATGGAATAATGTTCACAGCTTCCAACCTAATTGCAGGGATGGCAATGTGTTCATGTGGAGAACTCAAGGAGGGATGCTGTCAGCAAACGGAGGAGTTAAGCTCTCTGAAAGCCATTCTAGATAAAGATTTGTTCTTAAATTAAGGAAAACAAAAGCTGAATGTCAGAGGACAACGTGGAACCTCACAGGGTATTTCCAAGTACTGGTGACCTACCCCTGTGAACACAAGGGCAAAAAAAAAAGACCACTTCCTCCCTCTTCCATCACCCTTGTTCTACCAAACCACCACCTGGAATTTACATCCCAAGGCCTCACCTATTCTATAGTCACTCAAATTATCTAAAATTAGAATAAAAATCATAGAGATTGTATCAGAGAGCTAGTATTGTGCTTGTACTTTCCAATACAAAGGGATTGAAAATTTTCATTTTCATTAATCCATGAAAAGTAATTTATGCGTCTGACATTTAAATGATAAAGATTCAGATGATTAATACATACAGAAAAAAAATCTATTTCTGTGCTTTATCACAGGCTTAAGAAAAAAAATGGCTCCGGGCCTGGCCCTGTGACAGACTGAGCACTGCCACCTTCCAGTGACAGCAGCTGAGCTGTGCATGCTCATTCCCTTTCAGTTTCAGTAATTTGTCAAGCACAGAGAATACGTGTGTGTGTGTGTGTGTGTGTGTGTGTAAATGTATGCATTCCACAGTGTAATTTTTAATCTGATCCTTAAAAATATGTGGCAGGTTTGAAGAAGAAAAGATGAAAATTATGAGATAGATTTTCATTCTTGCCTGCTACTGATACTTTTTAATGTGTATGACAGTAAGGTAGCAGCATCACCAGCTCCACAATCCTGCCAATGTGCCTTGTACTTGGGGATAAATCAGCAGACTGTGCCCATTCATTCCTTAGTCTCCCCTTCATAAGTAGCAGGAACGCAGTAAAAATGCAAATAGGGAAGCCTCTGTCCTCTGTGAAACTGTGTGGCAGCTACTGAGAATGGGCACCATTCAGGACATCGTCCGGTGACAATCCTGTGCTAACCCAGCCTGCATTTTGAGGAAATGTCGAAAAAATTTTTCTGTAACATCGCTGGCCTCTGGAGCATCCAGTTTTTCACATATGGGAAATAAACACTTCTGTTACCATTTAATAGTACTTTGTAGTAAATAATAGAGAGCCCTCTGATGAAATAATTCACTTTACTGTCAAAGCCAATAGAACTTTGGATGTTTTGTTTACTTCCTCCAACCAGATGTTTTTATGAAAGCACTCTGACTGTAAAGTCAAAAACATTTCTCCTTTCTATTCCTTACATTAATTTCACTGATAAATTATATTCAGCAGAGGAATCTATCTTTTATGGTGGCTTGACCCTAATTAATGTGTATGTTTTTGATGAATGACATTTATAAGTTTTCCAGCTATATGCAGACTTAGGATCATGATTGATTGCCCAAGCAATTCCTGCAACAATAAACTTTCATTACAGAATCTTTGATAAAAATCACAATTCTCTGGCAAACTAATAATTTATGGAAATTAAATGCATCTTTATTTAGAAGCTTTATACACCGTATCTGGCAAACTGGATAAGGAAGTTCTGTGTTGTAACACTGAATACAGATTACAGAAGTAACTCAATCTTTAAGCAGTCTTAAAGGAAAATTCAGGAAATACAGTGTCTGCCTTGTTAGTAAGTACCCTGCAGCAGAGTGTGGCAATGAGTCCTACCAGAGATCATGGCACGAGCCATGCTATTTTCACAGGCAAACAACAACATCACAGTCAAGAAAGTAGGATTGAAGATCACAGTGTTTACAAAGTTAAGTCTATTTGTAATGGGTCAGAAGAGTGATTAATTGTCAGCATCAGGACATACCTGAACTTGTGCCACTTCGTTGATGAGAACCAAGCACTGACAGTCAAAGTACCGGGCATTCATTTCAGGCCTAGGATGGGAGATGTAAAAATTTCAGTTTGATCTTCACCCAGTGGTATTCTGTCTCTTCTTTGTCATTTACCCTCAGGAAATGGGTCATTCCCAGGTCAAAGCAATTATTTTTCAGAGGCACTTGTTTCTTTGGAAGAGCAGTGACAGAAGTTTCCAGCTAAACAGAAACAAAAGGCTTATACAGCATGCCAAAGATCAGATCATGATAAACTACATGTTCTGTGTTGTTAAGAAGTGAATGTTACTATCAGCCTTCAGCTACACCTCAGCATGCTCTTCAGAAAGGACAGCTAAAATCTGGTGTTTTCTTCATTAAAACCCTTGCAGAGCTGATCCTGCCTGGCCTGCAAGACTAGCAGTTTAACCTGACCTGGCTCTGAAAGCTCTCTACTTGTACAGTCAAGAAAAGAAGAGAAAGAAAACAGTATGAGCTAGAGGGAAGATGGCAATATCATCACACCCCACAATGAATGCAACATTTTTTTATTTAGATGTGACCACCTAGCATCTAAAATGCATGTGTAGATCCACAACTGGATTGTACTTACGACATCATAAGTACTATTAGCAGTACCAGCTACAAGGAGAGAACAACAGCATGTGCTCCACTGCACAGAGCAGCTTTGAGTGTCATGTGGACTCTTTACTTCTTGGTCCTGTTAAGTCAATTTGGCACTCCCTTCCTGACTGCTGCTGAACTATGTATCTTATTTTGCCCACCACCTAAGCAGGCGTTGTTAAAAGCCCAAACACTCACCAGCATGCTACCTATGGAATTTGGAGGGATGTTGGTCACAGGCCTCCTCATCTCCTGGTCCTCAGAGGCAGTGTGCAGCTCAGCAGTGTTCTGGAAGGACAGGAATGGCCACTGAGCAACTTTGGCTTTCAGGAACCTTTGGGTTAATTAATAGTTTAGTAAATGGCAGTTAGAAAACAGCACCTGACTTATCCTGGACAGCTGGGCTGGTAACTCATGTCCTGGATACATCCAATTGAATAACTTCCATATCCCTCTTCTACTGCCTTCCAACAACCTCCAAAATTAAAAATTGTTTTCCTTCAGTGCTTTCGCAGAGTTAGAGCTTGAACTGCTGCCATCGCACCAGGTTCAGCAACTCACACCACTATTAGATGTTCTATGTTAACACTGATGTCATTCCTACATGAGACCAAATTTGGGCTGCTCAAAGTGTGGAATGTGTGTTAGCAAAACATGAATGCATTAGGAAAACAACACGAAAAGTGAAATACTGGGCAGAGCTTCAAGTACTAATTACAACCATCCAAATAACCTGCTCAAAGGCTTTGCTGCAGCAAAACCAATGTTCCCAATGGTGGTTCAGGTACAGCCTAGTCCAGTGAGAACAGCTCTATAGCTGACTCTCATGCTGGGTCAATCTCAGCATCTAAGACAAGCTGCTCAACACTGATTTGGGATTGTTTACCTATGCTTTCCTTTTATTTCTTGGCTCAAAATCTGGTTCTGAGGCCCTATCTTGAAAACATTTCAAATTGATTTCATATGCAAACCCCTCTGCAAAGTTAAAGCCCTACATTTTTTACTTTGAATATTGCTTTGTGAATTGATGTCAGCACAACTGGCAAACAAAATGGATTCATTGTGACTGTCAGTGTTCAGGAACTGTCAATAGAAAATCAATCTTTGGGGCAGTAGGCCATTATAAAAAAGGAGAATGTAAGTGTTAGTAGCTTAGATATGTAACCTGATTATATGGAATCCTCAATGGCAATTACTGTGAACGTTTATCTGTTTTCCATAGTGCTCTGTCAAATACAAATGGAACAAATGGTACAATCCCATTACACTAAAAGATAAATGCCTCAAAATAAAATAGGTTGAGCAGCTAACACACTCACTGCCCTATTGATTGGTATGTTCACAGCGTATGCAGTCACTGATCTCATCAGCTGTTAAAGGTTTACCTAAATCTGTATAATAATCCCGTGTACTGAAGCATCCCAATTAACTGTCTGGTTCTAAGTAAAATTCTCCCTGCAAATAACCAGCTGAAAGAATGAGCAGCATTTCCAGTACAGAAGAATTCCAAGTCAAGAATATAAATGGGGGACAAAGACATCAAATGCTTCTTACAGAGAGCACATAGCAGTGATGCCTGGCTTGTGAGTATGCTTCAAGTTTGGAAGTATTTCACAGGTTGAGAGCCTGTGTTTTTCAGAGTTGAAGACAGAAGAGAGGATCTGATATACAAATACAAAATGGCAAAATGGTGGGAGTGGATCAACAAGCTGGAAAAAAAAAAGAAAAACAAACAAATCCACTCTATCCTAAATTTTTCTCCTGAGGGTTTTTAACTAGATATTATAACACTTCAAATTGAAACCAGATGAACCCTTCCAACTGGTTTTCTGCCCTGTTCTTTGGCAACTGAGCTGAGCATAGTACCCCACCTTCCAACATGCACAAATAGCCTTACCACCAGTAGCCAAATGTTCTAACAGTTTCTAGTTTTCTGACAGCTCAGAAGGTTCTTGGTCCTTTACACACCTATAAAAGTCTAAACTATAGCTCTTGTGTTCATTAATTAATTGCAGTTCACTAATAGCCTTCCAGTAAGTGGTATCCTTTGCCACACGCCCTTGTATTGGATGTAAGTATTGAAATAAGTGAAGACAAGGTTTGTAAAACCAAAGAAACAGGTGTCTACTACTGGGCAGGAATTTCTTCGAAGAACAGCTTTTTCTTCCATCTGATGTAAAACCTTTGACAGTAACAATGCAGATATACCATCTATTAAAAAAAAACCAAAAACAACCTTTTTTTTGTCTTTTAGAAGTATTTTCCTGTTATAAACACATTGGTTTCTATAATGGAAAATGCATAAAGTGACTTTTAATTAACTCTTGTCTTTCACTAATTTTATCAGGGGAAAAAAAACAAACAAAAACAAAAATCCAAAGTAAACAAACAAGAAACCAAAACAAAAATCCCACAAAATTGCTCCAGGGGCCTTTTCCATTTCTGGTTTATAGAACTTATTTCCATAAAACTATGGATGGTGTTTACCGCTTTCCATTCAACGCTGGTAGTCCGAATGCAAAGCTCCGCGCCAGGAATCCCGCGGGAGGGACGGTGTTGTGCTGCCTTCGGCTCTGGCAGTAGGTGTCAGCAGAAGCTCACCCAAGGAACCTTCCCATCATCCCGGGAATAGCCGCGCCACACGGATGAGACATCAGTGCTGTAAGGCACCTCTACTCCTCTACTTTGTCACTCTGCTGCCTTTCTTCTGACCAACCAAATAACGAAAAGCAGCGGGTCCAGCTGCGGAACATCCTACATGGCTGTACACTGCTGCAAACAAGCAGCACCAGCTTTGCTTGCGCACTGATAATTCATTTGCATTGCAAGCGTGGTGGTTCACAAGACAGGTGTGTTGGAACTCAAAATGTCCCTCAGACATTTTCAGAGGTTCCAGGCCTTGGTCAGAAGCATTTTAGACCCTGGCAAGCAGCTGAAAACAGCTCTGATTTTGAGTTTGAGCCATGGAATGAGTTACCAACTTTGAAGGTGGAACAAGCGGTCACAGAGGGTTAGATGGTAGTGTTAGATGTCTTCCTCCTTCTTCTTCCTTGCCTCCATGTTCTTGGTGATGCTGGCATTCATGGATTGGTTTAGAGTAGAAAAGCACGTTGTAACACAGGTAGTAGGTATTGGGGAAAATCTGTAAACATATAATACATAATATATCATATAAAAGATAGCAGCAGCCCTGGGCAGGGAGAGAGAAGACGAAGACACTGGACAGTGAGGGTGTCAGGAGTGTGTGTGTCTCTGCCTGGGCCGCTGACCAAAGCAGCTGCAGCGGGCGAAGACAATCTTTTAGGTAACTAGCAATAAACTGCCTTGAGACCGAACAACAAGAGGCTGCGGAGTTTTCTTTGGAAGTACGGGTTGGAGGAGAGACTTTACCATCACACGAGACCCCTGAATCAATCCCGGGGTTCTCACACAGGTGCTGGTCTCGAAGAACATTTTGTGCTGGAGAATGACAGGACACCGTGATTTGCACATTGAGAATGTGAGTGCCTGTTCTGAGGTCTGGAACTCATCAGGCGACTGAATCAAGTAACTGCAGAGGAAAGATTTTCCTTATGGTATGACTTTACTATAGAGCACTGCATAAGGATGATTCAGGGGATAAAATTTTAAGGAGTGGTTTTTCAAATAAAATCATACTAAGGTCAACCTCACTACTCAGATTAAGAGCCATCTGCAGGTACAGCAGGAGAAATTCTCAGGTAGAAAGTTTGAGAGATATTCTGTCGATATAGAGTATGTCAGGCATCCTATGGGGAAGGCTTTCTAGATTTGAATCAGAGCAAATCTAGGTGAGTAAAGTAAAGTGTCAAAAAAGTTACACAACTTGATGAAATAACAAGAGAGTGAAAGAAAAAAACACTTCAATACAGCATCTTTGAAACTCTCCACATTTCTTGATAATACTGAGTGTAAAGGAACTAAAAATCAAAAATCATTCAGAAAAAATCTGAGGTTGCATGTGCCCAAGCCATCTCAATCCAAGGAACAGTAAAGTGAAGAAAAATCACTTCAGTTAAACAACGACCTTGACTCCAAAACTCAAAAAAAACCCACAAACAAACAAACAAACAAACAAACAAAACCCCCCAAAAAAAAAAACCACAAAAACCACCCCACACCCCTAAAAAACCCTATGGCAAAAAAGTCCACTAAATCAAATTTCCACAGAGAAAGCAGGATAGGGAAAAAAAGTCCAATAAGTCCAATTATGCAGAAAGTAAGATATAATAAAGGGGATATAAGGAGAACACTGCAAGTGCATTACTTCTGTTAGGAACTTTTGACAATGCCAGCCTCTCAGTTTTCTCTCAGGGCAGAGCACATACAGGAGAAGTGATAGTTGTCTGATCTTGGCATTCATGAGTTTTGGTATTCTCTCACATTGCACTTTACAATCGTGCTGGCAGAAAATGTAGTGATCTGATACTGCTGTGCTAGATAGAAAAGCCATGATTATAGGAAACTTACATAACCACAGCATATGCTGAGCAGCTGGTCACTACCAAATTGTAAAACCATATCAAAATGAGGTTATGCAGGCATCTGTCCTCAGTCTGTTCATTAATTACATGCAAGATTATACCTATCAAACTTGTGAGAAACACTGAGCTAGAAAGAGTTGTAAGCACTTTGAGGGAGAAATGTATAGTTTAAAATTCTCTTGGCAACCTAGCAAAATAAATAAGATTAGAAATCAGCATATATAGTATTTTATTCTCACCTATAATCACAGGATAAAGAAATACATTTATTGGAAGCATTTTTCAGAAAGGATCAGGGCATATAGTGAATCACAAACTGATTGTGAGTCAGCCACGTCATATTGTTATGAAAAAGCAAAGCCTTTTAAAGGATTCAGTGAATGAGTTCACAGGGATACAAAAGGATCAACACGGCAACTTGCAGCAAGCACAGTGTGTGTTAGTACCTCATTTCAAGAAACACGAGAACCAGCAGGGAAAGGTCTAAGCTAAATCAACAATAAAATAATCATGATCTAGAAAAAATAAGCTTGAGAGAAAGAATGGATGTTGTCATGTAAGCATGCAAGAGCAAGGTAACTGAGGCAGATAAGATAAACTGTGAGTCAAGATCTCAGTAAAGAATCATGATAGAGAAATAGAGAAAATCAGAAAAATATGTTAGAGATAATATGGCTTCATGAAAAACAGTCTGCTCTAATCACAGCCCTTTCCTATTTGTGAATATGATTGATAAATCCACTCCTCTGATGGTTAAGCTTTGTTCACCTCCTGTTTACACCAGGAGTAGCCAGCCCAGCGCTCAGGGTGAAATTTGGGGAAGTGCTCCTGACAAAGACAAACAAAAACATTCTACATTGAAAAGAAAAAAAAAAAGGAAAATGACAGTTTGAGAAAAAGAGACTGAGAGATTACCTTCTGATATGTCAGTTAGCAGAACTGTAAGATTTAGCTAGTGCTATAGTAACTGAAGCTGTTACCCCTCCAAGAGCATTATTTCCAACATGGCTTTTTCAAAGCACTTCACCAGCTCTCTGTAGTGTGGGGAAAAAAGAAATGCATATGAAACCTCTGATACAGGGAGACACCTAAGCAGTCTGTCAGAGTGTGAAACACCAGCTCCTTGGGAAGGGAATCCCAACAATCCCTCTTCCTTGTTGCACAATACCAAACTCCTTGAAGAAGGCCTTCTGCAGGTAAACCTACTACAGTTGCCAGAATAAGACAGAGAAGAAAGTAGAGGATATGTAACTGCACCCAAAACATTGTCTTTCAAGTCTAGGTGTAGGAAAGACAAATAAATCTTTAGGAACACATAGGATCTGAAAATTCTCTGAGGCTGAGAACTTTTTTACCACTGGCTTAATATTGATTTAGGTTTATATAATCCCTACTTTAATTATTGTGCCTCGGTCACTCCCTACACTCGACTCATCCCAAACAGACATTTTGTAAGCAGCCATCTCCTATTGTATGCCAAAGGATTTCTCATCAACTTCCAGCAGCTGCCACTAGCAAATAAGCTACATCAGATGCAGAAAGCTATTGGTGTTTGAAATATGCTCTACTGACAGCAGATCCATGGATAGAACACCTGGGACACTTGCTGGGTCTTTCTTGCTGGAGCTCTACAAAAGTTGATTACAAAATGGATGCTTTTAGACTAGAGTTACAGCACACTGAAGACCCCAGGGTATAGTAGATATCTCTTACTCACTTGCACAGTTCAACTACTCTTTCATTGTATGCTGACTAAATTTCACTATGCTTATGTCTGTGTGCAAGATTAAAAAAAAAATAGTTACTTCAGTTCTTTCCCATTTTGCCCTATGGTAGAGATGTCACCCATTGCCCTAGTCTGGTTGCATCTGAATTGCATTACAGGGCAGAAAAGTTCATAGAACAGAAGACAGTAAAGATGAGAAAGCAGAACAACAAAACTGAAGGAAAACAAAATTTTTATTTCATTTTTAAGTTGTACTCTTGCTATCAGCAGAGCTGGAAAGATTGCCTGTTTGTGATGAGCAAGCATTAAGTAACAACACTTCCAGCTGACACATATATAAAAGAATTCACATATATAAACTTTAGTGACCCTTTCACTTCACTAAGAAATGGATTATAGCTTCCTTACAGTCTTTTAATATTGCCCACTCAAAGGGTTTATTCTCATCTTTTAAAAGTTTTAAACCCTAACTCCTATATTAATACAGCTAGGAACACCTCCATGAATTTGTGGTAGGTTTTGAGATTTTGTATCTGTGAAAGCTATTGACCCATTGTTGCTACTTCTGGATAACTCATGGGAGACATGAGGTAGGGGTTTCCATGTTCCCCAAAATGGCAACCACAGCTAGGACGGAAAAGAAAAAGGAGAAGAAACAAAAAATCATTTCATTAAATAAATTTGTTTTTTAAGTGGGATATTTTCTTAAACTGAAAATTTGGTAAGTTAATTCAATTTCATCTTCTTGGAAATTTACATTGTTGTATCACATTACATTTCCCACCCCCCCCCCCTTTCCCTTTACCACTAAGATTTAATCCCAATTCCCTTTTATACAACTGTGTTAAGAAGCAAAAGTAGACTTAGGGTTTGACTTAGGATGTCTAACTTATCATCTACTTAATTTTTACAGTTTGCATTGAGTAAGATGATTATATATCTTCTCATATTTTGTTTGCTGTATTATTTGGATTTCTATTTGGAGGTATTTTGATATTACAATTATGTTTTACCTTTGCAATTCATACCATACTGCCCTTTCTTCTTGTATCTTTTGTAGAGAAATAGCTTATAATTCTTAGGTGCATGTTTGAGAATTGTTATTTAATATATTTAAAAGAAATAGTTTCAAATTTAATAGCTATTTAAAATTTTTTAATAATTTTAATGAACTTTTTACAGATTTGAAAAATATACTGTCTCCCATTATTTTAGCTAATTGTGCTTGCAGAGGTTGACTCTTAGATGCTGTAGCCAACATCAGTGATATTTCATATGATAAATAGCTCACAGTAGCAGGGATCCTGAATGCAAAAAATGGGTTTTGCTTTGTATGCAAAAATTTAACAGGCTTGTGGTGTGAATGGGATGGGTGTTACAGTGCATCCAGTAACAAAAGCTGAAGGGCAGCTAACCTTCTGGTCTAATTAACTTTGAACTTTACAGAGAGCATGCTAAAGCATGAAATAGCAACACAATATGCCACAACAGTTGAGTAACAGGATATGACTGAGGAATAACCAATTTTGGTTTTGGAAGAAGGGAAAGAAAATAAAGTGTGATTTACCTACCTAGACAGAGGATATGATGCTTAATTGCATACCTCTCACCATTCCATGGAAAGAACTGTACTTATTCACTTGAAAGCTGCCACTAGTTAGGGGCAAAGCAACAGTGCTTACATGTCCTGAAATATCACCCACACATTTGGCAACATCTTGCACCAATGTTCATCACGTCTCAGGATGAAACAGCAAATGACCATTATTTAATAATAGCTAAGACTAGGAAACCCGTCTCTGTTTACACTCATCTGCATATCTGTCCATGAACTCCAATTCTGCAAAAATCCGATCTAGATTTACTCATGACATGGACAAGTACAAACTAAAGTATGAAACTCAAAGCATGCAACAGTGTAGGAAACATAACCAGCTTAAAGTGGTGGCTATGAGAAGAGTGACTCTACTCCTCTGTACCTGTTGTGACTTGGGTGTTGATGTAAAAGCCTAATGGCAATGCTTTGGAGAAGATGGTTTTTCCTAGAAGGCACAATGAGAGGTAGGAATCCCCAGATGTGATTTGGTAACTAAGTTCCTGGAACTCAATAAAGAATTTATTTTTATTTGACATTTGTGTTAAACTTTCATCTTAATTGCTGTGGTCCATGTTTCAAATGTTCAATAAAATGTATTATACTACCTTATTGGAGGAAAGCATTTTCAATACTATACCTTATAATTCTCTAAGCTAATTAAAAATATGAACTGTTAGCTAGCCTCCTGAAGATGAACTTAATAATTCCTTCAGGAACTTGCTCTGAAAAGATGGGAATTTACATGCCTGAAGATAGGAGCCTCTTCATGAATCTGGAGTCAGTGGCAGATGAGTCCATGTCACAACAAGCCTTTCTCATGATACGTAATCATTGATTTATTGCCTGGTTAGTATATGGTTGTGGGGGATCTTCCCAGCCTGAGCATGTACTGTCAGGTCTGCTGAACAGAAAGCCAAAGTAAAAGGTCACCTTATATAACTCTGCTCTCTACCTCAAAACTTTTTAAACTTCTTTTATTCCACTTGTCCTTAGCCAATCTCTATTTCTTTCATCCCTACTTTGGCTCATAGCCCATAGTGCTAGAGAGCTGGCTACAAGTCTACATCAACTAAGGACCATTTGTCTTTGCAATCTCCCCTCTGAAGTTCAGCCCGTGGCTCCTTCATGTGGGAGGAGGCACAAGCAGGATGTATGAAGGCAGAGTTGCTGCAGGGAAAGAAGTGCAAAGGGATGAAAGGCGGAGACATGCAAATAGGTGAAGCAAGAAAGAGAATGAAAGAAAGTATAGCAAGAAGGCAGAAGTTCTGGTGACCCCACAAAATATGTTTTCCCTCCTTTGGCCTCTCATAGTAAGATGACAATGTATCATATCCACAACTACTGAGTTACTACATGAAGGGTTTATTCTGACCTCAGTCTGTGCACCAGACTGGTGATACTGACAGGAGTTTTGTTATGCTTTAAAAGCAGAATGTCATCATCATAATCCGTTTTTTCTGTTTTCTCTTTCTGTATTGGTGGTGATTTTAGGTGTGCTGTTCAGACATTGACCAGATGTTAAATAAATAAATTTACCTGTCTGGAAGGATATGCATAAGGGAAGAAAACAAACAATGGAGCAGGCATGAGGAAACCAATGAGGCACATCTATTAGCTTTGTTTGCTCAGCAGCCAGCCTGAGACTGATCTTTTAAAGATTTTCTAAGTTTAGTGCTTCCTAGTATAGAGCACATGGCATTAGGGACCTTGAGGGTGTACTTGTGTCCTCACAGTGGAATACCAAAGCAAGAGGAGAAAGCCATTCTTGTAGGAAAACTAAGATGGAAGAAAAGGCTGGCTGTAGTGGCAAGTCACTTTTCCTTTGTTTCCTTTTTTTTAAGAGGCTTTTACTGTATGTAAACTCTGCTTACATTGAAGTAGACATGGTTAAGATTCTCTTCGATATTTTGGTTTTCTGCTGTGCCTGTGCGGGAGTGCAATAGCCTGACTAGCAACAGAAAAGCCTCTGGAGGAAATAAAATTGAAAAGAGCGTGAACTTGCAGTTGCTCAGGAACTCCACCACCATGGCTGCAGCTGCACACTGTGGTCTAGACTGGAAACTTTTCCCCAGGCTGTCAACATGGCAACCCATCACCTGCAAGAGGCCCATGTCTTTCCCAGGTTGCCTAGTTTGTGCCAAAGTGTATGTGAAGCAGGAAAAAATTAATTCTATCAGGTCAAAGAAGGATTTGTTGTGTTTTTACACACACACATGCACAAAACAGACTAGAAGAGGCTTCCCGCACTTCAAACCCCTCAACTGATAAAATATTCTATTTACAGATGACCTTTTGTGTACCTTAGTGCCACCTCTGAGTTCTTTTAAGTGACAGGAAAACTCTAGAAAGAGTTTTTTGTTATTGTTAGTTAACTGAAGTTCACTTATGATGGATGCTTTTGAAAATTTTTAATTTCTGTTAAGGAATAAACAGTACAAGTATACCTGGTTAGAGCTTTGGAAATAGGAATTCTATGCACTTTATGCAGTATTTAAGAAGCACAAGTATTTTGAGATGATACATCAGGTTATAAGTTACCTTGGGGTGGAACAAATTTTTCCTTCTTAGGAAGCAGAAAGAACATTTTTTGTTCTTAGTTTTGTCCTGATATGGGAGAAGATCTTTGAAGACTTTCCTCATTCAGGTTCTTTGTGAGAGAAGGGAAAGGAGGGAATAGTTACATCTATTATTCAATCCTATCTCTGCTAATTTAATTCAATGCAGAAATAGGGTTGTGATACTGACAGATAAATTCCTGAAAATCTAGGCTGTTGGGAAGGGTAGATAAATATGATTAAGAACCACAATGGTACAGCCAGGACGAATATAACGCCCCCTACTGGCTGGACAATTACCCTCACCTACAGCGGGGTCCAAAAGCCGAATGGATTCTTCCATCTCACCCCCCAGAATGTATGGTTCACCCCACATCTGTAACCCTGCCCTGAACCATCAGGTGCCTGTGACTCCATTGGCCCAGGTCCTGCTCCAGCCCACCCTGGAGCCCCCTCTAATAAAGGGTCTCCGGGGGGCTGGACGCCCTCTTGGATCTTCCCTTCCCCTCCTGGAGAGTCCTCCGGGAGTCCCTGCTCTCCTCTCTGTCTCTCCCCTCCCCCATCACCCGAGGCCCAGCCACGTGCTGTGTCTGGCAGCTCGAGGCAGGGTCACAATGTATCCTGAATAAACCTCTTCCCCCAAGAGCAACCACAGAGATCTCGCTTGAATCTGTCCGTGGAATACAAATATACGTCGTTACACTAGGCCTTGCAGGAAATGTTTCGTTTTGTTAATCAAACCCCTTCTCCCAAGTAATAATACACCTAGAATTACTTATCACTTTTTAGCATTACTTTTGAAAAACAGGAGTGGGTCTCTTGATTGGGTCAAATTGCATAATCTTTTTGTCTGGAGATTTGCCTTTTGGAAGTTGTCCTGTAAATAGTTTTCTGTGTGACTGTATTCTAAATAATTACACATGCAAGATGGATCAAGGACACCCGCATATGCTAACATTAAATGTGTGCAAGCCTCATGAGGAACATAAGGTTGGGATGATAACAGAAACATAGAATCATAGAATAGTTCAGGTTGGAAGGGACCTCTGAAGGCCATCTAGTCCAAACTGCCTGCATCGAGCAGGGACATCTTCAGCTCAAACAGATTGATTAAAGCCCCATCCAACCTGAACTTGAATGTTTCTACCAACGGGAAATCTGCCATTCACAGACAGGCAGCCTCTTCTAGTGTTTCATCACCCACATTGCAAAATATCTCTTCCTTATATCTAATCTAAACCTACTCTCTGTCAGTTTAAAGCCATTATCCCCTGTCCTATCACTTCCTGCCCTTGTAAAAAGTTCCCTCTTCAGCTCCCTTGTAGCTCCCCTTTAGGTACTGGAAGGTGCTATAAGGTCAACCTTCCTATAACAACCCCAACTCTCAGCCTGTCTTCACAGGAGAAGTGCTCCAGCCCTCTGAGCATCTTTAAGGACATCCTTTGTCTGGACAAAGAGTTGTTGTAACAGGTCCATGTCTTTCCTGTGTTGGGGACCCCAGAGCTGGATGCAGCACTCCAGATGGGATCTCATCACAGCAAAGAAGTGGGAGAATCCCCTCAACCTGCTGGTCATGATGCCTTTGATGCAGCCCAGAATACAGTCAGCTTTCTGAACTGCAAGCACATATTGCTGGGTCACAGCTTTTCATCCACCCCAAGTCCTTCTCCACAGATCTTCTCTCCATCCATTCATCCCCCAACTTGTACTGATACTGGGGATTGCTCCAGGTATGGTGTCTTGCACTTGTTGAACCTCATGAGGTTCCCATGGGCCAACTTCTGGAGCATCTCCAGGTCCATCTGGATGGCATCCTGTCCTTCAGGCCTGTTAACAGCACTGCTTGGATGGGTGTCATCTGCAAATTTGCTGAGAGTGCATTTGACCCCTTTGTCTATGCCACTGGAGAGGACACTGAAGAGCATTGGTCCCAGTATGGATCCTTAAGGGACATCATTTGCCACTGATCTTCACCTGGAGATTGAGCCATTGACCACTGCCCTTGGGATGCAATGAATTTTAGGTGCAGTCAGGTGACTGTGCACAATAATGCGTTAAAACAGTATTCCCACCAAAACATGGAAGCAAAATCCCTGGATGAAGAGAGGAAGTTTGCATGAAAACATAACCATCTTGGCAAGAACTGCTTATACCTACCTTTCTAAAAGACATAGCTTCTAGCTGTTCTTTTTCATCTCACTCCTTTGCTTCACTGAAAGCTGGGAAGGAAGGAGCTATCCAAACTCTACTGAAGGGACATTGTAATTTAGGGATCATTCTTTTAAGATGTACTATGACAACAGATTAACTATACTAGACCTTCATATTGAGCTCATTCTCTGGAATTCACTTTTGCTCATACTATAATTTCTGTCTTCTTTCCAGCATCTCAGGATGCAAGAGCTGTTTCTGTCCTCAGCAGTCTCTTCCCTTCCCCTTATTACTATTCAAAGAAATTCACCTGTGTCCTGGTTGTGCTTGGAAAAATCTCCCTCATCTTACATCTTCTCACTGAGGCCTTCCCGGAAATTCTCATCACTTTGTGAAGTATCCAAGCTGGTGCCATCTCCTAAGGTGTGCCATGTGGGGACCTCAGTTGGCCATACCCAGAACCCATGAATCTGACAGAAGTGTTTTGAGGCTGGATTGCACAAATCAAGGGTGAGGTGAGTTTTGCTGTGCTGCATCCTGTGGTAACTTGTGGAGAAGAAAGTGTGCCAGGAAGCTCAGAAAAGCAGCCAAAAGAGAGATAAAAAATGTTGCTTGAGACAAACTGATAACTATTTTTACCACATCCTGCTGTGAGAAATGAGCATGAAAGGTGATTATTGAGAAAAAAGGCAAAATAATGCCTACAGGACAGAGCGAGGAGGATGCTTCTGTACCCTAACTGATGTCTCCGCTGTCCCGCTCCTCCATCCAACCTGATTGATCTACTTTTGCCGCCCAGGCGGATAAAATATCGGCATCGAAAACATCGCCGCTTTCTGTGCCAGGGTGGGAGAGCTCTACAGCGGACGGAGCGGCGCGGTGCTGGGCAGGCTCCGTGTCTGTGCCGCTGGAGCACGGTCCCTGCCGGGGCCTGGCAGCGCCGCCAGCTCTCGGAACTCGCCCCGAGGCGCAGCCTGCGCGCCCGCCGGTGCCGCGTGTGGGGAGGACGGCGTCGCCCTGCATTATCTGCCGGTGTAGCAGGAGGATCGCGGTAATCCCTCCCTGGATCGCACATCCCGCGCTAGCCGGCAGCCGCGGGCTCTGCGGTCCCTCGGGCAGCCGCAGCCGCGGGGCCCCGGGCGGGAGTGGCCCCGGGCGGGAGCGGCCCGGCCGCGCGTCCCCGCCTGACCCCGGCTGCCGCGCCGGGGGGGCGCGGGTCGGGGCGGGCCGGCGGCGGGGGCGGCACCGACAGCGACGCCGACAGCGACAGCGGCCCCGCCTGCGCCGGCGGGGAGCGGCCGTGGCCCGTGGGCGCCCGGGGTGGGCGCAGCCCCGCGAGGGGAGCCCGTGATCCCGCGGCCGCGGCGGGAGGAGCGCGGCTGACGCGGCAGGGAGGAGGAAGCGGCAACTCCGGCGGGCGGACGGGCGCACGGACGGACGGACGGGCGGACGGACATCCCCGGCCCGCCCCGGCCGGCGGAGGGACGGAGGGTCGGAGGGAGGCAGGTACGCGGGATGCGGCCGTCCAGGGCTCCGTGCCCCCTCCCACGGCCGGGTAGAGGGAGCCCGTCCAGAGCCGCGGAGGTTCCCCGCCATTCCGGGGACATGGGACTCACCCGGGGACACGGGACTCACCCGGGGACACGGGACTCGGGGACGTTTCGCTTCCCTTTTGTTGCATCCCGAAAACGCCTGCGTGCTTTGCCCGCAGCGCCGGCGTTCCCGGGGAGCGCGTTCGGCGCGGCCCTCGGCAGCTCCGCGGAGGGGCCGGGGCTGAGCGCGTTCCCGCGGGAAAGCGCCGCTCCCCGTGGGCGTGCGGCTCCAGCGGCTGGGATCCGCTCACGGACAGGGGCAAAGTGCTCGCAGGCGAATAAACAAACAAACATGCAGAAATTTCTGCTCCCCCCGCCCCCGCCGCTGTAATGTTAGATATTGTGTTTGCAAAGAAGTTTTAAAATCATTTAATGTCTCACATTCTCCTCCTTTCTTTTTTTTTTTTTTTTTTTGAATTCCCACCCTTCTCCAGCAGTGTTACCGGCTCCTGCTACTACTCTTGCCCTAATGTTTTTACTGCGTGTATATGTAGTTTTACACAGTATGCTTTATTTTGCATGGCTGGCTCGGTGTGGGAGGGTTTACTTTCTGTGTTGCAACTACGGACACCACCAAACTCCATTTCAGTTCCACTGCTTAACTCCATAAAGACAGTAAAGCTATGCTGGAATCAGACATTTAAGAGCTGAAGAATGGCTGGGAGTTTACATTTAGAGCAGGTGAAAGAGCCCTTTTGCAGAGTCCTTCTGCCCCAGCAGGATGAGGAAACCCCGGTTAGCTTTGCTTTGTGCCTTGAAGAGGCAAAGCAGGGAACATGGTTTGGGTCTGCAGTCCCTCTTCCTGGTGGTCTCTGTGTCAGAGAGGCAAGGGCTGGAATTGTCTCTTTACTCCTTTAAACACCTTCAGCATGAGAGAAGGTTGGAGGCAGGGAGAGAACTAAAATAATGCTTCCTCCTCCTGTGCACAAGAAGTTGCAAAGTATTAGTGCTCCCTGCACAGATCTTTTATGGGAAGGTAAAATTCTGATGCAGACTTGAGGGATTTGAATTAAGGAGAGAAGTGGTTGAGCTTGAAGGAGTATCCAGTAATAGTCACTTGCATGACTTTTCTACTTGCAGGATGTCTGCCTCAGTGCTTTTGTGAGCATTGATCAGAGCTCCTTGGCTTCCCCTTGCTGAGACTTATATGCTCCTGCAAAGCTTTTTTTTTTTTGTTTTTAAATCTGAATTCTGTCAGGCTCTTTCCCTTAATTTTTGAGATTGTTTGAAGAGCAGAAATATGCACTAGTTGGCAGCAAAAACCAGTTAGTAATCTCTGTATTTCTCTCTGGTAAGTGCTACAGCCTCTTTATTATGTGGTCTAAGCATTGAAATAGCAGTGACATTTATGCTGGACACTCAAAATAGATGTTGACAGCCCTTGCATTTAATTTCTTTCATGTTAATCTAATAAATTCAGTATCTATTGTAATCTCCAAAGAGGATTAAACATTTCCTGAGGGAAAGTTATGCAGACTGGTGAATACATGGACTGCATCCAGAGTGCTGCAAGATGTGTAATTCATTGCTTATGTTGCACTGAGGGGACCTTCATCCTGATAATCAACAACCCATAGGAGTTGTTTCTTTTTATGATCAGTGTGTGCATTCTCATTCTCCAGGTATCTTTCTAAGAAGCCTGACAAAGCTGGATGTTCAAGTCTCATTGAACAGAAGTCTTAAAAAGACTTATGGGGGTACAGTAGTTGGGTGGTTCCTAGTCCACTCTGCTTATAAAATAATGTATTGCAGGGAGCTTATAGTTCAAGTTTTAAGATGTGAGCACTTTAAAATCACTACTCTGTTCATTTTCTGACTTGTTTAAAGTCAATCCACAAGTAGGTGGATAATTTGACTGTAATGGCATGTGTTTAAAATAGTGATCGGTGGTTTTTAATATGCAGAATTGTTTCAGCCTAGCTAGCTGGAGTAGCTGCAAGCCTCCAAGCTGACTTGACCCAGCAACAAAAGGGTATGCTGAGGGCCAAAAATAAAGTCTATTACATAAAATGGCCCAGGTATTAGCAAATAACACTAGATGCAAAGCATCTCTTGTTTCTCTTCAGATCTAGGGTTTATGATGGAAATCATCTGTCAATCTAAAATGCCATGCATGCTAATTGCAGGTTCATGTTAATCATCACTGTATAAGAGGGTATGTCAAATCCTATTTTCCTTCCCATCCATACAGGATAAGCTGCTAATAAGCTGTGATCCTTCAGCCATATCCACACATCAGTTCTCTCCTGGGTTGTCCTTCCTATATCCCAGATCATCTTCCAGATGGTTTCAGTTTTATAATTTGCATGCAAGTAACTAGGGCTTTTTTGTCCCATGGCTACAAGCCCTTTTATATACAAATACCCTGCATTTTTGCGTGGAAATA
Organism: Taeniopygia guttata; assembly: GCF_048771995.1. NCBI lineage: Eukaryota > Metazoa > Chordata > Aves > Passeriformes > Estrildidae > Taeniopygia > Taeniopygia guttata. The sequence continues at coordinate 117,636,663 of NC_133026.1, forward strand.
AAGTTCAGGTTATACATATTTGCAGTTCCAAATTATGTTTTTGTTTTGGCTGTCTAAGTTGTCATTAAGAAGAATGTTATTTTGAAGGAATATGCGCTTCCCAAAAGGAAATTCACTGTTGGTTGGTTTTGTGACTTCATATTTGGACATCCCTAAGTCATTGAAGTCTTATTCTGCTATGATTTTTTTTTCTGTAAACTAAGGAACTAGAAACTACTGTAAATAATGTATTTACTTATACAGACTGAGCCATAGTAAAGCAATATGTTGTTTTTATTTGAAGTTAGCTCTTTGAGTGTTTGTATTGAAGGATTCATTTTGTTGTAGTTTAAGTAGTATCCATATGCTAAAATGTCCTACAAAGAAAACACACTTTCCAAAGTAGAACTGAAGGGCTTCCACGTGCTCTAAGAACATTATAAAATATGTTAATCAGGTTCCTGCTTGCATTCCTAATTCTCAAACAGAATTTATTCCCCCAAGTCTTCCAAACCACCTAACACTGTGTCTGCCTGACTCTGAAAGTGTCTTAAACGTATTGGATCTCCTCCTTTGAGCAGAAAGTTCTTAAGCGCCTTATCTAGAGCTGCTGTAGCTGAGCATCAAAGCCCTGAGGAGATAAAGAAAGTAGGGCACCTGGCAAGCACATCGCAAACACACGCGCTGATGGATCGCTCGTGTCTCAAAATGCAGCTGTGTGCTTCCTTTTGGGAGCACTGCCCGAAGAGGAGCCAGTGCTCACCCTTCCCTGAGAGCTGCTGGTGCTGGGATGTGTCTGAACAGCAGGCTGTGTTCTGGTAGCTGAAACCTGAACTCCTGCTCCCTGTGCCCAAGGGGTTCAAACCCACATCTTCTGTCACCTCTGCAGCTGTTGAATAGGCTGAAGGAGGCCAGCAGAAGGACACACTTTGCTCCTTGTGTTCTACCTGGGCCGTCTGGTGGAAGATGCAGCAGGTTGCCCGAGGCTGGCATGAGGCAGCACCAGAACCTTGACTCTGTCACAGCACACACTCTGTCTGTGCCCTACTGGGAGGAGGGCTGGGATCTGGTGGGTGCTTGCTGGTGATGATTATCAGAGGTGAGCATTTCCATGACATCCTCTGCGTTTCAAGAGAAGATCAACACTTGACTAATTTCTCTAGCAGAGAACTGGGCCCAGGAGAACAGAGATTTCAGAGAGCTCAGAGATCTGGAGTGGGTGATGACAGCTGGTTGTAGTCCCAGTTTAGGAGTTCAAGCCTGCAGGCTGAAGTGGGGAAAGTGTCCAGTGTTTCCTTCCAGAAAGCCCCATTTCCAGTGCAGGGAATTTCCATCCTGGACCACCACTTTCACACAGTGTATCTGTGTGGCAATAGGTGTCACCCTGCCAGTTTTATATTATGCAGGTCTTTAGGTGGTGTTTTATGTGTTCTTTGCCACAGATTTGTGTGTTTGTGTCCTGACCTGTAACTCCATTCTCTTGCCCAGTTCTGTGTTAGGATTCTTTCTCCCTGCTCTTTAGCAAAGGAAGAAGTAAGGTTGTATCTTCATGTGACCTTCTCACTCCAGTTTCTCAGACACCCTGGGAGCATCATCTGAGGAGAAGAGGGAACTTCCTTATTCCCTCATATTTGAAATGCTTTGCTTTGCAACTACAGTTTTTCTGTAGCTTAGGGCAGGAAAGCACCTGGGAGTTGGGGGAGTGTGGGTAAGCAAGATTGATGTCTACATTTATTTCACAGCTCCTTTATTCAAGGAGATGTCACATCTTACTTCTTGGCAGTCTTGTTTGAAACAGTGAGGGCGACTGGCAAGCTGCTAGTGCTGAGTGTCTTGCCAAATACTATTGCAAAATACTGCCAGTGCAGAAGTTGCATAGCTTTACAGACTGTTATGTTTCTCTAGGAGTAAACCAAAGGGGTACCAACTTCTGATCCTTTGCCTCTAAAGAGAAGCGGGACCGACATGCTTCCATTACCTTATGAGGCACCATCATGGTGCTTTGCTGCTTGCTGTTTCTTCCAGCCCTTGGGATTAGTTTTCCTTTAATGGTACTTCTCCATCTCTTGCTCACTGTTGTGAAATAACTGAGGAAACAGAACTATTTAAAACATCTTCACTATATTGTTAATTGCAAAATAATTTGGAGCAGACATTGGACCAAGGAAAGCTTTGCCTCTGATCCTGGACTCAATGTTGCAAATGTAGCAGGTGCATCAAAATAGATTTGCTGTGCCCCACAGAGTTATACCCATATTTGTGTGTTTTTTGAAGAGCTATGCAACTGAAGTCAATTCCAACTATTTATCAGTATAATAGGATGCAAAATCTGCTATCTGAATATATGCAAACTGTGTGCCAACGATTGAGACCTTGTAACTTTGCTTTGAAAACAAGGCACGTATTGGAAACACAGATCTATTTTTCAGTAGCTATCTTGCTAGCTATTTCAGAGCTTTGCATCATTCATCTGTGCTCAAATTGTTATTTTAGTGAGAAAACGGGCACCTGTGAAGATTATTGTCCCGTGGTATTGTATATCATTTTGCACTACAGTGACATTTCTGGGTTCAGCTAGGAAGATAAGCTGAAGGCATAAGTGCTGCTCGTGGCTAAACATCTTAAATCATGCTGTTATTCTGGTTAGAAGGACACACACACAAGATGGTGTGTGTGTACTTCACACCTGGGAGGGTGGTGAGGTAACTCACCAGCTTGAGTGAACTCCTCGCCGTGAGTGTTCCAATGGTGCTGCTCAGGGCTGTGTTTGCCTGGGTTTTGAAAACCTCCAAAGACAGAGGCTCCACAGCCCCCTGGACACCCTGTCCTGGTGGTCAGTTATCCCTGTGGGGATTTTCCTTCTCATGCAATGCACCAGTGAGTCTGTCTTGGGAACCTTCTCAAAGACATTGGGAGGCCGCTGTTAGGTGCCCTTCAAGCCTCTTCTCAAGGCTAACAAAATAAGTCCAGTTGCCTCCAACTCATCTAAAGAATGTGCTGCAGCCCATGACTGCCTGTGTTTTGGCCTCTTCCATACCCTGTGTTGTTCCTGCTTAAGCGAAGGAATGTTGGATGCATGTGTTGGGATGCAAGTGTACTTGGCCTGCATGACTCTGAACTACTGTGTGTTTATATTATAATAGTTTAGGTTTATATTTTTGTTTGTTTGTTTGTTTGTAAATTCCCAGTGTTTGGTATTTATGAACTGGGATCACTATCAAACCCTAAAATATGCTTTATACTAAGTTTAGTAAATTGCTAAGTACTGAGCATTCAGAAAATGAATGCTTTTACTCAACCATTTAGAACAAATGCTTTTACTCAACTGATAGAATTTCCAGTTTATGGTATGTGTTTTGCTTTAATGCTGAAAAGAGCATAGAAGAGGGACAGGAGGTAATTAAAGAAGAAAATAACTCCTGTACTCCCTTTGGATGGGACTTAACCATACTTTGCAAAAGCAAGATACATTAAGTCTACAAGTTTGGACTGCTGCCAAAAACTACAAAACAGAGAAAACTTAGGACAATTCAGAAATAAAAACTACCTGGCAAAAGTACCCAGACTGTTAAATGCCTTGAAGACAAGTGCATCAAAGAACTAGGAGACTTCCTCCTCCTTGCTTCCATAGTAGTGGTGCATCTTGAAAATATTAAAGTGGGGTGGGGGGGTTGAGGGGGGGAAGAAAAAAGCTATATTTTCATTAAAAGGTAAGTAAAAAGAGCATGTAGCATTAAGGACTATATAGCAATGCTTTATGAGAGGTAAGAAGTGAAACAGAACGGGGTTATTTGGAGTCATAGTGGATGCTGATAGCTTAGAATCCAATTATCCAATTAGCCTTCTGATTATTTTTTTTCTTTTTTTTTTTTCAAATAGTAGACCCTCCTCTTTCATTTAAGCGATAAATGTAATGCTGTTAATTTAATCTCCCAGTACTCATGGTAAATATCTTGTAAATAATTACCTTGTTTTCATTAATTGCTCTTTAAAAGGGTTCATGTATTTTTCAGACTAGTGAAAAACCAGCATTTTAATATTTTAATTTCTAAATTTCACCCTCCCCAATCAGCCTTTGCTAAGAGACTGTTTGTTGTCTTTGATAATAAACAGATGGAGTTTCTCTGTCAGGGAACCCCAAAACTGTCCCTTAGTTGTGTCCCTTGAAAATAATGTGACACTTTGAGCAGTGACAGAAAACCAGAAAATTACTGTGCTCTGGTAAGAGAATGTGTGCTACAAAATTTTCAGCTGTCTTGGTGAAAGTGTTTGCATCAAGAATGAACAGTGCTGTTTGCAATGAGGTTTTACATCTTATGTGTGTGTCCACACACATTATATGCAACTCTAAAGGCATATGCCAGATAGATTGGTTTAACTTCACTTTTCTTCAGAATTTTTAGGAGGTTGGCTGCCTCTTTGGTGCTCTTTTCATGTTAACTAACAGGTTATGTGGTGGATGAATAGGATTCTTTATAGAATTATCTAAAACCAGGCACTGATTTATTTGAAAACAAAGGGTTTCTTTAGAGCTAAGTTTAAGCTGGCATTGCCATGAATCCTAGAATTATTCTACATTTAAATGAGAGAACAGTGATGCACTTGTACTTGGGCTTTGAACAGCACAGAGCTGTTGACCAGAGACTTGGAGACTGCTGAGCAAATCTGTTTAGGTTCCTTTGCCGAAGTTTCCAAGCCTACTCCTCTCTCCTTACAGATGATGAGAAGCAAAGCTAAAAAGACACTATAAGTTGCACTGATCAGTTTGTTTGGAGGATAGCAAGTTGTTTGCTGGTGTGTGATCCAAAAATGTATAAAATCCTGCTCTGTAGCAATCTGAACACATACTTTTTCTCTGTTTTGCTTTGGGGTGTGGGGTCTAGAGCATAGCAGCTAAACAATACCTCACTTGTTTATAAAAAACCTTGGGAAGAAGGGGTGAGAGAGAAGAAAATATTTACAGTAGCTTTCTACCCAATTAAAATCAGAAGGCAGACTAAAAAGGAAAGAGTTCATCTATGGTCCAAGCCAATTAAAATTAAATTTTGCTGCTTGGATGTTAATTTACACATCCAAGGCAATGTAAATTTTAACTAGAAGCTTGACTTAACCTCACCAGTTCAGATGAACTTCAGATTTATGACTCATTTAGCTTTGGTCATAGCATCTGGCCGTCTAAGCACATTTTATGTGAATTGACATTAGATATTCATAAACTGCCTTAAAATGTTGAATCTGTGGAGTACTTCACCAGAATGTGTAAATAATGCCTGTCTCGCAAACACAGCTCTGCAACACGAGCTGGTTCAGATCCTCAGTTAAGATATTCTTATGGTTTATGCCCTCAGCCATTTATCCTCTTGTTTAATTATTTAGGAATAAAACCAGATTTATGTAGCTTCTGTCATGTATTAAAAGGTATCTCGAATTTCTCTGCAAATGTTTTAATTGTATTTGTTGATATTAGCTGAGATTGTTTTTGGATTTTTACACATAAAAAGTGGTTTATTTATAAAGAATGGAAATAGATGTAGAAGGAGAAATCTCATAACACTTACACGGTTTTACTCCACAATTAAACTGCAAACTTGTCAATGTGTGCACAAATCAGTTTACTGTTTTATATAGGAACATCACTTGGAATTATCTGAAAGAAATTTTTTCATCAACCACCCAGTCAAATCCTGGATAATTATTCAGGGAACCATGTTGGATTTGTGATGTGCACAGAGTAAGAAACAAAACAGTCCTTGAGAAGAAATCGGAAGGGACTGAATATTTCAGAAGCTGCAGAGCATAAGGAACAGAGGACAGCCTTGCAGCTCAGAATCTAAACAGGGACACACACAGACATGCACAATTTGACACTTCTTTAGAAAAAGAAAGTTCATTAAATGAAAATATGTTGATATTAGGAAGTGGCAAGGAGAAACTGGAACATTCTTTGTCTTGGTTACTGCTCTATAACTCGGCAGCTGGAAAAGATTGATGACTTGGGTGCTTGGCCCTCTGTTTTGGTTTTGCTGTTTTAATTTATGAATCAGAAAGTCCCTAGACACAGGTCCTCATTTAAAGAAATGAAAGCAAGAAAAATAAGACAGATTATTAGCAATGTTATATTAAAGCAAATGCAATAGCTAGGTTAAAATATTGTGATAGTTGTTCTAGTGTATTTACAGATCTACCGAAGATGTCTATATGTCACATCAGATGTCAGTTTAAATTGTCAATATGTTGTCTCAAATCAGTCAGTGCCTGGTGTCTAGAGAGTGAGCACTGTCACTCCAGTCATGCTTGTTGCTGCAAAGCATTTAGATCAAAGTAACAGTGGAGGAAAGCCCCGTTGTTCTGGTCTGCTATTGCTGCTGTGTCCTGCTTTGGTCTATGCCGCATGGATGTCACAGTTGGTCCCTGGATTCCTCTGGCTTGGCTTCAGATTACAGACACTCTGTTACAGTGTCAGTTCAGTTCAGGAGCATGCTTTTGGAGTAATCCCTTGTGGTTCACTCTGCTGGGGGATCTTGGGGAACATGAGCTGGATTCCTTTCAGATCAAATAAGACTGGAAGATGTTCTTCCAGCGTGCTCTTAGCACTGAACCAGGCACAGGACCAGGATGAAGCTGGGTTGAAGCAAAACAGACAACTTGCCATGCCAACATGGGTCATGTGGGTGCTGCATCTTCAGCATCAACTGACTTTCTCTGTGTGGATGTGCTTTTCCTGCACTGCATTATTTGCTGAGGTGGACATTGAAACAAAAACAGCAGCAAAAGTAGATCCAAGCACCTGCAGCCTGTCTTTTCTCTTGACTTCAGGTGCAGCCTCATAAGTCATTGCTTATAAAAGTATAACACACCTCTGAAATTACTCTCCCTGCAAATGGCAGTCTCATTTTTCATCTTTGTTTTTCCCAGCTTCTTTCCTGTCACCTGACTTCCCTCAGTGCTTCTCTCTGTGTTTCTAAACCACTTTTTCCTCCCCTCACTTCTGGTTTGCCACCATGGCATTCTTCAACCATTGCTCCCAGCCATAAGGTCTCAGTCTCAGGTGGTCTCTGCCCCAAAGAGGCAGTCTGTTTTATGAAGAAGTGTTTGCTTTGGCTGTTTTTAAAGCTCTTTCCTGGTGAAATCTCTTCCATTGATTCACTAGCCTTCCGATAGTTTTTCATGTTCTTGTCACCCCTCCTCCAGTGCTTATTAACCTGAACCTTTTCTGTGCTCATTTTAAACTCATTAGGACTTGTCTTGAAGAGACAATTCCCTTCTCTTTGAAGTAGTCTTACAAGGTAACAGGCACCTCTCAAGTGGGCCCCCCCACCCCACACCACACTAGCTTGTCCATCCCACTTTCCCATAAGTCACATTTTCTAGAACAGTTTTCATACTTATTTCTGTTCCCTAGACCTGCACAGGTAGGACCACCATGTCCTAGGTATTCAGACAAAAAAAGAGAGAAGTAGAAGGACTTTTCTGAGTTCAGCAGAGTATACTCAGGCTTCCCACTCTTATTTTATATATCACAGCAATATTTGCTTAGAACAGCATGACGTTTGTCTTTGTGCTGTAGTCTGAGGCCTTGTTTCCCATCCTGTATTTCCATATTAGGCATTTGCTGCCCTTGGGCAATATCTTGCATATAATCTGCTACATTTCACTCCATTCTTCCAGATCACTACCTTGTCCTGATGATGATATATTTAACCTTTGTTTCTCACATCCAGAACTAATATTTATTCTTCCTGCTTCTGTAACCCGGTTGTTAAAATATCTCCAGACAGTTTCAAAGCTTTTCTGAAGGGAAGGTGTGACATCTGTGATTTCTCTCCTGCCTCTCTGGAAGGCTGTCAGAGGAAGTTAGCAATGTGATTTAACAAATCTCTTTTGGCTCATACTTAGGATTATCTTCCAGGTGCTGCTAATTGATCTGTTTTGGATTGTTTTCCCCAGGAATTTGAAGTTAAACTGACTCACTGGTCTTTAATATTCTTACCTGTTGTTTTTGTTGCTTTGGTTTGTTTACTTGGGTTTTTTTTTCCCATTGTGCAGACGTGAACACACTTCCACTCACATTCTCTGTCTCTCTCCCATTCCTCCTGAAATCTTTCCTGTCATTACTATTATTTATGCCAATTACTGCTTGCATTTGACCTCCTTGGTGAAGACTGATGTCCTAGACATGATGGTCTTTTGGGTGTCATCTCTCATCAGCTTTTCTCTGTGTAGGGCCAGAAGGTTTTTCTTGCTCTTAAGCTATAAACATATTGATAATAAAGATTTTTTTTTGTTGCTAGCCTTTTTTTTTTTTTAGCATTATAATTCTACCTTAACCATGCTGATTCTCATAACTATGTACTTCTGCAGATTTTATATTTATTGCTAGCAATTTGACTATGTTTTCACATTCTGTGCCTGTCTTGACAAATAAATCTTGTGCTGTTTTTGTTTATTTTTACAGGGCACAAGCACAGATTATCGTGTTGTATTGTTTTGTAGAGAAATTTCTGCTTCTTTGTTGTGTCCCCTCTTAGCGTCTGTTGTGTTCACATTCTTTTTGCTACATTCTTGGGCTCCTCCACCTCCCATTTAATGACATTTAGTCAACTTTTCTTCTGAATTGGTTGCTTTCCATTTGTCTAGAAACAAATCTAAAGAATACACTGCCTTTTTAAATTTTTTTTTAAAAATCTGATTTTGAATAAAAGAAGTTTAAGTCTAAACTTTAACTAAAGTGCTGTCAATTCACAGGTCTTTGCTCCTTATGACATGTGACTGTTGAGATACCACATGATAGTAGATTCCCGGTTCAGGCTCTTTGGTTTTACTTCTAAGTTGCTAGCTGTTTGATGTAGATTTGAGATATGAAACAAATAACCCTGGTGCTGGTAGGTGGTTTTTAATGGCTTTGTTGTTGTTTAAACTGATTAGCCCTGTCAGTGCAAATGGCTTGTTTTTGCAAAGCTTCAGATTCTGCCGACTGTCATTTTGCTTGTTGTCTGTCATCTACTACAGTGGCAAACATTAATTTAAAACCTAAGGAGAGTGTGTCCTTTCAGACTTACAGAATAACAGAATGGTTTGGATTGGAAGGGACCTTAAAGATCATCTAGTCTCAGTTTCTGGTCTGTAACCTCAGCCCATTCGTGGGATAGTTCAGATTTTGTTTCACAAGATGTTGACCCTTTACAAAGGTCAGATGCTGGATCCAGACTCTTCCAACCATGAATTTATTTCCTTGGCTCATTACAGCAATGACAGTAGAAAATTTTAACTGAGCCACTCCATCATTTTAACTGAACCACTCCATCAGCTTGACATGGGTGACCTCAGCAATTAACTGAAATGCCTCCCCTTCCTGTTTTGAATGGGGAATGCTGTACTGCATTCCACTCCATTCCATTCCAGAGACAACCGAACCTTTGGATGTTCACCCTTGGTAACACCAATGCTGCTAAAGGCTTACCATTGACTTCTTTTACATCCAGGGTGAGTGGAAAAGGCACCCACCCTGCTGTGGGAAGCCCATCAGTTCGGCACTTCCTCTGAAGTAAAGCTGTGACATGTACGGCCACACTTGGAAAAGAAAAGGATCTGGTTAAAATATAAGACAAATTCCACAATTTATGTGTTCAGAAGATACTAAAATTATTCTCTGGAATAATCATTTGTTAGTATCCAACTTACTTACTTTTGTAGTAAATTTGTCTCCACCACCCTCCCGCCCCCCATATATGTTTGGGGTTTTTTATTGGGTGGTTTCTTTACAAAAGAAAATCTCAAGATAATTATTATTATTGTAGTCATAAAGAAAAGGAGTGTGAGTTCTGCATGTTTTCCTCTCTCCTTCCAGACACTACAGGAAGTCATGGTCTCCCCTCTCAACTTTCCTGGATGCTTGATAAAACAAAACTGAATATAATCCCATGTAAATTAAATAAGTAATCCCAACATCTTGTTTTCATACTTCCACAATTCCAGCGGCCATACAAGTATAGTTTGGCTCTTCCTGTCCACCATGGCAGGCATATTAATGCTTTCAAATTTTCTTTTATGTGCAACGTCCAAAATGTCTTTTTCTTTGGTGTTTGATGTTTTATTTGTTCACTTTTTGTCTCACTCAACTGCTGATCCTTTCGTTAGTTGATAGAAGTTCTACTGCCTATCTTTATTCCATGAATTGCTCTGACTTGTGTGATTTGGGACATCCTTCCTATAAACCAGATTTCAAAATGTGGTGCAAGTTTAACTGTGCAGGTTCATGTTATAGTTTAACCCCAGGTGGCAATCAGCCCCTTGCTCACTCTCCCTGTCCTGGTGGGATGCAGGGGAGAACTCAATAAAGGTAGAACCCATGGCTTGAGGTGAGAAAAGTTTAAGAATTGAAATGAAGTAATAATAATAACAGCGAAAAAAGGAGAAAATTGAAAGAGAAGAATAAAACCCAAGAGAAAGAAGTGATGGACAACAGAATTGTTCACCATGCTTTGATGCCCAGCCCATTCCTGAGCAAGGATTGGTGGCTCCTGGCCAACTCCCCCAGTTTGTATGCTGAGTATGATGTTCTAAATTATGGAATATCCCTTTGGCCAGTTCAGGTGAGCTGTCCCAGCTGTGATCCCTCCCAGATTCTTGTACACCTGCTCAGTGGCAGAGGATGGGAACCTCAAAAGCCCTTGATGTAGGGTAAACACTGCTTAGCAACAACTAAAACATCAATGTGTTATCAACACTGTTCTCATACTGCACCCAAAACACAACACTATACCAACTAATAGAAAGAAAATGAACTCTATCCCAGCTGAAACCAGGACAGTTCGCTGTGCATGCAATAAAGTGCATATGAAAAACCTCATTTAGCAATTATGCTTATAGGAATGCTGGAAATTGGAGTCAGCAGTAGAAACAGCCAACCTCCTTACTGTGACTTTAAAAAAAATCCTGATTACTTCTTCATTTCTCTTCTCAAAATTAGTCATCATTCCTGTAAGAGTGAGAAATAAACAGTGGTTGTATTTTCTGACTTTGGACTCGCTTCTACATCAATCAGGGGAGGTAGATGGATGAAGGATGAAAATGTCCACAATTATCCCAACTTTATTTTAACAGAGATGTGTGGTGAGGACCCCTTGGCTGGACATTTCCCGGCACCCCAGGCTCCCTAGGGGAGGTGACCGCAGCAGCAGGCAGGGTCTGAGGTTCCCTGAGGTTCTGGTGTGGCAACAGCTGCTTTCGGGAAGGCATAAGTTGGTGACAAACAAATCAAAAAAAGAGCAGCGTAGGCCTGGGAGAACCACAGTTACATAAAGGTGAACAATGAAACATTATTTCTCAAGTGGGTATTTTGAAGGGCTGTTACCGCAACACTTTTTAAATAAATGAAAAGTACATTTGAATCGGAAGCAATTTGGTGTAACAAACTGCTACTGACTCATCCCAAACCTGAGGGGAAACAGAGCTGCTGTGACATGGAGAGATTTTTGAGTGCTTGCATGGGATGTGCTTCAGACCATCCAAGAGGGAGAGATATCAGTACCCTCCTCCAACACTGCTCCTATTAGCATCCACTAGCATGGTGCACATTCCAGTTAGGAGATCCTCATTGCTACTGCAATTGCATGCAAACAGAGATTGATTGTTGGTAGCTTCTTGAATGTTATACTGATTCCACACCTATCCCATATTTTAATACCAATGCAGTAACAATCTATTTATCAAGAGCTTCAGTGCAGGAGATGTACGTCTTGAGTTCTCATGGCTTTACAAAATCTTTTATCTTCTTTCCAGAACAAATTTTTTTTCTTCAATTCAAAGGTTTATAAAAACATTTAATGAACCAGGTTGACACAAAGATTGCCATGTAATTAGGAAACTATGACATTTTGCTCTTCTGTGTTCTTGTGCAAACTTAGAATTGTGCTGTCATCTACAAAAGCTTCTTTAATTTGTACAGCATTGTTGGAGAAAACTGTAGTTGGAATTAGACTTGCTTTTGATACATCCCAGAGTAGCTTGGATTATGTGCAGGAACATTTTCTTATTAAACATTTCAATAATTTGAACTATGACTTCAAGAAAATACTGTATCTTTAAAATAATCTGATTTTTACTGTCCCTTTTAAAATGGCTGTGTGTACATCAAAGCTAAATGTCAGTAGATACAATTTTGTGATAATTTCTCCTACCTAGTAGTGAAGTTCTATGCTGTAACCTACAATATCTTGCCTTCTTCTGTGTGGTCCCTACCTTGCAACACCACAACACCTAACATCAAAAAATTGTTGACCTCAAATATTAAATACTGCCATGTTCCTTTCTAAAGCTGCAAAATGTAACAGTGGTCTTTAATTAGTATTGAGATTAGATGGATTTATTTAAGTGTGGCTTATGTTCTATACTTAGATTTACAATATTCCATTACCTGGCTTCTGCTAGATTGCCATATTATAAAAAGAAAGATAAGTAAAAGAAAAAGTTAGTTTAGTGGAGTCCAGAAGTTGATAATCTGTACCTATTTCTTGTTGTATTGGTTTTACCTGGTATAAGAGGACCATATGCATCTTTAAGTAAAATATTGCTGATATATCTTTACATAAATCCTTTTTGAAACTCACTTAAAAGTTCAGACTCAAATGTACCTTCAAACACTGACCCATAGTTCCCAAGACGGAAAATGTGAAAATGAAAATGTTCTTGGAGAACAAAAATCAGACTCTCTGGCTAGTAGGTGAATGTACATCTTCTCTGTGGGTTGGGAATAGGGTTATGAATCTGGCAAAACTGGGAAATGACTAGATAAACAAGTAAGCAAATAATAAACTCCTGAAACATTTGTCTTAAATCTGTGTACTTTTTTTGATTTTAAGATACATCTTCCTGCTTTGGTAAGTTGTGGGTTTTTTTTTAATTGTTGTTACCTTTTTTCGACTCTGAAAAAAGTTGGTGCATAACAGTGCTTTAGCAGAATTCATGTGTCTTTTGCCATAAACAGTTTGTTGGAAGTATTACTAGAATGGCAAAAACAAATCTGGCCTATTCTGTAGATCCTAGGCTGCCTTTAAAATGCTTTTATTTTGGAAAAAGCCTGTGAGCCTTTTATGAGTGGACATACACACTCCAAACCAAAGCCCTTGGTTCAGTTTCTTTTGACTAGAATACCAGTAAATAACTTGAAAATGCAAACGGGGTCCTTGCGTTCTTGCTCATCTCTACAATTTGAGGAAGAACTCTTGACATTCTGGGTAGACCCCACCTACAAAACATTGTGTGCCAGAGAACTTGTTTACCAAAGCATGTTTGTTCACCCCAGCCTGTATTTGCAATTCTAGCAGAACGTGCTGTAGCTGGGATTCAGGAGGCTGAAATAAGAAACATCCATACAGAATTACCACTTAGAGATATTTTTTTCTTTTTATACTTAGCTTTGGTATACCTTCCTGCACAAATCACTCAGATCTCCTGGAATCTCAGACTTGACCTATTTTATAGAACTGTATTTATAAATGGAATTCCAAAGAGTCTTTGTTGAGAGCAAAATGCAGGTCATACAATGCTGTCAGGTGGGAGGGTTTTTTGACAATTTATACATTATAGACTGTATTTGATAACTTCAGCTTCACAGTGTTTACCAGTGCAGTAATTTATTACTGTGTTTTATGCAAGTCTGCTGATACTCTCAGAACATGTCAGAATGTACCAATAACCTGCATATGTGACATGTCAAGCACATGTGTTGCTACATGCCTATAAAGCATCCGGGTATCTTTGTCCTTTTGTTATCTGTATATTCCCTTTTGTTATCCATGTATTCACCCTTGTAGGACTTGGTGGTGAGCCAGGTCCAATGTGCTTCTTTTGTCCTCGTATTCATGGAACCCATGTAAATCTTTTGTGCTTCCATGTAAGCAAGCTTGAGGCAGTATCCACACTGTGGGTCTCTGAGATAACTGATAACTCAGATAAACTAGGCTATCAGGAACTCAGCATTCACACTGTTCTTCTTCTGGCAGCTGAACCAGTTTGTGGAGATTTCACTTGGGCACACTTGCAGTGAGTGAGGGCAGCTGCAGGGCCAAAGGAGATAGGGGCCATGTGCCCTCTGATAATTGTGCTTCTCCTAAGGACACAGCTATGGTTGGATTATGTCTCCTGGTGGAACCCTGCCAGCTATTGGAGTGATAAGTGAACAGGATGTAAACAGCAGGGTTTCGGTCAGACAGTTCATGTGCACGGAATTCACCATTCCCTTTAAATGCCTTACATGCTAAGTAATTTTTAGAAACTAATCACTGAAAAAAGTGAAACTAACCTGAGAAAAAGTACTCCATATAGAGTAACAATAATACATTTAGTTGTGTGCATGAGGGAAGTACTTGAGGAGGATGAAATCAGGAAAACAGAGATTCATGTATTGAAATTGCAGATATGATATTTCACTGCCTGATACTGCTTTTTTACTTTGAAATTTCATCGATCATTTATGCTATTGGCAGAATGCTTGCTTGTGTACTAGCATTCCTTTTTAGTATATGCTTCAGTTGATTTAAACCAGTTTTCTTCTGAGCTTCTGTGAAGAATTTCTTTGATGTGGTGCTGCTGTCATTTTTCTGGTTCATATTATACACACTCTGTGATGTTAATGAAATGATGCAGTTTATTACTTTTTTTCTATAGTTTCCCATCATTTTGATTTGTGGTTTTTGCTATGCTGGGGAAGAGTCCATGTAGTGTTGTTGCAGATCGTAATTTTCATATTCATTAACCTCTGAGCTCCAGGACACTCTTCCTGTAATATTCATGGATCATCATCTTTGTATCTGGAGTGCTGGAAAACTGGTAGTTCACTATGTCACTATGAATGAAGCCTCCGTTTACTTGCCAAGTTGTTATGCTTTGTCAAAAGACAATACTAAATCTTTCAGCTGTGTTAAGGAGGCTTGTGGTAGTTTCTGGTGGGTTGGTTAGTTTGCTTGGGAGAAGGGGTTGAAGTAGATGTTTGCAATGAATCAGTCTTTTAAGTATTCATTTCATTCCTTCAAATTGAAAGACTGTCATACGAAGACATTCTGTAGCTGATCTAGCATACAAAAAGAAAGTAGGGAAAAAACCATTTCCTCTGCGCAGCTCATGTAAAGCTGAACCATTACTCAGACTCCTCTAATAAGCACAGGCATACAACTATGAAAATGAGTTAAATGAAACCTATCAATATGCATACATTCATTAAGTGTTACAAAACCAGCTTTGGTAAAGAACAGTTACCTGGTGATACTGTTGCTTGCACCTGCATTGTGAGCTTTAAATCTTGCCCAGCTGGCATTTCTTCCACAGTTTTAACTCTCAGGCTTTCAGCTAGTTCACTTTCCCACCCAGTGTCTTCTCTTATTTGATGTTGTCCATGGTAGCCTGTGTTTTCTGGTAATCTCATGAGCCCAGGGAGCCTAACAGGACACTGTTTTCTCCAGTACACAACTCTTGGGTGCCACACTTTGCAGGGCTGAATGCCAGGTCCCAACTGGCCCATGTCCAAATCTCTTCTGTTCCTAATCAGACGGCAGGGTAGGAGCATAGCCTAATTAGCTGCCAAACAAGAGGATGGAAAGCAGTGTGAGAGTAACTCATAGAACAGGGCAAGTGCATATCTGTCTTCATACATTTATGGGGTCATTGTGGCAGCCAGAATCCCTGGTGTTAGACAGTATTTGCCCAGAGTTGCTGTGCCTGTGTCATTGTGAGGCCCATCCATTGCAGCCAAAGGGCAATGTCCTCAGGCTGCTTGGTGCTGTACAGGTGGGTACAGCCTGCTGGCACTTGGGCTCTTTGATTAAAACAATTGGCACATGCGGTGATAACTACAGTGACCATGAGTTGCTTCCTGAATGAAGTCTAAGCTCAGGGCTTGATGAGCTTGAGGCTAACAATAATTATTTAAAAGATCTTTTCATATCTATTACTGTATCATGTTTGGAGGGTTTTAAACAGACACATTTGTTGTAACTGGAGTTAACAGTTGGCAAGATACTGCCACAGAAGAAGTTTTAATTCCAAACACCATCTCATCTTAGTGTTCAAACCTCTTGATTATTTACAGTCTGTTCTGGGATAAGGAGGTTGTTTTCCTTAGTGTGAGGAGTAGGATACAAAGCTTGGTGTTAACCGAGATAGGATAAGATATTCCTTTGAAGATGCAAGAACTGAAATGGAGAGCTGTGGTGTTAATGTTTGAAGCTGATAGGGAAGTAATGATTTTGTTGCTCAATGACCTGCTGTGTTTTAGAAGTAACTAAAATTCTTGGACTATGCTTGTCAAGCGGTCTGGGCTGTGCTTTTTGTGTGAATATTTGAATGTATACAAAGGTTTCATGGTATATTCATATGGAACAGTATTCACTAGCAAAAATCCAGGCTCCATTTAAACAACTCATCTGTATTCCTGCTTGTCTTTGTCTTAAAATGGTTTTTTTATGCTCTGTTTTTGTTTTTTTTTTTTTCTGTATAGTTCTCTTGAGGTTATAAAATGAGACTTTTGATCTTTGGTCAGGGACAAGGTTTTCATACTAATTTAAAGACATTTTCAGTAAAAACAGAACTGAATAGTTCATATTGCTGTTACCTGCTCTTCCTGGGCTTGGAGAAACATGTTAAAGGTGCTCTGCATTTCTGTGACCTCTTGCGTTTGCAGTGGCTTGAGATGGGTCCTTCATTTCTCTTCTGTTTTCTTGTATTTTCCATGCCCACCACCCAATCACTGATATTCCTCGAGCAAAGGTTTAAAATAGTTGGGATGGCAGCACACAACATGGATTTGTAACATTCCTTAGAAACAAAGTACTGCAAATCAGTGGAAATGAGATTCTCTCTCTGTGTTACAGCCCAGAAAACATAAATGGGGAATGCAAGAGAGTTCCTGGGGACAAAAATGTCAGAGTGAATGCTGACCTTTAACTTCACTAAAAGGCAAGCTGAGTTCTGTGTACTTCTCTGTGTGCTATGCAGTTAACCACCAGGTATCCACCCTGACATTAGAATATTAGCCTTTAAAAGCTCATCAAGCAAATCTGTAAATTACAATTTATTTAAATTTTAGGACCTTAACAGTCTTTTGTATAGTATGATGCAGTAGCTAGATGAATATGCTGTGGAATTCATTCGGGAAAATTACAATTTAAGGATATGTACCATGTTGCTAATCTCTAATTTACCTATGCCAGAACAGGGGGAGGAACTGCATAAAATTAACCACTCGACAGCCCAGTCTTCAGAGGGATTTTCAGTGTGAGGAAGGGCAAATAGCTGGTCTTTAGTCAAAGGTTTAGGGCTTAGACTGTGTGGACAGGGAGACAGAGTTAAATTATCTCCAAGCCAGGGTCATCTTCTCACCTTACCTGGGTTGAGGCTATACTGTAAATCAGTCCAATAGCTCCATTTAACTGATCTCCTGACAAGTGAATGATTAACTGAAAACTATCAACCAGACAGAAGCAGAACACTGCTCAACAATTGCTAAGTAAAATAGCTCTTGAATACAGATTACCTGACTAAATTATTTGTCAGTGAGTTATTCTACCTGACTGAAGTTCAGAAGCATTCTGGTCTGGGGCTCACCACGAGAAGGCCTAACAAAGCCTCTTTAAACCTCTCCATGAATGCAGAGGCAAATACCTGTCCAGACTGGAAGGAGCAAGAGAAGGCTGTCACTGCAATGCCAAGTCTCAATCTCTAGCAGTACCTATCCAAAACCACAAAACTCCAAAATCAGGAATGGGCAGGTTAGAATGGGAAAATTCCTCATTTCTTCCTGTGTGGACTTTACTGAAATGGAAGTTTGTGTCTTGTAGCTTATGTGGACACAGTTACAACACACTAATCCAAACACTGACGTATTTTAAAAACTGCCAGACTGCTTCTCTGATTTGTTTTTGGAGAATGCTTGGATGACTGTCAGTGCCTGACACATGAGTGTAGTATTATGCAGAAATACTTCTGCAGCAGCACTGTCAGAAGCAGGATCTCCTGAATTGCTGCTTGCCAGATACTTGCCAATACCTGTGACTGTTGAAATGAGCTGTCATGTCCTGTCAGGCCCAAATACAAGTCTGGTGAAGGCAGGCCTGTAAAACGTGGGGCTTCTCCATAATCAATAGAACAGTTCCTCATGACAGCTTGTGGGGTTTTGGGGACACCCTTGTGTTACATTGGTAATACAGTGCAGTGGGCTGCAGTATTTTCACACTTGGTCATTCTTTACATGGCCGTTGAAATCCCAAGAAACATTTCAGGTATTTATACGGAGGAAGCTAAAATGGCATAGGCTTTTAACTCAGGATGAGTGTTACCATTTGCATTAGATACTCCTGTCACTTAAGCCTTCTCTGAATGTTTGAAAGAGTAACAGACCCACAGTACACCAGGCTTTAACTTAATGGGTGTGGTGGTCTTTTCTGTTAAACACAATCTGTGCTAACTCCTGTTTGTCTCACAATTTTAGATCTCGTTAACAAAATAAAGGAGGGATACTGTCATTAAAGAAGTTTTTTTCCCTCCTCTATAATTTATATTTTTATAACTTTTTTATGGCCTCAATTTGCTCAGGAAAACTTTGCAAGTTACAGATAATTTTAAAGACGTCCTGTTGAATTTTAGTGGGTGTATTGAAACTTACCCCTGAAATTTTAGAGGTTGCAGAAATAGTTCCCGAAATAGTACCAGATATCATACAAACCTATCTCATTTTCCATGTGTTATTGCTCCTGCCCATACTTTCCTCCCTTCTCTCGGAAGGCGAGCTGTCATTACAGCGGCTGGTTGGTTTAATTACGGCTTTGCCGGTGGATTGTGGGCACCCCTGGACACACAAGAGTTAAAGTGAAACCCCTCGTGTGCGCAGGGGTGTTTTAAAGTTATTTTTACCAGAGCGTTGCTGTTTTTCCAGAGTTTCTATGGGGAGCCGCCCAGCAGAAGCCGGAGCATCTCCCTGGGGGCTGAGGAGGGGAGAGGGGACTGAAGCCTTGGGGTTAGGGAAGTGAAAACTTGTCCCTAGAACAAAACATGTTTTTTAAAGTTTTTTATTTTAGTGTGGCTATATAGATATATATGTATATATAGGGCCGGAGGGGGAGAGGATCTCACCTCCCGGGCTGTCCCACAGCCCGGGGCGAGCCGGGCTCCGGGCTCCGCGGAGGGTTGCGCGGGCGGGCGGGCAGCCTGGCGCCGCGGCAGGGGAGGGGCGGGAGGCAGGGAAGGAGAGAAGGAGGGAGGGGAGAAGAGAAGGAGGAGGCAGGGAGGGAGAGCGAGAGAGGGCGGCCGCAGGCTCCGCGCCCGGGCGGAGCCGCCTTTCCCTTTCCCGGGCCGCCGAGCCCCGGGCGCGTTGTGCTGCGGGGGCGGGCCATGGCCGCGCGGGGCAGCGGCGGCGGGCGCTGGGCCGGGAACGGGAGGAGCGCCTCAACTTCCTAGAAGTCGAGGAGCCCAGAAATAGTTGCTGGGGTGAAGGCGAGAGAAGCTTGGTTTCGTTCCCGAGGTCCTCGCGGTGCGGTGAAGCCGGTGGCTGCGCCGGTGAGGAGGAGGAGGAGGAGGAAGGGGAAGGGCAGCAGGAGGAGGGGGGGGTGCGAGTCCCCGGTACTGGGGAGGGGAACCGGCGCGGGCTCTGCGCGGTCGCTCTCGTCCTTCTCCGAGTGGTTCGCAGCCGGGACGTGCTGCTGTTTCGGAAGGGCAGCACTGAAGCATCTTAGGCAACACTGGTTTGTCGAAATTCAGGTACCCTTGAGGAATTTAATTTTGTGGAGGTTAATTAAAAGGCTGTTGTAAAGTATTATGGCTAAAGTTCTTTTGACAGGTTGTACTTTTTTTTTTTTTTTGTGTCTGTTTATGTGAGTTTTCCTCCTCTAGCAGCTCATAAAGCTGTAACTGCTGCTTCTGAACGTGCAGTAGTTCTGCAGGATGGAATGCGCCTTTCTTATTCCCCATTAAACTTAGGATACTTTGTTATGGGGGTAGTGCATTTCATCACAGCACAGAAGTGTCACCTGAATGCCCTTACGGTTCTTCTTGCACTGAAGATTTCTGTCAATATTGCTTGCTGCTGTGTCCATGTAGCTCAGGTTTGTTTATATCTTCTTTCAGACATTCCAAGTGGTTTTACAGACACACACAGAATGAAACTGTATTTTGAAAGGTTGATGTTACTCTCTTTTGGATTCTCCTAACATTAGTGTTGTTTTAGTCTCAGTGTCTAAATATAGTTCTAACCTTTTTTTTTTTTCCTTCACCTGCACATCAATCTCTTGAATGACTGTAATATGAACTAATGGTAAAAACAGAAGCTGCATATGGAGGAGTATTTTCCTGAAGGTTTTAAGATACTTTAAATTTCAGGGGAAATTGTTACTAGCTTTTGGAAAGCATTTTGGAAAGTTCATTGTTGTTAAGGTAATTTCCATGCGTGATATTTCTTATAACATAAAGCTAGAAATCTGACCTATTTTTTAAAAGATACTTTAAGATCCTCATTTAGATCAGAAATGCAGCACAATTGACTTGCCCATGTCAGTGAGAAGTACTGGTTATTTTAAAAACATTGGCAAAGTTGAAGAGGTAGGCACTAGGGGTTACATGATAATGTAACATAATAATAATAACAACATAATGTGTTAAAATTGCTTTCCAGCCTTGAATTCCCACCTGTGATGTAAATTACAGGCTCACCACATCTGATGCTGTTGCACCAAATTCTGTTTTCTGTACATGAGCCACTAATCTGTGAATCCTTATGAACTGAACCTTCTCATTCTCTGTGCAGTACAGAAATATGTGAGAGTTCAGTATATGCTCTCACCTGTGGGAGTCTGTAAACTGTCCCTGAAGAATGGATGTAGAATACTTGCTGTGGTTGCACTGACGTAACATGATGAATCAACTGGTGGTGAACTGGACATGCAGTTTGTATATTGCTAGAGGGTCTTTTTCCTGCTTGCTTTTTATATTCCAACATTTAAGTTGTTGCCTTTTCATTATCAAATAACTTTATGATTCTAGGCAGCCAACAATTCTGTAAAGCACAGACTTCAAAAGTGTGATTTCTGGATTGTGGCCTGTAACTTAGATTTGTATATTTCATTATGTTATTATCCAGTTATATTCTGTTATATGGGTTTTACCCTTTTGCTGATTACAGTACATAAAATCCTGGAATGCTCTCCATGTTCAATGCATTAGCAGTAACATCCATCTTAAACAGATTGGAATTCTGTATTTATGTAGTGAAACCAAGGGAGAGCAGTTGGTGACTTCTGTTGAAGGTCATGTAAGAACATGTCCAGTATATCTGGAATTGAAATGTGGTGTTCTCTCATTTAATTTTCATCCAGAGGGGTAAAATGAGGCTGGATTTGTTTGCTTGGTGTTTACTGAAGTCTGACTGCCCTCTTATGTAGAGCTGACTATGTTGCAGGTGGCTGCTGTCAGCTGTCTGTAACATCTCTTCAAAGTAGCTTATGGTGCTGTTGCTGCAACTCCTGAGCTGTGCTATCCTTAGGTATCTACATGTAAAATTTACTTGGACCTGGTGTATAGGCAGACTGAGAAAGCACACCAAGAAGTGTGCAAGTAGCAAGTGGGATATACAAACCGGATTTTTTAAATATACTCTGTTGTTTGTGTAAGTTGTACTATCTCAGACACATAGCGATCCTTGTGGATACTATGGACACAGGTTAAAGTTGAAATTATTATGGAGATGTGTTCAGGATTAAAAGACAACTGCCTCTTACTGGCAGTATTTGTTCTGAAGACCTGTTTTATTACTCAGGGTTTGCTTACCACAGCAGAGAACCTGCGTTCTGTCATGTAATAAATATGAATGCAAATAGGTCTAATCCAAGCCACAAATCTTGTTATATGCCAGTTAAGAGTAATTTACTGGAGTTTCTTTTGGGAGGTGGGGCAGAAGGGATGTTCTTGGGTGCAGTACAGTCATGGGAAGGTAATGTTTGCCTGACTTCTCCAAAGTAAATTTGATAGAGACAAAATGAGGGTAATTACTTATTTCATTCTTTTGGTTGCATTTTCACTTCACTTGCAGTCCTTTCCTTGAAGTAAAAAGATTCAGTTGAATTGGACTTTGCCCATGTTGCTGCAGAGGAGTGGTGCTACTAGAAATTTTTAAAACTGCTAGGTAGTGGGTGGATGTGTAAACAGGGAGCAGGCTTTTTCCTTTATACTAGTGGCTGAATTCTCAACTCTCTCAAATTGTACTTAGAAGAGAGCGTGGAGAAAAGCTAGGGATTGACTGGAGTATTTTGGTTAGTACTCTGTTTTTTAATTCAGGTGAAGTCTCACTAGAGGTCTACCCTGGTGTCTAGTGTTACTGTATTAAAAATTTTATAGTAGTGTGACATTTAAAAGGATGTATTTTGTGAATGAAACCTGTTTTCCTCCAGAACCTTGTTATTGAACAGCTTCTGGCCATTCCTCTCCCTTTAGAGATTAGCAGTCTGTGTTTTCCTTTTGACTTTTTATGAAACATTTGACTTCATGTACAGTTCCCTCATCCTGTATTTCTGTTGCACTGGATTCTGACTATCTTGTCTCCATGTGTGTCAGCTGCCTGTCTGGTAACAAGAATGGGACACTATTTCTTCACAGAGAGGTTGAGAAAAAGTTGACTTTCTGGGTTTTCTACAAGATTGTGTAAGACCCAGTGATATGTTGAGCCATTATCAGTGCATTTGTGGAGAAGACTGAGGAAGTGATGAAAAGCATGCCAAAGTTGATACTTTCTCTAAAATTAGAAGAAATAGTGTTTGTAGTGAATAATAAAAGTGCCTCCTGTGCCTTGCTTTCAGTTTCTTTATATGCATGTTCCCTCTGTAATTGGAGTCACAGCACCTGCTTTAATGATAGCTCAGTCCCAAATGAAGTCCTTCAGGGCAGATGGTTAGTGTACAGAGGAGTGCCTATATGCTGTTCCAATGGATATGGATCCTGGTGATTCCTCCAAGTGTGCTTGCAGGGAAAGTCTTCTGGGGGTTTTCTCTGTTCATGTCTCTGCTTTACTGCAGGCAAGGGTCAGCCTGAAAATTGATGTTGTTGTGGCTTCCTGCAGGAAACAGTGAAAAATACTGCTGGCTTTTTGACAGCCCTCATGGAGAGAATGGACAGTGTAACTGTTGACAGGCTTGAAACTGTGCCAGGAGGACTGGTGACTTCTGATCTACTCTAACTTTTTCTGTGCTTTTTCCTGTTCCAGGCCTCCATAAGCCTCCATAAGTTTTAGCTGTTTCTGAACAACAATGGTCTCAGCATTAATCTGTCTTACAAATTATCTACATTATCTATGTCTTTCACTGGTGGCCAAGTTTGATTTGAGGAGACTTACTTTGGTATGTGGTTTTCTGAAGTTCCCTTCCCCTTTGGTCTGCTATCAAAGTTGAGCCAAGGGGCTGCTCGTTTTTAGTTCCTGGAAGTGCTGTAACCAGAGCTAGGGATTTCTCTGCTGACAGTGTCTGTTAAACTCACTCATACCTGGCATCCTTCAAAATGCTGCAATTTCCACTTTTGAAGCTGTGGATAAAAATGTCTCTACTGTTTTCTCTCCATTGTTACTTCATGCAGTTATCACAGCATTAGTGATTTTACCTGCGCTTTAAACCACAGCTGTGTTCCTAACTGCAGAATGGTAAAGATTAAGGCAAGTCTGTCCCTATTTCTGTAGTGAGACTTACAGTTCAGATGTAAGAAGCTCTCAAGAGCTGATATGCTCAAGGCAAATAGAAATTGAAAGAAAGCTCTGATCCGCTGGAGCTTAGTGGCAAAGTGAAAATGCTGTTCTTCCAAGTTTGTCAGTTCAGCTTAGTGTTGGTGACCCAGGCACGGCTCCGAGGAGATGCCTCAGGGAATGAAAATAATCACAGCCAGTGATCTTCCAGGCAGCATAAAGAATGAAATGTGAACATTACAGTTTTGGTTTCTGAGATGATTTATTCTTCTTCTCCCCAGTAAGATGAATAAAGTCTTCCTGAATTAATCTGGTTGACACTTCCTCCTTTTGTTTTTCAGAGATCTTTCAACTTCAGATCTGAAATAAAACTCAGTCTTCCAAGACTACAGCTTTTAATCCATACGGCTCCTGTGCTGGCATTTAAAACTCTGATACTAAAAATAAGAAACTGAAAGGATGAGAGAAATACAGCCTGTATTGTGAAAATGAGTACAGGCATTTGGAAACCTTTGTAGCAAATGTTTGTTTACAAAGGAGAAGGACAGTGAGTGATATTAATCAGGGAACACCTAATCCATTTTAAAGCTTTACTTGTTTTTCTGTGATGAGCAGTAAGACAGATAAAACACAGGGGCTTATGCTCAGTTCCTGATACCGAACCTGAAGTAGATAAAGATGACACAAGTGCTTAGTAAAGTCTAAGCTTAGTGAAACACTTACTGGAAGTGGTGTCTGTTGACTGTTTCAGTGGACCTCTTATGATGGAGAAGAGCTCAGTTAACCTTTACATCTCAGTTTTAGTATGTGGCAATGGGAGAAGAACGCTGTTGGTCTCATGCTGGTATAAAATTGTGGAAGGTGTGCCTTGTAACAAAGCTTTTAACAGTAGCTTTCCAAAGGAAATGAGAAACCAATTTGAAACCCGTGGTCTGTGTAACTGTTGAACTGTGTTCTAGTCAAATAAAGATGGGGGAGAAGCTCAACCCTGCTCAACGCTGTAATTACTTAATTGGTGAAATAGGAAACAATCAAATTAAGGTAAATATAGATGTAGCTAAAAATAATTTTCTGAATATCTTGCAGTATGGATGATCTTTCACTTTGCTGAGATTTTAGGGGTCGTAAACATTCCTTTTTGTTCAAGTAATCAGACAGAGCTTTGAAAATTAACTTAAGTGGCAAAAAGAGAAATAACATCATGAAGTTTGATGATCTGGCTTTTGAGAGCAAGAAAAATAGTGAGTTGACCGACTGAGCTAGTTGGGTATCAAGAACAAATCTTTTCACTGGATTCCAGGAGCTTTAGCTTTTGTGCCAACATAAATATGGGTGTCTCTCTAATAGCAGAATTGCATGGGATTAGTTTGTGCTTTTTGGAAATTTATTATATGAAATATAGAGTTCACTTTTATACTCCCCTGTTTTAAGAAAATAGGGAGTTAGTGTTGTACTGGGCGCTCCTTTTTCCTCTGGCTATTTTGAAGAGAACTGAGGTCTCCCTCTTTCTAGACCACTTTTCTCATGTTTGTAAGTTGATCAGGCACATCTTGTTCTAAAGCTGTGCTGCATTCAGTGAAGCAGTTCAGATGGCTGTGCTGTGCAGGCCCAGAGGGTTGTAGGTATGCAGCCATTAATTTTGTAGCCATGAATTTTAGCTGCTCCTATGCACCACTGAAGTTCCTGTTGTTATCAGTGGGGTCCAGTGAATAGTGTGCTTGCGCTCAGGGCAGGTGTGGAGAATGCTGTCCTTCTGCGAGTGAAGAGGCATCTCCTTGACGCTAAGCTTTCTGCCTTTGTGATGGCTTTATACTCAGTCTCTTGTGTTCTGCCCTTCTCAATTCTGCAAGGAAACGTAACCATTCCACTGAAGGGAAAGGGTGACCTTCCACCCTGTGTTCTGCCAAACACAAAATATGCCCAGTAAGGGGAAGGAGGAGCAGAGAAGATAAATATTCAGACAGACACATGATGCTGCCTGTGTCCCTCTCTAAAATTCGCAAGAAAAATTAGTTTTTCTCATGTCATCTTTAATCTCTGATATGACATTTAAATGCGCTCAGCATATTCTGACAAATCTGAAGTGCCCTCTGGTAAGAGATTCATACAGTTGAAAACCTTTGGTATTGGAATAAGTTGTTCTGAATGTACAAGCTGGTGGCATTTCTCAGATGTCTGGTACTAGGTTGTCATCTTCAATTATTTCTTCATGCCCTTTGTTCCTACAAAGTATTCGCTGTAGTGGGCCCAAGTTTGTTTCCAGTATGTCTACACAACTCAGTGAGTTTTTGGATGCACTTGTGTCTTTGGAGAATGTGAGTGATTCCAGTGAAACAACAAAGAACTACAAGCATGAACGTTTACAAAATAGCCATGATTGTGGCTTTATATGTACATATTAATGTGCATATTAATTTTCCTGCCAGCAAAAGTTCTTGTCACACAGGTTTTCAGCAGTGTGAGTTAAGAGCTTCTGTACTTAAATTTTCCTTTTATGTTCACTTTTAGATAACATGATGGAATTCAGATTTTCTCAAGAAAAACTGCGGATCTTGGACCAGTACCGTTGACGAGACCTCCTGATCGCAACACCCAGAGCAGGGTCCTGTAACGAATTTGTCACACGAAACATACAATGGATCTCAAAGAGAGCTGTCCAAGCGTTAGCATTCCCAGCTCTGATGAACACAGAGAGAAGAAAAAGAGATTTACTGTAAGTATGTAAGAGACTAAGCACTGTGGGCAAAGGCATAGGCTATTGGTGCCTAGCAGTGCTGCTTTCTTTTCTTCTGCCTTTCTTTCCTTGTGAGCAAGGAAACATTTTAAATCTTGTAAATATTTTATAGAGTTTACCCCAAATACCTGCATTTGCTTGTATAAAATATTTTAGTATCCAAGTACAGAGAAAACATTCTGGTACCATTTTTGGCATTCTACATTATTTTTCGTGAAGACATTTGTTTTGTAAAGGGATAAAGTGTGAATTTGGTACTTTGTAGGGCTTTGTTTGTTTTAACATCCATTCTTTCACAGATACCCAATTATACTACTGTAATTTTTTTCTGTAAAATGAAAAAAAAATATAAACCATCAAATTTTTTCAAAACCTTTTTTCCTGTCTTCCTTCCTGTTTCTGATTGTAATGCGTATGAGTTTTTTCCTATCCTGTTCCCATTTCCACTTCTTGTCATTTCTCTCCCTCTTCCTTTTTTTGCCTCCTAGTTTGACTTTCTGGTTGTGAAGTCTTCCTATTGTGTGGGAAATTCTTTGTATTGCATACTGAAAAATAAAGTGGTATGGTTTGGATTTTTGTTTTGCTTCTATATAACCCTAAATGACAAGATCAAAATACTTCCTTTAGAAGGCTCAGACTGTTTCATTGCTCTGTGCAACTTCCTCTAAGAGTTTTTTTTTTTCATTGAGTGAGTTAGTCACTCTTCAGATGAGGAATGCAAACACTGTGGAAACAATTTGGAGTTGCTGTCTGAAGAATACAACAAAACAATGTTTTACTGAGAGTTATGTTGTCTCCTTTTCCTTTTCACCTCCCTTCCTCGGAGAAGAACAGTGCTCTTTGATTTTAGAAGTGTGTCAAGATGTAGCTTAGGGAAGAAGTGTGCCAGTGAAGGGAACCTGAAACGAAAGAGAACTTTACTAATTCCTTAAACCTCTGCATTCATGTGACACTCAGGTGAGCGGAAAAACCTTTGTGAAAGTCTAAACTTGAGCAGAACAGTTCTGGTTTTTTGCCTCAGTGCTGGCAGTTCTGCAGTTAAAATATGCCAGTGTGGTACATTGAGCATCTACTAATGTTGTGGCATCCTGGTCACTTTACCTAAAGGTGTGTGGGACAGCCTGGGCAGTGTAAAGGCACTTTCTTTGGGCATGCCCTTGGGAAAGCAGTACAAAACATCAGAAATGGGGGGCAGAGAGAGGAGGGGGGAAAGAATCCAGCCTAGATTACACTGTGCAGAGGTACACTTTGTCTTGCTGTCTTCTGCTTTCTGTGCCAGAGAGTAATTAGCAGCTTGACAAGAAGTGCTTTCACAACCAAGCTTTCGAATATTATCACATATATTTTAGGATTTGATAACAGAAGTGAGGGTCATACTAAACTTCATGGTAGAAACTGTGAATTCCAGCATGTGTCAGTGCTGTTACTGTGTCCCCTGTTCAGTAGCTGTGTGTAATGACAGGATCCCATCAGTACTTTGACAGGGAGTGAGAAAGGGCTGCAGGGGGGAAGCAGCTCTTAGCAGATTTGTGGTAGGTATAACTGTCTCTTCTGATGGCCACGAAGGGTTTTCACTTGGGCTGAAAAGAAAGGTCAGAGTGATAAAGACTAGGAAGGATTTCAGGTGGCTGTATAGTCTTCACCTTACCATTGCTCACAGAGTGTTTCGCTGCTGCTTCTGCGACGCTTCTAGAATCTTACTGGTCTGAACAGAAACTGATTTTCAGCTCAAACCTTTCAATGGCTCACTTAATGCTGGCATGGAAACAAGACAAGTATGTGCAACTTAGCTTTTCTAGCTCTACTTTTCCCCCTCACACTTACTCTGGTAAAGCATTTTTAAAAACAATCATGTCTCTGAGCAGGTGTCATTCTGATAATTAAATGAGCTTTTCAGGTTTGTCTCTGGAAGTGAACTTCTCATACCTCCTGAGCATTTTCATGACCTTTTATTCAATATTTGATTTGGTTTTGTTAAATACTGCATACTTTTGATAAATTTACTACCAATTGTTTTTTCTTTTTTCAAATGATTGCATGTTTGCATTTTTTGGGTGCTCTGGTGAGGAGCCATTTTTGCTTCCACTTAATTCATGGCAACCAGTCTCTATGTAAATTCACACTAGTTCGCTTTCCCTTATTATTCTGAAGATTCAACATTCACTTTCTCCATGAAAGGAGTAAAGTATTTCCTTGTTTTGGACCATATCTAGCCTATATTAATTGCTTTCTGCCCTTGCTGCATATTAGGTCATTCTTTTGCCTGTTTTGACAAATAGCTTTGTTTTGGCTTTCTTGCTTTTATCCCTGTGCTGTTTGATGTCTGAGGCTTAATGTTTTCTTCTGACCTGTTCTCATCTCCCTTTACACTCAGATCATATATAGGCTTATTAAAAAATCTCTTTCAAGGGTGCTGTTTGTCTGATTAAATCTGAAAACTTTGTCTCAGACCTCTGATGTATAATATTAATCCCCAGCCCTGTAGAAATTGGGAGTTGTTTTTCTTTCTTTTTTTTTTTTTTTAATTTGTTGATAATAAATAGTTTCCTTACTTTCTCAATGATTGCTCTGTCAAAATTGGAAAGCTTCCTACCTTTTAATTTTTCTTTGTTTAATAAAAATCAAGCATTTAATCCAGGAGCATGAGCTACCACAGAGTTGAAGTCTTTTAATTTCAGTGACTTCTTTTGTGAAGAAAATCTACTGCATCCAGAAATAGCGGGATCCTGTCCTGTCTGTATCTAGGAAGACATTTTATGGTGATGTTTTCAGAATTCTGTTTATTCTTCTTCCTTTTAATTTTTCTCAAAGCTTTGTGGTTTTTACCCACATACTATGAGTTGTGATGCATAGGAGTTTTCTTCGACCAATACTGGAGTTAGGAATAGTTAGACTTAAAAAGGTTATTATTTAAGTAAGTCTAGATTTCTCCCTCCTACCTTTCTAGAAATAAGCATTGCACATCTCTCTAATCATTACATAGGTGTAACTGAGAGTAGTAAGACAACTCTGTGACATGTCATGGTTTTAGGTTTTACCAGATTCTTAGTGGATATTGTGTGTTTTCTTACCACTTAGTGTGTCCTTAACTGTTGGACTTGCAGCTGTTCCTTTGTTGGGGTGTGCAAGAGCTTTCTTAGTGGTGTGAACTGATGACCTCATACAGGTTTTTTTATGCTCTCTTGTGTAAAAAAATGTTGATTGTGTCATTGTTCTACAGCTACTCTGAGAACAAAACTGTTTAAATTTAGCAGTTGCCAAGGAGGTGGATATCATCTCGTATCCTGAGTTATGCTTGCCTGTGCACTCTGCTATCTGTGCATCTGCCCAGCTACACTGGCCCTCTGCTCAAGTGTGTTGGCATTGAAGTGCCGTGCAGTCATGGAGGGCAGAGGTGTTTTATGTTTGAACATTGCTTGCAGGATTTGATTGCTGTATAAGAGACCCAGTTCACGAGGACAATGCTTAAGTTTTGCATCTGAAGCTTTTGCTGCCTACAGTGTAGGGAGGCTCTAGAAGGGGAGTGGGTAGGTTTTATGCTAACACTTGTTTAGCAGTATGAGGCAAAGTGCGTTTTCTTAGAAGATCTCATCAGCATTCTGCTGGATGCTTCCATCCAGCTTCCTGTGCTCCCCAGGGCCAGGAACTGAGAACAGCTTATGTGAGCAGTTAGCACAGCCTGACTGCAGCCCTCAGGCTGAGGAGCTGATGGTGGTGGCTGCCACTTCCACTGTGGGAGTTAGAGAGAGCCAAGGTGCTGCTGCAGGGCAGAATGGAGACTGGGGCATTGGTCCAGTAGTCTGCGTTGGGAATTGGTAGTGCTCTGCACTTATTTCCTTGCTGTGCCCATCTGCTTTGCTGAAGGAATAGCTGAGTTCCTTCTGGAAGTACAAGAAAGTAGAGAAGTGAAGACAGCTAATTGCTGAGAGACAGGAGGAGCCTGCTGGACACACAGCTGCCAACCAGATTCATGAATCCAAGGACTGACAATCTGTCTGGTTACTGAAGTCCTCTGTGACATGGTATTTGAAAGGCCTGAAAGTGTGCAGCAGGTTCCTCTGTACCTCCCTTCATCGCAGTGCTGTGTGTTATGTTTTATAGGCTGTATTTCAGCCTCAGCACCACTTCTTCCTCCCTGAACAACTTGTGCCATCAGCCAGGATTCTTCTGTATTCCACGTGTTAAAATGAACAGTTATCTTTGTTCCTTCCATATGTATTTTCTCTTTAGGTTCTTCCATATGTACTTTCTCTTCAGGTTTTGGTGAAGGCAGTCTTCAGTATTTATAAATGCTTCGCTTATTTAATATTTGTCTTTATTATGGATTATCAAATTGTTAACAAATTTCTTACTAAATTTTAATAGTTCACTACCTGATGGCCAGGTATTCTTTTTGGATATTAACTGATCTATGAAACTTCACTAAATCAATTTTGGTGTTAGTTTTTGCTTACCTGGTGTTTAAAAAATTTTCTGCAAAGTACCAGATTCTTTTAGTTGTTCTTTTAATAATTTCTGTGGATGTCTGTTTCACTTAGCTATAAGAAATACGTGGTTTGATAAGTGCATTTATGCAATAAATTTAACAACCTGTCCTTACTTCCACCACAAGATTAAACCTGAGAAGTTTTACTAAGCTTTGTGGGCAATAACACTGTCCTTGTTCCTACAGGTTTACAAAGTGTTGGTCTCTGTTGGCAGAAATGAGTGGTTTGTCTTTCGACGGTATGCAGAGTTTGATAAACTCTACAATACGGTAAGCAAAAAGCAAGCTATGAAATCATGCCAGAATAGCAGAGTAATGCTTTTAGTGTTATGGTTTGAGTTAATCCTCTCTTTAGGAGTTTGAGTAAACATTTAATAACCATAGGAGTCTAATTAAAGAAGATGATGGAGTGGATTTTTTTTTTAACTTCGGTTTGTTTGAATTTCAGACTCAAAATCCACTTATTTGTCACATTTTTATAGCTCCTTGGGATCATAGCTTAATGAAACTTCCAGCTTAGTTGTCAAAACATATAAAATGTGCTTTTGGTCATGATAAAAAAAACCCCACAAAACATATAGATAGATATGTTCCTCCCAAATAAGTGTTTTTCTTTGAAGTATTGAAAGCAATGAACAAATCCTTTGTTTCTTAATAGAAATCTTGTAGTCAGTCATTGATGGCAATTCATACCTGCAGTTTCATAGCAGGTATGATTTTTTACACAAAAAAATGTGGTCAGTGTTCCAAAAAGAATAGCCCCCTTCAGCAACTAAGTATGGATTTCTTGAGTTTGTTGCTAGAGGAGGGTTTTGCTGCTTTTATGTAGTGGGCAAGTAGGGTAAATACTTGTTCAGATGTGAGTATGAATTATGTGTGCTGTGCCCATACTTTCCTCCAGTTTTTGTGTTTAGAGACCATAATTTTTGCTTTAACAAAAGAGGAAATAATTTCCCTCTGATTCCCATACTAAAATGTTACCAGCTGCTTATTTGTGCCTTCCTTTCCACTGGCTCTCTGGGAAGTAGTCAGGCCTTCTCTCTTCTGCCTCTCTGTGAGTGGATTTGCATGTGGCAGTGGTCTCCAAGCATAGGCTGTGAGCTTGGAAATGTTTGAGCTGAAATGCCCCTGGATACCCCATGCTGTGCTTTGCCTGCATCTTGTAGGGATAGAACTGTAAGGGATGTGAAAACAGAAAATCCTCCTTTCAGAGGGAGTGTTGGTGATCCTGTTCCTTTGCTGTGTTCTCTTGCCATTAGAATTAGCCTTGCTCTGCTGAACTTTGTTCAGCCCTGGTGTCTCTAACATGGCCAGAAGTGAGGTTCTGAGGTTTCTGTTCAGAAATTCATACAATTTATACACCAAAAAGAACTTGTGCTACTAACTACAAGAAATACTGTTGTTGGTAAGGGAAGAAGAATTGCCAGATACTGTATTAAAAAACTACTCTCTTAAAAAGGATGAGAGTAAGATTTCTCATCTGGAGCACTTGAAGGTGAAGTAAATGTAGTCAAGGCTTGATTAGTGTCAGGTTTGGGTTATTTTTTAATGTGTAAGTCACTGTTGTGTACAATCTTCTGCTCAGTTTATTAAGTGTAACAATAATTGAATTATCAAGTGCAGGATCCTAACGTAGACTGTTCATCTGCTTGTAATTTTGATTTAGGGTAGACCACCTGTGATTTCTAAAGCTTAAAGAATGTAATTTGGACAAAATCCAGATGCCTGTATCCTCAGCCTATCCTAAACCTCATGCATACAGCCCTGTGCAAGCAAGCAAATAAGAGAAAAACAAACCCCAAAGAGAGAAAGAATTGATGGAGGAAGGAAGGAAAAAAAATAAAAACAATACTGAAATTTGTTTTTTTTTAAACCTGGGGCAAATAATTTTGCACTATTTCTCTAGTAATCTGCAAAATTAAGATGAGATGGCCTTTGAATTTAAAAGGTATGTCTATTGTAAACAAACTTGAGTACAGATTGTTCTGGGTATGTTTTTTTCCCCCATGTGTATGAGCAGAGGAAATGGCACAGTGGAGCAGAATTACTAATAATCAGGTGTTCAAACTGTTCATCAGAAAACAAACAAAATGCAATTATTTCTAGGTACTTTAATGTCTAAGCACAATCCAGTTTTATGTTTTGTTTTCAGCTAAAGAAGCAATTTCCCACGATGAACCTGAAGATTCCAGCTAAAAGAATATTTGGAGATAATTTTGATCCTGGTATGCCATCATCTTGTTATTCATTTTGTCAGTTTCTTTATATGAAAATTGATCTATTCCAGCCTACAAGAAACTGTCTTATATGAGTTTTGCAACGGTCCTCAAAACAGTGACTAAACCAAAGTTTAGTCATGCTTCAGTCAAGAGCAGGAACTAGCGTGGGTAGGTGTTTTACCTTGTGATAGAGAACGAAGCATTGCTTGGTCGCCCAGTGCCTCTCTTGGGCTGAAGGCTATAGCTCCTCCCAGCCCTCATATATTCAGGATTCTGATTCTGAACTGTCATATGTGAGTTCTCTCCTATAACAGCAAAAACCAAACCCTAAACTCTTCCTAAGCATTGTGCATAGTCCATTTTAAACTTTCTTTGAGTTACATGCCTCACAGCCATCTCTGAAAAATGAAACTACTCAAGGCTTTATCTTTTAGGACTTTTGAAGTCTCTGTATCTGAATGTGCTTCCTTGTACAGTTCAGGTGAAAACGAACTTCTTCTGTAAGTGGAACAACAGGAAGCATGTCTGATGTAAATGTGTCGTGCTCCAGTTACCAGTGATAGGTGGCCATTTAGCTTGCTCTGTACACAACAAAATACTAATGACAGTCACTAGTAAAGTGCCTTGAAGTAACCTGGGTGGCACAACAGATAAGTTAGTCAAAACAGCAAATGGGAAGGGCAGACCATTGCTCTGTGTGTTTGTGCTATTCATACAAGCCATTTTTACTTCAGGCTTTTCCCCCTGCACTTTGGACCCCTCCTGCCCTCCCCTGGCTTGCTGATGTGGTCAAGCTGTAGTCTCATCTTCTTCTGCCCCTGTTTCAATTGTTTCATTTTCTCTTCTGCTGAGGAACAAAAGGATCCAAAGCTGTTGAACTCTTAGGATGTCTATGTTTGGGTTCTTTAAAGTTCTGACAAACAAACCTAGTTTTTGGCAGTTGCAGTTAATCATCTGGATCCCGATGTGAAATACTGTTTTATTTTTTATTAGAATAATCAAATACAAGTATCCAAAGTCTGATCTTCTCTTCTGATAAAGATGTAAATGATCAACAATAGTTCTACATGTATTTTGTCTACAGGGACTTTTTGTTTAGTTCTTGTTCCTTTTCTCTGACCTTGGGGTTATCAGAGCTGGCTGAAGACCAAAGAATGCCATGAAGTCTCATTTGCTGTACGGGCAAATATACAGGTGGATTTCTTGGAGCCAAATTTAGGAAACTAGAGTTTTAATGGTGAAAAAAACCTCAACTAAAACTTTATTAAAATTATATATGTAAAACAAAGTCCTCAAACTTGTTTTAAATTTCCGTGAACTACGCTGAAATCCTTGAAGCATGAGAAACCAAATAGTTCTCAAGATGTTTCTTGCTGGGAGGCAGGGTGGAGATGGAGCCATGATGCTTATGTAAATAATTCTTTTTCTTAACCCTGATTTATTGAAGCTTTGATGTAATGTTTCTGCTGGCTCCTGAAACAAGTTACATATTTTATAAATATTGAAAAGGTATTTTACTTCTGTAATCCATCCATGAGTATGCGGCATTGTGCTATTGCATTGAAGTGCAACAGAGTGAGACCTTTACATCCTTTTACCCAAAACTACCAAAAATACTGCCATTTAAATTGCCATTTAAATGCTCCAATTTTATTGGCACTTAGGTTATTTTTAAATGAATCTTGTTTTAACTTGAAAAAATGAAACAAGCCAGTTAGAATACAGAACCTGAAAATTTCAGATGTTACAGGTGTTTTATCTTCACTAGCATGGGTAGCCCTCTAGGCTTAGAGTGACTGATGATACTGTACATCTACCACACTGAAACTGCTGATGTTGTTCACTCCCATGATATAATATCTGTATGCAAATTTACCTTTCTGTTAGATGTTGGTAATTTGGGATTATTAAATACCCTAGGAAGGGGTCAGGGATTACATCTCTGAAACAATACGGACATTTTTCTTAATGTTTTAAGTACAGCTGTTTTAATTAACACCTATTTAATTTTAATTTAAAAATTTAATAATCATCAGCAATCTGGATATGACAGTCATTGAAATGCCTTAAAAGTTAGTGCAGGAGTTAAATACTCTTTTTTCCATACAAATTATTGTTGATATGAGTAATGAAAGATAGGATTATTCCATTTTACAATTTATGTTGGAACTCTATCTCTATTCTAAATCCTCTGTGTATCATTCCATGTTGCTACAGAACAGTTACATGTCTTAAGCTTTAGGCAAGCGAAGGGATTCTGAGGATTATCTTTTTTTAATGTTGGAGATGATGTCCAAAATCTAAAGGAAAGTGTTTTATTTTGTTATCTTCGATGGCTATATCTGAGTACCTGCTGGCAGGATGAATTGTGCAATTTTCCGCCTGCCATACATATATTATGGAAGTATGTTGCTTGGTGGGACTGTTCATGAAAAAACTTGACTTGTGCAACTGATGTCAGGTTTTGCCTGTGGCTTCTTGGGGTTTTTGTTTCTGTGGAATCAGGTGCTGAAGGGCTCACCTGTGCAGCGAAGGCTGCACAGGTTAGCCCACTGTGCTTATACACTGTTCTTGAAGCGCAGGGTGGCACTTATAATCCACCTGCCTTTCAACATTTTTAAGTAGCATTACAGAGACACTGAAATTTATTCTCTCAGCTCAGTTCAATGTTTAAAGCTTGCAGATGTTATATGTAGAACCAGTCTTGTTCTAAATTAGTCATGGGCCAGTCTACTTTTAACTACTGTTTTAAATCCTAAAAAACCTGAATAAGAAAATAAGTTTTTTTTCACAAGCTGACTGATGATTCTAATAAATCTGTTTTTTTCAGATTTTATTAAACAGAGAAGAGCAGGACTGAATGAATTCATTCAAAATTTAGTTAGACAGCCAGAGCTATGCAACCAGTAAGTAGTTCCATTTCTGTTTTATAAGGGCTGTTGAAAAGACATGAGATGTCTTATGTTAAATACAAAATTGCAAATTAGGTATTTAACAAGAAAATGTATTTTACCTGTTCAGAGCTCGTCAGTCTAACAAAATAAACTTTATATGGCCATCCATTCAGGAAATTCTACAGACTGAAGATTATAAAAGTGTTTTTGTTTTCTGAAAACCAACCTACAAATCAATTTGCAGGCAATTAACTGATCTTAATTCCAGGGGTGCAAATTCCACTGTAAACTGTTGCTGTGCTGAGCAGGTGTTTGTTTTGCCAGTGGCTGTACTGTTTGAGGGCCCTGCTGTCACTTGCTGCTGTGTTGCTGGCAGTCAGTCACTGCCTGCATCCTTTTTTTTGTTAAGAGCAGTTCATGTGTGCTCCAGAACTTGCTTAAAGCACAATAACCAAGTGGCTTAATTAGCTTACTGAGGTGGTTTGGGACAACCAAGCTGAGCTGTCTAAAGGAAATGATGGATAAACCTGAACTCTTCCCAGCAGAACTGCAGGTATGTTCACTACTACCAGTGGTGCATGGGAGGTGGTGTTAGGACAGAGTCAGCTCCAGGTAAATCTGGAGAGCAGCACTTGGTGTGAGAACTGCAGGGCAAAGAGGCGCCTTCTTTCAGTCTAAAGCTGTAATCAGTTTCAGCTAAATCCATGCAGCTTTCTAGGTTGCTTGAACTGGTAAAATGGTAAAGCTCTATGCTTAGATTTAGTGTTGAGTAAATGTCTTTAATAAATATGCTTTGTTTAATTAGCCTATTTGTACAGCCTGTGAAATTGCCCATTTCCCACAGGAAAACAGTAACTCTTGAGTATCACTGCAGTTCGCAGCATTCTTTTTTCACAACAAATGAACAATTTAATGTCCTATCAACCTGAAATACGTACTTCCTTTCCTTTCTAGAAAAATAAAAATAGGAGCATTTTATATATACTTATTTTGATTAGTGAAAAAAAATTAGTGATGAAGTCTTTACGGAAGGATACCTTTCCACCAGAACAAACACTGTGGCATTTATATTCATGGTACTATTCTTTGGGAAATAATAAAAAGCACTTTAATATAACAGATTACTGAGAACCAATCTGTTTTGTTTCATTGGGAAAGGATACTGGTTTATTTAGGCCAATCTCCTCCTCTGGTTCTCAGTAGATTTCAATTACCAAATATTTCTGTTTCGAAACATACTCTATTTGTCCTCCAAAGGTAAAAGGGTGCTTTTCTGTTGTGGAAAGAACAAAATGGTGTGCTAAAAAAAAAAAAAAGGCATCAAACCTCAAATCCACCTGCCTCCATAAATTTTTGTGAGCTTTTAAAATTGTTTTATGCTTCAATGTAATGTAGAAGAATCAATGATCTTTAATATGGCACTTAGCTTGCCTGATCCATTAAACTAACTTAAACCAGGGTTAAGACATAGGCCTGATAGTGTTTGGTGCTCATGAAAGTGTGTTCAGTAATAAGCTTATGAAACAGAGTTCTACAATAAAAACAATAAATAGAGACCAAAATTTGTCTTGTACTATTCTCCTCTACCCCACCCTTAAAGAAATACTGAATTAAGCAGGAGAAAAACCTTTAATCCACAGTTTAGTGCAAAAGTATTTAATTTTGTGGTAATTTCTCTGTTGTTTCTCTTTTAGTCATTGCAAGGTGATTGTTTGTTCTGAAGTTAGCTTTTACTTTTTGCAGTGTTGCACTGCAACAAATCATATTCATAATTATGTAATCTGTCACCTTTTCTGTTGTGCCAGTGAATGTTATTATGGAAGAAATACCAAATCTTTGATCTTGGTGCTTGGAATTTTTTGTAAAATCTGACAGAAGCTACTCAAGGGATATGTGATGACTGAGTCTTCACAGATAGTCCAGCCTTGCTTTCTTGGTTTTGCTTTAATGTGCTAATTAAATTTGAAATTAGGTCAAAAAACTTACGTAAAGTTAGTGATGTGCAAGGAAGACTTAGTGGGTTGTGCATTCTCACAGAACCATTAGGAAATCCATCTTCCACTGCCTCTTTTAAGCATTAAAACCACTGTCAGCATGTCATGTATTTTAAATCCTGCTTAGAGAATTGTTTCACTAAAAGCATAAGGATGATTCAAGGTGTTCTCATTTCTGGATGGGAAGGTACCTAAACATCTGAAGTGAAAAGCACAAATGTCAGATTCAGTGTGTCCAAGATGGTAATATTTACATTATTCTTTGAAACATGCAGCACTGTGTTCTTATTTTCCATCAGTGGACTTTTTTCTTGGATCTGGTACATTTCTTGAATATTGTATCAAAGCCAAAACTTCTTACTCAATAAAAAATCCAAGAAAAACCTAAGGTGTATTGGAATGCTTAGAAGAAGACCCTATGACAGTTTTTCCTGCAGTCACTGTCAGGTGGATTCAGGGTGAGATCACTGGCTTAGTCCAAATTGGGAATTAAGTGGACTAGCTTCAAGCTGCATTTCCTCAGCAAACTTACTGTGATAGACAGCTTGCTCTCACAGGTAGAATGTAGGTGTTCCAAGAAAAGGTAGGGATAGATAGAGCAGGAGGGATAGAGGTCTGATAATGTGTCCCCCTTGCTGACTGCTGTCCTTAATAGGAGCTGGAAGTTTGTTCCTAGTGAGCACTGTGAGCCTCCCTAAAACACTACACAACTCCTGAAGGTGGGCTGCTCACCCCCTCAAATGTAGGCCTTCACTGAAGTATTAATGCATTTAATTGCTGTCTATCAGAACATGTCCAAAGAAAACCTGTTTGAAAAACTGTATAATAGGGATGCATTAAAGATGTAATGCAGTTATTTTTAAATAGTCCAAAGTAGCTCCTTAATGAGATTGAGAACATTTGCATAACACTTGAAGAACTGAAGGATGACAATACTCTGCAACATGTGGGGAAATGAGTTATCAGTTCTCTAAGTGAGAGGCAGGGTCTGAATATGTTCTTTGGGAGAAAATCACTCACAGTTTTCTTTCTGATTTCAAAATCTGATGAATATAAAAACGAATATGAAAATCCTGAATAGTAGAATCTTGCAGTCCATGCTGGGGAAAACAAACCTTGCACTATATTACTGTCCTCTTTTACAGTATTACTGTGCTTTACTGTATTAGGGCTTTTTGCACCTTTGCTTTCTGTAAGAAAGTGGTTTACTTTTTAAGAAAATATGGTGAGAAGAGGGAGGAGCTGGGCACTATTATTTAAATAAAATGTGTCTTAAATGTTAAGTTTCTGTCACTGGCTATTAATTTTACCATTTTGCTTTAAAATTTGTGTGACCTTTTGGGTTTGTTCCTATTTCTGCGTGTGTCTAGAATTTTTGTGTGGTATTATATTGTTTTTGCAGAAAGACTAATGCAGAATGACTATTACATAAGCAACAGTATTAAGCAGAGCTTGACACTCTTTTGTGTATTTCAGAGATAATCCACAAATTAAATTTATTCAATCAATCATAAAAATCCAGACAAAACCAAGTTTTGCTGGTAGTATATGTACAGTGTATACTGAGTATCCCTTTTTAAGTGGTTTTCTCAACCCTTTTAATTTCATAGGTGAGGTTATTTTAGGAATAGTTTCCATGTATTCTTAAATACATTGAGTTAATCCATGCAAGTTAATACAGCATAGAAGTCCTGTCAGTCTGTATAGCATTTTGCATAACATGCTGCAATCTTGCCTAAGAAATTGGTACATAAAACGTTTTATTTTTAATCAGTAGTTCTTTGCAGTGCTTTTAGAATTGCAGATGTGAACAGTGTAACATCAGTCAGTTATGATTCTGGCTATTGTGGAGTTGTGGAATACCCTGCAACTGTATTGCCACCTTTTCCTGTGAATTGATAGTTTTATGTTTTTCCTGCTGCGAATTCAATCATGAACAAATTTACTATAGTAACTATTTGAGATGTATTACAACATGCTCTATATAATCAAACAGTTGTCCAAAATAATTAATGCTTAAAGGTATTTAAAGTCTGTTTCTGTTTTTCTGTCTAGTGAAAAGCATTAACCATAACTTTTTATTCTTGATTTATGATACCCAATTGTTCTGAAACTTAAATTGCTGCATCATGACCCAGTATTACTACAATATTCAAACAACTGTGATTTTTATCTTCCCAGCTTCAGGATACAAGACAGATGCTGAAATAGATCAGAATTTAGAGATCATATAAAATGGGAAGTATTAAACTGAAATGATGGTGGGAAATTGGGTGAACAGTCTTGTTGCTGTGCTTTAAACCTGAAAGGTTGAAGGTAACTGAAGAGTTTAGAAAACTGGAGGATTTAGGAATACAGAATGTAAGTGATGAAAACTGGGAGCCTCAGATAGCCTGGGATATGAGGTGGGTTCAGTAGAGCTGACAGGAAATTACAGGAGCTGGAAAAGTGTCAGGAACAGCTTATCTCTGACTTCTGATCCTCACTGATGAGAGATGTGGAGGGTGAATGGATTGAAAATAGGGAGTACATTTGTTTCTTACTTAAAATTACCCTACTTTATGTATTCTAGGGACAGATTAAAAGAGCAGCTCCATATTAAGCTAGTGCTTTTCTTGTAGTGAATGACTCATGTGGAATTTCCTCTCAGTGACTGCCCTGAGTCCTTCTCAAACAACTTTGTCTCTGAAATGTAGGTAATATTTCTTCCTTAATAAGAAGGTTGCCTTTTAGTGAACTGAAGGAACTTGAAAGATTCAAGCCATCTCTTGAAGTCGTATATACAGGCGATACACAATAGCCATCTTTTTAGGAATTAATTTTTCCTCCGTTGTATTCCATTAATATTTACTTGCACTGTGCTGCAGTTCAGAAAGATGTTACATTCTTTTGATCTGTTGGACAAGCCTTCTTCTTCTGGAAGAAGAAATTCTTGGAATTCTCTTACTTTCCCACCATTCTCTCAGTCCTTGTCCCCCAGCCCCACCAAGACAGAGCTTGAAACTGCTGCTGAAGATAAAATGCATCTCCTTAGGTACTGTGGGAAGCCTGTCACTAATTCCTGAAGCATTTGTGTTCTGCAACTGACTGGAAGGATTTTGTAACACTAACACTGTTTTGACAGTGCCCAGCCAGAAGGAATTCTGAATACAAGATCACCATCTTCTGCTTTAAAGTGAATGGAGAGAGGAACGTTACTGCTCTTGGAACATGTATCTTTCCTTGGGATACAAATGATGTATTTCGTTCCCTATTGCATTGGACAGTTCAATTAATTTTAGAAAACAAAAATTTAAACTGTTCTGTTTTTGGGAAGAAAGTTGGTTTCTTGGTGGCTGCTAGCCAGTTAGAACTCATGCTTTCTTCTGATAATTATCTTTAAAAGCAGTTCTACAGGTCTTCATTCTGAAGTCTTGATATACATATACTTCAATGTGTCAGGTTTTTGCAAGTGAAAAGGTTTGTGCTGTATAACACACTTGGCAGTTGAATTATGTTGCTGTAAAAGTATTGCTTGTATACAGCTCTTAGTTACCAGAACTTAAATATCAGACTTTGTGATGAGTAACTCCTCTGTAGCTGCTGTTCAATCCTGTGCTCTGTGTTTATGGCTGAAAATCATGCAGATTATTGGTGTACTAATGAAGTTAACTGTGTTTCTAGCCCAGATGTCAGAGCATTTCTTCAGATGGATAACCCAAAACACCAGTCAGATCCATCTGAAGATGAAGATGAAAGGAGCAGTCAGAAGGTAATAAAACAGAAGTAGAACAGTCTTCTAAATTTTAGTACTTGAGGGCAATCTTCTTAGGTGTATTATTTACTGAAAACTACTGGTACGTTTTGCAATAAATCCCCTCCCTGTTCTTTTAAACAACTCGGTTCCACTGTGGGCTGTGAGCTATTTTTCTGTCAGATGAGAGCTTTAGAGAGGAGTAAAAGTGATTGCTGGCTTAGTCTTGCTTATTCTCCCCTTGCTATATGGGTTAAAGAAACACAACTTTAGTCATAGCTTAGCTGTCAGAGTTTTTGCAGTCTATTCAAAGGCTCTTTCTAAGAACATCTGCAAGGAGCAGGGGAGATTGGATGTTCAATTGTCTTTTTGTTTGCTTGTGCATTCTTTTTTAAAATGGGAGAAATAGAATTCTCTCAGGGGAAAAAATGAGTCTTTCTAAAATTCACTTAGGAGGAAGGATGGATTTGATTTCATTTCACATATAACACTGTGAGGTCTGAATTTTCTTTTGTAAAAAAGCCACTATATAGCTGGATATATTCTCTGAAAATTAGTTTACAGCCCCCAGAAACTGTGCTGTTTGAAAAAAAGAGTATTTCTAGGAAAGCAGAAGTGCCATATTTAACCTTGTCTTCTCTATTACTACTTGGCAGAAAGATGTGATATTAATTCTTCTTTTCTTGTTCAACCCCTGTTAAAGATGTAAGAGTTGTTCTAGTTTGTGTGTGATTCTCAGGAGATTTAGTGTGTTCTGAAAGTTTCATTTTGAAGTCACTAGTTTAAGATACCAATTTCCTCCTCCTTTGAAAGGTATTTTAAGTAATGTGGAATGATATAAACCATCTCTGGAAAATTAATGATGTGTCATGCTACAACGAATTCCAAAAAGAGAGCTACTGCATAATGGCCTGGACCCCATATTTTTGGTGGAAAATTCACCTTATGGTTAGTGTAAATGATGAAGCGAAACAACAAGGAATAAAAAAAAGCCTTCAAAAAAATAAAAATCTTTTTTACAGTAGCTCTTTTGAAACTGTCCAGCACCACTGGCTCATTTCAGTGAGTGATGGTGTCCAGTGCTGCTGTCAGACCATTTTCACTTCTGTACTACTGCTTTGTGCTGCCTTGGCAGCCTGTCCCCAGGTAAATTGTATTTGTGTGCAGTTTATTTTTCTCTAATAAATTCCAGAATCACAATGAGAGTACAAATACCGCTTTTCTAGATCAAAAACAAAATGGAGAAAATCACCTAAATGACAGTGGCTTCCTCTGCTCCTGTAATTTAAAAATTCTGCATGGGTGTGTACCAGTAAGATTCATGGAATTCCAGGAATTGAGTTATTTAACCTTTAATGTCAGGATAGAAAAGGTTGGTAATGTTTTTCTTGGGCTTGGAAGAATGTTCACTTCCATGTTTCTACAAGCACTGTGTCTTTCATTAATTACTCTTTTATAAACAGTGTGGGTTTAAAATTATTGTATTAGTATGATCTTGGAGAATTTGGAATAAAAGGCGTAAAATATGTTCATGAAGCAAGTAGAGAAAGGGTTAAGTTCTGAATGAGGAACAAGTTGTTTATGGAAATACTCTTCAGTTTTTATTTCTGATCTTTTCCTCTCTGAATGAACACAGATATTTTATTACCTTCATCTTGGAACAGGATGTGTGTAGAAAGAATTTGTGACAAGGTGATGATGGCCAGGTATTTAAGTTCCCAATCTAGATGTTAGATCTCTTTAAAATTCTAATGTAACAAGTATAAAAGTATGGATTGAGCAGAGTGTTTTGAAATTAGTATTGGTTGAAAGATAAGAGAGAAGGAAAAGTATTACAAGTAAACCTCTTTGTTTCTCCCAACAGTTAAACTCTACCTCACAGAATATCAACCTGGGACCATCTGGAAATCCTCAGTAGGTTTCAATTAAGTTTAATTTCATGTAATTCAATTTAATGTAAATTTAAAACTTAATTAAATGGGATTAAAATTAATTTTAAAACCTGAAAAGTTAGACTGACCTTGGGAGTGGTCCTACAGTGTCTGAAAACAAGTTTGGTTTATTGCATGCCAAAGGAGCAGCTTGCCTTGTTGGTGCTACAACCCAGTTACTGCAGTGGTAACTTGTGTCTTCTGCAGAGTTTCTGTTCTCAGTTCAGTGTGAATCTGCTTTTCTCCTCTAGGAGATAACTGCTATTTTGGTTTTGCTTTCCTCACAGATTTCTTCTGGGCTAGCAGGAGGAGGTGGTTAATAGATTGCAGTAAGAAATGAAATATAAGAGTCCTTCCCTTCGGGAGCAATAAATAGAGAGGTGTATGGTGATGTAACTTGTTTTGCAATTTGAAAACATGGATAATTGTTTTGCTGACAGAATTGTATTCAGGAAAGAGTAAGGGAATCCTGGGAAAAACTGAAAGGAGTGATGATGTGGGAAATGGAAAAACTGAGAGTAAATTCATGCAAACACCAAGAAGAGGCAAGTGTTAGGACCTGCCTCTTCTTACTGAAATTTAAAACAAGGCAGAATTGGATGGAGGGAAGAATGGAACAAATAAGAGGGAATAGATAATAAAC
This sequence comes from Taeniopygia guttata, assembly GCF_048771995.1. Taxonomy (NCBI): domain Eukaryota; kingdom Metazoa; phylum Chordata; class Aves; order Passeriformes; family Estrildidae; genus Taeniopygia; species Taeniopygia guttata. The sequence goes on from NC_133026.1 coordinate 117,680,980, forward strand.
TTGGACCTTCCTTTCCTCATGTAAGCTTCAGAATCCATTTGGACTGCTGGAAATAAGCTCCAGGAGACATCATGGGGAAATGGAGATTTAAAAATTACAAGAAACTAGACCTTAGATAATGAAAGAATGGTCTTGCTTCTCCTTTACATCATAAGGTTAAACTTAGCAAATAAAATAAACTCAGAGGATGCAATTTGAACACTTTCCTAGAGAAAAATGCAATTGCAAAATGAAGAGGAGTTGTGTCTGAGGACAGGTCTGCAGAAGCAGTGCTGGGTGGAACAAAGAAAAGGAGGGTGCTTACACGCTGTTGTGCTACACTACACTGCTGTACAGCTATAAGGCTTGTAATTTCTACCCAGATGACCTGTCTCCTTCCTAAATATCTTTCAGTGCTAAACCAACAGACTTTGATTTCCTGAAAGTTATTGGGAAAGGCAGCTTTGGCAAGGTGAGCTTTTATTATCTTATGGTGATGCAAGGATGCTCGCTGGTTTCTCGCGCACAGTGACTTGGCCAGAGGTTCCAGAAGTGGTGTTGCTCTAGGGTGGCCTATAAACTGTTCTGTTGGATCCTCATTGCTGCTGATCTGTGGCCCTGCCATTTTATCCTTGGAGCAGCTGTTGGCTGCCTCAGCTGCTTGTTGGAACTAAGAAAAGGGAGATTTTCCATTTCTCATTGTGAGCAGTTGGGATCCTGTTTCCCCCAGGGAGGAAAGGAGGTACCCTTATGCTTATGCAGCAGCTGGAGTACAAATTGTGCTTTTCCTCTTGTTGTCAGGGACTATTTTGTGAAATCTCTGATACTATGGAGCAGTGTGAGCAACAGCACATTGAAAAGTGCCTTAAGTATTGATATTTTACAAAGATGCCAAGGAGAATCCCTTTTGAAATACCAATTTCCAAATTATTTCTTGTGTTGTTGGTTTTCATTCAATTATCTTTACAATTTATCCCCCCCAAAAAAAGCTGAAATTAATCTTGATAGAGATTTATCAGATCATGGAAAACAAATGTTAAAATTCAATCTTTCATGATACCACTGTCATGATATGTTTTTACTGAACTGTAAACTCACTCTATTGTCAATTACATTGTTGACTGACTCTATTAAAAGCTATATTGTGAAAAAATAGCATGAATCCCTTCCAGTTTGGCCAAAATGATCAAATGTTACCCATAGTAGGTGAACTGCAACAATCAGATTTCTTCCTTTTCTTTTGAATTTCACAGGTTCTTCTTGCAAAACGAAAACTGGATGGGAAATACTATGCTGTCAAAGTGTTGCAGAAAAAAATTGTTCTCAATAGGAAAGAGGTTAATAGTCTTCTTCCACCCACCTCCCTTGTTTTTTCCCTCAATTACAAAATCATTCCTGTTTACTTATTGATCTCTTACTTCTTGCAGCAAAAACATATTATGGCTGAACGTAATGTGCTTTTGAAAAATGTGAAACATCCGTTTTTGGTTGGACTACATTACTCATTCCAAACAACAGAAAAGCTTTACTTTGTCCTGGATTTTGTTAACGGAGGAGAGGTATGTGATTTTTTTTTTGCATTGTAGTCTGTCTATTGTACTAATTCTAGGTGGGAGAAGTTAAGTGATCTTTTACTCTTTAATGAGCTGTGATCAGCATTGTCCCAATTTTGACAATTCTGTTATTATCTGATGTTGCTGCAGACTTCTGTAGCTATTTGAACCCTATTCTAGTTCTTATTGACAACTTCAATCCAAATTTATTCATGCTTGTCAGATACAAATACGGTATTTTACAGTAATATAAATTTAATTACAAATTAACCCTATGTTTACATTTTTCACCATGGAACACTGGCTTCCTCTTGCATGTGCATTAACTGAGATGCTGATATTTCAAAAGGGGAAGAAAGGAAACTGACAACTGAATTTACTGTATTGTGTCAGAGTTGGAACAAGATGGGCATTTCTCTTGTCTAATGTACCTTACTTAGTATTATCAAAATCCTGGTTTGCTCTGAATTGTGGTCAGAACTAAGTTTTGTATTTTTTCGGGCAAACTAAAAATACAGGTCAAAGCAGCTTTCAAATTTGAATGGAAATTTGGGGTGGCTTTTTATTTTTCCTGACCTTTGTAGGCAAAAACCAGAAAACTTCATTTTTCTTAGTCTTTACAAGTTGAGTGTGTCCTGTAGTTGAATCTGTATGTTTATGATTTAATATTTGTCTAGACTTCTGTATCTGCTCAAATTATTTGCCAGACAGCTCTCTGTAGTAGAGAGAACTGGTGGATCAGCTTGGAATATACATCTCACAAAATGATCTACATCTAGGTTATTTCAGAATACAGTTCTATAAATAATTATGCAAATCTTTGAATACACACATTATCAGAAATGAAAGATGACTTATTTGACACCAGGTTATATATTCTCCTTGGAGGCAATTTTGCATGATTTAGTCTTACCAACTTCTATTCACATCTGAGTGATTTACTCTAGCTCCTTTTGACTAGTTCTGGTTTTAGGGGAAGGTGTTTGAGTTACTTATCCGTCTGAGCCACATAAGAGAAGCAGGGAAGAGAGTAAAATAATGACTTTGTTATGCAGAAAAACCAATTCTATTTCATTGTGCTTTAAAAAAAAAAAAATGTGGACAGCAAGATAAATTACTCTTCACTGTAAAATTACATGTTATTAACCTGCCTTGTTTTGTCTATGTAATGTTATTTCCTATTTGCATATTTGCAGCTGTTCTTTCACTTACAAAGAGAACGTTCCTTTCCTGAGCACAGAGCCAGATTTTATGCTGCTGAAATAGCCAGTGCACTGGGCTACTTACACTCCATAAATATAGTGTACAGGTAAGTTTCTGAAAGGTATCCGTGTCCTGCAGAAATTCAAAATAGGACAAATTACCAAATAAACTCTACAAGAAATCATCTTACAGGAAACCTGAACATAACACTTTCATCAAAACTCGCAGTTTTCAGCTGAAGAATAATAAAACCCCTTGCCTCCGAAGCACTTGTGACTGCTATTTTGATTTACTACCTTTTCTTTTTTAATAGGGATTTAAAACCAGAAAACATTCTCCTAGATTCACTAGTAAGTACACAAGATTATTTCTGTTTTCTGTGTTCTCTCACAAAATAGACACTTCTGTGTATTCACATGTTGAACCTGTTCTCAATTTTTAACTTGCCACTCTTTCTTAAACAGGGTCATGTTGTTTTGACGGACTTTGGACTTTGTAAAGAAGGGATTGCAACTTCTGATACCACTGCAACTTTCTGTGGGACCCCAGAAGTATGTTGACATCTTTCATGGGTTTTTTATTAGCAATTAATGACGGTTGACCTCTATTAATATTTGTGTAACTGGAAGGTCAGATACTGTGTTTTGTACTGCTGGGAGGTTTGCATTCTTCAAACAAGATGAAACCAACCCAAAGACAAGCTCCCTACACATCTATTCATTGTTGTTCTTACTAATATACAGTGTCTACTACTTGCTACCCACATGGCCATAACTCATCTCTTCCTTCCTCTGTTTTTCCAGCCCTTTTGGAATACTGTTTTCTCCATTGTCTCCTAACTGCTGGGTAGACACAGGACAGTTAGATTGTATAACAGCTGCTACAGATTTTTCAGTATGAATCTACATACCATATCCTGCCATTGATTCTTAGTAAGTTTATAGGGAACTAATATCTGTGCCCCATCGAAATTATTGCATATGCACAAAACTTTGAACTTGCTGACTGAGTTATTGAACTCGTCTTTTTACTGGGAAAACTGCACTGGAAAACTTAGAAGGCTTGAATATGTATGAGGGATTCACCAAACAGAGGATTAGAAACTTTGGTAACTTGATAAACTTACTTTAAATTACAGGAATAACCTTCAAATACAGTGAAAGGTGAGTGAGGTGTAGTATTTAGCTGAAACATTTGAGTGTTATGAAGCAACTTTTCTTGAAAGTGTTTATTGTGAAGTGACTAAATCCTAGGTTTTATCCGTGCTAGCCTAATTCTCTAAATAATTTTTTTTTAAATTCATTTCAGTATCTTGCACCAGAAGTCATTAAAAAGCAGCCCTATGACAACACAGTAGACTGGTGGTGCCTTGGTGCAGTTCTTTATGAGATGCTTTACGGGCTGGTATGTACCTGATACATAAAGGTTGTTTTCCTCCCCTCTCCCCTTTTATTTGAAGTGACTTTTGAATGTTGTTAAAGATACTAACTTTACCATAATATTGGAATACTCCATTTAAGCAGATTAACAGATTGTCTTGTACTTACATAGCACTTGTTTTTCATTTTTGGATTTTACATCGCCTCCTGGTATCTGACAGTTCATGGAAAAGCAAAATCGGAGACATCAGCAAAATCAGTCATCACTTTGAGGGACTGTGAGAGTAAACTGAATCAACAGTGATAATACACAAAAAACCCAAAGCAACTTAAAAGTAAAATTTTGTCAAATATTGCAATAAATAAAATTAAAATACTTTTTTTTTTACTTAGGTATCCCAGGTTTTCTCCTAGCTTTTGACAGCATTAGAACAAACAAAAAAAAAATCTCACTATGCTTCTTCTAGTCATATGTAATTACTCCAGTAAGAATCTGTTCTTCTAGTTTTTTTGAGTTCTGTCTCTTCCCATAGGACCTTAAATAGGGAGATGGATTTGTTTTACCATTCTCAGGTTCTTTTAAGGCAAGTTCAGTGGGAGCTTTGAAGCAGGATGGCATCTATGGCTACTTATTAGTGTAAGAACAAGTTTGGAGTAGAGGAGACAGGTGGTGCGAAGTTATCAAGTGTAAAGTTCTGGCAGTGGTGATGACTGAATTTGAAGTTAGCAGTGCATAAAAAGATTTCTGCTCCACTGCTATAAGCTTGTATGTCATACAGAATCATTTACTGATCATTTGTAACGTATGAAACAACATTGCATGTGGCTTCAAATTCATATAGAACTTGTATTTTTTTAGCCTCCTTTTTACTGCCGTGATGTTGCTGAGATGTACGATAATATTCTTCATAAGCCCCTGGTTTTGCGCCCAGGAATCAGTCTTACAGCCTGGTCTATCCTGGAAGAACTTTTGGAGAAAGATCGGCAAAGCAGACTTGGAGCAAAGGAAGACTTTGTAAGTAATGTCCTAATTTATCAAGCCCTATTTTATTTAAAGGGACTCACTAAATTAATGTGCACAGTGCAGGATTAATAGTTGGAGACAGAAACTGCATTACTGCATCTGTCTCTGATTTCCTCTGTTTTAGTTCTTCTGTAAAGACACCAGTGGGGTCTATCTCTGGAAGTTGCTGGGGATAAGAGAGCAGCAATTGTTGTGTGGTATTTTGAGCTTGGTTGCTGCTGTACCTGCCGGCAAAGGAGTAACAGTTGCTGATGTAGCAGTCACTAAGATGCAGAGAAGTATGTTTCACTGTTCATAGTGAAACTGGGAAATAATCAAAAGAAAAGGCTATCCTATAGTAATAATAATGATTTGGAAACCAGTCTTCAGGTAAAGAGGAACACTAGCTCCATGCAAACAGCAGCTTTTTTTTTAGCCTTAAAATCATGGCAGACATTATCCCAGTGTAGCAACAAAACCTTTGTTTGCAAAAGTTGATGTGAGAAAGTTACAGGTGTCTTCAGAATGGTGCAATAAGGAATGATCTAGAGGATGTACTCCGTCCATTAGTGGTGGGATCTTTGTAGTCTTTGGTTTGCTGTCCTTACATTAGTCTGTGGACCTTGTAACTGAGCAAGATGCAAGGATTTAGCACAGCTGTTTGCTGCTGCTTAAATAGTAAGTATATTGCAGAGTTGTTGAAGCAGCTGCTTCTCAGACAGTGATATGCTTTACAAAAACTAACAAAACTTTAAGGTGGGAACAGATATCAACAGAAGAGGTAGACTCAGCATTGTTGATTTTAGGGCTTAAAAGCAGAAAGTATGGTTTTAGAAGGAAAACTGTTTATAGAGGCAGTCTCACAAATTTTAATTGCTGTTTTTACCGACTGCAACTTTTATTGCAAAGTAAATTGTGAATAAACAAACTGATAAGAACATGCACATGAGAACTTCCCTGTGTACATGTAGTATGAAGTAATGTTTACTATTATGCACAGGATGGATTTATGAAATATATAAAAATCTTTATTGTTTGCTACAGCTTGAAATTCAAAAGCACCCGTTCTTTGAATCTCTCAGCTGGACTGATCTTCTTCAGAAGAAGATTCCACCACCATTTAATCCTAATGTGGTAGGTACCTGGGGAATGGCGATGGTGTTAGGGTTTGCATCTCAGATCACACATCACAGAATATTCTGAGCTGAAAGTGGCCCACAAGGATCATCAAGCCCAGCTTTTCAGTGAATGCCCCATATGGGGACTAAACCCATAAACTTAGTGCTTCTAGCACCATGCTCTAACAAACTGAGCTAATCTCCCTATGAGAGACCTTTTTCATATTTTTTTAGGCTTATCAGATCATTAAGAGTGTAAGATTTGGTCAAAACTCCAACCTCATTGAAAAAAGCCCAGCCTTATAATACCTATTTTCAGAGATGGAGCGATGTGCCTCCTTAAATTTATTTACTTAAATAGAATATAACAACAAAATAGATGATTTTGAGAGTAAAATTTGGAATCTGAAGGACAAGCACAGGTTTAAAACACTGTATTAATTTGATGACTGACAGATCCTTCTGTTTTCTAGGTTGGACCGGACGATATTGGGAATTTTGATGCAGTGTTCACAGAAGAAATGGTTCCATACTCAGTTTGTGTTTCTTCTGACTACAGCATTGTTAATGCCAGTGTCCTAGAGGCAGATGATGCATTTGTTGGATTTTCTTACGCACCACCTTCTGAAGATGGATTTTCCTAGGAACTTAGAAGTGAAGAGTGCTTTGGAAGTCTTGGGTTGAACTGAAATGTTAGGATTATGGACACATTCCAAAATAGCGTAAATAGTGCCTCGTCTTGTATATAGGTTTGAAACCTATGAACAAACTTTTTCTGCTGTATAGGAGGAATTTGGGCATTTTGGATGGCTTTCTTTGGGATTTGAACTGTTTGTTCCTGCTGCAGAAAGTATTTTTTAAAACCTTTAAAAAGCATTCTCTATGTATTTTTTAAGCAAAAATACTGACTGTTCTCCTCAATCCCTTCGAGTTTACATTCATACCTATCTAATTTGGCTGGCAAAAACAGCAGTAAATTTAGTAAATTTATAAATGCTTTTGTACTTATTTACAGTGAACTTGTGCTTGAATTGTAACTATGCAAATTGTCTTTTGTATATTCTGGTTTAAAAAAAAAGGTAAATGTTTTCTTTGAACTATGTGTTAATTTACCTGTCAGCACTTAAATAAGTTAAGGACCAAGATTTTTAAAGGACTTCTGCAGAATGAAAACTTGATCATATGAAACTGGATTGTTGATCTTGTACTTGCTGAAGTACCCATTGACTCAACTGGATTATCTGAGGTATGGGGGATTACTCAAAGCAAGAACAGAACAAATTAACTGGATTGATTTGATAACATTACGTATTACTTGTTCTACTTTTCTTTCTTCCCTGAGCTAAGTATGTCGATATTTCAACTACATTAAAAATATTTTTGGTTAAAGCTCTGCTTCTCCAAAGATATAATATGCAATAATCATGGTTACTTTAAAAGTAAGTCAATTAGCTTTGACATTTTAGGGGTGGGTGGTGAGATGATCATATTAGGGATTTTTCTCACAGATTGGTAGTTTAAAACACTCTTATATTCCAAATTGATTGTATTTCAGTGCTCATAGCTACTTGTCTTCATGTTTCAGTTTGCACCATTTTTAAAACTTCACTTGATATTGGGGGAAAAATGTAAATTACACTGATAATATTAAAAATGAAAAGCTGTTGTATTTCTCATAACATACACATGTATGGACAAACATAATTCTGAACAATTTCTGTTTAAGGAAATTTTTTTTAAACTGCAAAAATTGACTGCAGTTACAGTGTATAAAAGGCATATAATGGTAGTAGTTTTATTATATATGTTACTTGTAAATAACAACTTATTTTTGTCTGTTACTCCAAAACTGTTCAGTGTTTTTTGTTCATAAATAGATGCAGTTAAATGCCTTGATTTGAGAGAAGTCTGGTAAGATACTGATACATCATTTATGTAACATTGATTCAATTTTAAGTAAATTGAATGAATGTTACATAAATTTCAGTATCTAAGTCACCTGTTTTTTTTGGCAAAATAAGCAGCTAAAATAAATAGACTTTATACTGTGTCAAGATCTGATAAGAATTAAGTACCTAGGGGGAGAGAGTGTATCAAATCATAATTCTTTTACAATAAATGTTGTATCAGTACATTAGAAGAGTTGAAAGTAAAACAGGATTCCTTGCTTATCTTAAGGTTACCTCAAGGATGTAAGGAGTATGTCCTAGAGCAGTGTCCTACATAGTGGTTAAGTGATGCTTAGCAGCTGCTACATGGGGTTTTGGAAGGAGTGATTGGGTAAAAAGTAAGAATTTACATTGGCAGGGGAGGAAGGAAGGAACTGTATCATTTGTAGGAGTAGAATGGTGGCTTGGCACTCATTTTCCATAGTTCTCTTCTACAGGAATTGAAAAAAGCTGTTCAGGACAACCAACAACTACATGAATAGTTTCCTGGGCATTAATATAATTTGGAAGTAACAGCCCTGGGGTTTTTAGTTTTGGGGGAGGGAGGGGGAGTTGTTGGTTGTTTTGGTTTTTGAGTTTTTGTGTTGGTTTGGTGGGTTGGGTTTTTTTGGGGGTTTTTTTTGTTTGTTTGTTTGGGTTTTTTTGTGTTCTGGTTTTGTTTTTTTTTTAACCTGGCTTGCTAATGGACTGGGAAACAAATTGGTGGTATGAAAGGAAGTATCCATTCTCATACTGAATTTTTAGTCTGTGTGCTCCTGAAATTATTGTGTAATTATGTGGCTACTGTATCTATCTTCTCTTCGTGGCAAGGAGGCACAGTGCTGTAGAGGGATGGGAAGGAGAGGGAATATTTCAGAAATTGTTGCGGGAACTAGTACTCTTATAAATTTTTGTCTTGAATTCCAAGACATTCATACCTAGCTGCCTGACTGGATGAGGGGTGGTTTTTTTTGTGTCAGAATTCAGGGGTTCTTTCCTTTAAAAAAAAACAGTGTGGCAGTTGAAGCTATTTCTGGGAGAGCAGCTTAATAATTGTTTATTAAGCTTTTTCCTTCAGCAGAGTCTGCCTTTTTGGCAAAGTGTGAATGTGTTCAGCACATGACTTGAAGTACTCAAGTTCTTTAAACTAAATGTTAACAGACTGTACGACATCAGGCAATAAAGCCTCATAGTATTTCTGTACCCAGTGCTCTTGTTCCACATCTCTCTGCATCCCATGAGGATGGTTTCCAAAGTAAGACATGCATTTGGAGTGTTGTGGCTGCATCACCCAGGGCTGAGCTCTGAAAAGTGCTACCTGAAACACTTGGTAAAGCCTAGAGAGGAGAGTGGACCTGCACCCCAGTGCTACTCCTTTCCTGTTTTGGCTGATAAGTAATAAAGGGAGGCAAAATTTGCCTTTTTGTGATTAGCGCAGGGGGTTTTATTCTGCCTGTCTGTAGTAGAAGGGACTGATTGTTGCTCCCCTTGCAGAGAGGGAGCCCAAGCAACCCGATGAGGAGCAGGCCTTTCTCCGGTGCTGTGGAGTGGTGCTGCTGTTGTGGCCTGCGGGGGAACGAGAGACCGCACCAAAGTTGGACTGACTGAAATGCGCTATGGTTGTAAAAATGTGAACTGACATAGGACACAAATAGAGTTCAGAGGTGCTCTCCCGGAGAGCTAAGTTCGGGAGTGCCTGCCAGCTAATGGCAACAGTGAAATAGGCAATGTGTATTAATGAGATAAATGGTTCTGCCAAGTACGTTGCCGCAGTGCTTTGCACGCTGACAGAGCCACGTCCGTGCCCAGAGCCCTGCCCGTGCTGAAGGCAGGAGCTCTGTGGGGCCGAGGCGCCAGTCCCGGCGGCGGCCGCGGGGCTGGGGCGGCTGTGGGTGTGGCGTGGGCTGGGAATTGTCTTCCCTGAGGACTTGCAGTGGGCGCGGGCGCGGGCGCTGCTCCCGCGCTGCCGAGCCCTGCGGGCCGCAGCTCTCCCCGCGCCGCCGGCTGAGGGGCGGTGCCGGGAGCGCCGTTCCGCCGCCGCCGAGACCTCTCCCGCCGAGCCCTTCTCACTGCCGGGTTCTCTCACTGCCGGGCTCCCTCGCCGCCGAGCCCCTCTCACTGCCGAGCTCCCTCACTGCCAAGTCCTCGCCCCCGCCCCGTGCAGGGCGGCCTTGGCCGCGCCCGCGGGCACAGGGAGCGGCGTCCCGGGGCTGAGGGCAGCCCGGGCCCCGCTGCTGCCGGCCCAGCAGGGCCGGGGGAGGACGGGGCGCAGGAGGCCTGGGGAACAGCTGCCTGGTGAGGCAGGGGTGCCGATGGCAGGAAGCTGAAGCCAGGCAGGAGATGCTGGGTGTTCGTGCCGGGTCACACGTGGAGTGGGATTAGCTGGCTGTGGGGACAGGGGTGAACACCAACACCCTGGTCTAGCTGTATTTTCCGCAGCTGAGGCGCTGGCTGCTCAGTGCACAATGAGCGGGGCCATAGCTCATCCCTTCTTACCATCTGTGGTGTCCTGCGTGTCCAGCCCGGGGAACGCAGGATCCAGGGAGATACAGTGGATCTATGTGTGCACATTCCTTTAAGCCCTTCTTCCTGAAGGGATGGAGTAGTTATTGTGCAGGAGTAATCCCAAAGATATAGGGAGGGGGGGCGGGAAATCCCTATTATAAATTGTCTTTTGTGCCTTTAATTTTGTATGGCTTTGTTAGTATGTACCTTTATTATTCCTGTTATAGCATAGACATAATTTCTTCATAGTTTATTCCCACAGTTGGATAAAGTGTGCAAAGATCTTGGAAGATGGATCCTGAAATACAGAAAATGAGGGAAGTTGTCCTTGTCTACCTTGACAGAAGTGGTGGCCTTCAGAAATTTGTGCATGATTGCAAAAAATATAATGGTATTACTCAATACATAGTCTGTTAAATTGATACATAATGTTAACAAATCCATTATTTTAAAATACTTTTTGCTCCTACAGACTCAAAACAAAGTTACGCTGTTTATCGTTTCATTATTTCAATTAATCCTTCTGACATTGCTGAACTAGATGCAACTCTTGGAAACTATATTCTTCATAAGCCCCTACAAGCTGCACAGATTTTTCAGTCAGTAAGTGTATAATAGATGAGTAGAAAGTCCATAATCTGAATTTTAACAAGATTTTCCTTTCTTAAATGAAGTTATTTTTCCCATTACAGGTATGCTTTGTAGCTATTAAGACATTATCATTAATTGAACAATTGCAGACAGAAGCCCAGGTGAGTCTGCATTTAGATCTTGAATCTTCTAAGTATAGTGAAATATTAACAAATATTGTTGTATTAAGTTTTCATTTTCCCTTTGGTTGCAGTATTATTTATAATTTAAAAATAGCTGGAAGTCTCACCCTACCACATTGCAATTGTGAGATTAATTAATATGACACCCAGTAACTTAATGTGTTTCTGAAATTTTTTAACAGTTATGTATCATATTGTGTGTTTGTCCATGAAAAGTAAAGCAGTTTTAAATAAAAATATGTTTTTATATTAATGCTATTGTGTCTCTTGCTAGATCAGTATATTGCTGAAACCAACACATTTGCCACCTTTACCAAGTTATGTTCTGAGTCTTTCTGCATATCCCTTTAATTACACTTCTCAAAGATTTTATATGTCTGAAGGGATAGTGATTGCAATGGGAACTGTAACAAAATACACACAAGGAGCAAGATTTCTTTGTACTGAGGAAACCTGCCCATTCTCTGAAGGTAGTAAAAAATATAAAATTAATCAGTACTATTTAAAAACCTTTTAAATAAATTTGGTAATAAGACATTAAAAGCCTAGTCTAACAAAGGTGTTTTCCTATATAGTTTTATTACGCATACATTTCTGTAATGAACACAGCAGGATTTTTGTTAATTGAAAGGAGTGGACTTGCTCAGCATTATTAAATGTTTTGGAAGAACAGCTATGCCAGCAATCCCTTTCCTTAATGCTGAAGAAGTTTATAGGAGAAACAGTTTATAGGAGAAAACATAAGTCACCTGTTTAACTTGAATATATTTAATATCGTAAATAACTTAATACTTAAATATCTTAAATGACAATATTTCTAAGCTAAACTACTAACATACCTGTTTCCTTGGAAACTCTGTCTATAAAAAAATGCCACAGAACATGCTTAAGCAGATGGCAAGAACTTCTAGCATAGAACAAGTGATGCTTTGATGAGTAGTTGACTTCTGCGGAACTGCTACTTTGAATAGTATTACTGAACTTCTTGTACCTTTGCAGAGAGAGGCCCTAAGTACTTTTAAGGCTGTTTTCTTCCTTCTTCTGTAAGAGACTATACAGTTATAAAAGAGATGCAAAATCCAGAAGTTTGGGACTGCAGATTAAGTCATACAGACATCTTTACGAGGACACATACCTCTAATAGTGACTATCCATATCCCATGTCATTCCCATGTCAGCAGAAGCCGCGGTGGGTCACTCCTCAAGAAAGCCCGGCCAAGCTGTTCATTTTGGAATGTGCAGTAGGAAACTCCGCCATCTCGTGGCCAAACACAATAAAGTAGATGGATTATTTTAGTGGCATATGTAAGGGAGGCTCATCTGAAGAAACACATAATACATTTAGAATTTCACTGTCCAGTATTTAATTGCTTCTGTTCTCCATGGGAAATTTAAAACTAGAGCTATGCCCTCCTTTTAAATGGTTGGTAAATTATTGCTTTTTTTAGGGTTTAGGTGCATCAGAGTGCATTGTCCTGGAGCTACAGAGTCTGCTACAGTGAGGACTGATTTTGTGTGTAGCTTGTGTTCTTCACCACTTCAGGAAGACATGAAATTTAGAGTACTTGGTGGTAGGATCTATGTAATCTTACTTTTAGATCTGGTAGTTTCCTACTTCTGTTACACAATAAGTAAACAAAATAATTAAGTGGAAAAAGCCCACTTAAAACCAATCTTTTAAAACAAGATGTTTTCAAGAAAATTAACCTTTTTCTTTGCCTTTGTTTTGAAAGATAAACAAATAGTTGAAATGATTGATGCTAAAATTCTGAATGCTTTGAAAGGATATTCCATTGATAAATCACATTTTAGGATTCAGGCATTTACATTGTTCTTGAGAGGTAAGCTGAACTTTGTAGTTCTGTCAAAAATGTTTTAGAAATGATCTATTAATAATCCCCCCCTTTTTTTTGGTGTTAAAATGATGAAAGTTATTATTTGTATTGCAGTTCTTTTTATATTCCCCCATTAATTTTATAAAAAGTAGCTAGGTGTCAAAGCATTGTGCACAGGTGATTGCAGAGTACATAGCAACATTTTTGCGACACTTTTACATCTCCATTTAATTAAAATCCCCTGGCCAGCTCGGCAGTGTCTTATTCTGTTGCTTGGTTTTCCCTCCTTTCTACTTCCTTTGGTCGTGCTGTTCTGTACTAACTTCATGTTTATTTAACATCCTTCCATAATCTAGCTGTTTTCCACATTCTATCAGGATTTTTGGGTTCTACTACCACTGCCATCCACTGCAAATATAAAATGGTTTCTAATGTTTATAGCTAACTAAAATCACAACTCAGCAATGTACTTCCATTAATTCTTAAAAAGACCCAAAACAAACACAGAGACAAGAAACAAAAAAAATCCTCATCCATTCCAAAATTCAAGGGAATTCTGGTTCAATAAATGGTTCATTTATTGAAAACTAAATATAAAGAACTAACAGTACTAAAATTATAATAAAAATTTGTAGAACAATCTATGGTCAAGGTACTGAGAGTTGCACGCAGTACATTTCAGCTGGCTCTAGTGATCAGATACAGTGTTTCTCAGGCTGAGATTGAGATCTGCTTGGATTTAATTCTCATTTTCAAAAAATAAATGGGACTTGGTTTTCTAATGTGCACAAAAATATAAAAGTTCACAAAGCTATTTTTGAAATCTCTGTAGTTTTTATCTCCTCTTTATTGTGTTGGGTTTTTTCTCTGATATTTTATAGGACGGTGACTGATAACAGTGATGCCATAAACTTCAGAGTAGGAAATATACTTGCAAAAAAACTGTCCATATTCTTTTCATTGCAGGACTAAATGCATTGTCTATTTTCTTTATAATGAAATCTGTTTTCCCTAACCTGGTGTGCCTTCCTTATCTTTTAAACTAAATAATTAAAATTGTATGTTTCATTTTATTCTAACCCATTATCAATCTGGCCTCCAGCTGTTTTCTGCCAGTGTTAAATCGTAAAATCAAACATTCAGAATGTGTAGAAGTTTTCTGACCATGGCTTTAAAACTGTTTTTATGCCCTAACATATCTGTAGCTTTGCCCCCTGTACTTAGTTTTTTATTATTTGCAGATGAACTGGCCAATAAAATGACAATAGGAAACCACTACAGGATTATAGGAATTCCAGCTTGTGTACAAAATGGCTTACAAGTGACTGCATGTATAGAAGTCAATAGTGTACAGCTCTATAAACCAAATGGTAAGAAAGTTCCATTAAAAATTGACCTAAACCCTAGAAAACCTCCTAGAAAAAAATCTTGAGAATTGGTAGAGTTCTTATTATATAGAGGTCCAGATTACAAAACCACTCACGGACTTTCCTCTTACAGTCTGAAATGTGTACTTGCTGTTATTCGAGAATATCTGCTTTTACCTGCTTTCCATGCATTGGCAAACTCCCTAATTATTTGGTAGTTCTTCAACTTCTCTTTCCATCTTCTCCTATCTATTGGAAAGTACTTTGTAATCATATAAAATGAACCTGAGATTTCAGTTTGACTTTCCTTTCTTATTCCATGAGTTTTAGCAGATCATGTCTGCTACCTTTCTAGAAGTAAAATTAACAGTGTCAGATGCTTACATTCTGAATTTGTGCTTAATACAGAGATATATTTGTTCTTGGTAAGTTTTTGTATGAAGACTCCAATGGTTATTTGTTCTAACTTACCTGCATAGATTTCTTTAATGTGTTTGTTCACCTGTACTTTGTTTCCATTAGGTACTTCTTTTGTCAGTGACAATTTTAAGTATCTGCTCTCACTGACTTCAAGTTCATGCTGGAGGTTCACTGCTGTCCTGGCCAACATCTTTGCTTCTCAAGTTGTTCCACCAGGCACTTACAATACTCTTAAACTTGCAATATTGCTGAGTCTAGTACAGACATGTGAAAAAGAAAATGCAGATTATCTGGATCTCTTGATTATGACAAGTGATACACTAGTAATTGACAGGTAAAGAGATTCCTTTTTTTTCCCATAAATTAGAATTTAAAATCTAGTCTTTTTAAAGATAATAGGATTGGTCCTACATGAAAAGCTAGAGACTTTGTTTTAAAAGAATACATAATGCTCCAACTTAGTTAAATACTCAAGTTTTATCTCTTGGACATTTTTGTTTCTTTCACATGATAACTGTAGATCAGAACTTCATTAATCATAAAACATACAAAAACTCTTGTAAGATTACGGTAAGAATTTAACACTAGCACTGTTTTGCAGAGCTCAGATAAAAGCTCATTCTTCTAAAATCAAAACTGAAGGCTGTTCCAGAAGCTGGTAACAAAAAAAAACCCCAAAAAACCTCAACTTTTCAAACTTCGTGTCAATGTAAGCCCTCTCATCACTGATTCCCAGCTATCAGCCTTTTGTATAATTAAGTAGTGTATAAATAGATCCTTACATTTTTATCTCTTTTTCATAAAAACCATTCAAATAAGCTATCAGAATTCACATGCATCTTTACACATAGATCATAAATCTGGTTGTTGTTGTTGCCTTTAAATGTTTTTCACTATGCGTTTTATGTATTTACCTATTCATGCAACAATAATTTTGCATGAATAGTAATTTTACATACACTGCAGGAAAGTACAATATGCTCAGATTTACATTAATTCAAGCAAAATTACTTTCTCCTTCCACAGCTTAAGATCTCTGAAAGGGGCATGAATTTTCTCTTCATTTGGAAGTTATTCAACCAAATCACTAATATTTTTTGTTGTGAAAAAAATCCCAAAACTCTGACCTTTTTAAAATTTAGTTGTAGAAATTAGTTCAAATTGTTAAAAATGTGAACTGCAAGATTTCTTTTCTCCCAGGTTAAGATTAAGATGTCTTAAGACAACAGCAGTTCAGTGTTTTAACAATCAAAATACCTGGTTAATATTAAAACAGTTGCACACTGTAAATCATGATTTGATATTGTAATTTATACTATCTTGCATGTGCACAGTATTCACTGTCAGAAGCCTGTTGAAGTAGGCATTTCCTACGTATTTCCATTGCTGCAATACCCTATTTACTAATTTTACTTAGTAATTTTCTCCCAGGTCATAATAGTGGGGCAAACCATGCTCTGACATCTTAAAATCATTAAGAGCCTTTGACTGTGGAACCAGACAGACAATTTGCAACCTCTCTGTGCCAAAGAACATAGTATAGGGGATGAAAAATATTTTATATCTTCTTTTTCCAAAAGAATTGGAGGGGAGTGTGTAACTCAGGAAAGCAGAGCTTGCAAGTTCCAGCCTTTTCATTTTTCCCAGATGGCCAGAATTACTAATCCTCTAAACTTTTAAGTCACTGGAAAAGTTTCTGTAGAATAGAAAGAGGAGTTAACTATGTGGGGTAAAATTATGAGATGTCTTTGATTTCCTAGGATTTACCATGATTTGCCTCATGTTTAATGTATAAGCAACAGTATCTTGATGACAGCTCTTGGAAAGCAGGCTAGAACCTTTTGCATTTAAACAATTAGTTTTGATGCTAGTTTCACTCTAAGGTTTTTTTGTTGTTGTTGTTTCTAAGTTAGTCTTAATACTTACTACGTTTTTTTAGAAGGTAATAATTTAAAAATTTATGACTGACAGCATTATTTAATCCTCCAGGCTTCTGAATTACAGCTTATGTCTTCTGCCTCGTGGCATACGACACCCACCTTCCAGTGACATTTTTCCTTCTGTGTCCAAAGATAAACATGGAACTGGAAGTGCCAGTATTCAAGCCTGCAGTGCTGTGCTGGCCAAGGGTGGCATCTGTTACATAGGAGACTTAAGTTCATATAAAAAGGATAAACTTGAACTTCTACAGTCTGGTAATCTCCCACCTCCTAACAAATGAGGGTACAGAACTAATAAAACATGCAATATCAAGGCTAGGTTTGTTCCCCAGCTTATAGCCCTCAAATGCTGCAAAAACCTGTACACTGTTTTTAATGCATCTGTGTAAAACACAAAGACAAAAAAGCCAAGGTCCTGTAAATTTAAATCTGCAACACTATAGACATTATTTAATCATAACAATTCAGCAAACTCATAATCATGACTGATTTCAGAATGTGTATGGGACTAGAATTTATAGCTAAGCTAAATCCATCACGAAACTGATTAATTTTGTCTTATCCTAGTGCTAGAGAGCAGAACAACAACAGTATTTATTCCTGGGAAGAAGTATGGAGAAGAGGCTGACCAACAAGTTACTGTTTCAGTTCAGACCAACTTTTGGTCCTTTGTAGATGTGGACTCTTCCTCAAAGAAACATATACAAAAGGAGAACTTTCTAATTGGACAGATGGTAAAGCACATGCCTTGTTATGACAGGAACTGTGCTATAGCTGTCACTGATGTTTATTTCCACCAATAAAATAATGAAAACAATAAAACTTGTTAGTAGTTCCCAGAAAGTCACAACTTAAATAACTTTAAATCAAGTATCTGCTAAAATGAGATAGCTTTCCCAAAAAAGTAGGTGTCATTCAAACAACATTTTACCAAGTAGTACAGGTAATTAATTAGATAATCTTGCAGTATAAGTGGATATAGGATATTTCAGATATAAAACACCGTGATGCTTCTACAAGTCAAAACCCCAAAATAAAGTAGATGTTTTCTTTCTATGGGTCTTTTCTTTAGGATGTGAGTTTGATTCCAGTTAACCTTGTAGATGGTTTTGGGCTCTTGATCAACAATGAGTTTCCTTCCTGTCGCCTGTCTTCTCCTGTTGTACATCATACCTTGAAAAAAGCCATTAATCCTGAAGCCATGCTGTACAAAGTCTCACAGCAGTTCAGAACACAAGATTACGAGGAGGTAATAACAAATTAAACACAATTAATTAGAAATGCATTATATATTTGTGAATATCATACTGGGTTTGGCATCATAAAGTTTTCTCTGCTTTCTGCTTACTTTTAATACTCACTGTCTGCCCTTCCCCCCACCATATTTCCACTAGCACTATTAGGATCACTGACAAAAGCAGCTTCAGATCTTGAAAAGGGTCAGTATAATAAATACAGTTTGATCGTGTTTCTGGAAAACATACTAAATTAATATTCATATGAGAACAGATCTCCAATATCTATTTTTGACCAAAAAGTTTACAACCAGTAGTAGAAGTTAATATTCCATTCTAGTTGAATTGTCAGTATCTGTAGCATAACTAACAGATGATTCCCTCTTGGAAGTGTTCAAGGTTAGGCTGGACAGGGCTCTGAGCAACCTGGTCTAGTGGAAAGTGTCCCATCGGAGTAAAGTTGGAATGGGATAACCTTTAAGGTCCCTTCCAACCCAGACCATTCTATAATTTTGTTTACTATCCAAGATGTGTCCTTGTTATTATCCTTCATATTTTTCTTATTCACTATAGCCAAATAGTGACAAATGTCTTTACTAGTAAAGCTATTGGTAGAATATATTGTCCAGCCTGTATTACTATGTCACTGGTATATTAAAATGTGTGAGAAGAGGTCAATTCCTTATTTTCCTGTGAAATATTTAAAATGTATGCCCTCTCTCTAGTTTATTTTGTTTGCTAGGAATCTTCATGTTGAACTGAGTTCAGAAGCAGAAAGTCTCATTCAGGGCTATTATCTTGCAAGTCGCAGGGTGAGAAGAGATTCCATTCATGGATCAACACTATCAGCCTCTGCACTAAAAATTCTGTACGTCCTACTTTCCATTTTCAAAGAGAAACTGTGCTCATCTGCTCAAGAACTTGTTCAATAAAAAGCTACATAAGACTTGCATTTTGAAAAGTTCAAGCATAATCTTACTTACTATTTATGAATACCATTTTTTTAATATATTGACACTGCTAAACTTTGCCAGGCAAAAGAAAACTAAAAACCCCAGCTATTTACAAAACATGTATCATTATTAAAGCTATCTAGAAAAAAAAGGGGATTTAAATATGTACAGCTTTATTATGGGAGCAAACAAAATATCAATGGATAACATGCAAAGTTCCACTTTTTAGCACAAAAAGTTCATGCACAATATATATTTTGTCAGTGGTAAGTGGAACTGCACAGCTGAAGTAGGAAAAAAACACCCCAGTATTAACTTTTAATTTACACAAGTGATTGATACAGGGCAATGCACATTGCATTCACACCTGCAGTTACTTTTTATTTCTGACATGCTTATATTGATCTCTTAGGATTTCACTGGCCAAAGCTCATGCCAAGCTCAGTTTAAGACAGAGAGTACTTGAGGAAGATGCAGTGATTGCAGTCTTGTTACTTGAGTCATCGCTGACCCTAAAACATGGTAAATAATGCACAACAGTTCCTTCGGCTTGGGTGCATCACTGTCGCATTTTGTCAGTCTGAAAAAATTCTACATCCATTGATTGCAATAGCAGGTAATTTTAAATCGAAATCCAGAACGTCTAATGTTAAAGACTGGCACTGGAGAAGTCTGTCAGTTTGTCTCAGTGCTGTAACAAGGCCATAGGCCAGCACCAAGTCTGTCCTTCACACTGGTTTATTTAAGGCATTGCTTCTCTAACACTGGCTCACGTTAAACTAAGGACAGATTTTTTTCCCTGGGAAAACCAGAAACATTCGACTTTTTTTGTTTATTAAGCATCAGTCATATTTGTTCCCACACAGATTTGGAAGAGAGGCAAGAATTATCATCTAGGATTGCATTACTAAGTAGTTTGCATCACAGTTCTTTTTTTCCCCTCAAAGTACTGGCAAATACTAAGTCTTACAGCTTAATGTCTTCTCTGCCTAGGCACATCTGCACTGTGTGTAGCACCAAATCCTGTGTTTCCATTTGACCTCAGTGATGAAAACTGCCTGCAACAGAGAGATATTTACCTCATGCAGTGTCACCATCAACTGCTGAAATTTATTGCTGCCTATAGCCCAGGAATTCACATTAACACTAATGAAGAGTAAAAACTCCACTCTAAGTAAAGCCTGGGGCTTTGGCTTTTTGAGAGCCTACAGTTATAAATACAAAATTACTAAAAACTTAGAAGACAGTCCAGTGATGTTTTACCAAGGAATAAAGCACAGCTGACAGGACTTGAATTACAGGTTTTGTGAGTTATTTGAAGGCACCAGGGACGTCTTCATCCTGGAAAGCCATGGCTTCAGAATATAGCCCCAACGAGAACTTCTCTTCCTGGTTACCACTCTCCATTCAAGGAGTAATTTAGGATTCACGATTTTTAATAAGACTACAAGTAAAAATTACACCACCAGTTCAGAATATGTTTCATTTCAGCTACCTGAATTTTGCAGTTTTGCTTACTGCTTCCTTCCAAATGTATCACCCATCCAAAGGGTTAAGGAGTTGTAAGAACATTAACTCTTCATTGTTTAAGTCAGCAGTCTTCACTTACTCACGGTGTATGGATTTTGAAATGTATAAAAGTATTATCATACTGCTTCATGTCCTGTGTCTTTTTTACATGAGCAACACGTACAGCAACATGAGATTAGACAGGGATGCCAGATGCTCCTGAAACCAAAACCCAAACAAAAAAAAAGCCTGCAAAACAAACCAACCACAAAAGAAACCCACCAAAGCACCCCAACCTGCAAAACCCAGTGTTTCCACATTATTTTATATAGACTGCAGGGGATAGTAGAGTGCTAGTTAGGTAAAAGAATATTAGACAACCTGGTAGGCAGGTAGCTCAATGAGTTCAGCTCTACCTCACTGTAAAAACAAATGAAGAATGTGTGGTAGGAGATGAGGTGTTTGGAGCACCCTATGCTTCCCCAGCTATGGGCTTTCCTGTTTCATCTTCATAGTAAGGATATAGCACTAGGCACAATCCTCAGCAAGCCTTGCATCCAAGAAATACACCTTAAATAAAAAGGCTGCAGTAAAATTGTCCAGACTTCCTGTCAAATCTGCACAAGCTGAATAATTAAAGCTTGTGTTACTCCTACCCAAGATGTCATCCAGCAGGATCAGAGTGCTACTGCTCCCATAGCCTCAACAAAAAAATAAGTTGCTGAAAACAGAAATCCAAGATTTTATTCATACCTACTACTAACACTGTAAACACTCATTTAGACAACACAAATTTTCCCACATTTTAATCTTTGTTTTATTCACTTTTGATCCATTTATTTGATACACTCAAAAATTCATACTAAGTTCTAAGACTGCCCAGAAGGCCACTTCTCTTTCTAGAGCAACACAGTACCCCAGAACTTCATTCCAGGATTATTCATTTTCAGTGAGCAGCCACTCCCCTGCCGTACTATGGAACCAAGCAGTATTTCTGACGAGCAGCAATGGTAATGGAAGCATTTCCAAGTGCATTACAGCTCCACATTCCAGGCTTCTGTTTTCAAGCTAAGAACAGTAACAATAATGAGTTAGTTTCCTGTACCCCTAATTAATCTTATACAAACGTATTACCCTCACTGGCATTTCAGATCTCAAGATACACATCAAAACACATTTCAGATGGGTAAACGGCAAAGGTCTCATCATTATGCCAGAAAAATTACTCTTTGAGTGTAGACTGAAATAGAATTCCTTTCTAAATCACTATTTTTGAGAAGCAATATTAAGGGGTTTTCTGCAGAAAGAGCACAACATTTTAGCCTTGCTTCTCTCCAGTTTCTCCCATGAGCTCTTGAAAATTGGAAGACTTGTAGCAGTACCACAAGGAAAGGCTGGTAGCCAACAGGGCCAGTACAGGCTTTCCCTGGATGGCAGTACAGCCTGCAGGAACCTCAGCAGTGTGACAGTAAAAAAAGCAACTGACCTCCTTAAAAACCCACACTTCTAGAAGTGAGTAGACTCTCCTCTTGGCCCTGTGTGCACACACAAGTGTGCACACACACTGGAATACAGTGGAGGTGGTCATCAGATGTCACAGAACCTTGGAAAAAAAGATCTAAAATCAGAAATGACAGGAGCAAAGCAAACTGGAAAAACCTACTGATTAGCTGGCACATCAGATATACAACACTGTTCATCACAACATTCAGTTGGGTAAACGGCAAAGAGTTATCATCACGATGCCAGCAGTTTCCTGCCTATTTAAGACTGCTTTTTCCCAGTACTAAATACAAGGGAATTGGTTAAGTTTGTCTCAAGAGCTGTACTTCCATAAGCTGAAGCAGAGCCTTCATTTTAACTCTTAAGCACAGAACAGAATGAGTACAACCAAGAACAAGAGAAAAACAGCAGTTTGGGCACAAAAATGCCCAAAATGCTCTCTTACATTCAAATCCCAGATGCCAAGTATCTTTCTAGAGGTAAACTTCACCACCACAGTCACCATTCCCTTTGGAGTATATTCCAAGACTGATGCAGTTAAGTGCCAGCATGGACTGTGATCTGAACATACTGTTGTTCACTTAATTCTCTCAATTTCAGATAACAGCCATGAATTTAAATCAGAAGTAATTTTTTCCCAGTTAAAAACTAGGTTCTCTGATAACAGTCTCTCCCTTTTGACTCCTTTGGGATTCTTGGATTGCACCTGCTTTGTTCTGGGGAGCAAGTCTTAGGAGATTTTATAGCTGCCATAATACCTTTCGTTAAGATTTTAATCTCTTAACCCCACATACAATCAAATTTCTCCTTTTTCCATCTGGAAGGGACCTTGCAAGCCATTAAACGCTTCAGAACTCTTGATCTGGATTTCATGATGCTTCCCTCAACATCTTTTAAGTACAGCAAGAAATACGTACTTCTGCAGCTCCAGAATTCACGTGGCATCTTTCTGCTTGCAAGGCATGGCAGAGTCCAGACTGAGGATTCCCAAAGCCAGGAACAAATTCATCCTGAGCTTCACTTTCTGCCTAAAACAATGAAAAGAAGATGTTTGATTCAGAGAGCTCCACTGCTGAGCCAGCAGCAGAAAGCATTAACACTTCTTTGGGACCAGCAAGCCAGTCCAAGAAACACAAACCTCATGCTCTCTTTGCAATTACCTGGCATAGAGCATCAGCCAAGATCAAGGTTAAGCAGAGGCATGACCTCCCGTGTGAGGGATGACTAATTGCAGGACAAGTACAGTGCTCCTAATAACTAGCCAGGCTGGGGACAGGAGCACCCTGCCAAGGTACAGTCTTTAACCCCAGTTCACTTGTGGCACCCTGGGGAACTCAGTGATGTTTTATCACCAGTTGAACTGAGGTCAGCACTCACACCGCAGTCTGTAATCAAGAGAGCATTATCCCAGAGGCTGCTGATACTCCTGGGGGCCCTGTCCCTGCCAGACCCCACCAGTTAGGATCTGTGCCTATAACCCAACAAGGGCATAGTCTGGGTCACCTTGCAGCCCTTGCCCAATTCCCATAAGGAAAAAAAAGATAATTTATCTTTTGAATTATGACAGGCATTTGCTGATGAAAACGATCTGTCAGCAAAACCAAGTGTCTCTGAATGTCCAATCTGTCATTCCTTTCAAAACTTGATGAGCCAGGAGACAGCTGGAAGTAACCACCGTGTGGCACACAGTAATTAGGCCCATCTCGGGCTCTCCTGGGCAGCCTGTGTGGCTGGAGTGTCAGCCTGAACTGCGCCGCCCCAGCGCCCAGGGGAAACACAGGCACAGCTACGGCAGCGTGACAATCGCTCCTCTTTCAAGTGACAGCTTTGGCTGCTTAGGAAAGCACCTGAAACCATCCCTGCAATTCCTGAGATTACAGCCATTGCTTTGACCCGCCACGTCGGGATTTCCCACATTAACCACCCAGGAGCATTTCTAATTCCTCTGAGAAGGGCAGAAATCACTCCATTGTTCGCACGAGCACTGCCGAGGCAGGACCTGCTCCAAGGACCGAGGCGGCTGATGAATCACACGGATGGCTGCGGATGCACACGGCGTGATCACGGAATCGTGGGTTAAAGGTCTGGGACGGACCTTAGCGATCATCCAGTCCCAACCCCTTTCCTGCCACGGGCAGGGACACCGCCCACTAGCCCCAGGTTGCTGAAGGCCTTACCCAGCCCGGCTCTACACGCCACCATGGCCTCGGGCGCTCACAACCTTCCCGTTCCAGCGGCCTCGCCACGCTCACCGTGAAGAACTTCCTCCAATACCCAACCTAAATTTCCCCTCTTTCAATTTGTACTCATCAGACTGGGCGGCCGCTGCCGCCGCTCCCCCGCCCGAGGCCAGGGCACGGCGGGACGGCTCCCAAGCCACGGATCAGCAGGGGCACGTCCCAGGCCCGGGCATTCCCCTTCCCAGGCAGCGCCCGCGATCCTCCGCCAAAGGGAGTCCCCGCAGACACGGGCCAGGTCCCGCAACACCCATTCCCGCACCCACCGAGGCACGCACCCCGACTGGAGGCGGGCAGGCACGGCCCCTCCGGTTCTGTCCCCCATGGAAAGGGCAATTTCCCGCCGGGATCCCGCTAAATACGCGGCGCGCCGGGGCGGGGCGGGCGCGACGCCTTCCGGCTGCGCGCGCACAGGGACGCGGAGAAAGCGGTGAGGGGCGGGATTGGGATGTAGGGGAATGTTAAGGGAATGCTGAGGGCATGTTAAGGGATGTTAAGGGCATATTAAGGGATCCGTGTCCGCGGGCGCTGTTGGAGTTCCAGCTGCCAGCAGCCCGGAGAGGAGGGCTCTGAGCCGCCTCTGCTGCGGCTGCGGGCAGTTCACCTCCCATCCCTCCGAGGGAAAAGCGATTAGAGCAGTGACTGAAGTTTGCCGAGATCTTTTAGGTTTCTTTATGAAGAATGCCAGCTTTTGATGGCAGCGTTATAAACATTTTTCAACTGTATTCCTAGCCACGTGCATATTCCTAGTGTTACGTGCCAAACTCTTGTGTTTCAGTATACAAAGATATGAACTGTTCCTTCAGTTTAGGAAGGAACAGTAGCTACAGGAAATGTAGCTCTGGAACCAAACATCAGGTTTGAAGCAAGCAGGTTCAGAGGATCTGTTGTTATCCCGCTGTGTAAATTTCTAGAAGATAAAAGCTCTTGCCCTGCTCGAAGGGAGCATGTTGCCTAAGCTGGTGTCTTCTGGAAGAAAAGGCATACTTTTGATGCAGAATAATCTGTCTCAAGGGGGGGAAAATCGCCACTCATAAATGTGGGGCACTCTTCTTAACTGAAAAACTGTAATTTTTCATGTTCTTACAGGCCTTTAATAATTCCATAAAATGCTGAAAAAGTCTTAGGGACATGGCTACAGTAAGTAACTACAGTGCTTGCTGCTCTGATTCTCTGGCTGCCTGCAGAGCATTGTAAATACTTAGTTGTAAATACTGCAGGGGTTGTGGAGAGCTCCAGATTTTACAATACTTTTTAAACAAAAGTTGTTCTTCATAGTATCTTTGTTTTCCTTTTTTCCTAAATGTAATTTTAAAATTTAAAGTCTTCAGAAAGGAGACAACGTCTATAAATTCAACTTAATATGATGTACAATGAGAAACTGATACAGGTCTTGCAGCTTGCTTGAGTCTGAGATGTATTCTCTGTGCCATCAATTCATAACTTTCCATGTTTTTAACCCTTATTGCTAAAGCATTTTTCATTCTTACAAAATCAACTAGGTTGGAAAAGACTACTGCTCACCTTTGACTGATCACCACCTTGTCAATTTGATCACCGTACTAAGCGGCACATCCTGACTTTCCTTGAACAGCTCCAGGAATGGTGACTCCAGCATCTGCAACTCCACCACCTCCCAGGGCAGCCCATTCCAATGCTTTACAGCGCTTTCTTTGAAGAAATTCTTCCTGATGTCCAACTGACCCTCTGCTTCTTGGTTAAGCAGTCAGAATCTTTCAACGCCATTTAAAGGAATAAGCCTTTTAAAAACACTGAGGAATCTTTTTTTTCCCCCCTGTCCTTGAATACTGTCCCTTCCAGGTATATTATCTTGTTGAAAGCTCAGAATGCTGCAGGGGCAGTTGAGAGCTCCAGATTTTACCGTCCTGTTTTTATGAAAGTTGTTCAGGATAATATTTTTGTTTTTCTAAATACAATTTTTAAATTTAAACCATGAAGCTTTCAGAAAGAACACAGCATCTATAAATGCAGAATATTATAGTGTACAATGAGAAACTGATGACAGATTTTGCAACTCAAAGTATATAATATTCACTGAATAATATTTAATAGAACATTTACCTCAGCAATAACAAACCATATGAGATCAACAGTGTTTTACAGACAGATAGAATGGATGACATTTGTGCGTTTAGTTTCAACTTTTCTTGCCTAAATACAGATGTTTAAGTGAAGAAGCCAACACTTTGGGTTCACCTGCTCCAACATGTGAACCCCTTAAATGAAATGAGCCGTGGTGTGGTGAGCAGACACATGGTTGTGCTGGGGGAGCAAGCCTGTAACATGCAGGGCAGTCCTGCACGTGGGTACAAGCAGTGACCAAATTACAGCACTCTGTGCAGGAGGAACAGGTCTCTCAGCACATTTTTACTCCATGAGCATGCATCCATATTCCCAGCAATAGCTGTAAATGTGTAGGACTATCAATGGCTGGAGCCCTGACCTGACAGCTGCAGTCAGGGGATTTCTGCCATCGGCTTTAAGCAGTAGAGAAAGTCTATGTGGGATTACAATTGCTATTTTTAGCCTTGCCCTTCTCTTTTCACCCAAGCCTGTTTTACCCTGTATTTGGCCATTAGCACAGAACTCCTCCTCACTTTTCTTACAGGGCTTGTCCCAGAGAGGACAAGGATACTTAACCCTGCTGGCAGCTCTTTGCTGGCTGCTGCTCAGATTGGTGCTGGCTGCAGTCACCACCTCCCTCTCTTCCTCATTCAGATCGCAGCAGTGGTAGAAACCAATGATATATCACGTTAACTTAATGAGGTATTAATTACATTTAAGAATCAATTCCTTCTCCTCTACAAACAGCATTTCAGGAATTACAGTTTGTCTGTAGATTCTGTTCTTTAACTTAAATATATATTTATCTAAGATGTAATAAATAACCATTTTTTTAAAAGCAAGAAGGGAGGTTAGATCTGTGAAGATGTTGATGTTTCCCCATGGTTTGCGCTGTCTCCTTGTGCCGAGTGGGTCAGAAACTGCCCCGTAGCTCCAATGTACAGCCTGGAACGCATGGGCCACTTCTGCAAGAGAGGAAACAAGCACACCACTGAGACACCCGGGATCTTTGCACTCCAACTGCAGTTCTCAGCAAAGATTTGACAGAATCACAGTACAAGAAAATAGGAAACTGTTGTTATCACCAAACAAGTTCCTGTTTTGTCATTTGCTGGAAAATGTTTGGAGCTTGTTTGGAACTCAGCCTGGATATTTGCTTTGGTAATTAATCATGAGGCAGAACTCTCAACCCTGTCGTGCCCCAACAGACAGGACCAGGCCGTGCTGGCCAGTCAGCCGAGCTCAGTTTGTGTTGTAGATGTTCTGTTAGTAGAATAAAACAAAGAATTCCTTCTCGAGGCACCAGGGATGCTACAGGGATACACCTGCACCTGCAGGGATTGCCCCCTGTGCACACCTGTCCCTGCTGGCTGGGCCTCACAACACCACAGGGGCTGCTGCTGAAGCCTGTGAGTCTAAGGGAATTTAATGTAATTGCACCTTGGCAGTCTTCAGCACTCTCAGCATCTTGTTCTTGTGAGCTCCAGCTATTTCAGATGACACAGGTCATCTTTACACTCACTGATTTTTTTGAATCATCAGTTACTTTTGGTGTTAAAGATTTATTCTGACAGCTTGAGTTTCTAACCCCAGCAGGTTTCTCACTGCAAGCAGCCCTGTGGTGCGGGTGACTGCAGCTGGGCACCCAGAACTTGGGAGGGAGAATTCAGCTCCATTTGCTTTGCCAAGGTCACTATTAGAGAGGTGGATGCTTGAAGAGACAGCTTGTCACATACATTGGATGCAAAAATACCTGAGATGCAGCCAGCACCTTGTTCCAAAAGAATGCAGGTCTTTTTAAACTCTTTTGGGAACAGACTGGCACCTTTCCTGTGGGTAAGGGGCACTTAATAATACTGCAGATGAATCTCAGCTCTTCTGTTCAAAGACCTAAAGCAGCAGCATATTCTCACTTAGAAAGACTGTACGGTCTCATTCAGTAATTTCATTTCAAGCGTGATGTTAAGAGTTTGTCACCAATAAACCATCCAAGTTTAAAGTCATTAACCCTATTTTTCATTCAGTGTACACACGACTGTACTTGAATATTTAACTTTCCTCACTATTTCCATTTACTATGCTTAATCCATCAGTTTAGTTAAAGACTTTATCTCTAAAGGTTGTCTCATATCCTACATTTTGGGGTTTTTGAAGCACATACTAGGATTTGACTGTGACACAGTCATCAAATATATTCATAAAAAAATAATTGCTTAAGTGAATCTAGTATTACTGTCTCCCAGTAGCCTGGGAAATGAGCATCTGGATCATTTAACTGCTGTAATAACTATTCAAGAGTATTTTTCTGCCAGTAGTAGTTGGCAGCTGATAAAAAATACCATAAGAGACCTGTGTCCTTTCACTCTGGCTGAGGGAACTAACAGAAGCTATTTTGAACTTATTTTGAAATACACCACAGTATTTTTTTCACTTAAATTATAGCCATCTTCTAATCGATATAGAAGTTTTGCTTTCTCTGTGAGTCTGCCAATCATCTAAATGGCCTCAGAAGCCTATATTCACATCATGCTGTAAAATACAGCAAGCAACATTGTGAACCAGGAACGCTGTGTGAATTAGGCCCTTTTTAGAAATTAGATATTACTTCACAAATTAATCTTAATTAAATAATTCTGAATTCAGACTCTTAAAATAAATTTAAAAAAAAAAAAAAAAGAAGAAAAGAAAGCACCCCAGTGCTCTAACTCACTCCCTGTGAGCAGAGCCAAAGAAAACACCCCGCGGTGCCTGAGCCCCATCAGTCTGTGAGCACTGCATTTGGAAACAGCTTCCAGTCCAGTGCTGTCCAAGAGCAGTTCTCCTTTCTCATCCTTTCTGCCTCACTGTGATTTTTTTGACAAAGGGAAGAATATATACCAACCAGAGAAATGTTTTAGAAGAGCACTTTCATGGCAGTAATTAACACATGGCTGGTGACTAACAGCACTGCCGGGGCAGCAGAACAAAAGCAGGCCCAGCGTGGCTGGATCATCGCTGTGGGACAGTGGCACCTCACCACATACACCCCTCACAGCCGGATCCAGTGCGTCCATGAGGATCACCAAGGTTTCCACACAGGGACCAAGAAGATGCAAGGACTCCTGTGGTGCTGACCTTCACTTCCAAAAACCAGGTTTGGATCTACAGGAGATTTGATATTTTGGTGCAAAGTCCCTGAAGCTGGAGGAACAAAGCTCCAAGGTATTTCCATTAGACCCCTAAGACCTAGGCACAGCGGTTAGTCCAGCCAGAATTTCCATGTAATACCTCTAGGCAAGGTACAGGAACACGAAATCTTTAGTTTCAGTTAGGTGTCTAAGGCCGGTGTACTCACTCACTGACAGAAGGGGTGGCTGCTGCTCAGCTCCCCTACCTTGACAGGGTGGAGGTATCCATCCCCGCGGAGCGTGCCCAAACCCTCTCCCGGCGACTCCTCCTCATCCTGAAGGCTGCGGGTGAGGTGCGCGATGTAGGTGGTGGCCAGGAGGAGCACGTCCAGCTTGGAGAGCTTGGTGTCGGGCGGCACCGAGGGCAGGGTCTTCTGCAGCTCCAGGAAGGCGTGGCGCAGGGTCTGGACGCGGCTGCGCTCCCGGGCGGCGTTGGCGGCGGCGGGGCGGCCCGGAGCGGCCCCGTGCCCGGCCCCGGCCCCGGCCCCCGCCCCGGCCCCGGCCCCGGCCCCGGCCCCGGGCCGCGGCACGGCCGCCGCGGGCGGGCTGGCATTGCTGCCGGCGCAGGAGGGCGGCCGGGAACCGGGCTCTGCGCCCGGGCTGGAGATCTCCTCGCTGCTCTCCGCTAAGTGCACACAGTCCATCGGTGACGTGCCCGGCACGGAGGGTCCTGCAAGCGACAGGAGATGCTGCGGTGGGCTGGAGGCAGCAGCCCTGTTCTGAAAACAAGGTTAGTCAGAAACTCAGGCACTGCCTGTGCGGGGAAAAGCCGGAATGCCGCTCTGTGAGCCGCTTTTCAACTCGCTACTTACGAATTCAGCATCACTCAGGGGTACGGAACAGAAGTTAAAATCTTTGCAACTATCAGTATTCGATTTTTTTTTTTTTTTTTTTGCAGTATTACACAGAGCGAATTTTTTGAGTGACTCATAGCCCAGAGATGACTTCTGAGAAAACCCAACAAGCACCACCCAGATGGACTGCCACAGTGGTTTTCATTTACAATCAACTACAAATTAGGCTAAAGGCAATTTTTAAAACATATTCGCTCTATGATTTGGGATGTGGAACTGTTGTATATTTTCTATTTTCACTGCAATCATTTTATGAACAGTCTTATATGTGATCAGTGCTCCATGGAATATGGAAATAAAAATGTAATTTTCAAATGCATCAGTAAGTGAAGCCACAGAGCACTGATTCAGTTTTTGAAGGGCAAAACTTGGCCCATAATCTTAAAGGATCAGGAACTAATTTCTCCTGTCCTTCCACCCCTAACATTACTGAAGAAATCGCATGCTTATCCTTTCTCATCTACATTTGCAAACTTCGAAATAATTTTGTAAGATATATTTTGGCCATTGGGGGGCAAAATAACCTTTTGAAAACATAAAAAAAAATTATTTAGAGAAAAGCTGAAAACAGTAACCTCAAGGTCTTTTCTCAGCTTTTTGTAAAGTCAGTCAGCTCTGCCCGTAATACAACTCACAGTCCTTTAATTCATTCAGTTCCACAGAAAAATGCAATTCAATCAATATTCCCCAAAGTGCAGCACTTCTTTGCTGGAATAATACCTGATCCTGTTGTCCTCAGCCAAGTAGCCCTCGTGGGTGTCCCAGATCCTGGCTTTCAAGTGTTAGAAGTGTCTGTTCCTGTGACAGCCTGGCTAGACAAGGGCAGGAACAAGTCATTAAACCTTTTAACTTCAACCAAATAGTGAGTAATTAAAAGTTTAAATAACATTGATGCACATAAATGACTGAATATCTACATTTACAAGAATTAGTCCTTGATTTTGCAGAGCACTTCAAGCACACACGGAGGTCAAAGATTTCTATCAAAGACAAGGAAAGGTTTCTAAATAAACCTTTTTGCAATGCTATAATTTTATGGTATTTATAATAATTTTTATTGTTATTATTTTGGGTTATTAATTGTGATTAATTTGCTATTAATGTGGATTACAGAGACCATGTAATGGTCTCTTCAGTTTCTTCAGTAGTACAATTTAGACTGAAATGATTTGTGAAATATTCTATGCACATAACTCTATACAAAAGGAAAAAGAATCTCACTACTCTTTTTATTGTGGTGTTTATGATCAGTATAAAATAAATCTTACATCAAGACTTCATTAGCTTATCTTGAGTGAGGGCTGAAAAACAGTCCTTACATTGACTATTGTCTCTAACTTAAAAAAATCATTATATGCTTTTTTGTTGGTATTTATTCATTGTGTTAAGGTATAGTCAGATCTGGATGCATTTTAGTTTTTAAAAAAATCATCATTGTGGAGATGGACATCAAGACAGTAATTTAAGATAATTACAATGATCTTCACTGGCAGAAGAATCTAACAATTTATGTTTAACAGCAGGATTTCTCACTGCCATCCCATGAAAATCCCACTGGTAGGAGGAAGTCTTCCCCAATTACTGGAGAAGTCTAGATTACCCAAAGATATGGACGGACTGGGTTAGTAAAAATACCTGCTCCTCTACTGAAATACAGGACTAGGGCTGGTTTACACACATTTTGATTTTGCTGTGCTGGTGTACAACCACATTTAGAACTGGGATGACTTCAAATGACATACAGTACATAGTAATGCACGTACCTAAAAACATCATCTCCTTGGGTGCCCTTGGAAATAGGAGTTTCTGGTTTAGGAGCTTCACATCTATATGAGATAAAATCCTGGGCCTGTGGGAAAAAAAGTACAAAATTTTAGCTGCGGAAATGAGAGATTTCACTATGAATTACATTTCTCTGCTGTCAGACTTTCCATCAAACACAAACAGCAAATGGCCTAGTAAAATCTGCTACACAAAGGATCTGCTGTCGGTATGTACATATGTGTAGCCAAATCATGGTGGTTCCTGGATCCACAGCCAGGATCAAATTTTGTTGCACACTGGGACTGGGCAGCATCACTCTTCTCCCCAGAGTAATCAGGACATCCATTCCAGGTGCTTCAAACTCAGGCATTGGCAAAACCTCATGGTTCAAGAAATGCTCCTAAAAATTAAAGTAAATTAAAAGTCTCTGGGCAACAGTAATTTCCCTTTTAAAATTTTACAAGAAAGAGGTTTGGTTTTTAAGATAATCACAGTAATTTTTGCAAGCACCCACTTGCCACCTGGTATGCTGACAGAGTGGAGGACAGGGCTGTGAAAGAAAATTGAAGTATTTATGTTGTTTCTAAAGTACTTCTAGTGCAGTATTTCTACATGCAGATGCATTTGTGTTTTTACATGACACTACAAAGACAGGATTGGTTTGACATCTTTTACCAAAAATACCCAGCACAATATTTATTTTAGTCTTATATTCTGTGTGAATGAAATGGCAATGAAGGCAACCTGCCCACACAGACAAGTAAAAGATGAAAAACGCCAGAGCAAAGCACACAAACTGAAAACAAACAGGTGGAAACCTAAGATAAACTTGCTCCTTGGAGCAACTCCGTTGCTCCTTAGGGGGCAAAATACAGTGAGTAATTTTGCATCGGTTTTAAAAAGGCCTTGCCCTCCGTGTAACTCCGGTAACAGGTAACAAAAACCCTTTCTCCGGAGCGAAGAAATAGGAACTTGCGTGTCGGTGTACGGGGGCAGCACCGGCGCTCACGGCCCCGCCGGCCCGAGGCGGCTGCTGCGTCCCGGTCCCGCATCCCGGCTGCCCGGGACTTGGCAGGACCCCGCGGTGCCCGGCCGGGGATGAACTTACCGCTCCCGCCGCTGCGGAGGTTCCTCCGTCCCGTCCCGTCCCGTCCCGTCCCGTCCCGTCCCGTCCCGTCCCGTCGCGTCGCGTCGCGCCGGCCCCGTCCGGCCCCGGTGTTTATAAGCCGTCGCGGCCGGTGGGTGCGGCGGGGCTGTGTCGCACCTGGCCTGCGGGCTCCCCCCTCCAGCCCGGGCGACAGCGACCGCCCCTTCCCGGGCGGATGGGTCATCAATCACGGAGCTGTCGGGGCGGCATCGCCTCACGCTCCCCTCGACCCCCGCCCTCCCCCGCGCCCGGCCCCGGGTCCGTGCGGGTCCCGCCGCCCCGCGCCGCCGCTCGCGCTGTTTTTCTTAGGATAAAGTAACGGTTTTGCTGGAGGAGAGAAATTCAATCGCTGGGCTGGGAGCGCAGGCGATGCCCTGTTAAAAGCGAGCCCTTTCTCTTCGCTCCGCCGCCGCATCTCCGGCTCGCGGATGTTCCCGGGCGGAGCGGGCTCCCCAGGGCGAGGCTCCGTCCCGCAGCCGCGGGGGAAGCGGGTCGTGGCTGCCCGGGCACCGCTCCGGGGGACCGGCCCACACGGGATGGAAACACGAACGGGATGAGGCGAGCCCGGGCGGGCAGAGAGGGGATTTAACCGGGAACGGGGAGCGATTAAAAATCAGTAACGCTAATGAGAACGGACAGTCAAAATAAATACCGGGGTAAGGAATTAGCCCAGAATAACATTTTGAACGAAGCCCGATTGTGCGATAAGAGAGACACAATAAATCAAGCCTCTGGAGCAGTGGAAAAACAAAGTCTGAGCGATTCGTTACCGGGTTTGCAGCCAAGAAAATTAAGGTCTTAAAATTTAGCGATAATTGGAAGTCCCGGGAAAGGACGAGCCCGGTGAGGTGCTGCCCGGGAGCGGTGCAGAGGGAGCCGGACACCTGCCTTCAGCCCCGGCCCGGTTCGGCAGCACCCGCAGAGAGCCCGCCGCAGCCTCCAGTGCATCCCCGCCAAATTCTCCGGCCCGAGAATTCCACCAGCTCCGCTCTGGGGGGAACGGGTGGGGGCTGCCCGCGGCTGGGACCCTGCCCCGCCCGGCCCCACCGCCCCGCCGAGGCCCCGCCACGATTTCTGCCCTCGGGCTGACATCCAGAGCCGTGAGGAACCGCCTCCGCCGGCCGGAGAGGGCTGGATGGCAAGGAATGCTCTCCGTTCTGAATTTAAGCACTAAATTCTAAGTTAAGTAATTAAATTAATCTGTAAATCTAAGTACTGAAACTGTGCCTCGACGTTTACCTTTGCCTGCTGCTGACACAGCCTCGGTGGGGGTTTCCCTTCAGCCGTGGGGAGCCACTCTGGCAAAAGCTACTCTTGTCAGTATGTACACGGGCGCGATGATGGACTTCACCAGCACCACAGATCATCCTTTGGCTTCCACGGTGCAAGAAAATGAAGACACTGGTTCTCTGGAGGACAGTGGAGTAACCTCCAGGCAGCCCTGCTAAGCCATGTTTTCTTTTTGCCCCAAAGGTTTCCAGGGCTGCCTCCAGCCCAAGTGAGGAGTGCTGAATCCTTTCTGCAGGAGGAGAAAACCTCTTAAAAATGCACTCGACAGACATCCCTCTGTTCAATCAGCCTCTGGGGCTCAAACAAGCAGTTCTTGAACCCATCCTTAAGCTTGTACTGAAAACACTCTGACTCTGTGGTGTGATGTGGAGGAACTGATCCCAGACTCCCTGGGGAGCAGGGAGATTTGCCTTCCAGCCCCAGTTCCACTGGAGCTACTCTATCATCTTGTAAGTGCCAAACACACACTGACTGAGACCTGCACACAAGTCTGGGGATCAGCTCTCCCACACATCAAGGAGGTTTCTAGGTCTGCTGCCCACCTAAAAAATGCCTACTCAAGGGGGACGACTTCTCACTAGGCCATGGGATGCTCAACTATGTCACTGACAGAGAACTTAACGGCGGGTGACCCAACACCCTGAGACTTCCCAGCCACCCTAAATTAGCAGATTGTAAGTGCTGTGCTCTTCTCTGCTCTGACTGGATTAATGACACAGTATTTTTTTGGGGGTTTCCCACTGTACACAGAATTCTGCCCCAATGCAGGAAGTCCAGCAGAAGGTGTTGGAAGAGAAGTGGTGGTGGAACCCCCATTACCATCTTTAGACAACACTGAATCCACCTTACTGCAGTGTGATAGGGAGATTGCATAGTAAGAACTTGAGCAGTGTTTGGAGACACCACTCTGGCTGCTAGCCTTGTTACCAAAAAAGGGGTGCTTTAAACATATTTTAAAAACCCAAAGAGATAGAAATGTAGAAATTGTTGTTCTTTACTCCATCAAGACCTTCTCCCATCAGATGATACCTCCTCTGTCATAAGCACAAAGACATCCAGTGATTATTTTCTTGTACCAACCCACTATTTAAATCTAAAGCTGTAACAAATGGCTGCAGCTGTTTCTTCTTCTTCATTCCCAGACAAATGACTGAGAATTACTTTTCCTGCCTTACCTTCCACAGTATATCTCAAATCTGAAAAATGCCAGAGTCACAGATTTCCAGTGTGATTTAGGTAAGAAGAAGTTCTACTACAGACAGAATGATGTTTTTCCAGGTACACTCTGCTCCCTTTATGTCAAATTAGTTTCTGGTTTCATGGCTACAATTCAGCACAAACATTCAGGGTATTTCTTTCCAATTTGTTAATTTTCTCCCATTCCTATTTCTGTATAAGGATTTCTCAAGCGTGCTTGCCTGCTGGTATGGTGCAGCAGTTATTGGTGCTTCTGACAGAAACTAACTTTTACTAACTTAAAAATAAGAAATATTGAGTAAAACAGCTCCAGCAGGAAGCCACACACACATTGTATCTGGTCAGGTCCCACAGATTGCAAGCTGTAGCCTGGGAGCAAATCAAAGGCAGGACACAGCCACAGGAGAATAAAAATAAGTTGTAGTTCACAACTTTTGCTTCTTGGGGAAATCTTAGCATAATGGTTCGAAATCCAAACAAATATTTTGAAGATTTCCAATTAAATACGTTTCCCCCCTTGTTTCAAATTAATAATGTACTGTAGAACCATAGCATATTTCACAGTTATGTTAAATATGCCGTATCACAGTGTGTCAATACATTTCTTACAGCATTTTCTCTGTAGTAATCACTTAAAAAATTACTTTTAAAATATGTATCAGAAGGGCTCCATTCTGAGGGGTTGTGTGTGTACATAAGTGTTAGACCAGGGAATTGAGACTTTCTTAGGGCTTTGCTTTAGCTAGACTTGAGTTGCTCCATTCTGAGGGGTTGTGTGTGTACATAAGTGTTAGACCAGGGAATTGAGACTTTCTTAGGGCTTTGCTTTAGCTAGACTTGAGTTGCTTGACTGTGGGATTCTCTCTGTGAAACCTCATGGCATATGTTCCACTGGGAGTAATTAATCCAGCTCTTCAGTGTTTTATTTATCGTACAAGAAATTAAAATCTGTAATCCAGAAATACTCAGAACCTATGAAAAATATGCCATGTTCTAGGTGGCTTACACAGCATAACCCACATTAACAAATAAATACTAACAATCCATTAAATAGTTTTAAATGGGTGTGTGTAAGGCAGAGGGAAGTGTAAGATGCAAAGATAACACCACAATATAGAGATCAGGCAGCGACTTCCTAATGTGCTGCTTTGAGTCAGCAATCAGCAGCTGACACTGTGAACATGCTCATCAACACTATTGACATTCTTCTTTGGAAATTGCTTAAAAATCAACTGTGGTGTTTGTTGGGTGGGATTTTTTTTTTGTTTGTTTGTTTTTTTTTATGTTGGCTTTTCTGTCTGATGAGTACAGCTAGAACAAGAAGTATTGTGCTTGGTTAGTACTGATTTCAGTAAGGGACTAACAGCTATACATCTGAGCTTTATTTTGTGTTTGGAAAGTTCTGATTTTGAAGGCAAATTACTCACCAGCCTTCTATGCTGCTTTGGGCTGGGGTAGAGTTAATTTTCTTCACAATAGTTGGTATGGGGCTGTATTTTGGATTAGTACTGAACACAGGGTTGATAATCTGGAGATGTTTTTGTTATTGCTGAACAGGACTAACACAGAGATGAGGCCTTTTCTGCTTTTCATACTACCATGATGGCAAGGAGACTGGGCACATGAGAACTAACATGGTAAATTGGGACAGGTGACCCAAACTGACCAAAGGAATGCTCCATACCATATGACATCATGTTCATATACCTGAAGTAGGGGAAGAAGGAGGAAGCACGGGGATGTTTGGATGTTTGGTGTTTGCCTTCCCAAGTAACCATAGCATGTGATGAGCCCCTGGTTTCCTGGCAATGGCTGAACACCTGCCTGCCCATGGGAAGTGGTGACTAAATTCCTTGGCTTGCTCTACTTACATGTGTGGCTTTTGCTTTCCCTATTAAACTGTCCTTATATCAACCCATGAGTTTTCCAGCTTCTACCCTTCCTATTCTTTTCCCAATCCCAATGTGGGGAGTGAGCAAGTGGCTGCATGGGGCTTGGCTGCTGGCTGGGATTAAACCACAGCACTTTAACAGAAACATTGGCACCTCAGCGTTACAGTACCACTCATTTACTATCTTAGCTTTGGAAATCTTGTTCTTTATAATGAAGATCTTGTTATTCAAGGGGAGAATGCATGCAGGAGTTAAATATATTTTAATAATCTCTACCAAATTATCTTTATAAATGTTCACAAAATACACAAAACATTCCATCCAAAAATATCCTGATTTCCTTATTCAGGAAAATTTCCTTTCTTATTTCAGAGAGGGCTGTAAGCACAAGATGCTGAGCTGCCATTTACACAGAGAAACTGCATTATGAAAGGTCTTTTCCTAGAGGCAATTTGTAATCTGGGCTTTCCTTTCCTTACCTGTAGGATTGGAATTTTCCTATATCAGAACTCTCAAGAATTTAATTAATTACTTAAAATAGTGCAAAGCAGCCAAACTAACAGAATTTGAAGTTAAATTAATGAACGATATTCCCAATAAAAAATTAATCAGCACAGATATCATTAATCTTCTCATGCCCCCTCTGCTAACTGTTCCACATTATTCACCAGAACTTGGAAAAATCAAAATGATGGAAATTATTTTTTAGGACTACAAGTCTTCTCAAAAATCATGTGCTAATAGCTTATTTCTGTTTGAAAGGAGGTTGTAGACAAGTGAGGGCTGTTTTTTCTCTGAAATAACAAGTGACAGGACAAGAGGAAATGACCTGAAGTTGCACCAGGGAGGGTTTAGATTTAGATTGAGAAAAAAAATTCTTTGTTGGAAGGGTGGTCAAGCATTGGAACAGGCTGTCCAGGGAAATGGTGGAATTACAATCCCTGGAAGTGTTAAAAAATGTGTAGATGTGTGGTTTGGTGTTCACCACACCATGGTTTGGTGGTGAAAATGACAGTGTTTACAGTTGGACTGCATGATCTTAAAGGTCTTTTTCAACCCTAATGACTCCATGACTCTACTGTGAACACGCCTCCTCACAACTGCTGAGTACCATATAGGGAAGGGAGCAGCTGCTAGGTAAGGCACTGGCTAAAGCCAGTTCATTTCTTGAGGAAGCTTAAAATTAGGAAACCAGTTTAACCTAGCATGTGCTGATGTTTTTACATGCTTTTGAGACAAAGCGTTGCTTCTAAGTAGATAGGTAGTCCTCTTGATTTTCCCAATGTTCTTAGAAAGAAGTGTTAAATTCAACATACTTAATTTTGTCTGGTTTTGAGATTAAAAAGACACAGACAACATATCCAAAGGGACACCAGTATCTTTCTTTGTAGTCTTTGAGGGAGAAAATAAATAATTGCCAATTCATCACATCCTGTAACTTCTGGCTTTTAGAATTTAAACGATTCTGTCGCTACTTGAGATTCCTCTTCAACCTACATCAGAGAGATCAGAGGAGACAGATGAGATCTTCATGTCACAACCACACGGAAAGCACCTATTGCTCCCATTGTCATTAACACTTCCTGGGAGCACTTAACTCTTCTATAAAAATTATAAGCAGTGTTATCAAGTGCTGCTGATTAAAAAAAAAGATCTTTACCTATTGAAAGATTATTGGCTGTTGCAGTGAAAGCCCTTTTGTTTTTCTTCCCAGTGCCAAACCTGGAACCAGAACATTCTGAATTGACAGAATCTGTCTATTTGGGGTATTGTATATCCCTTTATTACAAAAATTACTTTTTCCATGGACAAAAATGGTATTAACATTTTTTTTCCTACATAAATGTGTATAATTTAATTTTCAAGTCCTATAAGAAAAAAAATCTTATTAATAATCAAAGCAATTTCTCATATAAATGAAATCAGATAAGAGCCAGTATTTTATTCCAAAACATTTACCTACAAATTATGTGTAACTGATTATACCCAGCTTTACTAGACATGTAATTAGTGGTTTCTATGGCAGTCTAACATACTAACTCTCCAAGAAAGGAAGAGCTTATTGATTCAAAACTCTTTTTGATTTAAAGTATTAGTCTATTACATGGATCATTTCACAGCTGGCTTGGATTTATCTTGG
The DNA here is from genome assembly GCF_048771995.1 of Taeniopygia guttata. NCBI lineage: Eukaryota > Metazoa > Chordata > Aves > Passeriformes > Estrildidae > Taeniopygia > Taeniopygia guttata. Next base: position 117,720,956 of record NC_133026.1, read on the forward strand.
TTTTGATGCAGCAATTAATTCTGCTCAGAATTAAGAGAACAGAAAGATGTAGTCAGTCATTTCTGTAGTGTCTGGTTACAGTGTAGTTTGATTGAAGAGGTAAGGTTCAAATACAACTTTTTTAGCAGGGAATTCCGAGAATTCTTCAAGGCCAAGCCACTTAAAATTTAAAGAAAAAAATCAATGTGGTTTTTTTTTTTTCCTACCAAAGTAAAAAGTAAAAAGTAAAAGGTATTGTTTCCAGTTACAGTATATAGCATTTATAATTTTGTGACTGTAAATAATCAGGTTCACGTAATTAATCATTTGGCCTCAGAGCTCTGTTAGTCAAGAGAGCTACTCTGCACACCACATTGAGATAAAAAATAAGAAAATCAGGGAAGAGAACCTTTCAGTTGCACTTAAATTTTACCAGTTACACTCTGAATACAATCACATACTATCCCATATTAACAGATCACATCTGAAACCATATCCTGAAAAATCAATGGGCACATCTTGAACACTGACAGCTTTCTGGCTATTTTTTCCCCCTGTCTATCTCAGAACTTTTGAACTGCATGGCTTTTAAAACTGTATCACAGGCAGTGTGTACTGTTTTATACCTGCATATAGAAAGAAATAATACAGCATTAGAAAAATAGGATTTTTTTCTTCAGCTATGGATTAAAATTTCAAATATGAGCTTTAGATCAGTAACTCAAACACTATATGTTCACACGTTATGAATTTGGTAATAACATTATCAAAGGAAGGAATTTGGGCAGTGATGTCTATTTTTTTTCCTTTTTTACTTCTAACACACCAACAGTACTGTGTAAGCTCTAAAAGCATTGGAATCTTTACTAGTAAGGCCTGGTCTCACACCTGCTAGGTCCTAGGAATAGTTTTTGGTGGTGGGAAATTCTCCCAACAGTAGATGATGACTGATTTAAGAACTACTAAGGTAAATCAGACATACACAAGTCTTTGCAACTGGATGGGATACATCTCAAATGTTGGAAGTGAATTCCAGGAGGTATAACTGCTACTAAGGAATTAGTGGTTGCAGTGCTGTCCTCCAAAATGTAGTAGCTCATCTTGCTGGATGAGAGCAGTATTTTCACCTCAGGTTTATAAAAGCAGCTGCTTTCAACTTTTCAGAGAAGGGAGTGTGCCTACATAATGTGTGACCAGATACAGGAAGGCAAATATTGAAAGAGTGTTTATATCATTGCAGTAAATTAGATTATTGGAACTGACTGCAACAGAATTATACTGAAATTACAGAATTTATTTATATATTCCTACTCAAGCAATGTCATCCTGTTCTTTTGAGAGTTTTAAAGTTCTTCTAAAAGTTCCTATGCCTTCCGATATTTACATATTTCAACTGAGTTTTCTCACGCATATTCATGTAAATAATGATTGTTTTGCATTCTTCTTTGTGGGTGGAGAGAATTGATGGACTGTTGGTTTGACCAGTGTGGTTGGAGAGGTGGCAGTTTCACCTTCCAATCCACTGTCACTTTTGCTATTGTATATATACTGGAGTCAGAAAATAAAGGTTTTTTTTTGGGGTTCTTTTTCTTTCCTTTTACAGCTAGCCTGCTTCTGTGAGTTATTTCGTGTCACACTATGACAAAGCAACAGTCTTTATTTTAACCTCAAATTACTTTTTCCAACTCTCATGCACTTAATGTATTTTAAAAACCTAAAAACATAGCATTACTTCTTAAACAGTTTTCTAATTAGATTCATATTTGTGTTATTAAAGTGATATTTATAATTTTTCCAGTCAGTTACACAATAAAAATGTGCAATGCTAATACAGCAGACCAAAGATGTTATGAAGTTTGGAGGTTTTATCTCAACAGTATTCTAAAAGTACTGACAACAAAGATATAAGGATAGGAAAAACTGAATGAATGAAAAAATGAAACTGAACATTTAATTTATCTAGTAACTATTAGTGTGAACATGTAACACCTGAAAAATAGATAGGCAAAGATCTGAGTTTGCTTTTTGTTTACCATCCTAAAATAGTATTTCATTCCTGATACAGTTTTGATGGACCCATTTACAAGACACAACTCACACTAACATCACTAAGCAGTCCCCTCTCATTCTGCATTCTGTTTAAAATGTTACTGACTTACAGTTGGACTCAATGATCTTCCAACCTAAAACATTCTAAATACTCATGTATTTTATGTAGAAGGTTTCAGACAGTCTGGATTTCAATTTTCTTGAGAGCATCTGGCAGCCTGTAGCCCCAGATATGCCCTGCTAAGTTGCTGACCACCTACTACGGCTGATAAGTCACATGTGCCATTTGGTTTTCTAAACGTCTAGGAAACAGCCCCTATCTCCTGGAAGAGGAATCAGACTATTGCAAGCAAACGTGCTCCTGCCAGACTGCCCATCAAGAATGTGTCTATGCTCTATCTGGTCAGCCAGACATGTAGGAGTATGCATAGTCTAGCTGGCAATCTGCTCACCAGCAAATGTGCTCTCTGTCTGGTTTGCAAAGAATGTACTCTTTTCAAGGGCAAGGGGGTCTATCAGTGCACGTGTTCTGCCAGCGTGGTTTAGATCCTTACTCCTCCTCAGCTTTGGGCACAGGCAGCAGCACAGAGAACTGGAGTGGGGAGGCAGGGCACGGGCAAAAAGGCATGCCTTTTATCACTGCCTTTAGAACACTGGATGACATGGCAGTGTTAAGTACTACAGATTTGACATATAGTAGACCTATCTTCTTGGTTTTCTTAATTACCACTACTGAAAGAAGTTTAGACAGAAGACAGTGCTATTGTTTGTGTCTTGTATGTTTGTGATGACAGTTATATTTTTCCTTCTGAACAGAGTATGAAATCATGGGGAGAATCATCCAGCACCACATTCAGCAAGGCTGTAAACATAGATACCAAAAATACCACTAGGCTGAAGATTACTGTAATATTAATTATGTCTCTGCAAAATATTTACACTCACTTTTATAGGTAGTGCATATTCTCCACAAAAGGGAAAAAAAAAAAAAAAGGGAACCAACCACTAAAACTGTCTGAATTGCCTGCTGAGACCTTACAAGGGCCACAATAACCAGAAACTTCTAATACCTGACCTTCATTCAAATGGCTCTGCTTCAGCAACCCTATTTAATTTCAGAACTTCACTTTATCTCTTTATCCTTACACTTTATCTAGCATCGTGGTGACTCCTTTCAGATCCTATGTCATGGCTGAATAATTCAACGGCAAGTAAATTCCTTACATTTCTCTTCCACAGCCTTCAGCACTAAAAGCTGATTGATACTTTGTAGACTTCACTAAAAGATGTTTACATTTTTCCTTCAACACCATCACCGAGGAAAGGCAGTGAGAGGGGCTGCTGGAAAAGGCGCTCCGTATCTGTTCTAAGCATGCTCTTGGCTCTGGAAAAGTGCTCCAGCTGGTATCTCTAAGTATTTAATGCACCTAATTCTGAATACCTATGGGAGTGCTTGTAAGCTCTTTGCTGCTAAACCAACTCGAGGGTGCACAGATAAAATTGCCCTGGTTTATATCTTATGTCTGTATTTCTCCTTCTTCTGCAGCCAAGACTGAGGATATTTTTTATTTTTGAATTTTCAGATGTTTCCTGAAATTGATATTCAGTAAGCAAACAAGAATTTTTGCTTCATCCAGAGGTAATATATTTCCCCACCTCCCTCTCAAATAAGAGAGCTATATTCTGTAATGTGAAGTGTATAATTGCAAAGCTTATGTTTTGGGTATACATCATTATAGTCTCAGTATTATTTTGCCCCAAAAACCTGTCATATAATAGGCCCTAATAATTCTATTTATTATAATGCTAGTTAGATTCATATAAACAAAAGTCCAGTATACATGCACAACATGCACATTCCTACCTGTTATCAAATATACATTATCCTGTGTAGATTTCAAACCATACACATCACTGCAACTCAGGGCATTGATAAATATTTAATTAATTAAATACAATGTTCATACAAGCATCTGCCTAAGAAGAGGGAGAACTAACATTGTTCACTGCAAGTTCCTTCTTTCTGGACTAGAACTGGAAAGGCACATGATGTGCATGGTGGCAGCAGAGTGGCTTATGATTAGTTGGCATAATCCAGAGTATTTATTACATGTTGACTGTATAATTTAAAGATATTTCCACATTGCTAATCCTGTAACATACAATGGAGGGACAAAAGGTGACATTCCCACCACATTCTGAATTGCTACAAATACCTACCAGAATATTTAATTCCATGAGTAAGGCAATGTGGGCAGAAACTGCTGGTAACAGATTAAGTTTACAACATCAAAATTTCAACAACTTCTCTACTCAGGGAACATTAATAATGGTGTATCCCACTGGAAGGTATTAGATATCTTTAAAATAGTTAAGTGATTTGGTTTCTGTTAATTACTTCCTGCCAATATCCATAATTTTCTCTGAATGCTCAAAAGTAACTTAAAATTCAATATAAAATTGCTATTGTTTTTATATCATCAAAAAAAGAAAAATTAATGACATATTTTAGTAATCTACTAATAAGTGGCTTTTTTCATTGCTCAAGCTGCATGCAATCCTCAGTGGATCTTAGATGTATGTTAGAAAGGTATTTAATGCCTATTTTTCAGTTTCCAAGGTCAAACATCACCTAGTATGTATGGGGAAAGAGGAAACATCTGTTGGAATAATTTATTTGACTAACACAGAGGTTAGGATTAAAACCCACTAATTTCTTTGGTCCTATACTGAATTTCAATTAAACAATACAGGTATTTGTTCAGTTTGAAAAAATTTCCTTCCTTTACTTGTTGGCACATTCATGTATATCCCTAATTAGTGGATCTGGCAAGGGAATACTATGATTTGTCTTTTTTTTTTTTTGTATCTGTATAAGATCTGAGAATGAATATTTCTATTTTTTGAGGTTTGGGGTTTTTTTCCCCAATAAATGTTCTAAAGAATTCACAAAACTTCAACTCCCAAGACTCTTTGGTTTCTATGGAATTCCTTTACTAGCAAGATTAAAATACATCTCAGGATCAGTGATTACACATGAAATTGTAAGGTACAGCAACCTTCAGCATCTAAAAATAAAAGTTTTTAGAAGATACTACAAGTTTTTAGAAAATATTAAATGCATGTAATCTGACTGCAATTTCTTCTAACCTTTCTGTGAAATCAGACTAAAATCTACTAGATTAGCATTAATAAAAAAATCACTTACATTGTTTAATTTGCAAATATAAATTAATAAAAATATAGAGATAGTATTTCAACCAAGTATGGAAGGTGCTCTCTTAGCCTTTCTTAGGTCAAAAGGGATTTCAACAGAGCCGTGATTGTATTCCAGATTTTTAATACTGGAAAAATATTTTGCCAAGCAAAGAAGCTCAACAATTGGACAGCTTTTTACCATTGTAAAGCAGAATCAGAATGCTTTGTCTCAAAGGGAATAGCAGAAGGTCTTACAGGAGAAAAGATATTGTACAGACGTGTTCCATTCTTTTTTAGGACTAAGGGAAATGGTAAATGCAAAGCACAGTTTTACTCAGCCTGGCCCAAAAGACAGGATGCTAACAGAGATGACATGCAAGCTGACAGAACACTGAGCATGTGGACAAACCCATCTTACAACAGAATTTTAAAAATCCCAACTTTTATATGGCATGAGTATTAGTCTGTATCCCTCTACATTTCAGAAGCCTGTACTATTCACTGGAAAATAATAATGTACTACTATAGTAGTACTAACAGTATCACTTATTATAATAATGAGTACATTGTTCCTGCAGTTCTTGTTTTTAACTGCTCCACTGCTTTGTGCTTTCTGAGTAAGAAAAAAAGCTCAATAATGGGCATATATATGACAAATTAATTTTCTGTTTTGGGCTAGAATATATCCATTGTCATGTGATGAACAAAAATTATTATTTGAAAGAGCAGCTTTGTGATTTGCAATTCTTCTTCCCTTCTCAACAGAAAGGCAGCTATTTTTAATCAGAACAAATAATCAGAAGAAACAAAACTCATAGAATGGAAAGTGGTAAGTTGTCAAAAATAAAATAGCGTTAAATGTTGCTCAGTTAATTTATCAAACATATTAATAAATTCTAACTTGAATGTAAAATAGAAAATAGAAATTCTAACTAGAATGTAAAATATGTAACTAGAATGTAGAATAGAATACTACATTTACTAATTTAATTACAAAAAATACCTGTGTTCGTTGCATGTATTTATTTATTTTATCGACAGCATTGTATAAATTATGGGTTTTTTTTTTTTTTTTTGGTTGGCTAGTTCAGCTGATAAGTAATAAAACTGTTAGGTTAAAAATAGCATTAAAAATCTGGGAGGAGCAATATTAGGCCCCAAATATTTAACTATACTATTGCTACAGGTGAAACTAGAGCATGGTTGCTAGAATTAAGCTGTAATGATGAAAACTGATTGTTTCTCCTTCTCCATATGATTCTGTGCACTGCATCACCCTTCACCAGTGGTCCTCACACCTTAACTTACTTCTGAGAATTAACTTCAACATTATTTTACCTTTGTAGAAAATTATTACAATTAAATGCATATGACAGAAACTAGTATTATTAAAGTTACTACTATTAGCTAGTCCACTGATTTGTAACCAGAAACTGAAACCTATTATCCTGTTTTCAAAGAAATAAATACAATAAATATAACATGGTTTAAAAAAATTATTTCTGACAAGCAATAACCAATATAACTAAAAGAATGTTGTTTGAGAAACACACCTGAGTTTTTACCTGACTTCTTCTTTCACATATTCTTGGCAGAGGTTTTCTTTCAACTTTCTGCTTGTGAACCAAATCTAAAAAATCTGATTTTATTTTCACAGAGTGACTGGATTGAAGAGGAAATGTGAAATAAGGTCTTCTACAGTCAACTGCAGAAAACAAAAAGAAAAAAGGATTAATTCAATATCCCAAGTCAAACCATATGTATTTAATATTCTGTGTGACTGATTACACTTTCCAATATATCTCGTTATAGAAAACAGTGTATTGAACCTTAAGGTAAAATACCTCAGATTTGATAATTGAGAATGCAAAACCTTGAATGGAGTTATGGAAGGTGCTGCAAACACTGATGAAGGTTTTAGAAAATACTAAATGCATGTCATCTGACTGCAATTTCTTAAATATTAAAACAGGTATTCCCAGTCAGGTAGAGTTATTTGAAAATGAATAGAGTTATTTGAAAATGAATAAAATTCAATTACATAGCACCTTCTTACATCAGTAGTTATTCAGAAGACCATTTCAAAACCATTGCCATTTACATATGGCTTCCAAACAATGTGTAGATTCCAACTATTTTAGGGCTGGTGCAGGTAGGCAGAGCATCAGCCTTCATGTCTTCAAAAATAACATATTAATTAATCTTCTGAAAGCAACAGTGTAAGTGCACCCAATTTTATTTTATAAATATAGTAATTCGAACACTTTTGAATAATTTCAAGTTAGATGTCTGGATCCAAGTCCTGCAAGATGGCAAGACATGCTGTTATGTCATTTATATTTTAATCAGCAGTCAGCTCTGTAACAAGCACCACCTTCCCACCATTTTAAAAAAACTTCAAAGTTGTATTTCAGGTTTTGCTTGAGTTTCAAAACTAATTTGTTTTCCCATTTGAAGAACAGGTTGCCTTTAAACCTCAAAAAGGGCTTAAGGCTTTTTTACCTCCCAGACATTTTTTTTTTATTCACAAGTTTAAAACTTGGACTTCTGCTAGACATGTATCTTGCAAAGGCCTTTAAAAGGACTGACAATATACAGAGATCAAACAAGTATCAACAAATAGATTTTAAAAGTCTGATGTATTTCGTGCATATTTATTCTAGAATGCCCAACATTTTTAGAATATGGAAGTAAATGTGAATATTTACACAATCAAAATGCACTAGCTACTCCTTTCCATAATTCTGGGAGATTGGGATGTGAGGAAAAAAAAGGATATATGAACTAGTGCTAAAATTAAATTTTATATTTGAAAAGCTCAATTTCCACTCAAGTCTTTTGGACTCATCACTGGTACAAGTGTCTTCTTATATAATTCTTAATATATTTAGTTTTAGATTTAATTTTATGATTTCTGTAAGTTTTAAATAAGGATTGATTAGTTTGCTTATAAAATTCTACATAGGCTGCATGTTCATCAGTCATTCTTTCATTACTTTTGTTCCTGGCAAGTCTGGAGGCTTTCCAATTCCTTAAGAAACATCTTTTCATTTCTTGAATTTCTTTCCCATCCAGAAATTCTGCAAAAGAGAACACTTTCTGTGATACAAAGTGAACTAAAGGGCTATACAAAGTTGTAGGTAATGTGTATTGGCTCTATATTAATCCTCTTCAAGTCTTTTTTTCTTTTTCAAGTATTTTGGTAAAGAAAATAATACCCAGTAAAGACTGATAATCAAATTCAAGCTGCAAGAGAGAGTTAACATGCCTTAATTACAAAAAAAAAAAACCCTACAGCTTTTATAAATTTCCAGGGAAATATACATATTTTACATTTGGTTAAAATGCAAGACTTTCTATAACATTCTGCAGAAAAGTTATGCTCTTACACAGGGCATAGATAGATGCAGAAATCCAGGTGGAGAGGGAAACTGCATGTCTTAGCAATCATGGAATTCCACTGATCATGGAGACAGTCAGAGAGATTTGCCTCTCTAAGGTTAACTGTACTCACTTAGGTGCCATAAACCTTATGCTCTATGATTCATTGGTTGCATCTGTATTTTTGAGCCAGCCCAAATGAAATACCTCATGTGGCCACAAATTTAGGTTGAATTAGAACTGTCCTAAAGCACTATTATTTTCATTGTGCAGATAGGCTTTTTCTAAATGACCAGTATTTATTTCATGCTCTGAGAAAAAACAAGTTCTGTAATTATAACTTTAAAATAAATGCCACCTTTATCCAAAAAAGTAAAAAATTAGCAGATTTTTAAACTTATTTCTACAGTATAAATATTTAGATACAGAAGAATCAGTTTCTTCCTTTCATGGTAAAATTTTATGCAAAATAACAATATAAACTGCACCATAAGGGCTAAGATTAACAAATACATGCACAACATAAAGTGTGAACTGCTTATAATGATATGGAGTGGAAGGATGAATGTTATATGACAAATTCAAACACAGTAAGATGAGATCTGCACAACTACCACTGTACAATCAAAACACTTCAGCAACTACTATAAATTGATAGGGGAACAGATGAAACAGATCTTTGAAAATCAGTTTCACAACATCTGGAATATGAATACAAAAACTGTCTTGTAACAATCTCACCAATCATCTATTATAAAACAAATAATTACTACTACTAATACCAAAAGCCAAACAAGATGGCTTGTGAAGCTGATTACATAAGCAGTTTTAGCTTTCTACATAAATTAAAAATTCATGATTTGATATAAATATCTATAGCTGTGTTTACATGCATAGCACTACTCAAGAACAATTAATTTTTCAGTTGTTTCCTAAAAGAGTGGGGGTTATGGGTGGGCTATTGATTTAATTTTTTACCTAAAGTCAGTGAATGTAATATAATCCAATCCTTGTACTTTGGTTGTTGGCAGATGGGGTTTCCTGTAAGATCTATTCTGCATAGCTTTGTCCATTTTTTTAATACAACCTCCAAATCCTGCAATTGAAACAACAACAGAACATAGTGATTATGTTTTTCCCTCCAGAGTAAAATTCAACAGTAATGTGATTTGTTCAACCAGGCCCAAATTCTGCGCACAGAAAAAACTTCAATGAGACTATTCACATGTATTATGCACATTAAGAATGTGCATTTTCAAACAGAGTGGTCCACAGCATCCCCTGAATATATCAAAATTGCACAGAAGAAACAATGATGCTGGAATACGCTGCATTTTTAAGGATACAGTAATGCCAGCTATCAAAATGACCACTTCAATCCCACTGATAAGCACCCAAAGCCTAGGAACTACCAATGAAAAAATTCCTATTATACACAATGTCTGTTAATGCCTCCCCGAGGTCTTACAGAGCCCTTAAGAGTATCAGCATGTGGAAGAACAATTACTTTATACAGATAAAGTACAGACTAAAAAAAAATAAGCTAAAAATCATGCAAACCACAGTGAACTGCCTCTCTCTATATATGTAGAACTGTATTTTACAGGAGAAACAGTAATCCCCCCCTACCTAACTGTGGGTGGTCAGTTACAGTATTGGCCTACAGTGAAATTAGTGAAATATACCTTTCCCCATCTCTGTTTCTGTCTGGTTACCCAGGGGCAGTATGACCTAGATGAAACTACTCTGTCTTTCAAATACAATAAATTCAAGTTGAAAACATGCAAAGTTTATCAGATTGGTCCTTTCAATTCAGACACCTTACTTTCTGAAATACTTTCTTTCCAAAATTTAATTTAACTCTTATTCTTGACAGGTTTTCCTTGTATGTGTGAAAAGCTTAAGGAGGAATTCAAGACAATAGGTATAAATAGGAGAGAGGATTTATTTTCTACTGTTGTAATAGTTTGGAAAATTCTACTAATCATGCTGTGATGGATTCTAAACCACAGAGTGTGTAAAACTTTGTAGCTTGATGCCAACAATGAAGTCTCTAGCAATGTAGATATCTCTTAGCTTCTTCAAATTTAGAAAATTGCTTGGGTAACACAAGCAGGGAGAATTGTGCTTTTGCTGGCTCGTCTCCCTTGGTAGAAAATCCTCTTGGAAATGTTCTATCGGTTATATATCACATTTAATAAAAACATGTGGAAGAGAAAGTGGCAGCACAGCCTCATGCCTCCAAACCATATAATTTTTGGTCTATCTATGATGATGGTGATATCACCTATTGCTATTCAGAGATAAAAATGTATTTTTAGAAAACTAGAGGGCAAAAGTCTGATTCTGTGAGGATCAGGACTGATAAAACAATGCAAGAAACTCTGAGGACTAGTCCACATGAAGAAATGTTAATAATTCTTGTAATGTTATTCAGCAAAGCTTAATCAGTATGTATCAGGATAGAAATGTGATAACCCTCATAGTTTAGGTGCTAATCACAAACAGGACTTTAGGGGCAAAATATTTTAGGCTAGACTTACTAAAAAAAATTAATTTAGCAAGTATATTTATTTATCCTAAGCATTCAGATACTATAATTGAAGTCTGTAATGTGTTATTGATTTCATTAGAAAGAATTTTTCCAAGTAATAGTTTTGCAACACAAAGTTGTCTATTACTGAAACAAAATGTATACAGTTTAACTTTGATGAATATATACAGAGTCCTGTAGATTTTTGTTAGCTGTTACTTACTTGATAAATGACCCAGAACATGCTTACTCCAGTGTATGTTTATCTAAGAGCACACTAATCCTGTGCTGAAATATGATTACCCTTTCGATACGCTCTAGTTGTTCATTGCCTTCCTGTCTCTAATAAAGTGCTTTCACTTCCCAGCCTTTCAATAAGCTGTACTAAAGGGACCAGACACTCTTCTGGGCAGGCTCCGTTTGATAAATGATCATGTCATGCTATCACTTTGAGGTCTGCTGCAAAATACTGACGAGCAAATTATATTCCATCGGGGAGGGTGGGGAGGGGGAAGGGCAAGTGCCTGAGTAGGCAGCTGTAGTGCTGGCAATAACTTTCTTACCAATTAACAGTGGCCATTTAAGAATTGGTATTTGACCAGTATGCTCCAGTTTTTATTGGAAATGTCTAATCCAACTGCCCCAGCTACATCTACAGACAGCCATTTGTCACCAGTTTGATTACCTGTCATAATCTATTTGAGAAAATCTATAATTTTTCTCTTGTTCCTGACTCAATTTTAAAGCGAATGAATTCATCTTTTGTGATATCCTCTTGTCACAATCAATACTGGGCAGAGGTTGAATAAATTAAAGACTTGGGAAATACAGATTTTTCCAGGTATTTCTAGCTAAATTTTTTCTATCTATCCAAAGACTCACATAACTCATAATATTTCTAAAACTAATGAACTTAATAAATAAATTATATTCTGACTTTTTGTAAAAAGGAATAATTGTGGGGGTTTTTTAAATAGACATAGTGTTTTTAAAAATTTCCTTAATTCTAACCCAAGTACACTGCAGTCTAAAAGACCTTGTGATCCTGACTAAAAAAACCCAGAATCTCAATACAATGAATAAATGAAATAGCAAGCAATAGAAAGCAAAGAAAAGCCAATTCTATTAAAATAAATCATATTATTGATAACTGACCTGAGACATACTTTTTGTATGTGGTAGCTAGTCATAGTTATTTTGCATGAATTCAGAAAAATTACTTGATTTTCATCTGTCTACTGTTCAGACTGCATTATATAAACTTCAGTCAAGTGAAACAAGGTCATATACCTTGATGTCTGTTAATTATGCTAACAAAGCCCTGTATTAGCCATGACCTTAAGTGCTTGAATTTATCAAATTTTTTAGTCCTAATTTTCAACTATGCTGAAATCAAAGTGGCATAGGTAAGAAAGCAAAAGAATATGGTTTTCATAATAAAGTGAAAAAACTGAGAGAAATGTTTAAATATAAAATAATTATACTAAGTACACAAAAGTGAGAAAAGTCTACATGAGATTGTATTTCACACATTTCTTATGCCCTTCATATTTTCCTCTTTCTCAAAGATCCCATGTTATTCCTGCAGTTCTCCAGACCTGCTCAGACACAGGTAGCTCCTTTAGAGCTTCTCTTCCCACCAGGTGAAGCACAGATAGGTACAGAGCTCTCCAACACTTCCCTGTCATGTGGCACTGCCACAATCTCTGATTAATGCCAGACATTCCTGGGAAAGTTCTTGATGGCAGTGATGGCAAAGCAAGAATGGGAAAACAGGCGATATAGTGCTTTTGGCATGAAAAATAAGTATGCATCAGAGTTTTGATAATAGAGGGGCAAGAGGGAGGAGAAGGAAGGCAGCTCATGTGGGAATGAAAGAGTCTTTGCTGCATATGCAACAAGTTCAGCCAGCAGAACCAGTTAAGGGTATAGAACTGTATACCCCTTAAATGCTTGCAGCTTTCACAGCTGTAGAATAATGTATGCCATGCAATCATGAAATTCAGGGATGCAAAAAAAATTGAAATATACTCAAAACTTCCCTCAGCTATTTCTTTAAACAGTCAGTGACTGTGTAAGATTGTTCTCCCGCTAGATGTCCACTGTGAGCTGAAGCTTCTTACATGGAGTTAAAACTTTTTAAAAAATACTTTTCATGGCTTAATGTTTTCAACAGTTTGTTTTTTATTTATTTAAGAATTTATATTAGTGAGAAGTAGAGCCTACCAAAATGTAATTCCTTAAAACTCAGTAATTGTAGCTGGAAAGTTGGATATCCACCTGCATTACACTGTATATTAAACACATTCGATATATTCATTAATTTTACAGGTCTGCAAAGATATGAATAGAAACACCCTGTTCCACATATTTCAAAATTTGGAGAATGTTTAGAAAACACACAGAACAGTCACTTTCAAAATATACTGGAGCTTAATACGGGTGTAATGGATAGCAAACTTAAATGCTACTTGTATAGTTTTTTGCCAGTTGTGACTATATAACATAGAAATCTTCGGGTCCAACTTGTTTGGGTAAATGTAATTCTGGTTTTCCTGATGATTAAATAATGAAATTTAATAAATAATAAGAAATATATTCTCAGTTACTGAATAATGCAGTAATTTTGTCCTCTCCTTATTCTGTTTCAGAGGATATTGCCTTTTCCTCTAAGATACTGAAAATGCTGTCTCCAAACTGGTATCCTCATTCTTAAAATTAATTGGTTCTTTGGCTATAACAATTTTCTTTTAAGATCATCACAACAAAAGTATATTTTATTTATAAAAAAGAAACAGCCAATATACACATTTTTGTAATATGTTTTATTCAGAAATTGATTCCTTTTAAAAAGGGAATATTTGGAGAGACTGGTTATTTAAAAAAGCTTTTTGCTGTTTTGATATAACCAACATATTCAATGTGAATTTAATTATTTAGCAAAAGCCTACATGAATTCAATCACAACTGCCAGCCAGGACTTGAGATACAAAGCATTAATAGTTCTGTAGTAAAAAAGAAGGATATCATTCAACATTTTTCAATATTATAGTGTAAAAAATGAAGAGTCCAAATAGAGTAAATTCATCTAGATAACTGATAGGTTATGCATAGAAAATACTGCAATCTTCTTATTAGTAAAGAGAAGATTGTCTCAACGATCTGTTAAAAATATGCTATGTTCTCAGAAGTAATAAGAATAGTTATTTTAATAATTACTAACTAATGAAAGTTAAGTTTACTAAGGAAATAAAATGTTTATGCAAACCAGAAAAGAAAGAGTTTATTTCAATCAAGACTTTGTCTTGGTGATTTGAGTTCCTATTTAAGCCTATTCATTTCAGTATTATTAATAAAATTATAAATTTTTACATCCTAGGTAAATACTTCTCCATTTTTAGTCTCAGTTAGATTTTTATATGAGAAAAGACAGCATGCTTGACAAGCCAGATTCAGTAACTGCAGAAGTAACATTTCTTTTTAGTTATATGTTTAGCGGTAAAGATGAATGTGACTAATTCCTGAACATCCATACTTAATACAACAAATATTTACTTTAATACCTTCATATGTTTAAGTTGATTGTCAACTGCTTTAAGATAAGAAAGATTTCTCAAAACTGCCAGTTCTTCTAATTCATCAATGTTGTTATTGCTGATATTCAATACAGACAAAGATTTCTGAAGGAAGAAAAACAGAAAAAGAATTTTTTTTTCATACCATGTATGAGTCAAGTTGTAAATTATTACAGAAAATTATGTTAAAAGATGAACAAACATATGAAGAAGAAATATGCTAACACCACCTCCACATATCATATAGATTGTTTTATGTTGGCATTCCACCTTGTCCTAAAATGCAATTTATTTTGGTTTTGAAGTGAAACCAATTTCTCAATTATTTCAGAAATTCTTAGTAAATACAGAATTTTTGAGTTTTTTTAAACACGTTCAAATTCTTTACAGAGTTCTGCAAGTACACTGAGCTCTACTTTTGAAGTATGAAACATACATTGAAACTGACTGCCTTTTTATAGAATAATAGAATGGTTTGGGTTGAAAGGCAACTTAAAGATAATCTGTTTCCAGCCTCCTGCCATGAGCAGGGACACCTTCCACTAGTCCTGGTTGTTCAGAGCTCTATCCAACCTGGCCTTGAACACTTCCAAGGATGGGGCATCCACAGCTTCTCTGTGCAATCTGTTCCAGTGTCTCACCACACTCACAAGCAGAGAATTTCTTCCTGATAGCTAATCTAAACCTGCTCTTGATCAGCTTCAGGCCACGACCCCGTGTCCTATCACAACACACCCTTGTAAAAAGTGCCTCCCCAGCTTTCTTACAAGCTCCCTTTAGGTACTAGAATGCTGATATAAGATGTCCTTGGAACCTTCTCATCTCCAGGCTGAACAACCCCAACTCTCTCAGCCTGTTTTCACAGGAGAGGTGCTCCAGCCCTCTGATCTTCCCTGTGGCCCTCTCTGGACTTGCTCCAGGTGGGCCTCAAGACTGCATCTGAACTGCAGAACTGAAGCCTATATGTGCTATCTATATAGACTCATTTAACAGCTGGAACTACACTACTTTTCTCTCAGGCTTGATCCTACAAACCTCTTGGTATCCATACCTCTAATCCTTACCCCTACTCTGGAACAGTACTGAACCATGTACTGCATTTTGCCATTTGTAACAGACAATAGTTACAGAGATCTTTGCATTTTAAATAAAAATCTAAATGTCTTTCAGTTGTTTATCTTGGGAAATACTAATGCACTTTCACATAAAAGGAAAAAGTTTATATCTCTAGAAAATGAAAAGTGACTCCTAATCCAGTGAGTTTAGAATTATACACGTATAAGACTTATCATTATTTGGAAAAATTTCAGCAGTTTATGTAGGAAACCTAACCCCCTTCAAAAATTTGACCAAGACCTACATTGCAGATGGAAATTATGAGTATCATCCTGATAAACACAATTCATAAACTTAATCTTCTCAGTCAGATTCATGACATTGTCATCATCAAAACATTTGCCTGTGGTACACACAGAATTATATGGCCTCATGATTTTATCTCTTTTATCTTTGACACCATTAAAAGAGACAGAAGCAGATTAAGAAGTAAAAAGTGATGCCTTAAAAAAGCTCCAAACACTTAGCACCTAAAGGATAAAATAGAATATTTTATTTAGCCTCCACAAAGATGCTGCATCATCAAGAATGCAAAGCTGTTTTATAGAAAACAACAACAACAAAAAAAAAAAACCACATCAAAAGGCCTTAAATAAAAGTCACAAAGTACAAAATCTAGACCAGGCTGCTGAAAAACATGGAAGAAATTATGATACATTATTATCCTGCGAAGATTACAGCTGTAAAACTTCCCTTTACTTTGATAATTTCTCCAATATAGAAGAAACAAAGTACAAATGCTCTCACAGTAACGACTCATTTCTATTAAAGAAAAACAACAATATGTGTCTTGGATTACATAACCTCAAAACAGGAAAAAAAGAACTAAGTCAAATATTTGTGATATACATGTGAACAAAAGAACTCAATTTTTACTGAGTTCTTCAACTTCACAAAAATAGGCTCATCAAATCCTGACTACACTATAGCAGATACAGCAAGAGGAATTTTTATAGTACAGAACTATATCCATTAGCAAACAAATCCTACTTTTTAACCTCTTCAACTATATGTTTTATGAGCAATTAACATGTTGAAAGACAACTACAAAGAGATTTCCTGAATTCTTGTCATAACACAACATAGAAGAACTGCAGAACTAAAAATTATTGCTTTTGATTGTGTTGTTCTTAATATCCAGAAAGAAAAATCTGTTTGTGTCTTTTTTCCCATTCCATTTTTCTACAGAAATACAAAAGGCAATAAATAAACAACTATACCAATCAAATCAGTGAAATAACAACAAACTAATTCACTACAATTGAAACAGACTAAAAAACTAAGATAACTTAGAAAACTAAGTGATAAATTACACCCCCTTTTTTAGTTTATTCACATTCTGTTATTAATTCCTCTCTCTCTTGATTCTCATTTTCACCCCTCATAATGAAAAAAAGATGAAGTAGAATTTGCTGGACACTTTATAAGAGAATTTAAGTGGTAGTCTCTTGGCAGAATTTAAAATAATGTCAGCAATTGGCAAAGGAAAAAAACACAAAGTGATCAACTCCTAATAATTTCTCCTAAAAATACTGATCTCCTGATAATTGGCTCATTGTAATTCTCAAAATATACTTACTGCCAGGGAGTTAAGAGATACTGGATCAAACAGAAGCTTTTCACCAAGAGGGAGATGTTGACTTTCAATATGTAGCTCCCTCAGTTCTCCTACTTTATCCAAACCCTCCACTACAGTGATATAGTTGCCTCCTAAATACCTACAGAATAGAACACAAAATAGATTTAATATTCTTTGAAAGTAAGAGCAAACACAAGGCTTCAATATATAGAGAAAAATATTTTCCAAGCACTATTGAATAATATTTGGAAATTATGATAGGTAAAGTAAATAACCTAGCATACAAGTAGAATATACACTTAACTGTTTCAAGCAGTTTTTTGCAGTTTTATCTACTGCTTTGTTATTAATATTACTAGACTGAAAAAATAAAGTAATTTAAATGCAAATATACATGTCAAGATGATATGTCATTACTTTTATCACAGAACATCTCATAAAAAAGAATAAGCAATAACTGCTATTTGAAAAGCAAAATTTAAGAGGTGAAAGGACTTTAATGGCTACATAATTTAAAAATTTTCTTAGGTGTTATAACTATTCTTTTTACTAGTAAAATAAATACATTATTGTTAACTTACAGTTTTTCAAGTTTTTTCAGTGATGAGAGATTTTCTATACTTGAAATACGATTGTTCTGAAGGTAAAGGTGTGTTATATTTGAAGCAAAGTCCAAGTTCTGGATTTGGTTGATTTTGTTATCATATAAATACAGAACTCTCAGATTTTTACAGAAAGAGAGGTCACCCTGAAATAAACAATAACATGCTACTTAATGTTCAGTCACTGCCTGCTTCTGGAAGCTTTTGATTGTTCTTATATTTAAGTTCTGATGCATGATTTATAAATTTTCACCTTTAGTAAACATTTTGTAAAACTGTTTTTCCCAGAAAAACAGAGTTATTACATATTGCCAGTTATCTACAGATTAAAGGCTGAAATCTGTCATTACTATTTTGCCATACAGAATCTGAGGACTACAAGCATCACCAGCAAATACAGCAGATCCAGTGTGACTTCACTCCTTTCTCTTCCCTGTCTTCATCAGATGGATTTCAGAAAAGCACAATTTTTTGTGTAGTTGTCTCCATTAAACTGCACTGATGTAACTGGAAACCAGTTATTGGCAAAGTATTATTGGTTTTTACAAAACCTTGCAATTCAACCTATTTTAATATATTTCTGAACTCAAGTTTACACTCAAATGTTGAGTTTCTTTGAACATATTCCTATGAAACAACTAAAAGACAACTCCTCATGAAGGTTTCTGTAAAACTTTGCTGTGGCAGCTGATGAAGCAAATTCATTAAACGGTCTGATCCCGTGACTAACTCGTTATGGCTGTGCACAGAAGTGGGCTGAATAAACCCATTTGTTTGCAGGATCTGTTCACACAGAACAAGTGATTTCTTCTTGACTGAAATCACACTTTTAGAGCAGAAATTCACATCATTCAAAAATGCAGTTGTTCAGGGCTCAGCAGTTTCCAAATTTACTCGTATCTTCAGGGGATCTGAATTAACTCAGAACTTATTGAAACTTGTATGCATTTCCTATTATTAAACTCAGAGGAAGGAGGACTGAGCTAAGTTTGCAGGTTTAGTCTTTGAAAATGAAAAGCTCATGGATTATTTTTTAAATGAGTATGCCCCAGGGAGCAATTAAAAAAAAAAAAAAAGTATATTTTTAACCTGGCTAATTTGAAAAAGCCACTACACCAGTCCAAATTTGTTAACTCACTTGGGTTATTTCCTGTTTCTGAACTCTCCTTTCCTTTCTCAGACTTCCTCTGAAATTTAAGGAATAAATCACAGATAGATTGAAAAGATTGTGCTGCGAGTTAATAAATTTGTAAAACTTGGATTTCCCTGTTTGACTCTTCAATAATAAACACCTCATCATAACAGTAACTACAAAACATTAGAGTAGCCAATTTAAAAGGAATAATAAAAAATAAATCTTACTATTGAATCTATATTTTTATCCGAAAAATTCAGATGAGTTAATTTTTGCACATATTGTCTAAAATCCTCTTCACTACAATTCTTGTGACCGGTGTTTTTAGCAATTAGGTCCATTGTTAGTTGAACCATCGTTCTGTTATAGGTCAAACTGCTCTACTGCTTCTTTTAATACTGTATTCCAAGTGCTCCTCTAAGTAGAATGCCTTAAAAACAAAAAGGAAAATGTTATACTATTTGTACCCCAGATCTTCAACAAAATTGCATGTGTACTTCAAATCTGACATATCCTCACCAATGTCCTTTTCATTTACAGTGATAGTACATTGCTTATAAAATCTTACCCCTTTTATTGCTGATATTTTATCAAGTTTTTGGTGTATTAATAAATGTTTAAAGCAATTTTTCTATTTGATTTGTTGATTCAGTTTGCTTATATCCTATGTCTTTTTCATATAGAAATACGAACACAATGCTCCACAGCAGGCAGAATTCTCACACATAGTAGCTAGCTAATGGAAGCTGATAATCTGATTATAAATTAGAAAATATAGAAGACTCTAGAACAGGTTTTACAGGCTGTGAGAGGTGGTATCAAGCTACAGGACTCTTTTATATCTGCACAGCACTTATGTCATGCACACAACTGTGTGTTCTGCACAGTCAAAACCTGTGAGTTTTTCCCACTAAGGCACATTATAGAGGCTCTCACAACCTCTATATTTTTTCCAAACTCTGGCTCATGTAAGTGAGCTTATAAATGACAGAATGGGGGAGAGGGGAGAAGTCAAGCGGCTAATCTTGAATGGATGCATAAATGATCCGGGGATAAAGATACCCTAATGGATATAACTTAATGACTCCGAACAGAAAGGTCACCTATTTAGCCAGTACATATACCAGTGTATGTTATGTATTATAGCTTATACACAAAAGCCCCACATTAGTGTATGAGAACTGAGGAACAACAAAAAGCATCCCACCGCTAAACCTCATACAGAGAATCCTCCCTGCCAGCATTACAATAGGAGAAACTGAAGAAAAGCCAAGATCGAGGCTGTGAAGGCAGAAGAAACTTCCTCTCTTAGTAAACAAATCGGAAGCTCAGTACCTCTCCTTTATGCATACGGGATTTGCCTCTAACTTTTATTTTAAAAAGTGGGGATGAAGAAGAGATGAAAGGACATTGTGGGTTGCCACAATGAATAAACATTGTTTGTCTATTGTGAGTTTCTTGCTTTTTCTATAAAAAACACATTTCAGAGCCCCTTCTCAGACCTTCTTCCAAACCCAGCAGAACAAGCGAGGGAAAGCCGGGCAGTTCTCCCTCCCGCGGTCCCCCAGCTCCTTCCTACCTACAGCCGCACGGTTTCACACCGCCCTCCCCGTCCCGTGGCCCCGCCTCCCGGCAGGGCCAGTGGGAAGGCGGCTCCGAAGGCGGCTCCGAAGGCGGCTCCGAAGGCGGGCACGGGCCGGGACCCGCTCCAGGCGCCTTCCCGGCGGCAGCGCCCCCGGCCCCGCTCCGTTCTCCCCTCAGCTCCCGGCCCGCGCGCGCCGCCGGCCCCGGTTGCCCCGGCAACCGCACGCCAACCGCCGGGGGGCGGGGCGCTCCGCTACGGGCTGCGGCGCGCGCCCCTCGGACCAATCAGCGCTGAGGAAAGGGAGATGGGCGGGGCTTCATTGCGCACGTGCAAGTGGTCCCGAGGCGGCTCGGCTGGCGGCCATGTTGAGGGAGGCGGGGAGTGTCCCCAGTCGGAGGGACCCGCCAGGATCGTCGGGTCCAAGTCCTGCGTGGGGAGCCTCAAAATTTACGCCATCTGCCCGAGTGCATTGCTCTGATGCTTCGCGAACTCTTGTTAGGCTTGGTGTTGTGACCACTCCACCCACCCTCTGGTTGCAAAACCTTTTCCTAATAACCAACCTACTCCTCTTCTGACACTTCAGGCCATTCCCTCGAGTCCTGCCCCTGGACGCCATAGAGAAGAGATCAGTGCGCTGACCTTGCACTTTCCCTCACGAGGAAGTTGTAAACTGCAATGAGGTTTCCCCTCAGTGTCCTCCAAGCTGAACAGAAAAGGTGACCTCAGCTACTCCTCACAGCTTCCTCTCCAGGCCCTTCGCTGTCCTCCCTGCCCTCCTTTGGACCTTCTGTAATAGCTTAGTGTCATTTTTATATTGTGGTGCCCAAACTGCACACAGGACTGTTGCAAAATGTGGATTATGTAAAAAAAATTTAAAGGATATTATTTCATGTTTGATCTTTGTATACTTTCAAGTTCAATCAACAAGGGAGGTTTAACTTGTGAAACAGCAGCTAACAAGCAAACTCTAAGTAATATTTGTGATATCTAGAAGAACAAATTACTTGTTTGTAGAATTAACTTGTTAAAGTTTAGGGGTTTACATGCTTCAATGATCTGAGACTGAGGGGGAGGTTAACAAAGCTTGGGAAAAAGGATCCCAACTGATACTGGACACAAAGAATGCAGAATTTATGACCTACAAGGACATCTGGTAGAACTCTGAAGATAAGGAAATAACTGATAAAGTCAACTGTACTGAAATCAGCTCCAACTGAGTGAAAGATAATTCCAGCAGGGGGAGATCTGCAACTTCCAACTCAGAGACCACTGACCCAAAAGAAGAGAAAGATGGGGCATGTGGACTGATTAGCATAAGAAACAAGAAAATTTTTAGCCAGTAGTAGAATATTAATTCATAAGAAAACTATGTAACTATTAGCCAATGAAAACTAATTCCTTTATCCGCTAAACTGTATAAATTGTAAAACGTTTTGGTAATCCATGTGCTTGATTTGTGGAATTTTCACCAGGTGCCCAGGCTTGTGCAATTTGAAATAAATAATCAATGTCCCTCTCAAGTGTGTTATTATTGGCTTGTTGCACACCGAGTAGTAAATACAATTTTTGTGGACAACAGTACTTGAGGTGAGGCTGCCCCAGTGCAGTGCAGACCAGAGCAGGACAATCCCCTCCCTTGCCTGATGCTGTGCACTGCTGACTCACATTCAACTTTCTTCAACCAGGATCCTCAGGTCCCTTTCTGTGGCATTGCTATCCAGCCTCTCATTCCGAGTCTGTACGTACATCCAGGGTAGCCCCATCCCAGGTGTAGAATCTAGAAATTGCCCTTGTTAAGCTCCCTGTTGTTGGTGATTGCCCAGCTCTCTATTTGTCCCAGAAGAAATATTTGAAACCTGCTAATGCAAATGGACTTTGAACAACATTCCCCACACTGCCCACTCCTACAAAGAGCTCTTTGTCTTATTCATGTCTTAATGTGTTTTTAAATCTTGTTAACCAGAAGTTTTTCTGTTTGGTGTTGCCTCTTCTTCCTCCATGCCAGTTTTTTGGGTTTTTTTTTGTGAGCATAGACTACTGGCAAAATCAAGATGATATGGTTCCTTTCCCTCATGCTTGAATTGGAGAAGTTAATAGTTTTATAAATTGAGTGAATACAGTGAGTACAGTATTTGACAGCAAAGTTCTACAAAAAAACATGTTAGCAAAAGTTTGATTAATTTTATTTATTGTAAAATATTATTCTAACTTGGGTTAGTTGGTTGTTGGTTTTGTTTTGTTTAATCAATTATATCACACTTTTTAGTGCTTTTACAAAAGTAAACTAATTAGTTGTTGATGACACAAAAGTGGGAGGAGTGGCTGGTACTCCAGTGGGTTGTGCTGCCATGAGGGAGGACTTCAACAGGCTGGAGAAATGGGCCAAGGGGAACCCAAGAAAGGTCACCAAGGGAAAGCACAGAGCCTGGCCCGTGGGGAGAAACAACCCCAGGCAGCAGCAAAGACCAGCTGGAAAGTAGCTTGGCAGAAAATGATATGGAGGTGGACACCAAACTGTCCAGTGTAGTAGCAAGGAAAGCAAATGGAATCCAGGACTGCCTTAGAGGAATATTGCCAATTGTAGACGAAGATCCTGCTCTTTTTATTCAGCACTGGTGAGGCCACACCTGGAGTGCTGGTGTCCAGCCCTGAGCTCTTCAGTACAAGACAGGGGCATATCAGAGAGAGACCATCTAAGGGCTGTCAAGATGATGAAGGGACTCTCTCCCTTCTTAAAAGAGAAGTGTCTCTCTTTTAAGGAGTAGTTGAGAGAGCTGGGACTGTCCAGTCTGGAGAAGAGAAAGCTCAGGTGTTTGCTTCCAATGAAACCAAAATTATGACTTCAGTTCTCTTATAAGAAAAATGACACAAAATGTTGTTAGGAAGAAACGAGATTTATTGTGTAAAATATGTCTGAAATAACTTGTTCCAATTAATTTCAATTTGGGGTTTATGTTTTCAAAGGTAGAAAATATAAGATTCTCAAAAACATGGAGCAGAGCAAGTAGGGGAATGGGAGTTGTGGAGAATGTTACTCCTTCCTGCTTAGGGGAAGACTCTTTACACTGTTGCCTGTTCCAGCATGGGCTTCCCATGAAGTCAAAGCCTCTTTCAAGTACATCCACAGGTGTCTGTCTGCTCCAGCATGGACTTCCATGGGCTGTAGGGACACATCTTGACTTACTATGGTCTTCACTATAGAATGCAGGGGAATCTCTGCCCTGCTGCCTGGAGCCCCTCCTCCTCTTACTCCCCCTCCTTCTTCTCTGACCTGGGGGTCTGCAGTGTTTTTTCTCTTCCATATTCTCACTTCTATTTCCTAGCTGCTTGTGTTACACAAGTGGTTTTCCCCCTTTCTTAAATCTGTTATCCTGAGGTGCTACTACCATTACTGATGGGTTTGGCTAGTGGTGGGTCTGTCTTGGAGCTGGCTGGCATTGCCTCTATCAGACATGAAGGGAACTTCTAGCAGCTTCTCACCTAGTATGAAGAAGCCACCCTTCTATCCTACACCTGCTACCTGTCCTGCCAGGTGGGTCTGTCCTTTGAGGTTGTCAAGGCTCTGGCTGCTAGGGACATCTGTGAGCTGCAGAGCCAGGGTAGGGCTGGGAATGCCTGTGGTGGGCTTTGGCCCTATGACATCCTAGGGGATGGGTCACAATGGGGCTGGTTTTCAGGGCCTGGGCCAGAGGTAAGCATGTGACGGGAGGCTGGGCAAGACCTGGGACAGAAATGTGGATTCTCACCCTGCATCAAGAATGCAAGCCCCTGCCAGCAGCCTCACCCCTTCTCCTTCCTTCTCCCAGCTCCATGCAGCTCGCATACCTGCTCCCTGCTCCTTCCCAGATGCACTTGACCCTTTCTCTCTCTCCTCATCCAGGCCATGGCTGCCCGAGTGTTCTTTAAAGTGGTGCGAAACATCATCATCCAGCACCTGCAGATGGTCAACAGGGAGCTGGATGAGGCCACACGTGAGCGCATGTGGCAGCGTGAGGAAATGCTGAGACAGGAGATGACTCGGCTGCTGCAGGAACTGGAGCAGAATGACATGGCCGAGAGACACCCGCTCTTCACTGCCATGCTGCAGTGGCAGAGCTGGGCTGTAGCCATTGTTGTGCTCTTGGGGCTGTGGTGGTGGCTCCAATATTTGAAAAATAATATAGAATTGTAGAATCCTAGAATGGTTTGGTTGAAGGGACCTTAAAGATTCATTTAATGATCATCTCATTCTAACTCCCCTTCCATGGGCAAGGACATCTTCCAGCAGACTATGTAAATGCCGCATCCAATCTGGCCTTGAACACTTCCAGGGATGAGGCATCCATAAATTCTCTGGGCAACCATTAACCACTATTCCAGTACCTCACCACCCTCACAAAGAAGAATTTCTTCCTAATGACTAATCCAAAGCTACCTTCCTTCAGCTTAAAGCCATTCTCCCTTGTCCTATCACAGCATACCCTTGTAAAAAGTCCATCTCTGTTCTTGTAGGCCTGTTTAGGTGGTGGGAGGGTGCTGTAAAGTCTCCCCGGAGCCTCTCCAGGTTGAACAACCCCAGCTTTCTCAACCTGACTTCATAGGAGAGGTACTCCAGCCCTGTAATCAACTTAGTGGCCTTCCTCTGAACACATTCCAACAGATCCATGCTTTTTTTATTTTAGGGGCCCCAGACCTGGACATAAGTACTCCAGGTGGGGTCTCATGAGAGTGGAATAGATGGGAAGAATCACCTCCCTTGACCTGCTGGCCACACTTACCTTGATGGGAGTCCAGTACACAATTGGGCTTTCTGGGCTGTGAGTGGACACTGCTGAGACATGTCAGGCTACTTCTCCTTTCTCAGCCCAGCCCATACTTGTGCTTGGGATCCCTCTTACCCGGGTGCAGGACCTTGCACCTGGCCTTGCTGAGCTTCAGAAAGTTTGCATGGGCCTACCTATGAAGCCTATCAAGGTCCCTGTGGTATTGCTCCTGTCCAGCATGTTACCACACCACACAGCTTGGTGTTGTCAGTAAGCTTGCTGAAGGGACACTTGATCCTATTATCCAACAAAGATGTTAAACTGACTGGTCCCAGTAGTGATATCTATGTCTATATAAAGCCCATTCAGCCCTAATACTAATAAATGGAATAAAGTCATGAATGTTCCAGGAATGTTTGGCTGCTGCATATTCTATTCCTTAGCTTACACACTATTTTTAGACAAAAATTCTACCATAAAACCAAAAGGTTATTATTGATGCTCAAGACTTTGGCTTCTAAATTTGTACTGAGTACAAATTAATTTTGGATGTTAGGAACTATCTTATTCAGACTTCTAAGGGACCAAATTATATAAGTATCTATAAAAATGGAGAATTAGCAGTGTTATCATCCTCCTATGCACACTTCATGTGTTTGAAAATATTGTCTGTAGACCTGAAGCCACCATCTCAAACTCCCATCTCATATCAACATGAACACATAGCATTTTGTTCCCACATCCTAAGAAAGGTGGGGAGAAAAGAATGGGATTTTATACTCTTTTGGCTTGAAATTATTTAAATTTCATTGCAGGGCATAGGTTACTTTCTTGTTTTACTTGATCACAATATCTTTTTCCTAAAGCCAAGAACACTTACACATTGCTCTGCTTTCCCTATTTTCCATGCACAGTACAGTGGTTCTACATTTATTTAGCAACAATACTGAGCCCTCTGCAAAAGTTTGCTCTAAATTCAGAACAGGAGAAAAGTCTACATTTCATGTTGCCTTCCTTTTGCAAGATTAATTCACATCCTTAGATCTCCTTTTAGAAAGCTAACAAATTATGTTAGGAGAAAAAAGTCTTTAATGGAGAAGCATTGCATTCAAAAGAACATACATCATTGACAGAGACCAGAGTTCAATTCTTTGGCTCATTTTCTTTAGCAGCACAAACAAGAGATCTACACATCTTTTTTCCTGTTAGAAGCAAAACCTGGTGCTCTACACAGCTGGACAACTTGACAATCCCTGTCAAAGGATTTCAGAGAAAAATGAAAGGCTTTAATGTTTATGAGGAGTAAACAAATACCTTGAAATTATTGAAATTAAAAAACACCAAGACACACCAATGAAACATAAGGGAAGAAAGAGAAAGTTCAACTACCTTTAAAGAGACTGCCTTTCAATAGAGCAAGTTCAGTCTGAGGTTAAGATCTATATTTGTTATCATTTGATCCTTCTAGGACTTCAAATAAAATAAAAGTTTTTATCCTATTAAACCATGATTGCCTGGTTACAACTACTATAACCTCACAAGTTGTTAAATTTTTCAAGTTTGTTTTCTGCAGCCCAAGCAGTATGCAGGCTGGCAAGCAAAACTCTTAATGTAAAACAAGGAAGTTGAAGCCTTAGAGAAATTCTTCTGTTTATGCAATGTACTACTACAGCTAATTTCAGACTGAGATGGACAGACCTCTTCAAATCATCTGCACTACACACTTGCATGACCTGAACAGTTAAACAACTGGGATTGGAGCACCTCCAGTCACCAAAGACAATGAAGTGGCATCTCAGAGCTGCAGCATTAAAATCTGTTGGAGCCTGGAAACAAAGGTGAAGTCATTAGAAAAATATTTGTTTGTTAGGACAAACTGTGGAGTTGCGTTATTTTATGTTCCGTTACGTTATATTATGTATGGGTCAGTTCTTTCTATTTTGTTCGAAATTGTATTTGGTATGTTCCACGTACCCCCTCCCCGGTTGGTTTGTTCCATCCCTTCCCGCCGTCCCACCCCCGTCCATCACCCATCACACCACCAAACCACTCCCTTATCTCCTCCCAGGAGCCCCACCAGTCATCCGGCGCCCCACCTCACCATCTAGAAGCTTCCATCCAGGGCGTCGGGTGATTGGGTGAAGGCCCGGGGCCCCTCCCCTACTCCTATTCCATTGGCCCTTCCCCAAAACCACTCCCCCACGGAGCCACCCACACCTTACCCCTATTGGCCAAAGTTCCCCCCGCCCCCCTACCCTATATAAACCCATGTCAGCCTTGTTCCAGTGCCTTCTCCGGCAGGCACTGCACGTTGCAGGTAGGTTCTCGTCAGTTCGTCTCCTCACGTTGAGGGCAATAAAGAGGATCATTTGCCCCCAGAGTTGGACAGCTTCTTTCTTCCTTTCCGCCATGAGGTCCCAGGTCCACTTCAGCCAGAAGGGTCAAGTACCCATCCAGAGCCTTCCAAAGCCCCTCAACATCGGCCCAGAGGAGGGCTCGGGGAACCTGCTCGCTCCCTCTGGAGCTAGAGCTAGGCCGGGAAAAACTTCATCTCGGAGGGAGTGCGGCAACAAACACTTTATCTTTGTAGTATTTATTTTTTCTTTTAATGAACATTGTATCTTACCTCCAGCAGAGATGACAACGTAGATTTGGAAATGCAAAATTCTGTCTCCAAAGATGAGTGATAGGAAATAATTCAAAACATCAAGTTTTCACCATAGAGGAAATAACAGCTTGGCAGATTTTCTAATGATTCAGAAAGAATCCAAAGATGTATTGGTATCTCAGCATTATTTTGTGAAACATTGTATAGATATCTGAGTACTCACAGAGTCTTTATTTTTAAATAGGTGTAAAATGTTATTTATGTGTTATTTGTCCCCAGCTGATGATTTACATAAATATTTGTGTTAAACCATTTTTGCTACTCTCAGAGTTTTACCTAGATGTCCTAAGAAGAATTTTTGAAGTGGAAAAGGAAGAACTTCATACAAAGTTGGAATAATGAGAAGCTAGTTTGGAGCTTGTATCACCATATAAAATACATCTTGTTTAAGTTGAAACAGTATCTGCCACTTTCTCCAGCTTTGTAGAACTCAAGACTGAAAATGCCTCCCTCAGAAACAGATACAAAATATTAGCTTAATTCTAACCTCAAATTATGTGAATGCAACTTGTCTTCAGCTGGAAAAGAAAGTTCAGATGGTTGTAATTACTAAAGATTGCATGCCATTAGATGCAGGCACATAAATTAATTTCCTTTTATAATAAAGCAATGCCACTGCTGTTGCACATAAGCCCTAAGGTAATCTGGGCTAGAGCAAACAGAAATTTACACAGGAAATGATACACAAATTTACATAGGAGTTGAATACATGCTTCAGTTGAAAATGAAGAGTTCTGAACACAATACATTTATAATCCCCTCAAAGGACTTAGCCATTTCCTATCTGTGATGATCTGAAGAGAAAAATGATGCAAATCAGAGTAAACATTCTTTGCTAACAGCATTATTACAAGTTGTTATTAAAGGTGGTAATGTCTGACAAACTAGACATGTATGACCTTTAGTGCATAAACCCTGTAATACTTATATATGCTTTATCATCTACAATTTCAAAAGGCTAATGATCAATCTTCTTATTTCATAGAGGGAAGCAGACACTAGCTCTGGCAAAAATGCCTTGCTAAAGTTTATGTGCTTTTGGTTTTTGAAAAGCCATGAAGAAAACCCCATTCTCCTGAGATGCAGTCCCATGACCTATCCACTGGACCATACTACTTCCCAGAATACTGTCGTTTTCAGAAAGCCCTCTATGAAGCAATTTTTCATAATTAAAAACAAACCAAATGTCACAGCAAATATTTCATATGTTAGAAGTTTCATCTGAGGGTCAAAATTAACCTTCCTAAATTACATATTTCCTTGTGGATATTATTCTGAGGCTCTGAAAAATAAAACTACAGCTCATAAAAATACACCCTGAGGAACAGGATACTTCATTAATTCCTTAAAGATTTAGCATAATTGTTTTTAACTCAAGTAAAATCTTTCAACTAACTGGATACTTTCTGATGTCAGTTCTTCAAGACCTGACAAAAAAAGTTCTATGTGCATGCAATTAATCTTATATTTTATTACCCCATATTTTAATAATTTTCAACTCTTAGGGACTTGCACTTTAAAATTATGCTATCTCAGCTGTGTAGTATCTACATTTTTTTCTGGCTTTTTACTTTTTAAAGAATTTGTTTTTATCATTTTATCTTAGCTTAGTTTACAGGTATGATATACAAAATACCTTAGATTGGGATTTCAGTAAATATTTTAAATATAATAGTATCATTAAGATTGGAAAGATCATTGCCCTTGCACTGCCATGTCCACAACTAAACCATGTCCCTAAGTGCCACACATACATGTCTTTCAAATACCGCCAGAGATGGTGACTCAGCCACTTCCTTGGGAAGCCAGTTCCACTGCTTGATCCCTCTCAGTGACAAGTTTTAATGGTAAAATGAGAGTCTAGTTCTGATTTGGAATTTTTGGGGCACGGTCATAAAAATAGATTAAATAAATAGCATATTTATCAAAGAGAAAGTAACATACCAAGCTGAATTCAAAACACTGACATAAAAAAAAAAAATCCAAAATTTAGCAAAAGGGTAAAAATAAGTAAGATGATTAATGTTTAATTACATTTACCATATTTTTAACCTTATAAACAAAATAGCAACATGTCAGCAATTAGCTTTACAGCTTGGATTCTTCAACTTTTCATAATCAACATTAAATAATCAACTGGCATTAGATTATTTAATGGAAGACTACTGTAGAAACACTGCATGTCTTGGGGCAATGTACTGCGCTGTGCAAGAGTGATCCTGTACCCAGGTTCATGGCAACCTTATAGTTTTTAATGCAAATATATCTGTCACACTGAAGTTACATGAAACACCGGACAAGTTAAGGTAAAAATCAAAATATCCAAAACCAGTTACAGTCTGAACTTTATAAAGGCACAAGTGATAGAAATGTAAGAATATTATGCTTCATTTACTAAGTATCAAGTTTAAAAGAGCTCATTCTATTTTAGATGAGCACATGTGCCCACACTGCCACCAAAGGCAAGGAAAACGCGAGAGTTCCTTGTCACATAGGGTCTGAACAGGGCTAAGGCGAGATTTTCAAGGAACACCAAAGTTAGACAGTAAACAGAGCTCTTGTAACCAGGTCACAGATGTCTGTTATTTGAGTACTAGAATCAAAGATAATTTACGAAAAGCTCAAGGAATATTTCTTCTGTCCTGGCATGAATGTGAGGTAAGGAACAACTGAAGAACTTGTGACACTCCTCAAAAGCAAAAGCTTAAGGTCTTTTTATTAGCTTTTTATTAGCTCTTTCTGAAGCAAAAATATTTCTTGACTTGAGTGAGGCTGCTTGTAAGAGTAAAGATTACAGTTTGTGACAAAACCCAGATACCTGTGGCTAATGGTGCCAGAAAGCGTTTTTGGGATTGAAACATATTCTAAAATTTGTCTTTCTTCAGTGTACTGAGCTTATTATTTTAAATTTCTGTTTAGTATAAACCTTCAGAAAGGCTCAGTCTCTAGTACTAGATACCTGATGTAAGAGATCCAGGCAAACACTAAACATTTACTAATGCCCATTTTCCCTCAGAGTAAGGGTTGAGGTTTTGAAAATCTCTGTGCTTCAGGATACAAATGGGATCTGCCAGATGCACTCATATTTAGGAAAAAAAAAATTACCCTAATAAATAGCCTGATCACCTAATCAGATTTTTACAAGTGAGACAAGGGAATGAGGGAGGACTGTTTTGCCTCTCTCTAAAACTTTTGTGCACCTAAATCTTGAGTACAGTGCAGGTCTGGGTCCTGTCAAGGTCAAATTAGGATGTGGGATGTATGGAGGGCTAATAAAATTATCTAGTGGGTAAAGAAGCGGCTTTATAACAACAGCATAAAAAAGCTGAAACTTAATTTAGACAGAATGCTGAGGTGACGGTATGATGAAAGCTAATAAACATAAAGGTGGAGGGTAAAGCAAACAAAATTGTTAATCCCTCCATGCCATGTTATTAGAACTACAAATACTCTAGAAAGCTACTAGATCCATTCAAAACACATTAAAAAGTGGCCAGGTTCAGGTACTCTCCCTTAGCAGCGATCCTGCAGCTGCCTTTAGAGATGGTCCATCAGCAGGATGTTTCCCATACCCCTCACCTTCTCTTGCCTATTTTTGTTTTATGTAGGCTGGAGGACAGGACAACAGGGAAACAGAAACAGAAGTCAGTCTCTCACAGCTACATTACTCCATGCAGTAAATTTAAAAATGAAAAAGACAAGAAAAAACATTATGTCTGTTTTCTCGTTCGGGTTGCAACAGAAGCCAAGCCATTCAATCTTCAGGCAATACAATTAATTTATTGGAGCTGCCATTCCATTCCTTACCAAACATTTGAAGGAGACTTCAAAGGAGAAGCAGATCTGATAGGATAATGAAGCTATATATATAGGGTATCTGATAAAATAATCTTAGTCCCGGTAATCACGGAAGAAATCTGAATGGCTTTTCTTCACAATAGGCAAGTCAGTATTCTATCAGGAATTTCATCATAGTCCTTCGTATTTGATTGTCACAAATACACACGTATTTCTTTGGATTTTGGTATTAGTATGTATACATTATTTTTTAAAATAATGTATACATACTAATACTAACATGTATTAGTATGTATACATTATTTTAAAATGTAATTTGCATACATGAGAAAGGTGAGCGTACAAGTATGCTTGAAAAAAGAAAAACAGAACAGGATAGGGAAGTTCAAACACAATTCAGCATTTTCAGCATTCTGTAATTTTAGTTGGCAAATCCGTTAGATGAAGAAAATATTTGTGTTCATTAAGATTTTTATTTATTGAAATGAAAAAGGCACTCAGTATTTTGGAATGCATGCCTGTTTCAAGAAATCTTACCAAAGAGAACCCATTTGTATGTGCTTTAGTACTTACTGCATAACTTCAGCTGTCATCTACCTGATATGTGTCCCTCCTTTGCATAAACTAATTTCTAAATAAAAAGTAGGTGCAAATGGATGTATCTGAACAACATGTATTGTTCTCAAGAATACCCTTATTACTAATATTTTTGAAGTCTCACAACTGCTTGGTAGAATTAAGGCATCTATCCATTATGATTCTCCACTGTTCAGGATACACCTGTTTGTGAGCGTAGATGGGGATGACTCCTTTGTGGTAATGGTCTTCAATGCATGTAATCTGATCTCAGAACTTGGAATAATGCTAACATTAAAAATGGCTGTTCAAAGACAAAGGTCCTGTTATTCTGGTTCCTGAACACTGCAGAAAGGATCCTATGCAGGCAACAGGTACAGCCCCACATATATAACTTTAAACTGAGTTATAACACCATATGCTCAGCAAGTAACAAGACACGTAAGTCATTTGACAACTGTTCACATAAGCATTTCAACATCAGCATTCATATTGCTATAGTTTGTAAAACAACTTGGTATTT
The DNA here is from genome assembly GCF_048771995.1 of Taeniopygia guttata. Classification (NCBI taxonomy): domain Eukaryota; kingdom Metazoa; phylum Chordata; class Aves; order Passeriformes; family Estrildidae; genus Taeniopygia; species Taeniopygia guttata. The sequence continues at coordinate 117,753,995 of NC_133026.1, forward strand.
TAAATTAAGTATGTTATAGTTTGTAAAACAACTTGGTATTTTTCATCTGTGACTAAAAACATTGTGTGTGAGCCTATGTGCAGAAAAATTCAGTTCACTACTATCACAAACAAGGACAGTTTAAATACAGCCATAGACTAATATGAAATGAAAGTATTATTTTATATTTTAGGTAGATACAAGATGTGCAAAACTTTTGGATCATGTTATGCAAAGAGAATTCTACTAAGTAGCAATAGAGATACCTATTAAGAAATACAAGATATCTCACAAAAGCAGGGTGCTTCTTTGTGTAAACACACACTGAATGGGATAATGGCTGTGTGCTCAATATAAAGTCTTAAAGACCTGTGGAAGAAAATTAAGTAAGAAAAGTTGTTTACTGGCCAGGTACACTTGCTTTGTCTTCCTTGAACTTAAAAGGAATTGCTATGTATTACATACTGTGCTTTTTTTTTTACAGAAGGCTACTGGTGCAATTTCCAAGAAAATAAATACCTTATTAAAATACCACAGCTTTCTTCTCCTGACTTTCCACCACCACTATCAGGGCTGAAAGAAGAATGAAACTGTTCTACCAAATTGCACATCTGATAATTATCTCAAATTTACTAGCTATGATTAAACCTATTTTTCCTATACAGCTGGATGCTGCTGTTTTAAAACTCTTGATGAACTTCTGCTTCAGGGTATCTGCATTTCCCTGTTGAATTACAAATTTTCATTGTATAACTTATATCTTAACTTCAAATCCACTGGAATCTGTTTGGATGAAAAGGCCTAAATGAGTAATAGCTATAAAAATTTCCAGACCAAAACAAAAACAAAATCTACATCAAGGCAGAGCTAAGGTTGAAAAGAAGACTCAGTTACTTAAGGTATAAAGCATAATGGCATATTGTATAAAGCATAAATTATCCCAAAAGTAAACATTCCAAAACCCCTAGGAAACTCAGGATTAAAGATGAAAACTTAAAAGGAATTCAAACATCTTGTATTATTGAAATGCAGTACGAAAGCCGCCAAAACAAACTTAGATCAACCCTGCAGCAGCACTACATTGTAAACCAGAAATTATGATTAATGCATTTAGTATCTGTGGCCTGAAATTAGCCTAGTGCATGTTTCAAAGGCAATTTTTAATTTTGTTCCTTTATATGTAACAAGTAGTCACTTATGACAAGTAATAGAAGGTGAGCCGGAGAAAAATAATGGTATATAACCATGTTATAAATTCCACTGCAGAGCTGGTCAATAGTTGACTATTTAGAAATATAAAATGTCCATAATGAATGTGAAGCTATAAGCAAAATATTGTTGTACATTCATAAATGTTTCATTACTATGAAATAAACCATTTCTGGCTGAACCAGTAAACCTCAATCAGGAAAGGCTCCATTAAATTTAATAACTTGTTGAAAGATAAACAAGTGGGATTAAAATTCATAAAATTAAGCACAGATATTAAAATCTGAGAAATAAACTGCTTACACTACACAGGTTACCTATTTAATCTGCGCAGAGAGATTTTTTCCACAGAACAATAAGAAAAAGAGTAAGAGAAGATAAATGTTTGCCAAAAATATCAAGGCCCAAAACGCACATTTCGTTTCAAAATTCTTTTATTGCAGTTGGATAGTAGAGATAAATATCTAAGAGCAAAATCCAGTAAGTCACATTTATTTTCCTCTGGAACAATTCTGCAAACTGGTTTTATCATAAAGAACAAAAAGTTGCACTACATTTTGGAACATTTTGTTCTTTAAAACTGGTCAGACAGGTGGGAAATATTAAAGTACTACAAATTAAATGAATAATTTTCCACTTCAGCTTCATTTCCCAAACTGAACAAGTCCAAACAAAAGAAAATATGGTATTTTCTGCTTTGGAGATACATATCAACTGGTAATGCACTTCAAGCTATATTAATTTGATTAAAAAGTTTATCCTTAATAACCTGAGACATCAATCCATGTATAGCTTCTATGGTGGTCTTGCAGCTGAAAAACAAGCATAAATTCAATGTTGGACAAAAACTGAACTGTCATTTTATTTGAAGATCTCCAGCTGTTTTGGAAGTACAGGGTGCCCATAACCCCATGAATCTTAAAAACTGTCCAGAAAGGAACAGTCACATACAGCAATTTAGCCATTGTTGCCAATACCTTTTTGTTACTTAAAAAGCAAACTGACTATACACACAAAGACCAATTCCAGAAAACTTTGTCTTGCAATTTGTGACATCTTGCATTAACAGTAACAAGTGGGCTCTGTGGTCATCTGAACAAAAAAAAAAACAACCTTAGGGGAATGGAGCTATCAGCTCATATTATCAACACCTGCAGGCTCTCACTGCTCTCTACCTTATCTCCTTTTCCCAAGCCCGGTACAGTAACCATGTTTCCTCTGAGAAACTTTACATAGAACATTAAAGAAAAGTTTATAGAACAAATCAGTTACTGGTCAACATATGAAATGTGCAAAACCTTAAAAGAGATGAGAGGATTCCTATTGATCTAAGTTTTCCCTAATAGCTGCCGTAGGGCAATGTAGTGTCAAACTAACAAATAAAAACAGACTGTAGAAATGCAAAAGATTAATCAGGACCGAAGGCATGGAGAATAGGGACAAATTACTATTAGACAGGTAAAGGAATCTTAGGGAAAGAAAGCTGACTTAGAGCACAACTTTGCTAAGACATATGTCCCCTTAGAAAATGGCTTAGAGATGTGCATGGACAGTAACAGAACTTATCATACAGCCCAGTGTAAGCACCTTTATGCTAATGCTTTACAGCACTGTTTTCCCAAAGCAGGTATGTCTAACAATCCTTTAGTGATCTTTGCAGCCTTACTTCTTCAGAGTAATTTAGGTGACACTAAATTAATTGTCCTGCACAGGCAGAACACAATCCTAAATTAATTGTGTCTGCACAGGCTTTCTATTGTCTTTTCTCTTAGGAAAGATCACTAATTGAAGAAAAACATAACATGGACAGTTACATTCTCTTTTGGGAACTATGGTAGCTTCTGTTGCACAGGAAAGCCAGAATTTTTGACAAAAACAATTCCTTCCAATCCCTTACAATTTATAAACTAACTACTGATGAAGACTAAATAAAAACAGAAAAGAAAAATACCTAGAACTGCTGCAACAAATAATGTAGGAGCATGATCAGAGAAGGAGCTATTTCTTAGAATAACTGTAAGCATGTGAGAGTAAGGGGAAAATAAAATGCAGTCAGTATTATGGGACTCCAAACAGCAATGCAAACTCATCAGCAGCTCCATCCTCCTCATCACTTTAAAGCATTGCTATTCTATTTTCCTATAGGAACTGGGAGGTATCACGTAACCTGGCTGCTATGAGGTAGCAACAGCATTAACTCCACTGCAAATGTATTCTGCAATTGAAATAGGCTAAATGAGTATTAATTGTTATAAAGTCAACCACTCTCCAACTCGATCGTGTTTGTTAGAAAACTTGTAAGAGCTGTTAACTTTTCAGAAAAATAAACAATGGTGTGTCAGGGGTAGAGAATACCAGGAAACTGTTCTGTTACCAAGATAAAGTGATGGGGAAGAGGGACAGAAAGCCTCAAAATCTGAAAACACGCAAATGCAAACATCCCAGATTTTGTTCAATTTCTGCACTCTGTTCCAAGGGATTCTACAGAATTGTTTCCTTATTAAATGTAATTACTACATCTCACTCAGAATACTCCCAAGATGCATGCGAGTTCTGCCTTCTCCACAGATGGACCTGAGTTTGTACCACCATATACAGTGCAGTATTTCTTGGTTTTCAAAGTCTGAAATTTGCCAAATACAATGTACTTGAACAACCCAGCTGTATGAGCTGTTAGATACTATTAACCTCTGTTAAAAGATTTTACTTGGAAAAATGGTGACACTAACATGATGTAGTCTAAGCATATATATAATTGGGAAAGAGATGTGAGTATTACTGAGAAGCAACTTAAAGCTTCAACAAAGCTCAAAATGAACAGAACTAATCATCAATAAACATAAGGAAAACTGAGGGAAAATACTACAACTTTGAAATAATGCTGTACACCTAGTGATAAGAAGTTTGTTAACTTACAATAGCAAGCATTTGCTGGCAGGCAGGGTAGCAAAATATAAAGGCCACAATATCTGTAAGCTACTTCTTAAAAACAAAAAACAACAACAAAAACCCAACCTTTTCTTACTTCCTAAAAAAAGATACATTAATTAAGAAATATGGAAAAAAAAGAGTTCACAATTTTTACATTAGTAAAAGTATTAGACAAGTGTAAACTAATACTTACTGGACTGTTAACACTAGTTCTTAAAATCATGTTCTATACCATAATTTTACTTACTGTTAGTTTTAACCTGATTAGCACATAGAAATGTGCTAATTTCTAGCAAAGTTACAATTTTGCATTAGATAGAAAACATTTTTTTTGTTTGCCAGATACCAATGGAATTTTACAGCAATTTTTTGTTTAATAATCTAGAGTTAAATTTATTCCAAACCCCCTAAAATTAAAAATTCTTTATAGGTTTAATAGAGGCAAGATTTTCTTTAACTTTCAAAAACAACTAGTGACTTCTGGAGTCTTTCATTTTTATCTATAACCTAATTCTTATTTCTGATTGTCTCAGGTGATAATTACAGGCATGAGAAAAGTTTAAAACTAAATAATACTTTTTACATGAAGAACACATGGATGTGTTATCTTACCTGTCTCTTGTTGCTTTTGCAAGTTTGTCTTCTGACTTCTTGTCATGAGTCTCTAAACCCAGCATGAAACTGCCCCTTCCAAGTTGAGCTTCTGACTGTTCTAATTTTTCAGACAAATCGAAGACTTGGCCAGTGGTGTAGTCAGCATTCTTAGGAGAAAGAAAGTAATAAAAATTTGGAATTTAAGCTATAAATTCAAGCATTTATACAGAAAATAAACCAAATCTGAGAAACGTTTTTAAAAGTGTAATGCTGCATATTTGAATCTATATCTGATATTGAAGTGATATAGAATATGAGAGGTGGTTAAGAGAACAGAAGCTGAACATCTGAAAAATGCTCAATCCCTAAAGCCTGAATTGGGTTTGTCTTATTACTTTAAATTCATGCCCTAAGTTAAGTAGGAGTAAGTATATCTCAGTTGGTTTTGACCAAGAGAAAAAAAAATTGGCTTCTGCAGAGGGAAGGTTTTGATGCTCAGCTGTTACACTGAAGGTCTACCTGTATTGTTTCTGTTGTAACCTAGTTTTAATAGTTCTGTTATTTATTTTTTCTTAAGTGTTTACTTATTAAACACTGTTATTCAGTGCAGTGCTCTACAGATACAAGATTAAAAAGTATTTAAGGCAAAATCTAAGTGTACAGACAGAACTCAGTAAAATCAAATGTGCTATTCCCACCTTCTACTTTTACAGAGCAGATATGAGGAAGATTTCAGTATTTATGATTAGGAAAACCTTCCCTTCTTGTTTTTTCAGACAGATTCTTAATGTGGGGTCTATATCTATACAGCAGAGGCCCTGGCTTTCAGACTCATGAATGAATCAGTGCACACAACTGTACTTACAGTGAGCAAACTAGAAGAACTGAGAGTATTCACCCAGTACTTGTTCCACAACAGCTCAAGCAATTTACGATCCAAAGATGATTTAAAATACGAGACTTCTAAAGCATAATACCTTTAAAAACAAACATGCAAACAAAATAACTGTCCATCTAAACATGTCTTTCTTGACTGCCACATCCAAAGTACACGCAACTCAAAAAATCCTTATCAACAGGAAGTATCTTCAAAAATTCAAAGCACTTAAGGTTACTGCCAGTTCCAATTCTCTGTATGATCTTCCATAAGTAATTAATATATAGATTCAATACATAATCCCCACACAAACTGCTGTGCTCTGTTAAATGAGATTGCAAGATTTTAAAAATTATTCTCTTAACAACCTATTCCATGCTTGGGTTCTTCAATACTGTAATAACTTATAGACGATTGCAGTTTTGCATGGATCAGTTCTAATTTCTTGAGGAATGCTTGGCAGCAGTAAATGTTACAAACAGGCAAACAATCTTACATTCTACTGTACCTATTTTGAAAGCTAGGCTTTAGTGGTGTTACAAATTAACACTCCCAGTAATGCAAGAAAAGGAGCTGCACAACACTTGCCCCTACTAAGAAGAGCAGTGAGATCACAGCCTCCCCAGTCCTGCTGATTAATTGACATCTGACCCTCTCCTCCCTGCCCCAACAAGGCATCTCTACTTAAAAATGTTCAGAAATCAGCTGTTAAAGCTTTTAACTAGGTTCATCTTTATCTTTGCAGAGTTCTTCCTTAAAATGTCTCCTCATAAATGCCAGTAACTCTTTTTTTCACAAAAACAAAAGCGCTAAAGCAACAGTGAACTTCAAAATTTGAAACACTACAAGAAATTTACTTTTCCATAATGAATCACTAACCTAAATACACACACACAAAAACAAAATTAGTAGGTTTTTTTATTACTTACTGTTTACAGTGTACACCAAAGTCTTCTATTTTATTGAGTGGAATAGTCTGGTATTCAGAGGGACCTTCATCTGGAGGTTTATAGCCCTAAAAATTTAACAAATGGCAGAAATGACACTAATTCTGAGACTGTTCAAAATGCCTAAACTTACAAAGCTTCTAGTTTATGCAATTCTAGTGGGGTTTTTTTTGGTTTTTTTTTTTTTTTTGTCTAGAGAAAATGACATTTCCTCTGGTAGTCTGAAATTTGAAATTTTCTTGGATCTCAGGTTTACATCTGGCTTTACTAGCTGTACTAGTCATTACATTTGTAGGTTTAGCAAAAGCAAATTAGTGGTCATAGTTGAGTTTTTTCAAATGGCAAGCTATGATTAGATAATTTCTTAGATCAAAGAAAGGGCAAGCTTCTTCTTAGACAGTATTTCTCTACCTGTTATTGGAAATTTTGAGGGAAGATTTGAAGAAGAGGGAAGGAACATCCATGGATATACCTTAGAGACACCTAAAACTTTCAGTTACTTGTTTAGTCAAGATGGTGCCGTTCACAGCTACTGACTAAGCAAGAACTGCCTGCAGTCACCTGTGAGAACTTCCTAAAAATATACTTGTCATGTGCATTTTCCAGATGTGATTTGGTTTTCAGGTACAGGATTTTTCTTCTTGTTCAATTTATGAAGTGATTTTGCTCACTGAAGTGAATGTTCTCCTGAATCACAAACTGTTCTAAGATAACTTAAGTTTTTGTCAACACAAAAATAATGCCTGGACCTCTCACAATCATTTATGTTAATTATAAAATTTAATTTTTATTAAGCAATTAATTTTGGTAAGTGTTTTACTGGATGGCTGTCTGAAGTTCTTGATGAGTCATTCATAACTGGGTATTTAAAAGATACACCTGAACTTCATTGGACTGAAATTAAATAGCACAGCCAGAAGTATATTAGAGGATGCATTTGGAGACCTACATCTCCAATAGTGATGTGATTTCTTAGTTTTAAGCCTAACCCATATTGTTTAATTAACTTTTTTGTACATTAGTTTGTGAAGATTCATAGTATTTATTTGAAAAAGTTAAGTAGGTAGTTTTGAACCTTCCTTTTCTAAAATGAAAAGCTAATTATGACATATTAAACATCCTATTAACATTTGGTTTTAGGTCAAAAAAAAAACCAGAGACGAACTAACATAAAACAATTTTGATGCACACTACCTTCAACTATATCCATTAAAAGACAGCTATAGGGAGCTACATAATTTTAGGACAGCTCCACAATCTGGACAGTGTAATTGATTTAACACTGCCAAAACTCTATGAAAACCAAACCTGAAGTCAACCTTTATAAACATAATCCAATATCCAAAGGCATGCAGTAACCAGTGTACAAGCACATCTTCCTTTGGAATGAACATTCAGTACAGCACAGCAGACCAAACTCAGACAATCATATAAAGGCAGTTCAGTATTCACACACTAGATAATTTTAACTGTTTACCTTAGGATATGTCCTAAAAGCACCAAGATTTACTTTTCCTGCAGATATTGTTCTTGTTGGATCAATCTGCAGAAATACAGAAATACAGGTAATACTCATTACATATATTTTATTATTTATTACAGGCTTAAATTAAGTTTATAGCCATTTTATTTCAGCAATTCATGCAAATTGTATTAGTTCTGTCATAAACAGTACTTTTTCTTTTGAGTATCAATAGCCTTCAGTGAATTATTTTTTCAAACTAATTTTCCTTACTTCCTAAATACTTAAAACCCCCTTATGCTTAACTGAAACAATGAAGTGAAAATGGTCTAGGCAAGCAACACTACTGGTTTGGCCAGTATTTGGCCAGCAAAGCAGGAGCAGCACCACTTTTAAAGTGTGGCTCTAACACCTCCATCATACAAAGTACACTACTAAAATGCTAACAGACAGAAATCCAAAAATTATTCCCCTCAACACGATGCGCTGTGCAGGGTTATCACCCACCAGCCAGTACTTACAACCACTGCTACGAAGGGCTCCTGAAATTGCTGGTTCAGCATCTGGGTACTGACGTCGATCCCCGAGAGCCAGCAGCCGTAGCCGGGGTGACTGTGGTACCAGCCGATGGCGTTTTCCAGGCGTCCGACCTAAGAAAGAGCAGGGAAGGGAAACAGCTCCAGCGTCCAGCTCCATTCCCAAAGCACCGCCTGCCCTCCAGTGGCACTTCCAGCACACTGCAAGGCACGGCAGGATAAACGGGAATTTCCACGCGTGGTGAAATATTCCCTAGAAACCGTACAATGAGTAGCACTGGCATTCTCTCCTACAGCTGCTGGCACAGAACAAAGGCCTTCAAGGAGCCTGTCCTTCTTCAGTGACAGCTGGAGTACAGAAGAGGTTCCACACAGCTGGACAGTGAGCGACAGCTGCTCAGCAGGTCTGAGAAATTTCTTAGCTATATAACACAAGTATATATAGCCTCAGTAGGGAACGTCAGTAGAGAATTAATTATTTAGTATGTAAAATATCTCACAGGCATATACTATGAGATTAGTGGTAGGTTTAAAATATTACTTCAAAGGTATGCTTTCAAACACCAGAAGTGACAGAAATTATGGCCTGGAGACCGGTTTAAGAGCCAAAAGATGAGGTTTGGACAACTTTTTCGCAGATAAAACCTCAAAATAGGAGTTTCCAAATAACACAGTTGGCTAGCTCTAAAAATACTGGAAGAGAAAGGAGCAAAGCCAAAAACACCCAGGAGTATAAACACCCATTGAACCTCATTTTTGTAATCCTCTCTAAGGAACTGTTTACTGGCTGCTCTGGTAATGAGACAAAACACACAAACTGCCTACTTTATTTTTTAACTAGTGAAGAATATTTATATTATCTTTACAACTTGCATGACAGACACCAACTAAACACTAAAGAACGTGTGTTGTTTTGCAAAGCCAAATGATACATCTGAACTACATTAAGGCCAGACCCTGTCCATGGAGAATACATTAACTAGCACCTAATGATAAAAAGAGCTATTCCAGGAACAAGTGCTTGCCAAAATCAAATATGAAAGCCAGCATGAAAACTCTGCCAGAGCATCAGAAGAGTAGATATTTTATTTGCACACAAATTCATTGTCAAAATTGTGAAACTAACTACTGACAAAACTGAAGAACATAAACAATGGGAACACAATTATTTCTGCATTATGTTTACTCTTTGCTGATGTTATGATTCAGCTTAATGCACATCCATTTCAGTATCTTCAATTCTATGTAAGGCTGTGAACATACGTCCAACTCTCCAAAAGAACCCAAATACTCCTCTGTTATATCTACTCAGTATGTAAGGGGTTTCTAATTTTAGTTGATTTAAAAATAAATGGGTCAACTGGGTATCAAAACTCTTTGAGCTTGGAGAGTTAAAATTATTTCAACTCTTATTTCTAGTATAGAATTGTCCTGTATTGGAAGAGGCACATCAGCAAGTGCTCTGATGTTCTGTGCTGGTTTCCATGTCAGCCACAGAGCAGAGCTGTATTTCTGTAATCTTTCTGCACATGAGAACTTCACTGTATAGTCAGCTTTAATATGACATGGCTCTTTGAATAGAAAGTGACAAAGATGGGAAACACGCAAGCGAGTCTGTTAATCTAAATTTCCAAATGATAAATATGAATAATTAATTTTCACTGAAACTTACTTATTCCTTCACTGACATTTTCTTCACAAATATATGAAGAATATAGTATGCTGCTCTTTTTTAATGGAAAAGAGCAGCATACTATACACTAAGACCGCAGAAGGTAAGAATAAATGTCATAATTCTGATCTATAAATACTAAGTAGTCCAACGCACACATATATTTAATTCTGCATACTGTTTTTAGAAAGAAGTATCAGTTGTTTTAGAAACACACTATGTCACACAGCCAGCAGCCTCAGCCATAAGAACACTTCCTCAGCAATGAAAATAATTTACAAAGGGAAAGAGAATGCACTACTTTCCAACGAACCATTAAATTGGAAAAGACCTCCAAGATCATCGTGTCCAACCTCTGATGACCTACTTTAAGTCAGAGAAATATGTATGCGAAAATGTTTACAGGCCCCTGCGTTCCGTGCTGCTGACAGCTCTTACTGCCATGTTTGAGGAGAGACAGGACAATTGGGCAGGCACGTCCTCACTGGGGGAGGGAGGAAGCCTGCAACGCCCCAGGTATGTTCCTGAAGCTCACAAGAGGCACAGGATCTCCACGGGGGGCGGCCAGAACCCCCTGCCACCTGTCCTTACCTGCTTGGCGTTCTCGATGTAGGCAGCCATGTACTCGTAGGCGGCGGCCTGCGCGTTGACGCGGGTCTCGGTGCCCTCCACGGGCAGGGCGAAGCTGTCCATGATGATCATCGTCTCCCCGTCCACCTTGCCCAGCATGAGCCCCATCACCTCCAGATTGCCGCCGGACCTGGCGTGCATCACCATCTTCAGCAGCGCCAGCGCAGAGATCTTGCAGTACTTGAAGTAATGGTGGCTGCAACAACGCAGAGGCCGCGGAAGGGAAGGCAGAGCCGGGATCCCGTCAGGCCGCTCCTCACCGCCCAAACCGCCCGCCCGCCCCGCCGCCCCGCTCCCACTCACTCCTTGGTCCAGGGCTTGGCCGCCAGGATCTCCTGCTGCTGCTTGCGGTCGTACTTGTAGATCTCGTCGATGCTCTGCGCCTCCTGCATGTTGTTCGCCAGCTCCCACGTCTTCTGCGCCATCCCGCTCCCGGAGGCGCCGCTCCCCGCCGCCGCCATCGCGCCGCTCCCGGCCCCGGCCCGGCCCCGCACCGCCGCTCCGGGCCGCCGGCGGAACCAAGCGCGGGGCGGGGGCACCCCCGCAGGGTGGTACGGTCCGCGCGGGCCCGGCCGGGCGGCGCTGCGCCCCCAGCGGCCGCGCTCGGCTCTGCACGCGGCTGGGCCCGGCCCGCTCGCCCCATGAACCGGCACCGCAAAAACGCGACCCCGGGCGGGCGGAGGCCTTTCTCACTATTTATCCATTTATTTATTGACTTGTGCTTTTTAAATTACTGTGACCAGTTCGGGGCCACTCAGTACGAGAGAGACACGGAACATCTGGAGAGGGTCCAGAGGAGGGTAAACAAAGATGTTTAACGGACGGGAGCATCTCTTTCGTGAGGAAAGGCTGAGGGAGCTGGGCCTGTTCAGCCTCGAGACGACCGAGAAGCGGCATTATCAATGTATATAAGTATCTAAAGTGGAAGACGTCAAGAGGATGCAGCCGGGCTCTGCTGGGAGGTGCCAAGCGATAGGACAAGAGGCAAGAAAACTGACGCATAGGAAATTCCCCCTGAAGATGAGGAAGAACTGCTTTCCTGTGCAGGTGACCGACCACTGGAACAGATTGCCCAGAAAGGTTGTGGAGTCTCCCTCACTGGAGAGACTCAGGAACCGTCTGGATGCAATCCTGCGCCATGTGCTGTAGGGTGACCCTGCTGGAGCAGGGAGGTTGCACCAGGCGACCCGCTGTGGTCCTTTCTACCCTGCCCTAGCCCGGGAAGCGCGCCCGCTGCCGCCTCCCGTCCCGCTGCTTTCCCCGCCCGGGAGGAGGTGGCAGCCGGGTCGCGCCGCCCTCCGGGGCAGCGGGGGGCGCTGCGCGGCGCCGCCCGCCGTGTTCCGGGCCGGCAGGAACGCGCGGGGCGCGGACGGAGCCGCGGCTGCCGGTACCGGTGAGCGGGCGGCGGGGGCGGCGCGGCGCCCGGGGACTCTCCTCACAGCCCCGCCGGGGGCTTCCATCGCCAGCATCGCTCACAGCTCGGAGCGGGCGGCGGCGGGAGCGAAGGGGGTTTGCTGGGCAGCGGGACGGGCTCCGGAGCGGGACGGGGCGGGGGCGCGCCCGGGGCGTACCGCCGGGTCTGGGGGTCCCCGTGGGGGCTCCTGGCGGGGCTCGGCTCGGCTGGGCTGGGCTGGGCTGGTTCCGGCCCTCCGGTGGGGCCACTTGTGCGGCCGTTGCCTGACAACGGCGCCGCCATCCGGAAAGGGGCCGAGCCCCGGGTGTCGCATCCCCGCCCCGCAGCTGCTCCCCGGGGCGTAGAAGCCTCCGGGAGTGCCCCAGAGGTGCTGCCGAGGAGGGGAGGAGGGAGGTTGGGAGGCGAGCGCTGCAGGCCGGGGGAGAGGGGCTTGCCCGAGCTGCCGCTCTTGCAGAAATAAACCTGATCTCCTGGGTCTGAAAGTTTTTCGAAATTAGTGTATTTTTGGATCAAATTACCTACTCTAAAAAATAGATAAGCCCTGTAGTGGAGGGAAAGTAACTCGCCAAACTTGTTGCTTCGTTATTCAGAGGATAGATTGCCTTCTCAGTTGCGAAAAAATCGCATTGCTTTAGTCAAGAGTTTATTATTTGTCAACGGCCAGACCCTTGAATCTGTGCTTTTTCTGCAACGAATTTTAAAGAAAAGTACAGAGAGTGCGTCTCTGGCCACAGTAGCTTATTCTAAGTGCCATTCACAAGGGTACAGAAGCAGTCAGTATTAATTCCTCAGGAAGTTTGGGTTAAACTTTGAACAGTGTTTCTTAATGACACAATTAGTGGCAGTATAACTTGTAAGTACAATTACTAAACGTGGCATATAGTTGCTCTTTCAAAGCATTTCTCTCCTTGCCACCCGTGCTGCAGTTCACGTGGATAGGAATTGCCTTTTTACAGGTGCTCCTGCTGATATTTCAATATTATGGTGGCATAGAAGAGATGAAATCTACTTGCACATGCTGATTTTAAATTTTGTGTGTTTTCCTGAACAATTAGGAGGGGAAGGGAAAGATTAAAATGGGATACAGTAAACATTGCTTTAGGTGATAAAGTAGTTACACAATACATAGGTAAATATAGTACATACAATACATATGCACATAGATGTTTTGGATACCTTGACTAGAGAGACATACATTGTTAACTCTCTTTGGGCATAGATCCAATAAAAATCTCCTGTTCAAACTTGACTTACTGTTCTTGAGTATCTGCATGCTTTCTATTGCTTGGTATGTTTGCTTAAGTTGAAGTCTACCTAGGTGACTCTAATTACTCAGAGTTGCTTTTGTGAAAACTCTGAATAAGGAAAAGAGGCTATGGAAATCTAAAATCTTCTTGAAAGAAAAGGTATGTAAAATGTTTTTATGGGACATTTTCAGACAGTACTTGAATATAAAAGAGAAGTATTTTTAATGGAATTTGACTTCGAATAATGCATTATTTTGGGAATACAAATTATCTTTCTTTAACAAGAGCTAAAGAAAGGCTGATAGCTACATCCAATCAAAAATTTTTTAGAAATACCTTTACAAAATACTCTATTTTCCAGTAAGCTAGAGAAATACGCTTACACCTCATAATTTCGAGGGCATAGGGATACATTATTAAGTGTTTACAGCATATTCTGACTTCCCTTTCATGCTCTGTACATGCCCATGGAGTGATGTGTCCCAGCTTGGTTTTGAATCTGCTAGTTTAACTAGTAATTGCAAGGACCTAGACATGCAGAAAAAGAATTCAAATGTATTGCTAAACTGAAAATAAATGATTTTGCTCTGAATTGGTGCTGTAGTGTCAGGCTGTGCCTCAGTGTGTTTGTGCAGTCATGGGAAGTCAGTGTGAAGTTGACATTCCCCTGTGAGTTCGGTGCTGTCACCTCCAAGATAGTTTACTGCACTCCTGAGGGCTGTGGTAGCCCTTGTCTCATATAGAAATGTGTTCTTTCTTTATTTTTATTGTGATTAGTCATGATATCTTCACATGGTACACTAGATGATAAAACTGACTAATATTCAGTAGGGTATTTGCTTGCTGGTATATTTTTGGAACTTAACAGTGTATGTGTCACATTGAAGCTGTCACTCTTTTGCTTGGACTAACTTAAGAAATTTTTCTTTTTTGCTATCATATATTCTTTTTGCTTATCTCATAGAGTTTGCACTCATGCATATTTTAAGAAGATCAACACAGGTAGAAGGAAGTTAAGACATAAAATGTCTAGATATTTATGTGAATAATTTGGTAAGAATTTTCCAGGCAATTGTGCTGTATTAAAGGTAGCTGAATCAACAGTGCTGTAGCATTAGTCAGCTTAGTATTCTCCAAGGCCTGGAGCTGCCAGCTTTCTTCACACCAGTCGAATTCCCTGTGTAGTTTAACTGTAACTGTTTTGTCTTTGGTTTTTAACTTACTATATTGCTCTTTTGAACAATATTATAGGAGTGCAGAATGCTGCAATATTAATTGTATTCCTCATGCTAGTTAGAAAATACACTAAAAGACTCTCAGAGTAAGTTTGGTACCATTCCCATACAGTGATTTGGAAACAGTGCTGGAGTTTATAAATGCTGTTGTAAATAGAGATAGGAAATACAGATGTTACTGTCAGTGAGCTTTTGGAAAGGCTTCTCACAGTGCCTCCTACATGTGGTAATTTTCCTCTTGATGACTGTGTAGCATTGGGTAGGTGGTGAAACCACCTTCTTTTAGTATGACAAGTTGTTTTACCCGTTCAGAACAGTTTTATCATTACTGTTATGTAACCTAATAGGCTAAATAAAATTTACCATGCCTAGGAACTTATCCTCTTTCAGATTTCTTTTATCCTTTATCAGTGTGCAAAACTAATGAGATTAAAGATTTAGGACAAATCAGATGGGGGAGATTTATTTTTGGCATTGATTGTCCTGTATTACCACTAGGAATTGTAAATGGGTTGGCCTAGTTCTGCCTCCTTTGTAACAATACTATAATTTTATATTATGAATAAAAAAGAGAAGAAGTTCAAAGGATTACATTCTAAGGAATACATCAAGCAAATGTATTCTGTAAATTAAATTAGCATGCACTTACTTCACTTTATCGGAGAGAATTTGTGCATTTTTTTACTTCATTTTACTTCTACTGAGAATTTATCTCAGTCTCTCTGGACACATTATTTTTATGTTTACCTGTGTGGTACCTTACTATCTTTGAGGTGGTGGTTTGGTTTTTTTTGTTGCTGTTGTTTTTAAGTTCATCAGTCCTCTTCCTGAAACTGTTTTCTAATATAGTTTTGTCATTGGCCTCTTGTTTACTTCATACAGCCTTATAAAGATACTGAATTAGCCTGAAAAAAACCTGCTGTATTAATTAAGATAGTGGATGTGATGGGATTTTTCAGGAACCCGCATAAGCAATCCTTTTGCTTAAGCTGCATGGAGTGTTTTGAGGGCCATAATTTTCTTAGTTTCATGCTTCTTTTAAGTGTGGAATCTTAAGTTGAGTTTTTTTAGTGTTTTTTTTTTTTTTTGCCAGTAAGCTTGGTATTGTAAAACTCCTTCTGCAGTGGAGTTGGTGAAGATGCTGGGGAGAGATTAGGATGAGTAGGCTTGTATGCAGTCATTCTTGCTGGTTTTGTCTTTCTTTTTCTGTAAGTAGTTGGCATGCTTTGCAGTATTTTTAGTTCTGATAGGACTGGTCTAACTCAACTTAAGTACAATTCCAGTGACATGAACTTGATTGACTTTAGTTTTTATTATGAGGTTATTGAAAGCAGCAATATACACTAAATTCCACAAATCAGGTGCTTTCTGCTCGGAAGGACTTCCAGTTAAATATGCAAGGTACACAGGTAGTGGGAGAGAGGTAATTAGCTCTTCCTCACTACATGTTTTCTTACAGTGTCTGATTCTCAGTCAATGCTTCCTCATATCCCTGATTTTAGGATTATTAGCTATTCTTATTGCCTCTGCTATTTTAATGGTACAGAAAGTAGGTACTGTTGGCTCCAACCCCAGAAACACTATGCTTGTATTTTGTGAGCTTTTTTTTTTTTAAATTTATGTTTTGTTTTGAGGAAGCTTGATTATTTTTAAGACTTCTCATGCTTGTAAGTTAAGCACAGAATTGTGTGATTTGGTCCTTATTTTAGACTGTACAGGTATTTTGAACTTTTTGTACTTTTTTTTAAATGATTCCTTCATCCTGTTTACTTTTATGTGTTTTCTAATTTTGATTTTATAGTTCACAAGGAGTAAGCTTGTGCTAGTGTGTAGTGAAGGGTCACTGGTAGACTTGCAGTTAAAACAAACAACTCCCAAACACTTCAACCATGTTAGGAAAAAAGATTAGATAAGTATCTCCAGTGTTGTAATCTGGAATCTTTTAATTTTCTCTCTGGTGAAGCATCAAGTAGTCTCCTCCATGGGTGGGTTTCGCAAGTCAGTTGTTTTGTTGATCCAGCAAATATCTTAAGGCTCGTAGTTCCGAGGGAGAAATTTGATTATTTTTAACTGCTGTCTTAAGCAAGAGCAATTGAGCTTTACATTTTTGAGGTTCTAATGTAAATGCTATGTTCTGTGTCTTTTCTGTAACCTAGAAATGATGGCGGATGATTTAGAAAAATTTATTGAGGACCAGAAGGCCAAGTTAGCACAAGATAAGGCAGAACTTGAAAATGATCCACCTTACATGGAAATGAGGGTAAGAGTATTAAAAAGCTTTCCTGAATTTAAATACTTCTGGTGCCAAAGTCTTGATTGAAGATTTTTACTGTGCTCTTAAAACTGTATTTGTTGTTAAAGAATATATTGAAGATCTATCTATTCAAAGTAATTTCCAACTTGAGTACTTCATATCTTTTTGTAGGTTTTTAAAAACCTGTTTGCCACTAGGCATACACAGTAAGATTTGTGTTTTGCAAGTGAGAAGAGTTTTATACATGGTTTTTATTACTCCTTCACCCTTCCTTAGGGAAGCTGATTAGCGGGATCTGTTCTTATCACAGCTTTCCTATTAGTAATTTTAATGTGTTAATCCAGCATTACTTTAAAACTCTCTGTTCTCCACTGCTAATAATTACATCACTAATGTTGTTCTTTTGTGTGATATTTCCTCTACTTTGTGATGCAGTAAGGCATTTTGTTCTGTTTTCAGAATAAGGAATCAGAGAAGCTTTCTGAAACTAGCAAGATGTTAATCTCCATGGCTAAAGAAAATATACCTCCAAATAGTCAGCAGAACTACACTTTAGGTACAATATATTTTTTATTTTTTATTATGTCTTCTAGATTTAAGTAGCATTTAATTACCTTTGACAATTTTTGGAAGGGTATTACTACTTTGTATCATTAATCATTAGGATGATCATTGTAATTCAAGTGCATAATAATTCTTTAGTCTTCCAAAAGTCTTGGCATTATATGAATTTTTTTTTGTAGTTGGGATTTCTTCTGTTTTTTTTTGTCTGCAGGAAAATATGCCAAAAGCTGTCTCTTTCTTCTTGCAAGGTAGTGCCATTAAAAATACCCCAGATGAACACACACACACACACAGAAAAAAAAAAAAAAAAAAAAAGAACAATCCAAAAAACTTGCTTGCCAGTCCTTGATAGGTGATGTGTCCTTTCCTGTTGTGTTTGGGTGGAGCAAAATCTGTGAAAGTCCATTTTTCATCTGGACTTTACTGCAAAAGAGTACATTCCAGGGAATCAGGGCCTCTTTCTTTCAGCCTCTTAAGAGTTCTAGTCCAACCTGGCTAAGATGCACACAGTTAAACTAATTTTTCTTTTAAATTGTTTCTTTCAGGCAGTTTAAACTGTTCTTATTGCTATTGTAATTTTGTTACAATATAGTTATTAATTGTGCAAGAAAAGAACAAGTACTTAATTTTGATTGAAATCTTAACCAGGTGAAATGGTTAGATTTATTTTGATGTGGCTACCAGCTTAATATCTATTTTCTTTATATATTGTCCTTTTTCTTCTTTTCTCTATGTTCTTTGTGACATTTGATTGGAAAAGTGTGATAGTGTTCTTTTCTTCATTTTTCTTACTTGTCCTTCCATCTCCCTTCTGTAGGCACTACTGTTTTTTCTAGCTACACTTGTGTGGCTCAGGTTTGTCCTGAGAGCTTTAGAGCTTTTCTGTGTCCTATTTCTTGTTGATAATTAACTCTTTTCTTTCACATGTAGACACTTTGGGTTAGTACATAATTAATTTTCATACTGTGCCTACTGTGATTCTGGTGTAATTCTGCAGCTTCTAGTGGGATGGAGCTTGAGCTTGTGAATCTGTGGGTCTGAACTGGCCTTAGCTGCATAAGTAAAACATGTTTTTTATGGGGATATTGTATAAATAGAACTTCCAGCCTTCAGCAAGACAAGCTCCTCAAAGACCTTTAGAGGAAAACTTCACTTAAAAGTACTTGAAATGGTAATTGAATATTCCTTGCCTCCAGAAGTGATAATGGATAAACTTGGTTAGAGGGCAGCACTTGAATAAATATCTATCACATATTTTTGGCAGTTTTATTTGGTTCAACATGTTAGTGCTGGTGCTGATAATTATTTTCTTGACTGAGGAAACATAAGATACAGAAAGCAGAACACAAAAGATAGTATGCCACTGGCTGTGGCAGGCCATTACCGAACAGTTAAGCTTTATTGATATTAAAATAGTTTTATTTCTTGTTGGAGAGCTATAATTGCATGTCATGTCATGTTTTTTACTGTAAATTTGACCTGTTGACACCTGGATATACTAACACAATGAAGTATTACAGATGGGGGGCATTCAGGTGATCTTAAATGAAAAGAAAAAGTAGGGGTTGCCATGGGGTAGTTTAACCCCAGCTGGCAGCTGAGCACAGCCACTTGCTCACTCTGCACCAGCAGGGTGGGGGCAGAGAACTGAAAAGGTGAAAATGAAAAAACTCATGGGCTGAAATAAAAACAGTTTAATATTTGAAAAAAGAAAGTAATGTAAGGGAAAAGAACAAAGAGGAAGAAGTAAAACTCAAAAAGGACAAGTGATGCAAATGTGAAATAATTGCACCACCAGCTGGTGCCCACGTCATTGAGCAGCAGATCTCACCAACCTCCCTTCTAGTCTTGCTGCTGAGCATGATGCCATATGGAATGGAATATCCCTATGCTTTGGGATCAGCTGTCCCAGCCATGTCCCCTCTCAACTCCTTCTGGATCCCCAGCCCTCTTGCTGGTGGATGGGGTGAGAAGCAGGAAGTTTGAGTGAGCAGCGACTGAAATATTCCTGTGTTAACAACACTGCTTCCAGCACGAATCCAAAACACAGCCTCATACCAGCTACTATGAGGAAAATTAGCTACCACAGCCAAGCCCAGCACTTTCTATAATAATCATTTAGGTGCTGAAATGGATGGTTGCTGATATTACTGGCTTGCTCTGCTTTAAAGCACTGTAATTTCCTGTGGATTAAATCAGATGGGACTTGTTCCTTGGTATCTAGTAAGTATATTCTATAGTTCTAGCAGTAGTGTTGAGGCTCAGACTGAATAAAGTTGTAGTTATTTCTCAACATTACATACGTGGAAATGTTTATGTAAAAATGCATTTAAAATCTTAGCATTTAAAAACAATCATTGTCAGCGATTATTTGGGGTTAATAGAATGTGAAATGGCAAATAGATACAACAAATACAGAATAAACAAAAGTAAAAAAACAATTAAAAAGAAGGTGTATCTCTTACTCTGGCAGAAGAATTTGGACAAAGTTTGTATGAAATTAGGTTGAATGTATGTTAACTGCAGTGGTTTTGCTCTGCATGGCTCTATAAGAGTAAGTTTTTGAAATGGGTTGTTTTCAAATATCCCCCAAATCACTACCCATAATTTTTATCTGAATGCTTTTCTGGTGGCCAAAAAAAAGTTCTTTGTAACAAAATTAATTTTCAACTATCTTTTGTTTGAACACTTCACCTATTTGAATCAAAGCACTGGATTCTCACTCCATTTCTCCTTTTTTTTGGTATTGATTTTCAGTGGCATCGGTGAAATTACTGAATGAATCTTTCCTCCAACTTATTAGTTGCTTTTTATCTTTTTCTCGGTTTCCTAGAATTAGTTCAACAGTAATTAGGCATAAAATAAAAGGCAAGAGCAAGTACCTGAAACAAACTATTTCTTTCTCTGTATTCTATTCTGCTTTATAACACTTTTTCTGAAGTTGAAATGCTGCATTATATTTTTAAATAGAACTCACCTTATGTGCACAATTAGGAAAAAAGGAACTTGAAGGTTGGAGAAGAAGGTCCTGTGCAGATTTTGGTTAGTGGTTGGACTCTGCAGGCTGTTTCAGAATAGCATAGGAGATATTTAATCAGGTATTGGGTCCTCTGGTCTGAATATCAGGCTGACTCCTGTTTGCCACTTTTTCCCTATTACACTGTTTTCCTGGCTCATGAGGATAGAGGAAGTCCGTATGTATCTTGAGCCAGGCCAAACTACCCTACAATAAATCAGGACTGATCTAAGAATAAATCTTGAATATCCTTCTCTTCCCTTTTACCCCATGCTACTAAGTTTGCATAGATCATGAGATGTAGAAATGCTTTTAGAGAAACAATATGAAATAATAATAGTACACACACTCACTTTCAGTTGTAATCATTGTCACTAGTTGTGTGATTTTGTGGAATTCACTACTCTGTGGAGAGTGATGAAAGTGACTGCAGAGATGGGCTTGTGGGGTAGAGGATGTTTCTTATAAAGTACTTTGAAATGCATTTTGGGAACAGCAAACAGCTTGCATAGCATTATATTTTATTATATTTTAAGAGTGCGGCTGTTATGAGAACTGAGCTCTTATGAGTAATCTCAGAAAAGTACTTATGTGTTTTGGGTCTACTACAATGAAAAATACTGAGGTGGAAAGAAAAATAATGATCTTTTTTTTAATCACATGGCCAGATTCCCTCTAGCTGTGTAGGAGCAAACAAATTTTTCACATGCTAAACAGATAGCTTATTGCTTGCATTTGCGAAGTATGTTTTCTATTGTGTGGTAAACACAGCTTAAAATATCAATAATTTAGAAGCTCACATGTCAAAGGAGATTTCTTTGGAAACATATATTGACACAAGAAATATGTACATTATTCAAATAAATTCAGCTTATGTTGCTTTGTTTTGGTAATGGGAAGAAAAAGTCAAAGGATGACAGGAAAGCTATCCA
Organism: Taeniopygia guttata; assembly: GCF_048771995.1. Lineage (NCBI taxonomy): Eukaryota > Metazoa > Chordata > Aves > Passeriformes > Estrildidae > Taeniopygia > Taeniopygia guttata. The sequence continues at coordinate 117,775,494 of NC_133026.1, forward strand.
AATACCAGTCTATTTTTCTACGCTTTTCACCCAACTGCTCATACAGAGAAGGTGTTTCTTTTCAGCTGTCGTGTAATTACTGGTTGTATGGTTAATTTTCTTAAATTGCTTGTTTCTAATAAAAATCCAGACATAGCTTTAGCTTTGTGTTGATGCAGAATAGTAGATAATGATGTTTAATGACGTTAAACTTTCAGGTGACTATGGCTTGAGTTTGCCTCTTGGAGAAGAATACGAACGAAAAAAACATAAACTCAAAGAGGAACTTAGACAAGATTACAGGCGGTATCTTTCTCAGGTAAAATGTCTTGTCTGGTTGCTTGACTTTAGTGAGTCTCTTAAAATTATTCTCTCATTTAATTGAATGAAAATTTCTGTAGAGAAGTTTTTAAGTAGGCATTCATTCTAAGCAATGGCTAATTTTGAAGACTTGAGTGAAAGTAATTTCAAAACATTTTGTTTATGTATTTTAGGCTTCTACAGATCTTGTTGCCATGTGACTACATATTATTTAGTACACTTCTTTCTAAATAGTTTGTTTATTTGTTTTTGCTTCTTCCTTGTTTTTTGTTTTGTTAAGAATTTTAAAGCTGTTACTTCCTGAAGTACTTATATATTCTATGGTCTGTAATTGAGGTAAGAATATCCCAGTACATAGTGTGACTCCATTTGACAGCTTCTTTTCAATTTTAGAAAGAAAACTCTTTGATGTTCCACTTAACATTATTTACTAAATGTCACAATAAATTTAAAATTGAAATTATATGTATGAAATATCATCTTGGGAATATTCTGTAGCTGCTCTGCATGAATCAGAAAAAAATAAGAAACCAAATAATTTCTGTTTTATAAAAATACTATTTACCAGTGTCTTTAGTTCTTAAAATGAGTGAATGGATTTTCTTTAAGAAAGGAAGTATCTATTGTTAAGTCAAATATTTCTGACTCAAAGACTCCTTTTGAATAGTATCTTTTCCCTGATTTTTAGGGAATTTCACAGGCAAAAAGAAAGGTAGGGTGCCTTTAATATTATTTTCTTTTCTTTCAAATTAGTTGCTTTTTGCTTTGTTTGAAAACTTGATGCTCTTGGAATTTAAAAAATCATTACTTTTATTTGTGCTTTGTGCATTTATGCATGCTGTGGTGATTAGTTGTGACTAACAACATTGCTTGCTTTCTGCAAAATGATTATTTACATATATTATTTTCCATTCATAAGTTTTTAAACACTTGTTGATTTACTTTTCCCTATGCAGTTGCCATTATTGCTGTCTAATGCTGGCTCTACAGTAGTTTTTATTTTACTAGCCATTTGCTTCAGGGATTATCAGTTATGTAGATAGTAAGAGTTCAGGATTTTTTTTCTTGGTATGCATATTTTATAAAGCTAGAATAAAATAGTAACTTACATAAATATAAAATATATCATTGCAACCAGAGTCAGGGCTTTTTTCTTTTCTGTCTCCACTCCTCAGCGGTGCTTAGGGAAGCAGTAGAGACAGTTATTTAGCACCTACTGGCCAGAATGCAAGAATACAAACTTGTGGGGTTTCTTTGAATAAAAGCATAATGAAGAAAAAATAATACCTCTGGTGTTAATTTTACAAGTTTTGTTTAACTAATTTTAATGTTTAAAATATTTTTATACTTTTGTGTATCTATAATTTTGAAATTTAATGCTGTCCATCCAAGTTGCTCATATTGAGCAACATCAGTAAAGGACCAGGAGGTAATGTGGTTAAAACATTGCCTACTGTTTGTTTCTGGGGTTTTGAATAACATGCATATGATACAAATTGTCTATATTAGCATGCACTGGATTTCTTAAATAGCAACAGCAACAACAGAATAAACTGTCTTTTTAACCTCTAACCAAAATCATCCTTATGTAATTTTTGTTTCTTGATTAATTTAAAACTCCAAAAATAATTTTGATTCTTTTCAATGTTAGAATATAATTTTAAAACTTAATGTTTCATAATTATTAACCAAACCACCCAAATAATATAATTTTTACATTAACTTCTAGTTAATGTAGTTTTACTCATGTTTACTCTAGCTAATGTAGTTTTATTCTCTCTGGACTTCAAGGTTTACAAAGCCTTTTTGTTTGTGTGTTTGGTCTAGTTATAGTAATGTTAGCTATATTAAGCTGGTAAGGACTGAGCAAGAACTAAGATAGTAATCTCTAATTTCTTTTTCCCACCTAAAGAAAACTGGTGAAATTTTTAGCAGTTCTCACAGTGATAATTTCTTGTTAATAACTTAATAATACAAGTTATTTTGTTAATAACTTGTTAATAACTTATGTAGAAAAATGCAGCTTCCATATCAGGTTCTGATTTTGGAAAAGATGTTTGTAAGATTAGGGGTAATCTCTAGAGATATCTTCAAAATGCATACAAAGAATTACTTAATAATGAGAATTACAATTTATTTACTTTTTCCAATAGAGATAACTTGGTTTTCCATATAAATCTAGTTGTCTTGGTGCTTGAATATCTTTGCATGATTATTATATTCCTTAAATCTTTTAATATCTAGTTTGAAATGTCATTTACAATGATGTAGATTTTGTAGGTTTGTACTGGAGCAGGTAGAGCTCTTACTTCTTGATATTCCTCTCAGCATTTAGGCCGCATTGCAACATAGATAACCAAAGACAGCAATGCTTGTGAAATACTCACAAGCTTGTGAAATTATGAAGAGCAGTGCTTGTGAAATACTCATGTGTATCTCACCATTCAGCCTATGACATACAAATAGATGCTCTTTTTATTCATAAGATTTATAATACATATGATTGACTGGAAATTGCTTGGGTATGCTTTTAATAAAGGAGTGATCAATGACAAACCCTCTAGACCTGGACTGTTAACAGCCTGCACCAGTACTGGTATTTGGTTTGAAGAGCAGGTAGTTTGACTTGCTGCACAGCCCAGGTCCCAAGCTGTGCTCCAGGGATATATGTGGAGCAACAGCTACTGGTTGTGATGGGAAATTCTGCTCTGAAAGTGGCTGATGGCCCATAAAGAATGACAAGATTTGATGGTGGGTCATTATTCTGGAAAATTTGGGCACTGCTGGTGTGGGAAACACTGTTGAGCTAGAGGTGTGCTACTGTTAGCATGAATTCCATTTGTTAAAATAAGAGGAAGACATACGTTTTCTGCTGTTAGAAAAGCAATTTTTCATCTTGAGTAAGAAAGTGTCTTGGAAGATTCCTTTTAGGTTTGTACAGACACTTGTGTTTGTGCTACAGAAGAACTGAGTGGGGTTTCTTTGAATAAAAATAGTTTTTTTAAATAAAACTTACATACTACTGGAAATAGTTTAACATGGAAGAAGTGACAAACACTTTCAAACTCAAGCTTAAAACTTGGTAAAGACATTTACTTCCTGCATTCTTTGACTTCAATTCATTTATGTGTTCCAAGAACATCCTACATTTTCAGAATGTAAAGATTGTCTCAGTCTTTATTTCATCAAATTGCTGAAATTACTTGAGAAAATGTGATACCTAACAGCTCTTTAATGAGTAAAATTTGGTATTTTAAAGTGTATTGAATGTTTTAAATTTTTTTTTAATGTAGAAAAATTATCTGACTGCTGATGAAGTAGATCCATATACTCAGGGGTTATCTCTTCCTATTGATGAGCGAAGATCTGCCAAGGTAAATATATGAAGGAAATTAATTAAATGGAGTATAACTCGAAAATGTACTTGGGTTTTGAAACTATTACAAAAAAAAATATTGTGATTTTTTTTTTGTTTTGTTTTGTTTTTTTCTTACACGAATGTTTTTGGAGGTGGTAATTAGTAGTAATTCTCAGAAAAGTATTTTCCTTCAATTTCTTTTAAAATTTTTAATCCTAGGTTACCTGTATTAATAAGTTTTAGATATTTGTTTTTTATTACGTAGATATAATTCTATACCGATACTAGTTTGAGGTTTGCTACCTCTGATCCACACTTTTAGAGCACTTGATCTGTTCTAAACCTCTAGTGGTTGTGCTTGGGTTTTGTTCAGCAATCACTATTGATCTGATCTCCTGCCTTCACGCTGCTGGCCTTAGAGTCTGTTTCTTTCTTGTGTTTGCTTGTAAATTAATCCATGAAGTTGAATCAGCAGAAACATTGTAATTTAGCAACAATTTATCAATATTTTTTTCTGACAAATACTACTGTTTGGTTATTAAGATTGGTCATAGAACAGCAGGGATTCAGCACAATAAGATAACCTAACCTGTGTGGCTGGAGGAGGACCAGACATTTGCACTCTTGGAGGTTTTGTTGGTTTTTGATTTTGTTTTTAATCTTTGTTGCTTTCAAGTTGCATTGTTGATCTGTGTTTGGGGCTATGCTGTCACTGCAATCTGGTGCAAGACTCCTGCTGTGGCATGGGTTGGCCTTGCCTGTATCCTCAAACTTTCTGTCCCTCTTGTGCTCTTGGTTTGGCTGTAGGAGGAGCCAGGTGAGAACTCAAAGTGAAAATTGCTTTTATGAAAAAGCCCTAAACTCCAAGTTATACAAGTGTTAAAAGGAGGCAGCAAGAATGAAACACCCAGGAAGGGGGAAATGACTTCAGGGAAGCATGCACATGTACTGAGTTTGTTAGTTTCAGGTTCTCATGAACTTTGCATTAACCCTTGCAAGTATGTGTGCTGAAACAGAGAATAATAAAGTATTTTTGATTAACTGTGGAAATGAAAGGTGTATTTGTACTGGAAGCATGTCTTATCATTGGTGGGTTTATATCATATCAACTCTGTGCAGGGGTGTTGTATCCTTTTTAGCCATCTATTTGCTGCTCTTGCAGAACCTAAAAGCTGCCAGGAGATGTCACACTGTGCCCTGTTAATCAGTTGGCGTCTGGGCAGAATATTGAGAGGTTAACATTTGCATTTTGGTTTGCTTTATTAGGTCAAATGTGCAGTCACATAGCGTATTGAATTTTCTGCTGAGTGTTTTGCCATCTGTTAAAGACAGTGCAACTTTCATGGCTGTCTGCGTGCTTTATATTGTCACTGTTAGAAAACCAATAGAAAACTTTTTCATTCCTAGGGAAAAAACCAAAAAAAATGAAACACTTTTGGAGAGGATTAGTCTAATCTGCAAAACTTTTAGTAATCTGGTATTTATGTAATGATTGAGATATAAATTATTTTTGTTTGAAATTTGTTAATGAGAAAGTAAATTTATGTGTGATGCTCAGATTTTGTAAATACTTGTGCTTTTTTATTGGAAAATGCCGCAGTGGAAAAGAGCCTAATTCATAATACTGTAGTATAATTCTCTTTTTTCCTTTATATGATTGTTGGAATGAGGTAATATAAGAGATACCCCATGCTCTAAATGGGGACTAATATCAAGAAATAGTACAAATTATAGTTTGCTTTATCTGGAGACTTTTGTATTTCATATTATATGATCAGGCTGTTGTTGTAGAATTCATGTATATTTTTAAACCTGAGAAAGCTGATTATAAATGTTATCATGCTGCAGAAACGGCTAGGGCAACAAGCATAGGTCCTGCATTCTTTGCACTTTTGACTATTTGCAGTCAGTTTAAGTGCTTGTTTGAATTCGACAGTTCAAATTGTAATTGATACATCTTGTCTACACTTGTATTTGTTATATTGTTTTAATTGTGAGGGGGGCAAGTCACAATTAACCTTAACACAAAGAAAGAAATTGTATGTTTGAAAACCAGCTGTAAATACATTCAGATTGGAAATTAGAAGGTGATTCCTAATTGTTGGAGTGAAGCTTTGGTAAATTTTGGAATAGGCTTAGCAAGAGGAAACCTACTTGTTTTTAAAGATGAACCTTGATGCACAGTTGTGTCTCTGGGGATTAGACTTCATGCAGAAGAAGCTGACTTATACTTACAGATTTCAGATTAAGAGAAAGTGCTATGCTAAGAGAAAATGAGCTAAAACCTCAAAGTAATTCAAGCCTTTCTTGTACATCACAAAGAATGTGAAGGGGAGGGCGGCAAACACACAATTTGCATTTATTAATTTAGTACTGAAGTTCTATGAAGTTAAAAGCTACTAAAAATGCAAAATTATGATGCCCTTTTCAATGCCTGTTTTAGGAGAGATTACGGCTTGAAAGAAACAAGGAGTACAATCAATATCTCAGGGATAAAGAAGAATGGAATGAAAGGCTAAGGAGATTAGGGAAGAAAAACAGAGAGGTAATACAATTTTATAGTCTTATCATTGACCCAGATGTACAAAGTAAGACAAAATACACAAATAATGTTATTTTTATTAATGCATCTAAGCAAGTCCTGGTTTCAACTCACATAGTGCAGTTTCTGATTCCTGCTTCCATCATGTCTGTCTGGTAGAAGGATGCTTTTGTTGTTCTGTGTGTCTGAGCAAATCCCTGGAACTCAGAATGTTCCCCTTCTTTCATGTTGAGCATAATCCCCTATAGAGTGGAATATCCCTTTGGTCAGTTGGAATAATCTATCCTGGTTGTGTCCCTTCCCAGCTTCCCATGTACCTGCAGCCTCCATGCTGGAGCAGTGTAAGAAGCAGAAAAGCCCTTGACACTGTGTTAGTGCTATTCAGCAGGAATTAAATTATCCTTGTCTTATCAACACTGTTGTCATCACAAATCTAAAACATAGCCTCATACAAGCTACTATGAAGAAATTTGTCCCAACCAAAACTAGTGGAGCAGCCAGTGGGACTTTTAGGTTTGATTAGCAATGTTATGAGACTCTTTGTTTTAGTAATCTGAAAGCAATATATTGATCTGTAAAATCTTCTTAACTTTAAAATTTTGTCTAGAATAGCTACATTTCCTTTTTAAAATATTTTTGCCTCTGTTAGTGATGGACTGTAATAATTTGGGACTCTCATCTAGTGAAAGTTTTTAGAAGATTTTAAAAGAAAGGTTTAAGAAGTCCTTCCACTTCTTTTTAATATGAAAATTCTAAAGTGTACAGTAGTGTGAAAGCTAGGTCATTCTATAAAAGACCTTGTATTTGCATCCAAAACAGCTGGAAGTTTATTGTCTTCCTGACAACGGTTGGCAAGTGCAAATCCCCCTGTATTTGTAATTTCTGTCTTGAAGAATGTTTGTCTGTCTCTAGAAAGATTGTTTTCTTAGGAGAAACATATTTTCTTTCAAGTGCACTGAAGTTTCATATAGTTGAAAACTGTTTTAATTTGTGAAGGCAGCATTCAGGCTTCCTTCAGATGATGGAATTCAGTATCTCATTCTTACTTCCTTGAAGGTCTGAAGTGCTACACAGCAGTGGTCCTAGGAAACACTGGCAAAAATGTAGCTTATTTTTGTGCAACTGAGTCTAAAAATCTCTAAAATTTTTCTACATGTTTGGGCACTTACGTTTCCTAAGCTGACATACCTGAGAAAATCTGTTTAGGGACTCAAGAGTTTTTCCTTTTGCTTTGTCATTTGGACCTTTAAGTTGTATTTTTTATTATTCTGGTGTAGAAACGATTTTATTGTCAGAAAAGAACAAACAGAAAATAAATGGTCAGGATTTGTTTAGGTTATGCCATCTCTGAGGGATATGTAACTTGGAGTGAGTCAAATTATATATGTAATGTCCAAAATTTGATCAAACAGTTTAGATAGTCATAGGATTAATCCTGGTCTGAGTAGTGTTATCTTCACAATTTAGATTAGGTTGGTCTGGCTTTATTTGGTGGAGTTTTGAAAGGATGGAGAATCCACAGTCCTCTGGGCAGCTCATTCCACTGCTTTAACTGCTTGATCTGAACATCCGTCCCTCTGTATGCCCTTGGAATTTTCCTTTGCTGCAACTGTGGCTGTTGGTTCTTTGAAAACCATGAATACTGCTACCTCTGTAACCACCTTTTACACGGGGACTGCAATTACTAGCTCCTCCTGCCCTGTCACACCCTCCCTAATCTTCTTCCAGGCTGAATAAACCCAACTGTGTCAGTTTCTCCTTTAATAGCTCAAGTACCTCAACCATCTCAGTAGCCACACTCTGCACTTTCTCCAGTTCATCAGTATCTGTGGGGAGAGGAGGCAGAGATGGACACGCTACACAGAACCTAAATGCTAGATAAATGCTGAGCAGAGAAGGATCACTTGCCTTGACCTGTGCAGAAACTGCTGCCCAGGGTGTGGTTAGCAGTCATCACTGCAAGCGTGCTCTGCTGCCTCAGTGTTCAGCTCCTTGCCCACGACTAACCCAGGCCTTTTTCTGCAGGCTGCTCTCTAGGTGCTCAGTGCCCAGCCTGTCCTGGTGCATGGCACTGTTCTGTCTCAGATGCAGAGGTTTGCTTTTGCATTTGTTGGTTTTTATGAGCCTTTTGTCAACATGTTTTTCCAGTTTGTCAAGACCCTTCTGAGTGGCAGCCATACCCTCTAGTATATTGATCCTTCTTCCCAGTTTGGTGTTATTTACATTCTTAATTTATTTTTCATTAAATATTGCAAAGTATAAAGTACTGTTGTCTTTATTCTGTACCGGAAATATTAGATCAAAGATTAGTACACAGAAATACTACAGGGTTTATGCAAAATCATTTTTTTTGTAAGGACTGTGTATTGAACACTAGTCCAGAGTGTCATAGGGTTGTTTTTTATCTACTTAGCTATCCTTTCTCATAATGACATTTCCTGAGGAATAGTGAAATAGATTAAGAAATGCTCAAGTTAAAAGGTTGTGCTCATAGGTAAGAAGTATTACAGACTTGCCTGTATCTGGGTAGAATGAAGATATCTAGTCTCTCGATAAAGTAAAGTTTGAAGTGTTTTTTTGATTCTTTGCATCTCAAAAACGGAAGATCAGATTTGAGTTCATAAAAGATCTATCCCGTATTGATACCCATTCTTCTGAAAGACATTAGATAGAAGGAAGACTATATTTTTTTTCTCCAAGAAAAATGAGTAAGACCCTAACTTTTAAGCACTTCTTGAAGTATTTTCTTTGCTCACCTCTTGCTTTTCTTGTTTTGGGTTTATTTGAAGAAATATAAAACTAAGGTTTTACTCAATGTGATTTCTTTATATTCAACTCTCAATATTGTTTCCATTAAACAGAATGAGATGCACAGGAATAAAACAACTAATGCTGTTACCAGACTCCAGCCAGAATTACATACAGAAGTCCAGCCTTGTAATACAGGTGCAGAACCTCCCAAGAAGGATGCTTTTACTTCCACAGAAGGTTGTGAAGAGCTGCTAAATAAGAGATGGCTGGAGGAAGACAGGTACCACAGGTTAGATGATGAGGTTGAATTGAGAAGTCAACTACTAAATAAAAGATTTGATGAGGATTTGGGTGTTCCCAATCAAAGGCATCATGGATTTGCTAGCCAATCTGTAATTCCTACTAGGAAGCATCACAGAATTGATGAAGATGGTGATTTTGGTAGAAGATACTACAGAGTGGACTGTGATCCTGAGACAAATGCAGAAATGGACCCTAGATTTAGATCTGAAAGCGCCTATGACAGAAAAGCTCCCCGGGGTTTTTATGCTGAAAGGTATTCTTAATTTTGTTTTCTCCTTTATTTCTGTAGTGCTTGTTGATGGCCATGGTTTACTCACTTTAAATATTAAGGAAGATTCCTATGGGAGAGCAGGATTGTTGTACTTTTGTACTTAACAAAAGGACCTTTGCAATAATCTATAGAAAAAGTATTGAAGAATTGGATCAGTCCCTAAAACTATACATATATGAAGAGGCATTTTATGTATCGTAGCAAACCAAGGATACTTGAGAAATTACCCCACATTTCATTTTATGAAGAGTGGTTTGCCAGAAAACATATTTGAAAGCAAACCCCTGCACTGAGGACACAATGTTACCTCATTTTTCTTAGTCTGTAATAGTTACAGCAAGTCAGTTTTCAGTTCAGATTCCAAAATTGGTTTGAGCTTCAATTTTTGGTACATGTGTCTATGCATAAAAAATGTACAAGCCTATTTTTTTAAAATCCTCTTTTATACTCCATGTCTTGCTAAATTACAGGCTTTAAACATCTGTGTAGTTGAACCAAATCCTGATGGTTGTAATAGGTGCTAATATCTGTGAAAACTACACAGTTTGAATAAGCATTTACGAAAGCCCAAACCAAACAAAAGAGGGTGTCTTACATAAATCATTCAGGGGGAAAACTGATACGTACTGTTCAGTATTGAATAGTCCTTACTGTGTTAACTGATACATCAGTTGGGTTACTTTGACATAAATTGTTAATCTTTCTCTTCTAGCTTACTCATTTAAAAGAAAAAAGAAGTATAGCATTCCTTGTCACTCAGGGTTTGGCACTCTGGCCACCTTTAGATATTCATTGCAAGAACTGCTTGCTTTCAAAACCAGATGGCTTGTGGTCTGAAACTGCACCAAATTTGAAATTTGTTTATACAGCTAAACAAAGCAGTAAAGTTTATTGTAAATAAATTTTCAAATGATATTTTAAAAGTGTTAATTTGTTCCCTTTCCAGGTCTTGGGAACATGAGTGTTGTAGTTATTTTTATTTGTGTTAAGCCTGCTGCCAGAATTATTTTCCTGCAGTTGCTTCAACGGAACCACCAGTGTTCTTCCTTTGCAAGACAAAATAAACACTTTTTCTTTTTGCTAAAATTAACACTTCTAGGACAACAAAGGCAAATTGTACCACTCTCAACAGTATTGAATATTTCTATTATGTTTTGTTGTTAGTTGCTGGTGGATGGGTTAAACGGTCTTTTGAGTCATTGTTTACAGGGATAATTTTCTGGATAGTATGCAAATTAATAACTGAGGGGAGGGGAAAGGCTCCTCTACTAGAAAAGCTAGAAAATTCATATTAGAATATGAATTCAATGAACTCATATTTCTTTTCCAGTTTCAAATGCCAAGAGAGTTAGGATAATTTTTCTCCAAAAATAGCTCTTGATATTCTTTCCCAGGCTTTAAAAAAGTAATAGTAAAGGAGGTAAGTCTGTGGAAAAAAATTAATGTCTGAAACTATTTGGGAGAAGGCAGACTCTAATCAATATGTTATTGCTAAGTTTCAGACTATGTGTTCTGGTGTGCTTCTAAAAAAAGTGTATTTATTCATACAATGTTTCTGAAAAAGAGTAGCAATGGAAACAGTGGTTAAATAGATGAGAGGAACAACATGGCCTGTTTTCTGCTGAGATTCGGAGAAGAGACTGCAAAATTCAAAATTTGTTCGATTCTGTAGTGTATTATTGGTAGAAATGAGCAAATGAGGTTTTAGGATAGCGCGGATTTGTCCTGTAGCTTTTCAGAAAGAAAAATAATTAGAAGCTTAACTTAGAGTCTAACAAAGACAGTGAAAGTTTTTTGAAACTAACAGCAGTATTTAATTCTCTCTGTTAGTTAATACTCAGAAGGATGTATCCTCTTTTTTTTAGGTAGCTGTTTGCCACTATCTAATGCAGTTGGACAGTCTACTATTTAAATAAAAGTAACCATTTGATAATGTTTTAGGGTTTAATTTGTTTCACAAAGAATTTATACAGAACTATTCAAATAAAATATCAGCAAGTATGGTGTTTGAACCAACAGTAGATACCATGTTGAATATTTTTAGACTAGTTTTTAGTTATTCCAGAAATCATGTATGGTGCTTATAAATATCTGTGAAGAATATATCATCAGGCAATCCATGAGATACTTGGAGAGACCTCTGAAACTGCTTTATCTCCAGTTTTCTTTTAAAAGAGAATAGAGAAGACAGTCTTATCTATTTGGCACACTTGGTGCATTTTCTTAAATGAAGCTGCTGGATCATTACCTAAATTCCCTGGCCTTAATTTTACCCATAAGATTGTTTGGATGTTTTTGTGTATATTTTCTACTAATGAATTTTTATTGAAAATGAATTTTCAGTATTTCTTTATTAAATGTGGTTTTTAGTCTAGTACTTTTTTCTCCTTTGAAAAAGAGCTCCACTTAACCTCCTATGAAGTAAATTCACTCTCTTCAAGGAGGAACTTACCTCTTAGTGACAGCTCATCTTCTGAAGAGTTAGCATTTTTTTTTCCTGCATTTCAGGCAAAGTCAGCTTTTCGCAAACACATTTGATTTGTGATGGAAACTAAATTCAAAAGGAGGCATATTTTTATTTCCTTTACTGAAGTTCTCAGGTTTTTATATGGGGTTCATTAGTTTGGAGAGGCAGATGTTCATAACAGAACTTTTTAGAAGGGTTTCTGTTTTGATGGAGACACAAGGTCTGTGGCATATTTGAACAAACAGAAATGGTGACTGGGATGTGAGAAGAATTGCAAAATGTTTTAGTTCTTAAAGTGAAATGCTTTAGTCCATCCCTAGCTGTCAGGTCTGTCCTGTAAACAGGAGACAGCAGCTTCTTGATTGAATTGGGCCAACATGTCTGAGCCTGCTGTGCTAAGCTTTCTACAAAAAACAGTTGCCTCTTAAATTCCAAGGTTTGTTTTTTTTGCTTCTTTCTTACATCCTTTCATTAACTGGAGACTTGGCTTTCTATTTCCTGGCTGTGTTTCAGTTATGTGACTAGCCTTGTAAGGAGTAGATTAATTGTTGTCATAAAGATCAACTTGATCATGAAAGATCATATTATGCCAAGAGGGTAAATGTTCTTTCATTTAGTTCTGGTGGGTTGTTAAGATGCCAGATCAATGTTTAATAATATGCTTGCATCCTTTTGCCTTTGATTATTGGCTTCTATTTAAATTAGAGATTGGCAGAGCTGTGGTTCTTTTTATATAAAAGAATGAGGTTTTTCCCCATGTTTACCTAGGTTTTTTTTGTTGTGTTTTTTGTTTTGTTTTTTTTTTTGTTTGTTTGTTTTTGTTTTGTTTTGTTTGTTTTTTCTGTTTTGTTTTGTTTGCTTAATAGGAAGTCCATGGCTCTGTCCAGCTCTGGAAACTTTGATAGCATTTGTTGGGTACTATGTTTTTCATTGAATACCTATTTTTGCTCTATTTTGTCATGTTAACTTAAAGTTCTCATTGTAGAGCTGTTATTTTGGAAGTAGAGAAAAGTGTATAAATTCTACTACCTCAGATCTTTTCAGGAACAGCTCTCTTGTGTCTATACAATATCTGGCATCTCTGAAGTTACATGAAGTTTCAGTCTTATGATTTCACTTCTTATGTAGATGACTCAAATTTTAGCTCCTGAATTTTTGTATTCACGGTCTTGCCAGTCTTTTGCCTTGAACAAAAGTCACGTCACCCTTTTAAAGTCTATCAAGTGTGTTGTGAAGTGTAGATTGTCACTGAAGAAGCTTTTCATATCTGAAATGGCTGTTCCACCAGACCTACCCAATAGCTGTGTGCCAAAACCTGTGGAAGACTTTGTTGGCTCTTGGGGATTAAGAGCAGCAAGATCTGTTTCAATTAATGCGGTGTGAGTGTCAAAAGCCCTTTAGCTCACAAAACACTTAACCAGGCTCATTAGATAAGGGCTGCAGGAAAGTAGGCTTGGGAATTCACATTCCAGACAGAGAGTTGCCCTGACAAAGTGAATTATTTCTAGAATATTTTGTGATATTTTCAGAACCGGTTCTGCTCTCCTGTGTGCATTCAGGCAGCAAATGCATTTGCACAAAACTGCTGAAGCTTCCATTTCAGATTGGCTGTTTCTAGACAAGCATGGATGGGTATTTTTTATTTCTTTAAGGCCCTATCTGAATGGAATGGTAAGAGACGTACCTGCAGATTATGAAGATGAATTAAAGGACAGAGCATGTATACAGCTGTTCTCAAGAACTGGAGATTCTAGGTGTGGTATACCGTGTACTTTTCTGATAATTGCACTGCAAAAGCATGGTGAGACAAAAATGTTGACTTCAAATCCCAAAACACTGTCTGAAATGCCTGATACTTTTTCCTGCAGCTAGAATATAGTTTAACAAGATAAACATGTTTCCTCTGAAAATGGCCATTGAAGCTGGCATGCCAGTTTTCTTTTTGAATTAATAGCACACCTGTTCTCCAAGTGATGACTTTTATTGAGTCAAATACTGTGGAATCCTGTTTTGATAGTAGCTTTAAAATTTGTTTTCTTCCTCTTGTCTTGGTTTTGCACATCCTGAAATGATCTAAGTGGGTGAGGCAGAAGCAGACACTTGTAAAGTCCTTACATAAACGCTTGACTGGCACCACTCAGTCTGTCAGCATGGGTGAAGTGCTCAACTGAGTCAGTTTTTCTGATGGCTTCAGAAACCACAGGCAAATGGAAATTGTGAGAATGCCTTTTTGCCAGGCAGTTTCTTCTTTTGCTTGGGATATTTCTTTGGATTGTAGGAAAACTGTCACGAATGTGTCACACAGTGATGCAAGTGAACCTGTCATGGTTCCCACAGACTGTGTAGGAAATTCTTGCATTTGATCACTCCATTTTCTTTTTTGTCTTTGCCAGAAATCAGATACAGATTAATTCTTCAGCTAGTGAACAGGCCAAGTCTGCACGTGAAAGACAGTATGCAACAGGCCTTGTTCTTGGTATGTATAAAAACCTCATTAATAACACTGAGTCAGGTTTTCTTTGCATATGTTATTTCTCCATGTGAATAGTTAAAAACTAGAAAAATGAGCATTTGTTTTTCCTTTTGCTAGTTGTCTCCAAGACTGGTAAATAATTATCTACAAAAAGAAACTAAAGCAAAACATATTCCTTTTACCCCTTTATGTAACTTACTAATTAATTTTTTACTTAATAATTAATTTTTAGGAGCCCAAGCTTCTTCTTCGATTTCATTAACATTTTAAGACCCAGATATGTGATTAAATTATTTTTACAAAATGAAGTATTGGAGAAATCTTAACCTCTGTATTGTTAAAGACACTGCTTTACAGCAAATTTTAATTGCAGAAATATGAAAACTGTACTGTGAAAACATTTTCTGGTTATCTCTCCTCTAGCCAGAAAATTTAACAGGAAACACTAATATGGAGTGTAATGGAGAGAAATACTGGTGAAGACAGAGCATTCTTAGCTGAATTCAGGAAACTATAAGGCAGGAATAAATTAACTCTAGTAATTCTTTGGTTGAGAGCTTTTGAAGGCAAGCTAGCTTTGAATTATGGCAAAATAGATTAACAGTTGTTAGAGTAATTTCTGTTAATTTTTTCATTTGAATTTACCTGATCTTCAAAGCTATATGTAGCAGGTCAATTTTTTTGAACTGTTTAAAGGCAGCATTAAACCAGTGGTGTCATAGGGGTCACTCTCTGGTCTGCCCAGTCATCTCATTTGAAGTAACTTGAGGACACAGAAGTGTGAATTTGTACTCCTATCAGACCTGGTTAGAAGAGTATTGGAAACTATGTTGTGTAAAGATTAAGTAAATTAAAACTGGAATTTTTTGAAAATGGGAAGTGATTTCAGACACCCCCAAACCACAAGCCATGAGGTTATCTTGCACATTCTGATCACTTTGTAGTCCCAGCACAACAGTTAAATAAAAAGAAATCAGTCAGTCATGCATCAGGTTTTGTTGCTGTTGCTTATTTGGCTTTTGTTTTAGTTTCTTTCCAGCTTCCTTCTCTTTATAATTCAGGTCTACTTCACCCGAAGTCCAGTCAGTTTGTGTACAGAGTATGTTAAGAGTCTTTGTGTCTGATAGGCATACAATATAAGGTGCTGATGATGTTTTCTGGGGTTTGTTTTTAAAAATAATAGAAGACCTCTGTACTTATTGTGAAGGAACTACAACAAACTAAAAGTTTTTTGTGTTCCTTAAAATCTGTGTGAGCTGTTATCACCGTTTCCTTTTACATACACACATCTGTCAGTACTTTGCTAGTTCTTAGTAGTCATGGGAGCCATCCTAGAAGTGGAGCAATTTACTTTCCTCCCCATGGGTTTGACACAGAGCAGTGCCTCATAATTTTGGAGTGCTGTAGGGTATCTTCCTTAGGTGAACATTAGATTAAAAAAAAAAAAATGTAAGTTGCTTTTTTTAGTTGCTGTTGTACCAAATAGGTTTGAAACTTGTAGGTTCTTGGCTATATAAAACCAGGCAAACTAGGAAAAGAATAATGAAGAATTTTCATCATCATACTCCAAACAAATAGTCTATTAAAACTAGATACCTTTTTTGTTTTAGTCAGTAGAGAAACACTGTTTGTATAGTCTGCTGTGTTTCAGTTTCTAAATTGACTGAAAGGCAATGTTTTTGTCCAGTGTTTTTTGTGTACTTTGTGGAGCATTTACACAAATGTGTGGTCATTTCAATTAGGTGGTCAGGACCGAGAACTTCTTCAGAGGAGGAAGGAGAAATACAGGCAGGAACTAATAGAACAGATGGCTGAGCAACAGCGGAATAAAAGACGGTAATGGAAAGTTACTATCTTCTTAAAAGATAATGGCTGAAATTTAAAGGCATTCCATTGATTCAGTGTGGTAAGAAGCAATTTCATAACTAAGGGATTCCAGGCAGCTGAGTAATATTGCATTTAATTAAACTCATTACCATGAGAGCTTTAGTTTTTAATGAACATATTCACAAGCTTTCAGTGGAACGAAGAAAACCCAGATACTTTTTCATTTTTACAACTGATTTTTAGTTTCTTAAGGATAAAGAAGCTTTAACTAAAGTTATCTTTTTTTGCTGGTACAGTATTTCCTAAGTAGTTGGCAAAGTTGAAAATTATTTTGGTTTTGCCCTCCAATTTTGGAAAGTAACCTTTCATTTTTAAAGCATTTGATCATCTGGCTTATGCAGAATAAAATATTAATTTCTTCTTTACCTATTAGTCACTATCTACTGAATTATAGTCTGGATAAATAAAAACACACAGCAATGTTAGAGAAAGGATAAGGAATTAAAAATTGGTTACTATTTGACAGTCTCGTTGTGACAAAAATTGTATATGCAGAACAAGCCTGAGCCCAGAAATTTCAAAACAGTATTTATTGCTGCACTTTTGAACCATTCATTTCAATGTGTTTGATATTAACTTCTTGAATGTGAATAAACACAATTTTTTTAGGAATGTCCTAAAAAGTTGTAGTAAAAAAGAATTGTGGTGGTTTCTCCTTTTATGTAGGTGGATTTTTACTAGGTGAAATGGGTGATAGCCAGATACTTCTTAAGAGTTCTCTGTATTTACAAATATTATGTAATTTCCTTCCCTGATTCTAGAAGAATTCAAGTAGAATCATTGTCTTCTGTTATCCTGTGCTTTCAGAGTTCTTTTAACTAGATTTGTGAATTTGTGCTTTGAAGGAATTAATATAGTTGTTATTGCTTTCTGACTGGATTCTTTTTTTTTACAAAAACAAAACAGTGAGAAGGAACTTGAGCTCTCAGTTGCTGCCTCTGGAGCTCGAGACCCAGAAAAGAAGGTAAGAAATTTGGATTTTCTTTCATTTATATAGCCTATTCTTTTTTTTTCTCACATGGACGCTGTGGTTGCTCAGTCACAAAACTCTGTCGAGTTTCTATAAAATGATAAATGTTGGGCTATTTAATAGGGCATCAGTGTACAACAAAATGGAAGCCCAGGATGATGAGGCTGTGTCAGGGTTTAACCCCAGCCAGCAGCCAAGCCTCATGAGAAGCTGCTTGCTCACTTCCCCACCAGTGGAGTGGGATCAGGGAAAGAAAGAATAGAAAGGGTAAGACTCAAAGGTTGAGATGAAGACAATTTAAGATGGAAAGCAAAAGCTGTACACACCAGCAAAACAAAACAAGGAATTAATTCAGAGCTACCCATGGTCAGGCAGGTGTTCAGCCATCACACATCTTGGGAAGACAAACAGTATCCCTCCAAACATCCTCCCTTTCCTCCTTCTTCCCCCATCTTTTTGCATTGAGTATAATATCCTATGGTCTGGAATATCCCTTTGGTCAGTTGGGATTGCCTGTCCCAGCTGTGTCTCCTCCCAGGCCCCCAGCCACACCCAGGCCCTTCACAAGCGTAGCAGCAGAAAAAGCAGAAAAGGCCTTGACTCTGTATGAGCCCTGCTCAGCAATAACAAAAATACTTCTGTATGATCAACCCTGTGTTCAACACAAGTAAAAACACAGCCCACACCAGACACTGTGGAGTAACTTAACCCTTCCCCAGCCAAAAGCAGCACTGGCTGTAAGTCATTAAACATACTTTCAGCATCAGAGGAAAATATTTTCATGGAAATTATTGAGCATTTTCTTTTGCTGTGTTCAAATAGAAATTTGTACCGACAGTGGTTATCATGGAAAGAATGACTTAGTGTCCAGTGGTAGCCTCTTAAATGCACACAGTAGTAACCTTTCTTTGGGAATGCAAAGTATGCTGCAGAAAGCTTTCTTTCAATTAAAAAAAAGGTTGTTTTACAGATGAGTTGATCTCACTGTAACAGTTTTTAATTTATAATTTGTATTTTTTTAAGTGATCCAATAAAGTGTTTAGGATTACAAGCATTTTTATAGGATTTTGTTAAAAGCAAGTTATTTGGTACTGCATTGTTTGTAAGACTTAATGCAGAGTTACTACTGTCTCCACTTCCTTAGTAAGGTGATGATTACATTAAGAATTTTGATTAGCATGCATCCAGGAGTAGGTTGTCAGCGCTAGTAACATTATTAGGAGACTGATAGTCTTGCAGAGACTGACAGATCTTGTCTGATTTGCGTGTATTTTCTATGTGCCCAAAGCCATTGCAGGTTGGGTATAGTGATGTGCTGTTATGGATGTAGGGTGGTAACTTTGAAGCAAGAATAGACTGGTTATTAAGTTAACTGGTTATTAAGTTACTGGTTTAAATTATCACCAGTCCTGTTTTTGGGGAATGCTTTGACACAGATTGAAACTTATGTCATTTTTGGAGGATTCAGTAGAGGTGAAAGAAGGTCCTCTTTGCTAGAAAATGAAGGTGGATGAATAGCTAGCTGTAAGATGCTATTAGTCGGATCCTTGTGGGTCCCTTCCAACTCTGAATATTGTGTGATACCATTTCTTTCTTTCCATGAAACTTGGAACACAGGAGACTGAGAA
Source organism: Taeniopygia guttata (assembly GCF_048771995.1). Classification (NCBI taxonomy): domain Eukaryota; kingdom Metazoa; phylum Chordata; class Aves; order Passeriformes; family Estrildidae; genus Taeniopygia; species Taeniopygia guttata. Next base: position 117,794,444 of record NC_133026.1, read on the forward strand.
TGCACACAGAAAAGCGATGAAGCTGAATCAAAATTCTTACTCCTAAATGGGGAGGAATACCACCTGTCTTATTGCATGTTCCTGCCTTCCTTGCCTGAAGTGTGTTTGGTCCCTGTTTCAAAGGCATTCAGCTCAGTTATCTGTCAAAAATCTGAATATTTTTTTCTGCTTTATTTGGTATAGAGGGATCAGCTGGCTGATCAGGGATTCACATGGTGAAAGGGAGAGCAATAGAGGGTAGTGGGAGGCAGGCAGGGTAGGAGGCAGAGCAGAGCAGAGGATGCTGGCTCTTCTGGCTCAGCAGGCTGCAAGGTCAGTGTAAACAGTTCTGTGTAATCAAAGCTGACTATGCAGAAGCACGCTGTGCTGCAGCACTCAATATACCATACACATCTCAGTCAGAGTCTGCAAAGTGCCTGTTGTAGGAGCAAAATTCTATCTAGAGGAAGTACATGGCATGCATAGTGTTTTAAAAGCACTAATTTAGCTGAAAGCCTTTAATTAAGTTGAATTGCTACATTCATTAAGCACCAGTCACTGTTAGCTTTAAATTGCCTCTCAGGGAGAGATTCTAATTAGGTGCATTTCTTGATTAATTACAGGTTGGTTAAATAGCAATGCCTGATTAAGAATCTATAAATGCAGACTGTTGTATATGCTGCTTGTTTAAACTGAAGCAATCCCCAGGATGAACTGAGTACTGAAGTCACATCTGAAATCAGCTGTAGAGCTGAAATCTGGGGAACTTTGGGAATGGTTTCAGATTAAAGTTGTTAGTGAGAATGGCTGTTTTGAGTGTTCTGCAGCTCAAGACACTGGATTTGAAAAGACAAATTTATAAAATTCAGTTGCTTTAGCTAGTATCTGTTACCTAATTCTGTGTTCACATCTAGAAATTTGAAGTTAAATGCTATAAGGAAATATTCATGTCTAGTAGATTTTGAGAATTTTAATCTAAATGCTGTAGTCCTTGATTGGTGAGTACTAACTACCTTGTACATAGTGTCTTGCAGCTAAATGATGAGGAGGTAAAGATTTTATATTTTGTTGAATATTTTCATATTGTAGGGTATATGGTTTTCTGGTAGATATTTAATATGTAGCTGGTTTTGAGTATTACTTTCTCCGAATGCATGTTAGTTGAAGAACTTCAATATTAGGACCAATAAATTCAGAGCAAAATCTCTTTTCTTATACAGTGTATGATTTTTTCCCATTGTATTATATAGCCTTATTTAAACAAGCATTAGAATAGTTATGCAGAGCAGTTGCTGTAAGGGCTTTCTTGGTGTGATAGGATAGTTCTGAAACTGACTTGCATGCCTTCACATTATTTGCATGTTGCTTTTGACTTTCTTCTGAGGCTTGCAGTTATCAATAAACATTTGCTACTTCTGTTTTAAAAAGAACTCCCCCCCAAAAACTCTTATTTTTTGTGGTTGAAAAATCAATAAAATCAAAGGAATTTAAAAAATAAAATAATGGTATTGCAAGGAAATGTTTATTGGAAGAAGTCTCAGTGTGTATTTTACTGATTATGAGCTATTTCAATCTTGTGGTGGAGGGGAGGGATTTCAGAAACTTTTCTATGCATAATATGAGAATACTGTCATTGTGGAAAATTGGCAGCTGTAGATAAACTGTTCTACAGACACCTCTGGAAATGTTCTTTTTTCTGGACTTTAACTAGATTTATATACTTCCTGAAACTAATGACAAGGTTGCTTTTTGTACATCTGATAAACTTCCTGTATTTCCTCATAATACTGGATTCTCAGTAGATCACTGGGAGGAAAAAATGCAATTACTAGAAATTTGAACATTTGAAATTTGAAAGTTGGGATCCACTGAAGTGTTTAATCCAGCGTAAATGGAGGTTCAGAATATTTCCTAGTAGTAAGGTAAATATATTGTTTTGGTTTTTTTCCTCTCTCTTTTTCTTACTTTTTTTTTTTTTCTCCTTCAGCCAAATAGATTGAAGCAGTTTGGCTTCACAGCAAGAGCTTTTGAAGAGAAGGTACCTCCTGAAAGGCCCAGAGTGGCTTTCCAAACTCCAATGCCAGCCCGTTCAGCCTCTCCAGTGAATGAAGACTCTCAGAGTGATAAAGACTTTCAGAGGAGTGTAGTCAGCAGTCTTGGGGAAATGGTAGCTCCCAGGTGCTTCACCATCATATTCATTTTACATGTTAAATAAGATTGTTGTTTAGCATGTTATTACTGCTGAGGTAGAGGTCAATAGTACTGTTGATCCTTCTCCAAGGAACTGATGAAGGTAAAAATAATATTTTGACAATTAACAGAAAACTAACTGCTTTGCACTGGAATAAACTTTTATGTCAGTTTCCTCATAGTTTATTTGAAAACATCCATGGAGGCTGGATTATCTCTGAAGACAGCTCTGTCATAGTGGATGTTTGTGTAGATAAGAGTTGAGTTGTAGAAATTATGTCTGTTCTGTCCATGTCTGTAATATGGAATCATGTTGTGAGAATGGTTGGGCACATGTCCTGCAGAGTCCATGTTTTCAGAAGGCTGGCATGGCACCAGTTTGGCCTCTGTTAATTAAGCAGGCTCCTAGAGCTGAGCTCAGAAATGCACTGTAGGCAAGGACAGCTTCCACTAGGTGCTGTGATTGTGACTAAGCTATTGAGGGAGAGAAGGAGTTCAGGCCTGTGGCTGAAGCTGTGCTGTGCTGTTCACCCTTTGACCAGATCTTGCCTTGTTTTCTTTACTGACATAGCCAGGAAGTACCATTAACTGAACCACTTATAAAGAAGGTGTGATTGCTTTATGTTCTTTAGATCTCTGGAATAGTCTGGGTTCATGTACTGCTCCCTCAGGGAAGGTTAATTCCCACTGAGACTTATTGCATCTTGTTCCTCCTGCATGCCACTAATGAGAGGTCTTTAGCTGAACTAAATGTGGAAATTTTCTATAATGAATTCTCTTTCTACCACATCCCTGCTTCATTTTATTTTCCTCCCTCTCCTTCTCTCCTCTACCCTCTTCTTTTGATGGTAACTTTTCAGTTGTACAACAAACCAAGGAATTGTGTCCCTTTTTTCTTTAAGGCTTGCACCATTGCCACCACCTCCACCACCAGTTCTGACAGACAACTATAAAACACCTTATGATGATGCTTATTACTTTTATGGGGCTAGGAATCCTTTGGATCCTGCTCTTGCATACTGTAAGTTGATGATTTTAGGTGGCTTGGTTGTTAGAGTCATTCATATGACTACTTTTAATCTAGTTAAATGATGTATAATGTAGAACTTGTAACAGCAAATTAAACCCATTTTTAAGATGTGTATTGAATGAAAAGGGCTTTTTTCAGTACTGTTTTTGAGTGAAGTAATTTTCTCCAGCAACCAAAAGGGCTGTGACTTCAGAAATCATGTTCGTCACTTGAACAAGCTCTAGTCTCAGATTCTTTGCTGTTACTCTTCCCAGATAATTTTCTTTATAATATTGCTATTTAAAACATTAGTTCCTAAAATCACTTAAATAATAACTAATTACATGTTTAGGTGTTGTTACACATATAATTACCAATATTTTAAAGATATTTATTAATACATTAAATGTATTAAAATAATGTATGAAGTGGTCTATTTTATATTTCAAGAACTCCTTTTTTTCCTGTCCTTTGCTTCATGATGATTTCATGATTGAAACTATTGTGATGTGTGTAGGGAGGGACTGGATTATGTGATGTTTGTTTTTCTCTTTTTTTCTTTTTTTTATTTTCTTTTTTAGAGAAAAAAACATTAATACTTTACTTTTTTTTTTGTGCTATCTTAATGGTAAAAATTAAATAAAGGAGAAAAAAATGTAGAAAAATAGCTCTTTTACTAGCTGATTTGAATGATGTTAGGAAAGAAGGAGGATGTGTCACCATTAAGCGAGTAATTTAATTTTGCTATTTGATGTAGAATATGTTAATGCAGTAATTTGTAAAATATAAAGGGATTTAGTTGAATTTAAGAAATAGATTTATACTTTGGCATTGTATTTTTTGCTTTAGAGGGCATTAAGGGTTAGCTGAGTTTGTTACAGGAGTTTGTTCAGTACTCACAGAGTTTGAGTAGTGAACTCTGTTCTTTTAGATAATGACAAATACTTATATCTGAGCTTTAAAAATTTAAAATATGGTTTGTTTTGTTTTTTTTTTACTGTGCAGATGGTACAGGAATGATGGGAATGCAACCCACACCGAGTCTGGAACCTCCATTAGGCCAAGCTCCAGTAGAGCAGCCTGTGTAAGTATTAGCTATATTCTTATTCTTTGGGTGTATTTATCTGTATTTATATTTTTTTTCGTGTTGGTAATATTTTGCTGAGAACAGATATGCCTTTGAAATAAAATGTGTTAAAAACAACTCTTCAAACTTCTAATTGAGGATTTCTATCTAGACAATAAAAAAATAATTCAGTGAACTGCTATTCGTATGGATTTAAGAAAATGTTTGGGATTATAAACTGCCAGGCTATGGGCAACAACAGGTCTTAAATACTTCAGGAAGGGATTTTAAAAAATTTTTTACCCCACTCTGGACCCTGTAATGTTTTCCTTTTATATGTGTGATTTTTCAATTTAGAAGTAACATTGGACAGAGGAATACAGGAGACAGACAAAGAAACATAGGAGTGTATTCTGAAGAAAAAACAAAGCCTTCCAAAGAGGCAACATTATCTTATCAACAAGAATTACAGCAGCAGGTATGGAGTGCTAAATCTTCTAACTCTTCATCCTTTTATTTTTTGACATATAATGGTTTTAACTATAGTACTCTTTCAGACAGTTTTATGTAGCTTACAAATAAAAAGCTTTTTAACTCTCCTTTCTTCCATCACTTCCTCTGACCCTGCTTTAGTTCATTTTCACTCTCCAGGTGGACAGTAAGCTCTTCAAATTTTATGTCAGAGGCAGAGAGAATGTTAAGAATGTCACAGCAAACAGATTAGTTCCAGGCACGTAGCTTTATATAAGTATTTTCATAAACATAAGAACCTGCATCTTAAAAGGAATGGCTTGTATTGCTCTGATATTCCATTATTGCTAGAATTATTAGGAACAGTCTAATTTCTGTACTTTTTCATGATCATTTGGGCACTAATTCAAAGGTTTTCCTCATGTTTATTTCCAGTGTGTTTGTAGGTGATGTCTTACTTCTTTTTAGCTTCTCTTTTGATAGACGAGGCAAATTTTTTGGGTCTCCTGTTCAGTAGATATCTGAATCCTATACTCACTTTAGTGGCTTTTTCCTGCTGCACCTTGTGGGAGTTTATAGTTATAAAATGTATTTAACCATGATGAAACATATTACTTGTGCAGAAATTTTCCTAGAACCCCGTTCAGGGGCACTTAATATTTTCTTATTTTTCATATATATCCTTGGTAGAGGTAAATATTGCCTATAAAATTAGTTCTAATTATGTTTGTGCATAAGGGATGAAGGAAAGGCTACCAACCAAGGTCAAATAAAGAATATAACCATTTTTTAATAGTGTCAGATACTGTACATGTGGTTCTCCAAAGGCATTTTCTCACTGTAGTCCTAAGTATCACCTTGCTATATGAGAGACTGCACAGTATGACATAAAAATCTAATAAACATGGCATGATACAATCTTTTGTAGTTGTTATGGTTGAAAGCAATTAGGGTATTCTTCTTTTTGTTACAGATAAATCTGACTAATGATTTTTGTGAACAGTTGAAGGAGCTAGATGGGTCTTTGTTGACTCATTATATCTCTTGTGGAATTGTGATTACTTGATAAAGGGAAATTACAGAAACATAGAGTGGCCTGTATTGGAAGGGAGCTTGGAAATCATCTAGTTCCAATCCCACTGCCATGGACACCTTCACTAGACCAGGCTGTGTGACGCCTCATCCAACCTGACCTTGAACACTTCAGGGGACAGGGTATCCACAACTTCTCTAGGCAACCTGTTCCAGTGTCTCACCACCCTCATAGTGTTTTATCTAATTATATTCATCTGATTAAATGTTTTTCTAATGCACATGAGAAATAAACATCAGAAAAATAGATTAATATATTTCAGATACATAAATAATTAGTGTTTTAGAAGCTTTGAGTGAAAAATTGACTTTTTAACAGCTGTTTACTTTATAAATTCTATAAATTAGGAGACTTAATTACATAAATGATTTGTAGAAAAAGAGGAACAAAGCATATGAATGTTCCTGTGTTACATACATAGATAATAGGGAATTACTACAGAAAACTATTTTATGAATGATTATAGAATTGTGTAACATTCTGTTAAGGCATTTACTATTTAGAGTCATCTCCAGCCTAAGCTATGGTTAAACAAAATATACTAGATTGAGAGAAGCAAGTGCGGTAATATTGTAGAATTTTGCCTGTTTAGTTTTCAGCCAGTATAAACATCTGTATCACAGATCCAAAGATATGGAACTTTTGATCTAGTGTAAATGTCATATATGGACATTTCTGGAACTTGGAAGTCTTATAATTTGTAGGATGTTTCTCTGATTGTGCACAACTGGACAAGCACAACAGAACGCAATGCACTGTCTGCAGCGTAGACAGTAAACTGTTGGGATTTTCTTGCTGTACATGAAGGAAATAGATAATGAGAGCATTCAGTTTGCTCTGTTAACTTTTTATTCAACTTCTACTTAATGTGATACTGTTGTGGAACTAACTTTGACTGGTTTGTTTTTAGATAAGAGAGAGAGAAGAACGACGCAGACAAGAGCAAGAGGAGAAGGAGAGGTTAGAATCGGAAATGAAGAATTACAATCCCTGGGGAAGAGGTGGTGGTGGTGCTCCTCTCAAAGATGCAGAAGGAAATCTGATAAGTATGTTTGTGAAAATTATGGGTTGTCTTTTCAAGACTGATGTTTTCATGCTCTCGTAAGGGCTCTGTTCAGTGATATTATTCTTTGTTTTGTAACACTGGTAGCCTTTGACAAATAAGACTTGTTTCAAGGAGATGCACTCTAGGACTATTGAGTTATTATTTTGATTTCTGTAGAATTATTCAAAGAGTACAATCCAAACAAAATGGGAAACACAGGATATGTCAACTATAAGTGAAGACACAATGCAGTTGTAAAGGGAGAAGGAGGAAAACAAGCTGTTAGAACCATCTGCAATACAAATATGCTAAAGTCTGTTGTGAAGATTTTTATTTAAGCATCTTGTAGGAACAGGTTTTTAGTTTTTTTTTTCTTTTTAAAAATAATTTCATAGGCTTAGAAATCTCTATTTGTGATATGAAAAATGGAAATGTGTTTATATAAATATACAAAGTTAACTGGAATATTTATATTTCCCAAAGTAACACTGCTGGTAAATGGTTATATAAAGAGCACTCAGCAGTAATGTTTTATAAGGCTTGCTTTTTTCCAAGTGCTGTTTTATACAAGATGGGAGTAGTGAGCTGGAAGATAGCTATGATCCAGGTTGTTATCTACCCTTCCAGTAAATAATTAAATATTTACTGGATAACAGTTTATCTACAGTAGTAATTAGTTTTAGTTCTGTGACACCTGAGCAACATATTTTGAAATTAATAGTATATTTTGAGAGTAGTGAGTAAAGTTTAAATGCTTTTTAAAGATTTTGTGGCCAAATTGAAAGTATAGAAGCTTGTATTAAGGATCCAAGCTTGTGTTTATCCCCAGGGCAGGCAGAGGTGTTCATACTAGCCGACTTCAGGCACCGCGTTGATGTGTTTGGCTTCTTCCTCTAGGCTTCAACAGAGGTGTGACTGGAAAGTAAAGGTCTCATACTGGCCTGAGCTCTGCCCATAACTGCTGAGAAGTTTATCTCTGTTTGTAAATGAGAAACCGAGAGAAAGAAGCTTCTTACCCTGTTTTCCTGACTGAAATATGTAAAATACTTTTCCCACTGTAGCTTGGTGGCATGATGGATAAGCTGTGAATTGAGCGTCATGAAACAGGACATGCTTTCTGACATGTCTTTTTTATGTGGTGTGACTTGTCTTTATAGCCTCTTAAAAATGTCTGTAATAGCTTTTGAGACTGATATATGCAAAGGTTGCTTTACAGAGAGGTATGGAATTTAAAGTTCTCAGAATCTGTGTGCTTAAATGACTACAGTAATTCATAATTATCAGAAACATTATTTCAAAAGGTAATCTGAAAAATGTGCTGTACTTTTTTGTTTTGAAATCAGCCTTCTAAGTGTAGTATGGTAACACTTCAAAATGAGCTGAAATTAACATCTTGGATCAGGCACCATGTAAATTTTGATGAAAATGTTGCATAATGTTGCTTTGCTTACATATCGAAATCTGTACCTGGATATTACTGAAGAAATGAAGACCAAAACATACTTCAGTGTTTCATTTGCACTTATTTCTCTCAACAGTAATTAGAGAGATTCAGCAATTAAAATATCCATACTAAACTCAAAAGTATTTTACAGCTTTAAGGAGATAGAAGAAAGGGTGGTTTCTAAACATCTGCTTGTCAACACAGAGTTGTCAGTCAATTTTGTTGTTGAGTTCTTTATCTTTCCAATTAATGGCATTTTGAGGCAGGGGAGAAGGGAGGTTTATTTTTTTATCAGGAAGAATAATTCCTGACAAGAGGAAAGTGACAAATCTTTTAATCTGTTAGTTAATAGTACCTAATTATTAGAATCTCACCCTTAGCCTCTGTATTCTTGTCTTTCCCTGAGTTTTTTGTTCCCATGGCTGATATGCTCGCGAAAAGTGCAATCTGGTCAAAACCCCCTGTATTTTTGAGAATCTACAGTGAATATACCTTTATGAGATTAAGACACGATAAACAGTTATTTCCCCTTTCCTTTAGCGGACTTGAATGTCATGCACAAGCGAAATGAAGAGGCATATCATAATCCAGAGGCAAGACTATATGAAGATAAGAGGCCTATTGTTGACCTAAATTTGGCCTCCTCAAGACCTGAGAACACAGAAGCATCTACAAATAAAATAGCAGGTTTTTAAGAATACTGTATTCCTCCTCTAACTATCCATAAGTCTTAGTGATCAAAATTCCATAGTTCTTTACTTCTTTCTGGTGAGCCTATGATAGTGTTAGTGCTCTCTACCTGTAAAGTCAGTATCATGTTTCTTTCCCGAATTTCTTCATTGCTGTCACTGTGTGCTCTTAAAATTTTGCTTGTCTTGTCAGTAATGATAACTAAAGCTATTTTAGCCCTGAAGGGTCAGGATCAGTATATTATTTTTCCAGATTTGGTGTTTGCTAATCAAATCTTTGTACATGTTTGTCTTATTTTTAAATGACACAGTAAAATACAGCTGTATAATAGGTGAGACTGTGGAATAAAAGGAGTTCTACACGTGTATGATGTTATAGGTTAAGGTGAAATTGGTACAGTAGCTAGGTTAACAAGTTCTAAAAGGTTACAGGTAAATTGGAGCCCTGTGCACTGCCTCCAAGTTGTAGGGATTTTGATTTATTTCCATATTTTGAAACTAATGTAACTTTATCACCTTTTGTTTTGTGAGACATCTAAATGAGAGCACTGTGTTACTCAAGACCTGTCCATAGTTTAGCATGGGCAAAGGCCAGGATTGGTGATGGTCTTTCCAACTCAGCTTAAATGCTACTTTTCTTTATTCTTTTTGAATTGTTGCACTTCTTAATAAAGAATAACATGGTATTTGGGGCGTGAATCTGTGTTGCACAATTGCAATTCAGGATCCTTACCACTGACTTCTGTACCTTCTGTCCCACCTCTCTCTTGTTATCCCCAACAGATGGTATATTTTACCATTTAGTAAGAAGTGAAACAGGAAGGCTGATAAAGTAAAAATGTAAAACAGCCAAGAGCTCCCAGTTAGATCCCTTATTTTGGGATCAGGAGGTAGTGCAGATCAGTGATGGGAACTTTATATATAGTCTTGCACCTTGAATTTGATCAGCCATGTAGTAGAGTGGTTTTGTGTATGTTTTGGTGGCTTTGGTTGCTTGGTTTTGATGGTGTTTTTTTTTTTTTTTTTTTTGGTACACTGCCCTGTTAAAAGAGGAACTTGCTGGATAGTAGCTGGTACACAGCAGGCATTTTCCGCGATACTGATACTTTTGATAGTAACTTGCCTGTCTTGTACCCATGCTTTCTAAACAGCATATAAAATTTATTCTGCTTTTTTAATATGGAAGTAACTCCATCGTGAAAGAGACACATGTATATTTAGTTATATTTTGGAAGGACTCAAGCATTGCTTCCATGTAAGGAAAAATAATCTCAAAGTTTACTCCTTGGTATGCAAATTCATGCTCCTAAGGCTAGGCTGTAGCAGTAAACATGTGCATTCCTATGGGAATACTTTATTGGGTTATTTATGCTTTCATCTGACTTGGGTCTTACCATATAGGGAAATATAATGTTCATCTCTCAGTGGAGATATATTGCTCTTGCACATCTTTGAGGCACTATCCTTCAGAGCAGACATGATATGAGTGAAAAACATGCTGTATGAGTTGGAAAGTTAACACAACTTACTCTACTTTTCCTTTACTTCTTTCTTTGTCTTCTGCTTCTTGTACAGATTCTGTTCTGCAAAACCTGCTCTGTGTTGTATCTGAATTAATCCTCCTGTCTAGAGTTTTGTAGATGGTATGGTTATGTCATGGTCATAACTCAGGGCTAAAAAGGAAACCTGACACTTTATACTGGCAGAATTCAGATTTCTGACTGCTTAGAATTTTATTTGCCAGTCCGGGGCTTTGCTTTTTGTAGCATCCTTTGCTATTTTGTGTAAATATTTGTTCTGTTAGGATGCTCTGTTGAATTGCAAGCAGTAAAGTTACAAAGTGTAAAGTATTTGCTATTCTAATTAATTTGGAGGTAATCTTCTTAGATAATAATCTGCAGATTGAACAGTAGAATGGATGACTTTAGTAGGTGTTATTTCGTAGAAATGCAGCTCACTTGGATGGTATTAAACAGTTAAAACCTGGCAATTATTCCAGGCAGAAAATGTAAAACTTTCAAGCCTAGCTAGAGCCTTGAGTTGCGACTGCCATAAGCTTCCTTTTGAAAGGTCTCGGATTCCCCCTTCCTCACTCTGGCTTCCTGTCTTAGGTTTGTTTTTTGTCTGTAACCTTTCCCCTCCCTTAGGTATTACATTTGCACAGCCCTCTCCTTTCGCTCGAGGTAATGTGTTTGGTGAACCTCCATCTCCAGAGCAGCTTAAGCGACAGGAGTCCTACAAGAACTTCCTGCGTCTACAGGTGAATGCTCATGCCAGATATCATCCAATGAAATAAATTGTAAAAAGAGGGTTTACACTCAGTAAATCATCACTGCCCACCAATGACCTTACCTGTGCTATCACAGCCGGTTCTGCACACAAGAGGTGTACTAAAAGCTACATACTGTAGAGTTTCTTGGATTTTGGCTTACATAGTATCATCAGACAAGCATTTCTTAATAGCTGGCTTCTTTCATCTAGGCTCTATTTTTTTCTGAAGTACAGCTCTCTAAATATGGTATTGAGTTCTGAAACTGTGCATAGAGTACAGTTTGCATGCATAAATGACTACAGAAACCAAGATGTTTACCCTTAGAGGTCTATGTGATAAAAATGCATGGGTATCAAAATGAAATGGTGATCATAGTCATAGTGTAGTTACTTATTGATGGGTGTATAAAACCTGGTTTTTCTTCAACCAGCTTATGTCTCCTGTCCGTAATACTTCACTTTTAATCTTATGCTGCATGAGTTCAATATCAGTTCAATTAAATACCATTATCAAGGAAATAATAGATAATTTAAGAGACTACTAAAGTCATACAGTAGTTTGATGTGGATCTCTTGAAAAGAGATCGAGTTTTTTTCCATGCATAGGGCTGCTAAGTAGACTAAAGAATGGGCATAACTTTTGCTTCAGTAAGTCAGCACTTTGTGTAATAATACTACAATTGTGGAATGGATAATTACCATTTTGGTTTCCCGTCTTCCATTATGTAACCAGTGAATAAATGTGTTACTTCAGCACATCTTGAGCAGAGCAAGTGTTAGGAAACACTGTGGTTTGATTAGTAGTGTTTGTAAGTGTTTCCTGTAGGGGGAGTGGCTCCAGTGGCCAAAAAGAAATAGTAAAATAGAATCATTTTTTAAGTGTATTCTAAGCTGAAATACGGGCTAGGCTCTAGGGTTCTTTCAGTTGCACCATATAACTTTTGATTTTGCAAGTAGGTACTGCAAATATGTGGTAAATGTTGTTAATCAGATTGTTACTGGCTATTGACAGTTGAATACTTTTTTTTTTTAAGATTGAAGAAAAGAGACGTAGGGAAGAAGCAGAGCGAGAGAAACTTAGAATGGAAGAAGAAAAAGAGGAAAAACGACTTGCAGAGCAGAGAATGAGAATTCAAAAAGCATATGAAGAGGAACTAGAGGAGAGAAGGAGGAAAGATGAGGAGGTGCAGTATTTTGATACTTTGACTTCTTTCCATCCTAAACTAACCCTTTGTAATATTTGTTGTCTAGAAGGTAAGCTGAGAAGTGTCCTGTGAATTGATCTTTGCTTTTAAATGGGCCTGCATTAGGCAGAGAAGAAGTGGAAGATTGTCAGCATTAACGAGCTCATTCTTTTCACACTTCATGCCATACTACAAACTTAAAGTATTGTTAATTCTTTCAAGAAGAAAAACCTGTAGTTTTGTAAGTGACAGTTGAGTTCTCCTTTCTAAAAGAAATTGGTGGTGAGGCCAGTAAAAAGCTTTATCGAATTGTTGAATTAAAAAAATATCATCCCAGTTTTTGTCTTAAATCTAGCTCTCAGAATTTTTGAAAAATGTGACTGTGCAGGAGTATTTTGTAAAGAGTTTTTGAATTGGCAAGGAGATATCTTTGAGATAAGAATACTGCTTGTTTTGGACGAATGCTGATCTAGTAAATACTTTTCATGGAGGTAAATTCAAACCTAAATCAATACCCGTGGATTTAATTTATACCCCAAATTTTTATTTCTTGGGTTTGCATTTTTTAATAAATCTGCATTATTTAGAATATAATAAATAATTGTGGGAAGAGGACACAAGGCCATCAGAGAAGGAATCTTTCAGTGCCTTATGGGATTATGGAAGACTAGGATGTAGGACTTGAAAATTTCTTAAGACAGAATATTTAATCTTATATTCTTGATTCTCCTTCCCTAGTATGAGCACGTTAGTTGGATGAGCCTTGTCTTCTGGATACCAGAGCTGGTCTAGCAGAGAGTAGGGAGCTACCCGGTGTCATTGCTATTCACAGTCACACAACTAAAACTGAGACCAGATGATCATTTCTGTGCGGTCTTGTGATAGTGTAGTGCATGTCTGCAGTATGTTTTAATTGAATCCTAATTTTTGGAAATGACTCCTACAGTTTTGCCTTAGCTGATGGCAGATCTGGGGTCACAAACTGGTGTTCATAGAAGTTGTTAGGAATTCTCTTTAATGATGTTAGCAAATCCTGGGCTGTTGCTGTTTGATATTTGCATAAGATATATTTTAATTTGGATGTTTAAAGTCAGACTAATGAAATATGCTTTTTTATTTCATACTAATCACTTTGATGTGTAATTTTAACTTTTCAAAGGGAAAGAAAACAAATTATTAATTGAGCCTTTTTTATGTATTAATTATGTTACAGCGAAGATTGAAAAATAAAGAAGTAATTCAATTAAATGAAGAAAGGAAAAAAGAGGCAGAAAAACAAGGAAAAGAAAAAGAAGAAAAGCAAGAGGAACAACTTAGACAATATTTTGAGAAAAAAAAGATGGAAGAGGAAAAGAAGACGGTATGTTTAAGTGACTTTTCTTAGAAAACTTAAAAAAATAACTGGATTTTAAGAAAATCACATGATTTCTTAGACCTCTACCTTCAGTGTTGTTCCCCTCTCAGTTTATCAAACTGCAGTAGACTTAATGCACAGAGAACAGAAAAAATGGAAAAATCAGACATACTGAAGTAGAAACTTACCTTGTTGATCAAATTTGCATTAAAAAATAGTAAAAGCAAGATTAATAATCTGCACTCAATAGTTGATTTTTATATCTGCTGTGAATATTTATAAATTAAAAAAAATTATAAATAAACATTTATTTATTTTATAAATAAAATTGTTTATGAGAGGACTGGTAAAATTGTTCATCCTAAACAGTGGTGGTTTTTGTAATTTTATTATTTTCCTTTGACCTGGATGATGTAAGAAATCCATCATATAGGATTCTGATGGACAAAATCTATGTAAATTATAAAACTCTCTCTCTTATAAAATTTGTACTAAATTTCTTTAATTTCTGTAAAATGACAGATGTAAAGGAAGTGTCTAGAAAAAAAAAAGATATATAACTGAAATATGAAAAAAGTATTAAAATTTCTAGAGGTAGGACAAAAATATTACAATTTCTCTGGGTAGAAAATAAAAATCACATGAAATAATTTTTGCAGTTGTTTTATGCACTTAGAAACATTTCTTTCTGTCAGAGGGAAAACACTAACAAAACTTTGCCTGTCCAAAAGAACACTTTATTCAAAAGCTATAGAGATGTAGTTTCAGCCTTGGTTTCCTCCCTGCAGTTGTCCCGGCAATCTTCACCCGTCATTCCCGCTCTGCAGAACAAATCAGTAAGAAAAGAAGAGAGGATTCCCTCTGCTGAGAGCCATCTGTCTTACTGTGCACAAGTATGATTGTTAGACCAAACTTCTACTGGTTTATTTAAGAAAGTACTGTGTATGAAATCATGCCGGGGTTTTAAAGTTTGCCAGTTATTACTGGAATGCTGTGGATAACAAGACAGTCTTTAATCACTCCTGGAGCTCTGAAATTTAAGGTTAAATTTTATTTCAGATACTGAAGAATTTTTTTTGTGGTGTGTTATTTTTTTTTCTACATGTGCATTTTCTGTAGGAATGAGTACCTCATTTTGGAGAGGACATACACTGTCCAGACCCTTACCAGGGATCTGATGATCTCAATATTTAGGATAAGAAAGTTTATGTATAATCTAGCAGCTCATCATTTTCACTCACAGAAGAGCTTTGCTCAGGCATGAAGTTTAATGTTAATTTGCAGCTACTGACATTCTTGTGTAATCTTTGTTTTTCAAAGTACAAAAAGATTATTACTCCTAAAATGCTTTTGCCTTCTTCTCTGAATCACAAATGAGTTACAGTAGTGGTTCTGAGACCTCTCATTTCTTTTACTTGATAGTCTCCTCTGGGGCTTTTTTGGCTTTTAAAATAAACTCCTAGAAGAGAGTAGATTAAATAATTGTTTATGATATTTGAATCTCAGGCCATACTTCTGTCTTTTTATTGAGAAAGTGTTTGTTTGTTTTTTTTACCAACTCTTTGTCTGAACTGAGCTAGATACTTTGTAGTGCAGTTTCAGAGAATATTTTATGTCACACTTTAAACCATTGCTTTCCCTAAATTTCCTAAATGTGAAGAATGATCTGGAGGTAGGTCAGTTTTATTTCCTTAGCAGTACTTGGTATAGATTTGTTTAGAACTCTGAATAGTGCATTATAGGTATTGTCATAGTAATCTGGATTATACATTGAAAGATCCGATTTGAAAAAAACTTAGGCATTCACAACCTATAAGGTTGCTGTTCTGACTTCCAACTGTTCATGTAAATTAGCTGTAAAATAAGGAAATAAAATGTACTGCAATTTCTTCCTTGTACAAATTACATTTCATATTGATCATAATCAATAGGATCCTCCACAGCCCAGAGCTCCTTCTCCACCTGTCCCCGCTAGAAGAAATCATCTGCGTTCATTAGGTGGGTATGTGTCTTCATTGCAAGCTTGCTTTCTATTACAACAAAACCTTTCTCTGCTACAGTTCCTTTTCTTGCCTGGAAAAGAAGAGTCCTTTAAAGTTTCTGTCTAGGTGTTTTCTCTCTTAGTACAATTAATGTATTAGCATGATATATCTGAATTTTTAACACAAAAATGCATTCATTATGTGTCATCATAAGGAAATAGGCTTTTGTAAAAACTCTGATATTGGAATAGTCTGCATGGGAAGAGCTGGATCTCTTGGAACTGTGGTACCACTGTGACCAGAATATGGCAAAACGGGAAAGTTTTGGATTGGCTGAGTAAGGGATTAGACCTTCAGAGTGTAGAGCATTGCAGCTCTAACTCTTAAATTCTACCTACCTTTGTTAGTCTGCCTAATCCTCTCCGCATTCCTCTTAGCTTTTACTGGTTGTTCTAAAATTCAGATGTGCTGGAAGGATCTCCTTTGGTTTTCTTATATTAGTTATCCTGACAATATGTGGGTGGAAAGCAGTAATTTTTCTGCTGATAATTTTTTTACAAGTATATAAGAAACAGTGCGTGAAATGTAGCAGTAAGTGATGTGCCACAAATGCTAGCCTGCAGCAGGAAGTACCTGAGGCCATTCTAGGGACTTGTGGATTTTCTACTAAATGGAAGGCAGAGTGGTTCTTAATGCAGCCATTGGAAATTAATTGACTCAGACCTTCTGTCACGAGAGAACTAAAGACATATAAAGTGAGTCTCGTGTTCGAGGATTTAAACTAGTAAAACTTGCCTGCTAAGTTCTGGACACTAAAGTCTAAAAGTCAGTCAAATATCAAACTGTAAGTATATTATTTGGAAAATGAGGAATTTCTGAAACTGGTTTAACTTGTGGAGGAATGCTATCCTGATAACAAAAAACAGCATAGACCCAAAGCAGGTCTGAAAAGTCAACATAAGCATGTAATAAAAATTGAAGTTAGAACTCTTGACCACTTAAGAGAATCTACACTAGGCAGACAGATAACCAACTTTTGAGTCAAGAAAAAAAATTATATTGAGTGCCTGCAGATACCACTGCAGTTCCTGTTATCTGAGGACTGTGTAGGTTTGCATATTTCAAATTAAGTCTATTTACTGGCAACACCCACTTGTATTTCATAGCTTTTCCTTTTCTAAATACAGTGAAACATTTCCAGTGACATTTGTGTTTTCTGCTGTTGAGGGGTTCTGGTCCTTGTGCTGTCTCAAAATATAAACTCTGATCTTATTTCTAGTGTATGAAATATTGTGATTTTTGTGTCTGAGACCGACATTTGTACAATCCTTGTCTTAATTAACATTTCCTCATACCTGTTTTTTCCCTTTATTTTTTTACTTATGTTTATAAGTAGGCAGCATAGTTGCTCTGACATGCCTTATTTTTAAATTATTTGTGCTAAATTCCAGAGGAAAGGAAGAATGTGATCAGCGAATTATCAGAGATGAGGAAACAGCTTCGTAGTGAAGAGAGGCGACTGCAGGAACAGTTGCTAAATGTGGCCAGTCATGATAATGTACCAATTACACGGTAAGAATTTAGTCTTATGTTTCCAAAGCTAGATTTTTCACAGGAACTTACTGTGTATAACTAGCTAGTTTAGTTGACCAACACACATGAGTAGAATGAAAATAACAAGGTAGAACTTGTATATATATGTATTTTTTTTTTTCCTAATGTGTTTGGGTTTTTTCCAAGACTCTTCCTAAAATTTATTGTAAGAATGGCTGTACTGGTGAGATAGGAAGTTGCAATGCTCTGTCTTGAAAAGTTGTCCAAAACAGATGTCTAAGGCAGAATTATCTCTCATTACCTATTTTTTTGTAGGGCATAATTTGTGCCTGTAAACTGCAGTGCTACAACTTGCTGAATATGCTTATTAATACTGTACTGTTGTGGAAGTATTTTCCTTCTTACTAAAAAATTATATTCTCTTTATTTAATAAATTTGGTTTGCTTCCAGAACATATTAGCTAATCATACCAATTAGGTGGAAAAGACACAGCCTTAGTTCCACTCTGTAAAATACGAAGGTTTTTTTATTTTTAGTAGGTTATCACTTTTTTAAAACAAGTATGCAGTGTCATTACTTGCAAATGTATTTTCCTATTTTGATAGCTTTATTTAAAGATAAAAGATCTGAACATTATCAATATTATATTTCCATCTAACTCATTAATAATATGGTGTTAAATTGCTTTCTGCTTGTTTTACAAACCTGTCAAGCAGGAGGAGAGAGAAGAATCCAAGGGACATATTTGAGATGGCCAGGCTTCGTCTGCAAGCTCCAGTTCGGCGACCTTCCTTAAAGGAGGCACAAGATCCTGTCAATATACAGAATATCTGGGAATTTAATGAACTTAAATACAAAGGCAGGTAGATCTTCTTGTTACTGTTGAAGAAGGGTAGGGAAGCATCTTCCTTCTACATCTTCCATTCCACACAGGATTTAAAGACAAAAATCAGGCTTTTCATGATCTACTGCCCGTGCAATGCACTTTGTGGGCAGTCTTTTGTTTGTGTGTGTGTGTATCTCTGTGGGACTGTTCCTGCAATTCCATGGAATTCTTGGCCTCACAATGCTGTGTCATCACTCAGAGCACTGGCCTGTGTTCTAGTCCCCGCTGCTTAAACTTCTTGTGCATTTGATATCATGGTGTTACTGAAAATAGACCAAGTTATACTTTTTTTTTTGCCAACCAACAGATAATTTTCTGTGTAACTGTCTGTGTAAATTTATCAGAAAACATGTATTTTTAACATAGTAAAAGTGTAAAATCATTACTAAGTTGCTCATCCGCTTGGCTATTTAACACTATTATTTTTAGATATTTAGATATTTCTTTAAAAATGCTTTTCAGAAATGTTAATTTAGGGAATAAATGTAAATTTCATATCTTTGCTCTAGATCCTGAAACTCGTATGGTCCTGAGGCACATGTATCCTGATCCTCCAAAAGATGACCAGACTCTAGAGATTCAACAGCAGGCACTGTTGAGAGAGCAGCAGAGGAAACTTGACAAAATGAGAATGAGGAGAGAAACAGAAGGTAAGGAATGAATGCTTTGAGGTAAACAAAAATCTTTGAAATTATGTGGTTTGTATTTGGTAAGAATTAAAACCCACTAGCACTAGTTTCACTTCTTTCAAGTGCACTGTCAGCACTGCAGTACGAGACAGTAAAACACCAGAGCACTGAAAGTCTATCATAATGTAAACATAAAAATGATAAGAGTGTTTGGGGGAGCTTTTGTGGTTTTCTACTTGTTTTTGGAGTTTTTTAATTACTTGTTAATTATGTGACTGTTTCTCTTTGGTTCCCTGAAAGTAATTTGACTAGTGCCTCATCCTTTAAAAATTCTAAAGGAATAGTAGTTTTGTTTCTGTTTCTTGGAGAAAACTACAGAACAGTGAAACTCTTTTGCTGAACTGTGAAAAAAATATTAGCAGGTAAGTTCCATGGAGTAAGTTCCATTCTTGAGTTCTCATGGAGGAAGTAGGATGGCTTTGGACTCTAGTGGATTAAAATACAGCCAGTGTATCTTCATCTTGATCTCCTTTTAATGGATGATTTTTTTTTTAATTTCCATTATCTTGGGATGATTTATTTTAAAATTGTATCCAGAAACTTGTATCCATAAAAAGCCTTTGCTTTAGAAACCACATGTGAGATAGCATAACTACTTGGAGGTTCTGGAAGGAAAATATTGCTTGTATCACTAAATAGAGATGATCCTAAGACAGTAAACATTAGCAGCCTGACATGGAAAATATTTTGGCTGCATATTGCAGAATCAGGGAAAACTAGATGTATTACCCCTTTTTTTTTTGCCTGCTACAATTAATTCCAAATGTAAGGTTCATTCAGGTATCTTTTATAAACAGTCATGAAAGAGCAGTATTTCCAGTTTTAGAGGATGTTTAAAATTGAGAGTTGCTTAAAGCTATACAAATGAACTCAGTTTTGAGTGCAAGATACACATTTATTGGGAAAGTGTTTGCCTCTTTGCCTCTGTAATTCAGACTGGTCTAATTAAATTTTTGAAGAGACAGTAACTTTATTTCTGTGGTGGCTTAGCCTGTGCTAGCAGTTGGACTCCCATGTGGCCGCTCTCTTGCTTGTGTCTCCTCACTCCTGCCCTTTGGGGAAACAGAAAGAATAAAGCCTGTTGGCCAAGGTACAGATGGAGAGATTGGTTAGCAGCTGCTGTCGTGGGCAAAACAGACCTGACCTGGGGAAAACTAACCAATTACTATAAGCCTAAATGCTTGATTACTGACTTTGAGTAGCAGAAAAAAAAAAAGTCATGAAGTCTGCACCTTTTCTGCCCCTTTCCTGTGCCCAGTTTCACTCCTTCATTCTCTGTCCCTGCTCCCCTTCCTTGGTACCACCCCAGGTAGCAAGTTACTTCTGTGATGCAGTGAGGGATGTCAGGCTTGGGAAGGGGCCATTTTGGTCATTACACAGCAGTTTCTCTCTGCTGCTTCTGTCTTCTTGCACCTTCCAATCTGCTCTACCATAGTGTCCTTCAGGGGCTGCAGGGGAATCTCTGCTCTGTCACCTGAGCACTTCTTCCTCCTTCTTCTCTGGCCTTGGTGCCTCCAGAGCTGCTTCTCACAGATTTGTCCTCAGTCCTACTGCCATGGTTTGATTTGCTCTTTCTCACATTTGTTTGCAGAGGCATCACAAACATGACTGATGGGCCCTGCTGTGTCCTGCAGCAGCTCCATTGTGCCCAGCACAGGGTATCTCCTGGCATCTTCCCACAGCCCCCCCACCTTGCCACAGTCACCCATGGAATTGCTCCTTAGGCTTTATTAGCCATAGGTGAAAGTTGGGTATTAAATAAAACCAAGCACATGTGGAAAAAAAAAAAATTACATTTTTGCATACTGCTTTTGAAAAATTGAATGCCTCTTCTGGTCCCTGGTGCTTTGAGGCTTGCACCTGTTAGCTGCTGCCAGACCTGTAGATTAACAGAATTGCTACCAAGATGTAGCTACCAAGGGTGACAGCTGTGTTTTGTTCAGTATCCTGAGTGTTAAAGATAATTCCTATTCTATCTTGGACAGATGAGCTGGTGTTCAAGCAAAGTGGGCCATATTGCTTATGGATAATAGAACATCACAGTTGTAAATAAGTATATCTGTATCGCATTCTGTGTTAATTATATGGTTGTATCTTTTAATGCCTAAATGGAATGTATAGGCTTGACTTCAGTTTTCCTCTTGATGAGATTGACTGAAATGCTGAAAAATAATTCACTGGCTTCAGTTGAGATCTCTCTGCGGCTTGGTTCTGGTTTTCATGCCATTAGAATATTTTTTAATAGACCAATCTGAGAAAGCTTTCATTTAATGTTTTCTGCAGAGAAACCTCCACCATCTAGAAAGCAAATTTGCCTTTTCTATTAATTTCAAACACATGGAGTCATTTAGACTTGTGCTAATGGATAATGTAGGCTTCCATGATGACATCTGAGGAAAGGCCTCTTCAGGTTAGCTTAGATTAGTTGATAGACAGGCAGCTAATTTTTTTAAGTATTTTCTACTGATGCTTCTAGAGGCTCCTAAAGCAGCTTTTTCTCTTTCTCTCTCCTGCTGCTTTACAGCATTATTTAACTTTATAGTCTGTCACTGAGTACCTAGCAAGAGAATTAGTTGTCATCTCTCTGTTGCCAGTTTATTTTCCTCAGAGAGAAATTCATCACCTTCCTCTTGCTGAAAATAGATGAGTGGTTTTATTGTCTGATTTAAGGCAGAAAGAAAGATGAATTAAAGCAGTATGTACTTTTATACAGTGGGTGAAATAATGTGTTATGGGCTGTTGTGGAAAGGCATACCTTTTTTCCCACACTATGTATAAGTGTTCTTTGCCTTGCACGCTTTTTATACAGTTTTCCCTCTGATATGTTTGTTTTTCTCTTTATGTGAAAGAGGAATATGTTGACTGTTAATGAAACTATAAACTGAAAATTCAATGTTTTAAATATGCCAAGTTTTTAAATGCTAGCTGTGGCCCTATAAAGGAGGCAGTCTTTTGCAGACTTGTGGGTGATAATTATTCTGGGGGTGTGAGGGAAGGCCCCAGGAGCAGGTTTGATGTTGCTGTGCTGCAGTGGTGGGAACAGTGTGACAGGAATGGGCTGGGAGTCAGGCCAAGAGGACTGACAGCCCGTGTGCTCCAATGCTGGACAGAAGGTCAGCTACACACTGAGTAAGGTGTTGGTTCTTGCATCTCTGCCTCAAAACCAACCCTAATAAAATAATTTATTTCAAAACTAAAACTAAATAAGAAAGTAACTTCAGTTCTGTTTCTTTGCATTTCCAGCAGGCATTGGGTCATTTTTAGCTTAACTTTCAGGATGGTTCTCTGTGCTCTCCAGAACTGAGATTTTTATCCCAAGATAAAATCGTATATATTCTTATCACTTTTCTCTGTGAAACCATCTCTTTCTGGTTCAACTTCCCTTTTTGAAGGCTGGAAGTGTGGTGTGCTTAGCATGTTGAATGTACATTTACTCTTGGGGCTTTCTGCAGTCCCTGCTGTGGTTGTTATTCCCTGCCAGGAGACAAAAAACAGATTAGAAGTAATAGACTACAGATTTCTGTTTGATTTCTCTGATTCTAATTAAATTTACATAAGGAAACTGGAATAATTGTTGCATTCAAATATCTTAAAAACCCATTCCTTCAGCACAATTTATGTCTATTTAAAGATGAAATGCATACTGATCTTCATTTTTGCCATAATAAGCTGATAAAATATATTTTGTTATTAACTATTTTTATGTCAACCCTGTCATTTTCTCGCTTGTCTATATAGCTTTTGGTGATCAAGAGGATTCTGCTTTGGACAGCTACGCACAAACCATGGGCCTGGTAAGAATAAAAGGTTTTTTATTATATTACTTTTTCAAGTGTGAGAAATATTGTGTCTTTCACTGATTTGGAGAAAGGAATGACAGTTAACAAGACAGCAAACTAATTTGCTTCTTTTTCTGGTCCATGCAAACAACAGCTTTAAAGTTGACATACAAGTTGCTTATCTTTGTATATGGAGATGGCTTGAGTCTTTCTTCTTATTATATTCATTGGTACTTATTTTATATTCATATGATGTTAGATTGCTGCTGGGGGGTGAGAAATAGTAGAAAAAGCCAAGCCAGAAGCAGTTGCTCTGAATTCAGGTCATTTAAGTGGTGCACTTGGCCAGTCAAGAATTGAAATGTTCTCAGATGGAACATTTATTTTCTGACTTGGTGAAAAGAGCAAAATTAAGTGCTATCAAATTAGAATCCTGCACTAACCCAAAATACTGAATAACAGAGTTCAGTTGTATTTCATGGGAATATGAAACAATGAAAAACAAGTGACTGTGCAACAGCAAAGGCACTAACCTCAAGGATAATACTTAACTAAATGCAGAAATGAAACAGTTTTTATTTAAAAAAATCACATTAACGTACTTTATAGTTGTAATTTAATGCCTGAAATTATCATTCAGAGCAATGCTTTGCAGTAAAAGATTTGTTTTCTCTTGTTCTGTTTCCTCTGATAGTTTCTACTGCTTTGATTTTAGAGTGGTTTCAATATAAATTATTCCTCAGTAGGATTTCTGTAATACATGTTTGCAACCATGATGTGTGTGAACTATGAGTATTGGTCTTAGTGCTTGATATTATGATATAGAAATTTGTTATTTTAATGCTTTAATGTCAAAGATTGTATGTGGTGGGGTGAGTTAAACATAAACCATTCTTCATTTGATTAATACTTCATACAAACCTTAAGTGCAAAGCTCACTTTGAGCACTGACTATTTTGAACCTTATGCAGAGTGACAAAGATAAATTTCTTGATGGAAATGTCTGTGTTACACAAATTACCACAACAATTGTCATGTGTAAGCAATTTCAGCAAAAGTAAAAAAAAGCAAACCCTAATGGTTAAAGAGAATATGAGTTCTTTAAAAATGCATTGGGATTTTAGAACCACAAAGTCAGGGATAGTAGAATATTAACAATGTAGAGCTGCTCTTTGCTTTGGAGAAGTTTAGCAATTAATTTACATTAATTATCATTTGGCCCGAGAAATGTATTGAAGCCTCTGAATTTCCATTTTTTCTGTTTCGTTTTTGTAGTTCAGGAACAAATCTAATGAATTCCAGAAAAATTCACTGTTGGAATCGGATAGTGCTTTTATTGGTGAGTTTATACTTCCCCTTAAGCATGTTGTGAGTGTACAGACATGTGGTTTAGTCTTCAGCTGTGTCTCTAAAATGATTATTACTGTTTTAGAAGTTGCAGTGGTTGTAGCTATGGTGATTGGTTTAAAGTATTAGGAAGTTATGCCTCCAAATTAAAATGCAGAGATTTAAGAAATTTTACTGTAGCAAATTTGTGTAGATGACACCTAAACTTAATGATGCTGCTCAGTTGCCCTTTTCAACCTTACATCTTTTAATGAGAAAGCATCTTTCTCTGCTCTTCATGCTTTGTCTGGGAGGTTAGTCTTGTCAAGGGGCTTTTTTGACATCTTCCCAGGATAAGGATTTGGATTTGGATAAGGAAAAGCTAATATTTATGCAGGAAATGTGTTATAATGGCAGCATTGGCAATGCTTTTCTATTGTTCTGCTGCAAATAATATAATTTATTGACAATCACAGCTTACAATTGCAATCTGTCCACAGTGAAATACAAAAGTCTTAGACAGTCAGCTATTCTTTTCATGGTTATTCTTTTGATTTACAAGCATGCTTGATTTTAAGTATGATTATATGGGTATAAAATAGCAATTCATTCTAAATTAGTCACTTTTCTGCTGTTCACATTTTATTTCATTTCACTTGCAACATTATACTTACAGGCATTGTCACTTAGTCATCATCTGAAGCAGAAGACTTTTAGTTTTCTAAAGAGTTTTGTCATGTAATGTCTCTCTATTCAGCCTTTGTATGTGTGGATGTAAAAGTGCTGTTTTATTTCCAGTTACTAGAAAAACCCAACCAGCTCAAGCCTTTACATGTTATTTTCCATTAGCAGGCATTTCAGTATCTTCAAATTTCTTTCAGTCATCTATGAGAAATCATCTTGCAAGGGTTTTATTCTTTGCTGTAGGGGAGGTGCAGCAGAGTCCTACAGGTAGTTTTTAATGAAACAGTGTTTCTGTAAACTGATGATGATTATCTCTGGCTTTGGTTAAAAGCAGATTTTTTCATTTGAAATGTATTCAAGCCCATTCTGTTAACATGCAAGTCCTGGTGTACAGGGTAGAACCTGGCACTGGGAAGAGCCCAGAGTGGGGCATTCAGCCTTATTCAGCGCATTTGGTTCTCTCTGTAGTCTGTAATACCTTCCTTTTCAGGATAAGGGTTACTGTATTAGTGCAGCCCAGGGGTGAAAGGATGCCTCAGGAGAGCCTGTCAGTCTAGGCTGTAGCCAAATATCCCATCTCAGCCAGGACGGGCTCATGGAGAGGAACACAAGATGCAGGACAGACATGCAGGGCTCTTCCAGCTTCCAGTGACCTGTAGCTGATTGCATTTCATAAGCCTTGCTAAGCTGGGCCTTTCACAGGTTGCCTTTCACCAACTGGAATTAGCATTTTTGAATCCCTGTTTACCATCAGCAGAATTGTGTGGATAAATACCCAGCCTGTGCCTTCTGTGAACCATGTCCTTTTGTCTGCTGTGAGGCTGCCAGTTCTGTAATGGGGTGTTCTTGGTTATTTCCTAAGGTTCATGATATTTATAGTCCTCTCACCCTTTCCCTTCTTCTTCCCATCCACCTGGTACTTGCAGTTTAGTGAGGTGTTTGAGTTAACCTAATATTATTTATTCCCCCCACCCCCTTTTTGCCTTCCCCCCCTCAGATCATTTATGGCTGATGAAAACCATGTTCTTCAATAGTGAGCTGTATGCATTACCTCAAAATGTGTTATCTTTTGCATTGTTTGGGTTTTATAAATCTCTACTAACATTCTGAATATTAATCTGGTGACTTCCATCTCTGAAATGAAAAATAAAGATTATCATTCTCTGTGTGGGCTGCCTTCTCTGTGGGTTGTGCAGCTCACATTGTCTGAGGGTCTTTGGTGAAATACAGGGGCTGTATTTTAAAGTATCAGTTTGCCATTTCCTAGGAGGAGTGTAACACTACCTTCTGTTTTGTTTGAGCTTTTTTTGATGTGGGTTTAAAACCCAACCCAATTTTTACATCTATTATGTCAGCATTACATATGAATTTATGTCCTAGGGCTCTGAAATTTGAGACAGTTAGAAATAAAGTGTTTGAGGCAGTTAGAAATAAATTAATTTACTTTTTCCTTTTTTGCCTCACTGAAAACCCTAGAATCCATTTGTGTTAATGCAGTGATTTAAAAGCATCTCTGTGCAGCAGGATCTGAATGATGGATGCTTACAGGAACAGATACCATCTGATACTGATGATACACTAATGGCACAAATAAATTCTTAAGCTTGTCCTTTGTTGTGACAAATTCACATTGTTAAACCATTTTTTATATTCCAAGTAATAGCACTGTTTTGAATATAGTGAAGTTCAGCTGGTCTCGTAACTGGAATTCTGATACATAATTTGTTAGCCTTACAACATTTCAAAATTATGCTATGGTTTTTTTATTTGAAACATTTGTGATAAGAGCATGAGTACTGTTGGTGAAACTGGAGAAGAGAAAAGATGAGAGGAGAACAAAAAATGTATTTTTAGGGGAAAAAACAACTGACAATACAAAAGAATTTAAAAAATACCTCTTTTTGTTATTCTGAACTTTTTTTATATCAATCAAATTTATTTTTCAAACCTAAGTATGTCAATTTTCTACCAAAATAACTGTTAAATTGTTTATGTTGGTGGGGTGTTTTTTTTGGTTTTTTTTTTTTTCTTTTTTTTTTTTTTTTTTTGCTTTATGTGATATACTGGACTAACCACTTTTCCAAAACATGATTTTGTTGTCACAAAGAGTAGTAGGTGGCAGTGGATTCTGTAGAGGTTTTGTTGAGCAGAGTCCTTCCTTTTCCTGGGAGTCTCTGTTCCTGAAGGTGCCAGAGGGAATGCAGTAGGAAACGGAGCCCACTGTCTGCCCCGAGCAGCAGCAGAGCCAGGGTTACTGGTCCTGGAGGGAGAACCAAGAGTACTTGTTTGAAACAGTTTGTGTTTGAAACAGTTTCCAGAGTCAGTAAAAGAGGAAGAAATAGACAAGTGTGAAACAGAGACATGACCTTAGGCTTCATGTATATTATAAAAAGAGATTAAACTCCTCCCACTGTAATGTGATACAAGTATGATCAAAAGGTGTAGTTATTTATTCTTGTATGAACAGATGTTAACATTTTATTACATGAAAAGGCGGAGATATGACCAAGGATGTGTGATTAAGGCTTAGATTTTGTGCTATTATATTCCATGTAACACTGTCAGTCCATGTAATGTTATTATGTATTTCATGTAACATTTTTATTTATGACTCTGATCTTCCAAGTGTTCTCCCTTTCAAGTAGAGGTGCTGTGCTCATTTGAGTACTCATTTACTTTGAAGGTCTGGGTATAAACATTCTGGGTATAAACATATTCCTGTGATGGAGTCATGTACAATATATTGGCTTGTTTCAAAACATAAACAGGTTGGAGCACTCTCTGGTATGCCAATTTCTTTGAAAATTATTTCACCTGTTTTTCCAGGTGCTAATGGGGAAATGTTTTCTGCCTTAGAAGAAATGAATTTATTACCACAGCATCCACTTTCTGCAAGGGAGAGGAGACGATTGAAGCAGAGAGCTTTGGAGAGTGCTGAACATGTAAGAACTGACAGATGTAATGTCAGACAGTTCCTTTGCTTCCACAGTGACTCCATGTTATGGCTCCTGAGGGAGTACACGTGTAGTTATTTGCCCTTTTAAGAAGGATGCTCTTTAACTGAAGGATTTGTGCATTTTTGGATTCCCTGCAGGAGGAAGTTCCACCAGGGCAGACACCGTTGCTGCAGCCTGACAGCTTCTCCTTGCACTCAAACTTCAGCCTCGACGCTGATCAGGTGAAAGGCAAGAACGAGGAACGACTGCACAGAATGACTGAGCTCCAGCAGAAATCTCCTTCCTTGGGTATGCTCCCTGTAGCAGAGATGATGTAGTGAACAGTAAGCAATTACAATAATTAAAGGAACAAATAATGATAGGCTTCATGTAGCAGAACAGTAAGCAACCAGATGAAACACAGGAGTTATTTATGACGCTCTGTAGCTGGTACAAGGGCTTCCCCAGCACGCCTCAACACAGCTTCTTCAGACTAAGTTTAGAGGAGGAAAGTAGAAAAAGGTTCTCATATTCCTGTCTGATCAGCCACTCCTGCTTGTCCTGTGAGCACCACTGCAGTGTGGGGAGCAGAGTGGGGATATCCAGCTGCACAGCTGAAATGGCAGTAGGAGGAAATAAAACACCCAGGTGGTGAATGATGATGAGGTGCCTGTTTGAGTTTACTGGCATTCCTGGGAGTCAGATGTCTGTGGTCCAAACCAGCACGAAGATATTCCCAGAGAATTGTGTATGATGAAGTACTTCAGTTTCTAGTTAATTTGATTTTCTAGTGGTTTGTTCAGTATTTGAGTAAGGGAGTATTTGATACTGATACCTCTCACTGCACACACACTTGAATTCATTCCAAGTTTCTTACATCAGGTGCTGGGAGTTGTCTGGGAGCATCTCCAAATGCTGGCTGCCTGATCTAGATCCCTTTTGTGTATAAAGTACCAATCATGGCAACCATTAATGGCCTTTAATTTCTCACATGGGTTGTGACCCAGTTCATACACTTTGTGCTAATGATTCTTCACACGAGTCTGAAATCTCCCTTTTTTTTGAGGTAGTGCTATGCTGTCTAGGCAATTACAGTATCAGTATCCTTTTTATAAACTTAATGAGAGTACAGATGCTGGCAGTATTTTTGATTCTGTTGCTATGGGTACTCTTACAAGCACTTCATCTTTTTTTTTTGGTTTGTTTTAACCATCTCTCTGTGGTTTTAAGTCACTAAAAAAATAAACCCTATTCATACTAATTTTCTTCTATAATCTATATAAAATCTTTACTAATTTTATTCCACCCAGATATATTTGCTATGTGAACTACTATTACTTCAGTATCTTTGTTGTATTTCACCTCTTTTATAATTTCACCTCATATGGTATGCACTACACTTTTTATTTTGCTTGCCTTCTGTTTGTCACAGCCTCCAGAGCTTCAGGCTTTAGCTAAATATAATTTTGATGTGTGTATATATATATATATTCATATGTCTGTATGTAGCTTGCTGTTTGGAGCACATGGGGACCCATCACTCATCCTTAGCATTTGTGCCTCTTGGAAAGGTAGCAACAGATCCTCTTGCCCAGCTGTAGTTGTTCAGGCTGCACTGCTGCTTGCCCTCTTGTTCCCCCCTTGTGCTCAGGGATGCTACAGAAAAAAATGAGGGAAGCCAGGCTTTTTTCCCTAACAGTGTGAAAGAACCCTTGTGGCATCCTCCTGCTTTCTGAGCTGTCAGGACTGTCATTTCTCCTCTGCCCTCAGAGACACTGCTGAGAGAAAACAAATCTCTCAACCAGGTTCCTTAGTTATATATTTATCTTCCCTTGAAATGACCAGAGATGGCAATTCACAGGCTTTGATAAATTCTAAGAGCTGATCTGGTTCAGTAAGGAGGCTCAGTTCACAGCAGTTCACTTTCTCCTCTGGGACTGATGTGGGAATCCTAAAGGCATCCTAGTATTGTTTTCTTAATTGGTAAATTAGACAAAAGGAGTCAGGCCTTCTCCATTTTCACTCATCCAAAAAAATTTCCTGTCAGTGTAGACTTGGTGAATATTTGGGTGATGGAGTCTCTGTCAAGCAAGGTATGTGTGTTCCTAAGGGCATAAACAAGAGCAGGCTCAGATCAGAAGAGGGAATTCTCACAGATTTGGGCACACAAGATGTGCTGCTGTTGGTGTTCTGCAAGAATCCAGGTACCTTTCCATTTCTAAACTAGGATTTCATGCTATGGAAAAGCGTCCCTTACCCTCAGCCTCCACATCCAAACTGAATTACCAATCTTGATAATGTGTCCCAATTAAGGACAGATTTTTAGGGAGTGTGCAAAGTGTTGAAATTCATGGTGAAGAAGTTCTGCAGTGCAGCTGATCTGCTGGGCTTTCTAAAAGCAGCGCCAAGTGAGTCTGATCCAGTGATGTGCACTGTGATCTTACCTCTGGCAGAACAGTTGATCTTGCTCTGACATCTGCAAGATCTAAAGGCTTTGCTTTAAAGGCAGAAGTAGTTAAGTGTGGGGAAATGCAGCCCTCTGGCCTGCACATTCCCAGTTTGTGTCTAAACAGCCTTATTTTTATTGTTGCTGGATATCATCTCTCAAAGCAGTAAACAGAAAATTAATTTTCTTTAGGTATCACTTCTCCTGCTGTGGGCTGTTAACCCCTTTAAACCTACAAATGCAAAAAATTCTGGGTTCCAACTCATGGGAGAGTTGATCTGACCCAGGATTTAGGAGACAAAGAGGTTCACTCTGCCAGCTTCAAGCACAGGAGATGACAGGCCCTAGGGAGAGGGAGGTCTGTCTCACTTCTAGTGTTGCAGACAAGTCTCAACCAGACTGGGAGGGCTTGGAGGATGATCAGATCACTGTCTGTGTGATGTGACAGAACTAATGATTCCTGCTAAGTTCTTTTGGAACAAAAAGTATTTGACATTTTGTTTTAGAACCTGCAATCCCACCTAACAGACAAAGAGGGAAACTCAGCCCTTGCTCCCAGTGTATGTGGGGTTGTGCAGTTCTGTCCTTCCCTTCACCCCTGCATGCCTGCCTGCTGCTTCTCCAGGCCTTGGGCTTTCACACCCATGCTTAGACCATCAACTTTAAATTTTTAATGAGAATCTTCAGAGAAGCTTTGGTTTAAATTCTCATTTTTAAAAAGTCATCATTTTTGCAGAATAAAAACCTGAAATTCGTAAAAATCATCCAAATACATAAATTACATGACACTTATTAATTGCTTAGGTTAATTATTTAATCACTAAAGAATATGCAATTTTGTTTTGCTTTAATTAGGATATTTTTGCAAAAATGTTGGTTTTATTTTCCTAATCCAGTCTTTAAACTTATTTCTGCCCAGCTTTAACACCAAGAAACCAGAACCTCTTCACTGATGTGGTTCAGTTTTAAGAGGAAAACACTGCATTTTTTAGTTGTTACAGGGGGTTTGCATAATTTTTTTGGTTAAAGTATGTAAAAAATCAGATGCTGTGAAGCCAAAAAATGAACAGGACAGAGGAACTTACGTTTTTATACCCCTTCATATATAGCAAAAATGTATGTTGTTTGATAATCCACACAAAGAACTATTTGTTTAAGGTATTAGATGTATGTATAATTGCTGACAGAATTGAAACAAATAATAGTAGAGTTCAGAGTGATAAGGACCCCAAGTTCATAGGCAAGGCGGTTCTGGTTTTTGTTAGATGGGGCTTATTTTGTATCTGGAAGATCCCAACTTAGCCAGTTTCAGCATGACGTTGCACTGAGGTTGAGCTGTGCTGGGCTGTGATGCACAGGCTCACTTGCATTTGCACTGTTAAGCCAAGTTAAAACAATTCTTCATCAGTAGGAGACTGTCTATGCAAGGTTCAGTCAGGCCACTGTAAGTGAATGGCCTTACTTTCACATGCATTTTTATGCATATGTGCACTGACAGATTTCATTCTCCCTAAATAGAAGCTTTTTGGAAAGCAAGAGCCCTCTGCTGTGTCCACCCACCTCTGCCAGTATCCTTATCCCCTTGCTGAGCTGCTGGGGGGAGCTGTTCCCCAGAACACCAGCGAACGTGTGCTAAGTAGAAATGTCATTTAAAAGCGCTATTATATATATCACTTAAAAGCATTTATATATATATATATATATAAAAGCATTATTGCTGCACTGATTGCAGTCAAGCCTGCCCAGTGTCGTGGTGGGAAGAGCTTCTGTGCCGTCTGCCACACGTGTTGCTCTCCTCCTAGGTGATGACATTTCCTTGGGGGACGTGGACGACCTCCTGA
Organism: Taeniopygia guttata; assembly: GCF_048771995.1. NCBI lineage: Eukaryota > Metazoa > Chordata > Aves > Passeriformes > Estrildidae > Taeniopygia > Taeniopygia guttata. Next base: position 117,826,363 of record NC_133026.1, read on the forward strand.
AGCGCGCTCAGTCCCAGGCCAGCTCCACTGACACCGTGGCCACAGAGCCCTGGCTGCGACCGGGAACGTCGGCCACGCTCCGGAGGCTCCTGGCGGAGCAGCCGAGCCCGGCGAAGCTGTCCCCGGAGGCGGCGCTCCCGCTGGGCTGGCAGGGCCTCTCCACCGCGCACGGCTGATCCGCCCGGGGGCGCCTGCCAGGGAATCCCGCAGGGAGAATTCTCTCCCGTGTACAGTGTGGAGCTGCGCGTGTAACTGAAATAGCAATAATAAAGGCTCAGACACTACAGTGGAACGGAGACGTAGCACAGGGATGTTTTCTATTCTGTGACGTGGGAAATGGAGGAAAAGCTTGGCAGCTTTTGCACTTTTTATACAACTTAAATTTCAGCCTCAGAAACAGTGTGCTGTGTGTGAATTTGATATTAAATTAAAGATGTTTTTTAGCTTTATAGTCAAACTCCAAAATTTTCTGGCATTAGAGCAGGCCAAGAGCAGAAGGGCATTAGGTTTTTACCCAAAGAGTAACTTGAACAAGGACACTTGGTTTTCTTATAGGATAAATGCTGTCCTGCATGAAAGCGCAGCTAACACTTTCATGGGAAAAAATAACTATTGACAGTGTGTCTTACATTCCCTAACTTATTGTGTGCTGAAAATACAGATATTGTTGAATATATTTATGTTTCTGATTGAAGAGTTAATAAAGTATTTTGTTACTAAAATTATTTTTGTCATAAAAATTGTGAAAGCCGAGTTCAATTTCCTTATGCTTTGCTTCAGCTTTCATTTACTCTTGAACAGACTGGAGTATTAAGGCTGTCTCCAAAGAAATAAAAACACATGGAAAATCTGTTCATTGAGAGCACAAAGCTTTAGCAAGGACATGGAGCAAGATTTTACTTCAGTGAACTACACAACCAAGGTGAAGCAGGGGTAATGCTGCAGCTTTCCTTTTGGTTAGGAAATTCCCACTCAGAGCCTAAACCTGATCAATGGGGGAAAAAAAGACCCTAATAAACCACTGGTGAAAACAAGCACTTTTTATAAAGGTCTTTACTACATTGCCACCTTCAAGCTTTTGTGAACCTGTCTGAAGGCTACAGCAGTTCCATGATGATGGCAGGCAATGTTTGCTGACAGATGTACTTTCATGTGGTGTTGAGCTTCTTCACGGGCTTAGCGTGTTCCTTCCCAGAGAGAATTTGCCAAATCAGGGCAATTCTTACCCTGAATTTCTAGCTCAACAGTAAGAAGTTTCATCAGTGTGGGTCTGGCACCAGTGGCCACTCAAGCAGGGCCCTTGGTGCAATCCCTGACCTGGGCTGGAGCAGGTACAACGGGCTGCATGGCTGCTTCAGTCTGGACTTCCCAGAGACGGAGGAAATAACTTTGTGAAAATGCTTTATAATAACACACTTGCCACCCTCTCATGCCTTTTATACTTTGTCACCTGATGGCTCTCTCCAGTTGTTTCATAAGTTGGAGACACATTCACTGTACCAGCTCCAGGCTAGATGCAGAATTTCTTATCTAACTGCCTACAGAGTTTAATTATTATTTCCTTAATTTTAATCAGAATTTTTCCCCAGAGAGAAGCATGAAGTGTTCCCCTAAAAAGCCACACTCATTCCACTGCAGCAAGTTTCATAAATGCCACAGACCAGAAGCTGGCATTCCTTTCCTCCAGTTCAAGGCCAGGATATGGCACAACCCCTTTGAATTACCTTTTTCACTTGTGCCATGGCCTGAAACCACAGCAGCCCTTGGTACCATGAACTCTACTCTTCCTGCAGCTGCCCTCCATGGGGCACTTCTCAGGACACTGAATCCTTTGCATCTTTCCCTTTCCAGATCATGACAGCCTCACGTGCAAAATAAATGTTATCTGCAGTCCCAGCCCTGATGGATACTGAGATCGCTAAAAGAGCACCTATTCTCTGCCCCAACTCCAGATTTTTGAGAACGATCATATATGTGAGTGTTCAGAGAGCTGCAAGTTGAACACAATGCCCAGAACACACCTGGTGCTGCTCTGGCATTGCAAGAGCTAAAGAGGCACAGAAGAGTTATGATGACACCAAAATTCAGCTCCCAATGAACCAAAATTAAACAGGTATTGGGTCTTTTCCACATGAGCAATAAATAAGGCATAAGAAGGCCAGGCTATAAAATAATATCTAAAGAGGAGTGCACAACAAAACAAAAAAGCAGCGAGGTTTAAAACCAGAAAGAGACTCAAAACCCCAACTACCCAAGTTTTTAGATAGTTCATTGTACTCACTGCTCTGTCTTGAACACAGATGATTAGAAAGCAATTAGGCAGACACACAGGAACAGTGGCTGTTTAACAGGGCAGCAGGGACACTCTGGCAATGGTCTCAGAAGAGTGTACTAAAGCCATGCATGACAATGAATAGGATGGGACACATTATACTCACTGTAAAAGTTATTACTGGTCACTGTCAGACAAAGACCTTTGGTCTGGCCTAAGATTAAAACACAGCACAACAAACTGAACAAGTAAAATACAGCCAAGGTAAAGGCTACAATTAATTCAAATAACCTCAATTCTACCCCTTCTGACTCTGGTAATTGCTATTTGGTTTTGCTCCACCCCAATTAACTTTGTGAGCAAACTCTGAACCACAGGTCATAGCATTTTAATTTCCTCTTCTGGCTTTTCCAATAGCTATTTCACTGAACTGCTTACACTTACTTCTGGAGCCTGCTGTGAATGTCTGTGGCAGATACATTGCCCTGAAATGAGGCAATGTGTGAGGAGGCTCCCTCACACACCTTGCTCTTCACACTGCTCTCCTGTGCCAGTCAGGAGTTTTGTGGAAACACACTGGAGAACAATCCCATTCCACTCTAACAAAATCGAAGATGCTGACAAGGCTGAGCTGGCTGCTGTGTTCCAAGTCAGCGGAACTGCAATCACAGCCCTTCTCTTCCCCTTTTCTCCATCAGCTGTTTGGTGCTTGTGTTTTAATCCCCAGAGAGCAAAGTGCAGCTTTGAGCTTCTACCTGTGCAGCACTACAGGGTCCCTCTGACCAGTTCCTGTAGCACTTTTATTCTCCTCCAGCCCTGCCCACCTTTTTTTTTTTTTAATTTACCACTCCTTTTCCCCCTGTGTTTGTCTCTAACGGTGAGAAGAGGCATCCCAGTCAAGCAGAGGGCACCCAGCTTTCTGCTCCCAAGGTCTGGGGTTTGCTCCTTTGAAACAAAAGCATGAGAAGCAAAGTAAACTGTAAAACAAGTAGCTGTGGATTAGACTGGTTTTGATTGCACTGATGAAAGAGTTCAAAAACTTTATTGACCTATAACCTGATTAGAATATGCCAGATGAGAACCAAATATTGTACAGAAAGTTGTACAGAATTTTTTTTACATAGAAAACTTTACATATCTGTACCATATACATTTTGTCCATCTGAAAAAATTTCTACATCCATTGTAATACAGAATGCTTGACAATCTCGTCTGTTAACCATCAGAGCACAATTCACAGTATGAATACATTTCCAATAAATTTAACCATCCCCAAACCATGCCAGATTTGTTACTTGAATATATCCAACATTAAATTCTGTACATAAGAGTGAAATCTACATCAAACAAAAAACATTTGACAGCAGACACAACCTAGACTTGTTTGCAGTGATTCAAGTTCCAGTCCTTGAAGGATCATCATTTCAATGGCTCGTTATATTTAAAAGCCCTAAAACAAGTATATTACAGGTAGTTATGTCAGTCGTGATAGTTCTACTGTTGTCGGCAACAATAACTTCTGGGCTACAATGAAACAAAATAAAACAAAAATAACCAAAAAAAAAATAAAAATCACAACCCAAAAAAGAAACCCAAACTTCTAGTGCATTTGGTAAACAAGGAAGAGTTATGGGCTTTCAACAAATCAGTATTACAGAAATAAAATAATTTGGGAAGAACTGTATAGTGTTAAAGAGTTTATATTACAGATCTGCATCTCTGTACATTTTCACAGAAGGATGATTACCAATGTCTCAGACAGCCTGAGTGTGCAAAAATCTTAGAATATCAGACATAGTTGCTAAATATTTTTTTCCATGAACAATAATCTCCATTTTCTTTTCACTATAAACATTTTTTCCTTCAAAATACAGCTCTCCTGAGTTGTACTTCTCGCAGAAGCTCAAACCTTTACATATATATGTTTCTTTGGGTACATTTTACTTTCACACCCGCCATGAACATCCGTTGCTATGCTGCTGTCTAGGACAGTAAAGGACACTGCAGCCCGTGCTGACAAGGGGACTGTGCTATAAACCGGCTCTGTGCTCAGCAGGAGCCAGGCAAGAGAAACCAATGAGAGAGAATCCGCCAGGAAAGAGAGGGGCTGGAGTGTTGCAAGCCTTAATTACAGTTGTAAGCATCTGTACCGTTAACCCTTGGATACACATTGCCAGAGAAAGAAACCTTTTATATGGAGATCCAGACAGAACGGCCCAGCTACCTAATCCTTTTATTTAGCTGAGGAATATAAACTTGGAAACAGAGCATCACTATCTGCTAGTGCTTGCTTATCCCAGACTCTTGTTCTGGTGGTTGGGATATTTGGAAAACCACACCAATCCGCAGGAAAAACCTTCGCAAAACAGCCCGAAGCTCAGGAATAAGGTCAAACTGCATGATTTCACACAACAAAGGATAGTAGAATGAGGCATGGGCCTTGAACTGAGGAGAAAACAAACAAGAAATGACTCTATTATACATCAGTACACCTCAGAAAGCACACTGCAAAATAAGAATTTTAAATACTCTCCCAAATGTAGGTGAGAAATCCACAGTGACAGCAGAAACACCTTTACAACTGAAATTAGCAGTACTAGAATAAGGCTAAGACAGCTGTGATATACTCTGACAGTGCTCACCAGCTACACAAAGCTCCTTACTAATGCTTACTCTCCAAGAGGAAATATTTTTCTATTATGAGCTTTTTTCTTGCAGTTGGCCTTTTTCATCACTTAATTATTTCAGCCAAGTGTTCTTAGAGGGAGATTAAACAGGGGTTTATTTACTGCAGAATTGCTTTGGAGAAGGTCAAGGTGTACATGTACCTGCAGCACTGGCAGCAGAAACAAGAGTTAATTCTTTGAATAAAATATCATCACTAATTGCCTTCCTCAGCAGGAGAGGGGTAAAAACAATTTAACACACACTTCTAAAGGATTCCAGCATCTTTAAACTTTTCTGACACATTTTATCACTCACTGCACCTTCACACTGAATTATATGTGTCAGTATCTGTCAAGTGCAGTTTGAATGTATATTCCCTCAACACAAGAGTGTCTACAGAGCTGCAGGAGCTTTTAAAGTCAAGTCTGTAACTGTGTGTGACAAACCAGGCTGGAACTACTTCTTATCTGTACATGTCATCTGAAACATCATTCCAAACAGTTACTTACCCTTTCATCACTTATCTTCAGGACTTTAGTCAAAAATAAGAGTAAAAGGTTAGTCCAGGCTTCCCGATGACTTTCTGATGTAAGAGTGAGGAAATAGCTCAGAGCCTCGCTGCAGACACTGGAGACAAAAGACACAAAAAAATAACAACTCACATTTCCTTCTGAGCTCTACTGCAGAAAGAGAGCTTTGGCTTTGCAAATTCTGGCACTGTAGAGCCCCTGGTGTAGAACAGCATTGTTTTATGCAAGCTGCTCTGAGCCTGGCTAATGACAGAAAGCAGTGACACTTTGTTCAACTCAAACCCAAAGTCCTAGGACTTCAGTAATAAATAAGCTGACAAAACGTGATTACACTGTCTGCAAATGTATTTGAAACATATCAAGTGCTCTTTGAGAGGTATCTGACAAAACATTACACGGCCTTTAGGAATATCTCGTGCTGACGTAACCAGGCAGTTTTCAGCTCTGCTTCCTAGTCTGTGAACCTTTAAGTCTCTAAGTCTCAGCCTTAAGTGTTGCTGTTGAGGTTTAAAGCCCTCCCTTATTCTAACAGTTGCTTGAAAACGTTATAAACAAAATCAGTGACCAAAGAGCCAAAGGCTCTGTATGCTCACAAGGCTGCTTAAGCCCAGGGTCCATTTCTGAAAATGAGAACGAACAGAGTCAGTTCCCTAAAATACCTGACGTTAGTGAAAGAAAAAACAGGGTTTAGGTGATAGCTGCTTTCCTTTTTAAACAAGAGCCCCCACCTACCCACATGATACAAAAAAAGGAGAAGAAATCTTTGTTCTCGCTGCAAAACATGTAATGAGAACAAAAAGGAGAGACAGCATCAGGAGCTGGAGGCACAGCACTCCCCACAGAACATAACCTCAGTATTAGCTGTGACCACCACGCACACGTGTTGGCTCTACAAGTTTACTGTAAACAGAGATGGTCTCTCCTTTTGAACAGCCCAACCCCTTTCTTTGACATCAGAAATAACAGGAACAGGCTCAGCTCCAGGCTCAGCTCAGGACCTTACTTGAGCAGCCTTTGCTGGACTTCCTCCCAGGCGCTGGTGCGGCTCTCGTCCATGTACATGCGGAACAGGATGCGCAGCCCACAGGCCAGGCTGCTCGTCTCCTGCTTCAGCAGGTTGGGCTTGGACTTGCCTTTGAAACCTACAGGAATTCCAAACACCCATTTAGATTTTTGGTTCAGCTGACATTCTTTCTTACAGTCGCCCTCTTTTCTTTCTAAGCATCTTCTGCACACAGACAGAAGGAGACCACATCAGGTAATTAATTTTTAGCAGTGCTCCATTGTACTAAATGTTATGAGAAATTAACCTATTAATATGTGCCGTAATTGTGGTTGGAACCCATTTTTAGTATCAGCTTACAACTGGCTGTGAAACCTCTGTTTGTGCCTGCAGTTTTCAAGCATGGGACTCACATCTACAGCCAAGAATCAGCGTGACAGCTGTACCCCAGTGACAACTTAAATTTTAGGGAACTAGAAATATTTACGAATCCACAGATAAGGTCTCCTCCCTTTAGGAATCCTACACTTATAGAGCTAAAGCTTCAACTTTTACGTTTGGCATCAAAGTAGTTCTGAGCTAATTTTGGGTCAATTCCCACTGTCACAAAGTATTTCTTCAAGAGGACTGACTCACCTGCTTTCCAGAGAGCAGTTCTTTGTTCATTGTTTGAATTAAATGCTTTAGCAAATCTGTGAGATTCCAGCAGACAATCAAGAAGTTTGAAAAGCTGTTGTGATGTTAGAAAACGATACATCCCTTGATCCTGTGTATCCACATGGACATCAAAGTCTACTGCATCTCTCTATTGAAAAAAGAGGAAAAGGAAGAAAAAGATTTGAACTAAAAATTCACAACTGTCTTGAGCAAATTCCTGTAATAACTCAATCCCACCCTGTTTACATCTGTACTTGTACTTAAACTAACATTGTATTAAATAGGTTGTATCCACCTGCCAGTTACATAAATCCCCTTGAACAATACATGTTTTAATCTCCACAGTGCTGCCCTGGCACAGCAAATGCAATTTAACAGGAGTTGTAAAAGATCATAACAGGCTAATGGAAATTCTCAAACGCATGTAAAAATTTTAAATTAGCAGACACTAGAGGAGTTATCTGAAAGAAACTTTATCTTAAAACCTTTGGAGGAAAAGGTGTTAAAAACAGAGGTACCTATCAGTCCCACTTACTTGTGCTGCTGCTAGATTCTCTGCATCCTCTTTTTTGCTAGTTGCTGGGAAGAACACAATGTTGTCGATCGTCTGAATGAGTTCCAGCTGTACAACACACTTGATCAAAAGAGCAGCAAATAACTTCTGTTCTGGAAATTCTTTAAAGGAAAGAAAACTACTTGTTAACTAAAGAACTTTTCTGACCTGTTTTGAGGGCATGCTGAGGAACAGTTTAACTTCAAGAACACGTGTAAACCAAACCTGGAATCCACCTGTTGGAATTACTAACACCAGGACACATCACCATGTTACCAACTGGAACTTCTTAAAAAACTGTTTCCTGAAGTTGTCTGTGATACATTGGATCAACCTGGTTCAGTGGTACTTAAAAACCACCAAAATGAGTGACTTGGACCTTCAGTGCAATAGCATGAGCCAGAGGCTGTTCCCAGGCAGGATGCTTAAGCATAGCACTGGCATCATGTGTGCTTGCAGCTGTGGCAAATACTAATGCACCACATGACCATTTTAAGCAATGAAACGTAACTGCACAAGGATCTTAAATAAGGGTTTGATACATTCTCTTCAAATCACAGACAGAATTCTTTTTCAGCTACTGCTTCTGTTGCATTTTGTGCTGAAAAATCCCTGCTCCTAAGAAAAGAAATCTCACATATCACTGTAAGACTACTATTTTTAATATTTTGCTTTGGGTAAAAGCCCAGAAGCTTGAAGTTGAACTAGATTTTTAAAACACAGGTAAAAAATGTGGACCCACGGGAGTCCAAGAGAATTCTGTCATAGTACATGAAGACAAAAAATTAAACAATGTGATTTCTTCACATCAGGTTTCTGAAGTCACAGCTGGGGCTGTAACTAATGTATCAAACATCTACTACACACGGTTCTAAACAGACACTAAATGGCAAACCCTGCAGAGCACGCACTTGCTGCTGGCCTGGCTTTACTCGTTTCTTCCGCTGCCGTGGCGCCCGTGCTGGGCTGATAGGGGCGTCCATCTGAAGATCGAGGCTGCATGGAATCATGGATATCTACCGACTTCTGGGAGATTGTATCCTGAAAAGAAAGAAAAAAAATTAAGTAATTAACTTAGAGAAGACTTCTGTTAATTGGTAATAGTGCTGTGCTCTTCAGAGTGCAAGACACTTGCTGTTTCAACTCTGCACTTTCCCTCTCTTTAGTCATACTTGCTATAAACATTCATGAAAGATGTACCAGAAAGATGAGCTACTAAGAAACAACTGAAAA